>NC_092337.1:102501666-103157500 GCF_046630445.1 Rutidosis leptorrhynchoides
TCTCTGGGAGATCTCGTTTGGACATTTTTTAGGAGATCTCGGCATCTCGAAAAAATCTCTGGGAGACTCTCGGGCGTTGACTTAAGTCAACTTTTTGTTTTTTTAGTATAACTTTATACATATAAATAAATATATGTATATTTAATATACATTTTTACTAGATTTTACAAAAAAAGCCCAAGATATGAATGAGAAAATCCGAGATATTACAAGATTTTACGAGAAATTCTGAGAAATGAGCAAGAAAATTTAAAACTCATGGCTTTTACCAAGTTTGACCCGGTTGACCGAGACATCTAGGGAGATGGACATCTCGTCTCGGTAGCCATGTAAAAATGAGATCTCGGAGAGATCTCGGAGAGAAATAAGGAGATTTACAACACTTTTCTTAGTCCGATGAAGTAGCTAAGTTCATATAGATGGATAAGTCCTGATCACAACCTAGGTTGGTCAATCCTCAAGATACTAGCGTACAAAGCTATCGGGGTTACCGATTCAGTATAACAATAGTAACCGTACTAATTCAACATAACTACGCTAACCCAAACTTCTATCATGGAAACATACAGATTAATTAAGATAACATGGTAATATCAAACGCATATTTAAACATAAATGATAACGGTACATGTTTTAATAAAAAGACAAGCGTTTCAGATAAAAACCTGAAAAGGCCGAAGAAATCTGCCCGAGATCGCAGTGACTCGCCGGAATATCCTCCGGAAAATAAAAGCTAAGCTAGCTACTACTAAAAACTAACTAATAATATTGAAAACTAAATTGAAAATGAAAATTAAATGTGTGTTGAAAATCAGCCAAAATGACCCAATCTATAGAAAAGCTCTTGGCTGGAAACGGCTGGCAGGCCGGCGTGGCAAGCCGACACTTGTGCCCGTTTCTGGTGCCCGATCCTTGTTGATCTGGAAAGCCGGTGCCCAAATGGAAAGCCGGTGTGGCAGGCCGTTTTAGTACCAGTTTCCTATTTTGCTTGGATCGTCATGTTTGTTCCCGGTATCGTAACTTGGTTTTTGGGGTCGTAACTTGTCTTTCACCGTTTTCGCTCTAGAATATTCGTTTTAGCTCCGTTTTACTTGATTATTTTTGCATCGCTTTTGTAATTACTTAATATACAAAATCAACCGATAAAGCGATTATTTTGGCGATAAAGTTTGGAACTTTATTGATTTAGGGCTTAATATCGGGGTAAAAACGTGACTTTTTGGCCGATATCAACGTGGCATACACGCTTCACTGGTATGTTTTGTCTTATGTAATTCTCCGTGAGCAGGCTACTGGGTAGGTAGCATACTATGAAACGGGTGGAAAGGGCTTACGCATGGCTTAGAATCTTCTCAAGTGTTTCCTCTCGGTAAGTTGTACCCGGACAACCTTCTGGACAGTTTACATATCCGGAAGCAAGTTGTCGGGTAGGCGATATACTTACCGGGTGAAAAGGGCTTACATGTAAACATGGCCTAGTTTCTTCAAGTGTTTCTTCATGGCAACCTATACTCGGGTAATCTTTTAGACGGATTACGCGTCCGGAAACAAGTTACCGGGTAGACAGCGTTGTTATCCGGGTAGAAGGGCTTACATGCGAATCATGGCCCAAAGTCTTCTCAAGTGTATCCTCATGGTAAACCGTTCCCAGATTATTTTCTGGACGGCTTATATGTTCACATCCTTGTTGTCGCCCATCTGGTTACGTACCATTTATCTTTTTAGACGGATAATTCGGGGAAGAATATCCGGTAAGTTTGTGATTTGGCAGATGGTCCACTTAATCTTGTCCCGGACCTTGGTCTCGGTCTCGGTCTCGTTCAAAGGCTTTATCCGATACTTTGCTAATAAATCATATTAAGAAATATGATTTATTTGATACGGATTTATATGCGTATCATAATATACCTTGTGTCAAAAACATATATTGTCTTGCAAGGGTTTTGATCAACTTCATGAGCATGCAAATGCGTTAGCGTATGTCTTTGAAGGTTCTGGTATTGCATCAGAAACTTAAAACGAAGGTTTGGGAAGCTCTTTATACTCCTTCGCGGCAGTTTAGAGAACAATTCCATTGTTACCGGCTGCAACACCATTAGAAACATATGATAAGCAATCTCATCACTCCAGTTTTGCAATTTTATAGCTCCTTCAAACACTTGTATAAAATCATCCGGATCCGTTGTTCCATCGTAGACTCCTAATGTAACCAGAATAACAATTTTTGCTGGCAACGCATAGTTGGCAATTTTTATTTTTATTTTTTTTAATTTCTGATTTGTAGGTGAAAGTTCAAAAGGGTTTTTAGCTTTGCTCCTTGTCATCAGAGCAGACAAATTTTCCATAACTGTTTTCTGAAAGGCTGGTTGAGATAGTGAATATTCGTATCCTAGCGGTGTTTCTTGCTTAAGGACTGTTTTCAACCATATACTCGCATCTTCTATGGTCATTCCTTCATTTCTTGCTTTTAAATGAGCTATACTGACAATACTTATGTTCCTGGTATCCTTGAGTTCATATTTGTTTTGCTGTAATCTAGCCGGTTATTGTCCACCAAACATAGTTTTCAGCTTTGCCATTAATTGTGTTTCCACATCATGTGAGATCATTTTTGTTATCATATTTGTTTCCTCCTGAAAATTGCTCCCCTGGCTCGCTCCTAAAGTCTTTTGATTTACCAAACTGAAATTTAGCCTTCATGCTTTAACTGGAGATGGTGCCAAATGTTGTTTATCATTATTTCCAACCGTATTCATCTCTTCATCCTTTTTTCAACATTCAGACTTCCAAATTGAATGTGTGAGTTTAATTTTACACTTGTTGTTCTCAATCCTACTGCAAATGGAACTTCCTAAGCTTTATCCACTTGCTCAGATTCAGATGCTCCTTGTTTTATCACCAAACCGCTCTTTGAGACCGTCAAATTGTCCGTATCTTTAGACAACGCCATATGATTAATCCTATTTTACTAGAACCAGATATAAGTGCTAAATTTGGGGAAATAGATTGATCGATTATCTCCGAAAATCGTCCGAACTCGATTGGAATCTGAAAATTTTTGAGGGTGTAAAACAATCAATCAGATTAATCTATACGATGAGATCGAGTAATTAATATCTGAGACGATTGAACTCCGATGATGATTGGAATTCAATCGGAGCTGAACAAACTTGTATTCGAGATTTGAATTTGGCAGCGTAAGTTTGCAGTAAGTGTGTGTTGTGTATTTGAATAGCTGATGAGGCAACGGAGGTGTACCAAATACTATTATTGTTTACTACGAAATACGACGAAATATTACACAAGTTTTATTAATTTACGGATGGAATATACCTAAACCTTGCTACAACACTATAGGCAGTGTACCTAATCGTAGAGTAGTGTAGTTTTTAGTAAGTCCGGTTCGTTCCACAGGGAGCTAGTGATTACGTACTATATTTTTAACAACTATATATATATATATATATATATATATATATATATATATATATAAGTAGTATTATTATAAAAAGGAGGGTTTACCGTTTAATGACCGGTTTGTCGATTTTAAATTTTAAGCGTAAAGAAAAAGGACAACAATTAAAGTGCGTAAAATAAATAACAATATTTAAATGACGATAAATAAAATGACAGTAAATAAAAGTACGATGAGATATAAAATAAATGTATTATGCTTATTTAAACTTCCGTAATCATGATGTTTGACGTTTTGATTTTAATTTATTTATCTGGGTTAATTGTCCTTTGTCCTAGATTTATTTGATACCTATCTGGTTTTTGTCCATAATAGTTAATCGGTCATAATATAAAATGCTAGACAAATTAACCTTATTCCCGAAGTCAAATATTCTAACTAATTAGGGATTTACACTATAACAAGGTTTTAATACTTTGTTAATAATTACACCAGGTTATCAACTACGTGTAATCCAATGTTTTAATACTTTGTTAACAATTACACCAATTACCCTTGTATGTAATCCACCCCTGTTTTAATAAGATATGAACATTAATTTACCCACTTGATCAGTTTGAATAATCAATTACCCAACCCAAATAATTAATTAAATGATCGTAAAAGATGTCATATAAACGTCACTAAATAGTACATGCATAATCATTTAATAATTATTAGATTAACTAATTTGAAGATAGGTTCAACAGATTCTAAATGAGTTGTCATTCGATTAGACAATACCCCCCATCTATTAATAGTCCATAGTCCAATGTCCACAAGTGTCGGTCTTTTGTCCAAACCCCAATTATAGTACAAAATTCAATAACCCCATCTTAATATTTAGTCCAACATCACGATTACTTCGGCTCAAATAAGCATAATAATAACTTAGTTACGATACATTAATTAAAAAAGGAAGAACATAGCTTACAGTGATTATTTATCGCGTAGCGTTACACGGACAGAGTTTCGACTTACAAAACCTTAAAACATTTCTTACATTAACCCAATTATTATTAAACTTAATTTAAACTCAATATTATAAATATAAATATATATTACATTGATCAGAGGAAGGAAAAGAAAAAGATGTGTATATTTCGGCCAAAAAACGTTCCAATTTATAGATGTGGCCAGCCTCCTGAGGCCATGCAATCGCATGAAACCATGTGATCGCATGGCCAGCCTGTCCAGCGTACAACCTTCAATTAAACGTGGGCGGCTTTCTTTAAAATAATATATAATATAATATATATAATTTTATATAATTATATAAATATATTATATTATATTCTTGTGCTTAGTTGACTAGTAATTTTAGCTCCGTTGACTCGCGCGTTGATGCTCGGTTTATGTCTCGGTTCCGGATTTTCGAACGTCCTTTCGTATGCGTAGATATCTTGTACTTTGCGTTCCGCGACTTGTACTCTTATCAATATTTAAACGTTAATCATCAATAAATGGAACCACTTGGATTGTATCTTGTACATTTGAGCTTTTTGGACGTTTGCGTCTTCAAATCTTCGTTTTCTTCTTTTGTCTTCGCACTTATTTATTTAAACGATTATTACATAAAAATAGAACAATAGTGACTGAAAACTTTACATATCAGAAGGATATTGCGCCTAAATATATATTCAATTGGAGCACTATCAAATATCCCCACACTTGAACGTTGCTTGTCCTCAAGCAATACAGAACTTGAAATTAAATCACACTTCACTCGAATCACTTTTTTATTCTCACACTTTATACATCAGTGATTTTAATACGGCGGTATAAACAATGATAGTAACGATGTGGTTTAAAGTCCCACATGACTATGAAAATTTAGATCCATTATGTAAATTGGATCTTTATAAAAACATTTGATCTTTTGAAAATTCAATCTAGCTTTTACCCTAGATAAGTTTTCCGGAATAACCCTTCACCGGTGTTTGCAAAATGTTTTTGTGGGTTTTGTGGGTTTCAGATTTTAAAATTTTAGCTCAAAACTTGTGGTTTTGTGTCACTCACTTGCTAACCTTGTATTAGGAAAGCAACACGTCCAGTATACTTGTTCCGTATATTACCTTTCGGTAAACTACCGTCCGGTTGTAAAGGAAAGCGATGAAAAAGCAACTGTTAAGGCAATGTCTAATGACATGCAGATGTTCATGGTCCACAACGTGTCGAATGCAATTACTATCCTTTGTCGGAGAAATAGTAAAGATCACCCTATAATTTTTCGATCTGGCACAAGGTCCTGTCTTCGACCATGCTATGCAACCACCATTCTTACTGTTGACACCCGATTTGGTTCAGGTGACCTAATGAATTCCGGTGAATTCTTAAGATTTTAAGTTCAATAGTAATGAACGCATTGAAAATAGGTTTTCAGAAAACAAATCGGTTTTTTTTTATCAAAATATTTTCTCGTTCAAGCTCGAGTTTAGATATCATCGAATTTCATGAATTTGTAATTCTCAATCTTTAAGGTCAATCTCAAGGATTGAGTAATATCAGGCTTAAAAGCTGATTTTTAATCTTTAAGGAGATTATCCTTTCTGGGGTCTGATTCATTAGTCTTATCAAGCAAATTTGCACGGCGCCCTCCCTATTTTACGAGACATATCCTCTCATGGTTAGGATAAGCCTGACCACTTGGCAACCCTATTTGATGCTGAGGTCCGTGGATTTCCTGCTAATTTTAGAGATGACTTTTCTAGATTTTTCGTCAACCTACAGCTGGTCTGGACAACAACTTCTTGACCTAAATCAAGATGCGCGTGTCTTTTTCGGAAGACTTTACTTCCTTTTAATGATGGAATTGATTCATCGTGTAGATCCATCTTTTCTTCCAAATGTATTACAATAAATCGGGTAAAACAGTTTAGTTTAGTCCAAAGTAAAAGTACCTGCAATAATCTATACAAAAATATGTGATATATGTTTTAAATAACTTGGTAAATTTTTCTCATACTTAGCTTTTATTTTATTTCTTTCTTTGCCTTTTTATTCTCTTCTATTCCATTTTAAATGACTTCAATCGTTTTGGGTTGTTTCTCAATTTATGTCCTTTTTGAGGTAACAATAATTTCAATATTATCATCTAGTTTTATTGTTCATAAATATGTATAAACATGATTTTGAATTCATTTAGTTGAAAATTTTTCAAATTTTCACAAAATTTGGCAATTAAACCAAGTGTAAACCCGAGAGAATTTATAACACTTCCCCACACTTGAGATCATGCAATGCCCTCATTTGCATGAAATCAGACTATAATTATAAATTCATGAGGGTGATTAGTGTAGAAAAGTGATTAAAAATACCCAGTTTGTAATTACAAAGCTCGTCGAATGATAGATGGTGCGCTTCATCGTTCATTCCTTTTGTTGTTTTATCACACATGTTTTTTTTTCAAAAATGGTTGCTTTTCTGGACTGTTTGCTAATTTTTGAAAATGTGTATTTTACCCTGTTTTGTACATAAGATAGACTACAAACATATATATATATATATACATATATATATATATATATATATATATATATATATATATATATATATATATATATATATATATATATATATATATATATATATATATATATATATATTTTATAAAACCTTTATTTATTAAAACAATTTAAATGAATAATTTTTTTAAATTTTGTTTCCTTTTACTTTAGGTAGAGGTAGTTTCGGTACGTTTACCTAGTCCATCCCTCGACAAAATTTAAAAATTGTCATTTTAAAGCGATTGTTTTAAAAACAAAGATTTTCGGGTTTTTTAAATTTTTTTTTTTTTTTTTTTTTTTTTTTTGCATACTTTAGATCAATAATATTAAAAATAATGATAACAAAATTTTTCGCCCCGTCTTTGGGTAAAGCAATTTCGATTCTATGATCTAGTCTTTAACTCACGACGAATTTTAGAAATCATTTTTTTTAAACTTAGTGAAATAAAGTAAATTTTGTTTTAAAATTTAAATTTAAGCGTATTAATTTCATACAAAACCTACAAAACAAAAAAAAAATTCAAAATGGGGGAGAAAACTAGTTCTTTAGTGTCTGCTAGTGGAAAAGACCAATCGGATTTCATTCTCGGAAACAACACGAGAACAGAACAACTAACACTATACAGTATTTTCTTTTTAGAACATTTGAATCTCCCCACACTTAGGTAGCTGTGGTGTCGAAATTGTGATTAACTTCATCGTCAATTTCTTTTGGACCATAATCAACTTGCATATCTGTGACTTTTGCTTTAAGCCATTGGTCGGATTCCTGTGTAATATCCACAAATTCAACTAGTTTCGCCTTTTCTTTAGGCGATAGATTGGATACTAACCGGTTATATAACTTAAAGTTCCCCGTGGTTCTAGCATCGCGAATCCGTTTAATAAGTTTCTTCATTGAACTGTTAATAACAGAGTCATTTAATTTCGTATCAACAACGGGGTTCTTTGTTATCAGGTCATCATTAGGTGTTACTTCATCTTCCCCACACTTAGGCGTTTTATTATTGTTAAGCACTATCGTTGGAGTTGGTAAAACAATATGCTTCTCATCGATCGTTTTTATTGGTTCAACGGTTTTGGTTGGTGGAGATTTAGACTTTCGAATCACAAAGGTGACCGATTTGTCACCATCACTAAGTGTCATTCTACCCTTTCTTACATCAAATAACGCCCCGGTGGACGCTAAGAATGGTCGACCTAAAATTAGAGGAATGTTTGAGTCCTCTTCTATGTCAATGACAATAAATTCGACTACAAAGGTTAAATTACCTACTTGAACGGGTAGGTTGTCAGCAATTCCAACTGAGTGCTTAATAGTTTTATCAAGGAGTCGAACACTCATTTCCGTTGGACTTAACTCACCTACTCCTAATCTCTTATATAATGAAAGAGGCATAACACTCACACTCGCACCTAAATCTGCTAGTGCATCATACATGACACAATCACTAAGTAGACAAGGAACAATAAATTCACCCGGATCACTCAACCAGGGTGGAACTTTTGGTGGAACTGTCTTCACCGGGTTTACTTTTACAGTTTTTATTTCTTGCACTTTCTTATTCTTCTTCTTCTTTCCAGAGGTATCACAAACTTTATTACCTATTACTTGCTCATACTCAACTCCTTTTCTTGGAAACGGGATGGGTGGTCTGTATGGTGCCACCACTGGCTTTACATACTCGGGTGGTGGTGGTGTTGTAACTTCTTCATTGTTAGTCACATCTAAAACCTTCCTATCTTATGATGCTGGTTTTTCAGAATTCGTTGACACCATGTTAACATTCTCATTCCGAGGATTTACTTCGGTATTACTTGGTAGTTTTCCTTGTTCCCTCTCACTCATCAAGCTAGCAAGAGTACCTACGTATTTTTCTAGATTCAAAATGGAAGCTTGTTGAGTTCTTAATGACTGATCAAACCTCTCATTTGTTTGGGTTTGAGATGTAATTAATTGTTTTTGAGATTCCGTTAGCTTTGCCATCATTTCTTCCAGATTTGACTTTTTCTCTTCGGTTTGTTGTGGTGGTTTATACAAGCTAGGTCTTTGTTGATTGAAAGTGTTGTTTTGAGTTGGTTGGTTATTCGAACCTTGTTGGTTGTACGAGTTATTGTTGGGTCCATTTGGATTGTAAAGAATGTTTTGATTTAGATTAAAGTTTGGCCTTGGCTGTTGATAATTATTTTGATAATTATTTCCCGGCCTTTGGTTCATATAGGAAACATTCTCATGTTGTTCCATCGTTTCCTCAATGTGACAATCTTTCATTAAGTGTGGTCCACCGCATTGCTCACAACTGATTCGTATTGCGTGAATATCTTTAGTCATCTTTTCCAATCGTCTCTCGAAAGCATCTATTTTTAGGGAAACGGAATCAAAGTCATGGCTGTATCGGCTCTAGCCGCTTTAGATGAACGAAAGATATCTTTTTCCTGATGCCACTCATGTGAGTGGGAGGCTGTGTTATCAATAATTTTGTGAGCTTCAGTTGCGGTTTTCTTCATAATGGAAACACTAGCTGCTGTGTCGATGTCTTTTTGTGTAGCAACGTCGACACCTTGGTAGAATATTTGTACTATTTGATAAGTGTCTAAACCGTGTTGAGGACATCCTCTCAACAACTTTCCGAATCTTGTCCACGCCTCATATAATGTTTCATTTGGCTTTTGCGCGAACGTAACAATTTCTCCTTGAAGTCTCACGGCTTTAGATGCCGGAAAGAATCTTTTAAAAAAAAATTCAACTAAGACATCCCATGTGTCAATCGCTCCTTCAGGGAACGATTCTAACCAATCTTTGGCTTCTCCCTTTAAAGTCCGGGGAAACAACATGAGATAGATCTGTTCATCCTCAACTTCTCTGATTTTGAATAGAGTACAGATCCTATTAAAGGTTCGAAGATGTTCGTTTGGATCTTCTTTTATCGTACCAATATATTGGCATTGATTAGTTACCATGTGTAGGATTTGTCCTTTGATTTCATAATCTGGCGCATTAATGTCTGGTCGCGTAATGGCATGTCCTTGGCCAGTGCGTGTAGCTCTCATTCGATCTTCCATACTTAGAGGTTCCGTTATTTCCATATTTGATATTGTTGAGTCCGAATCACTAGAAGATTCTGATTGAACGGTTTGTAGTTCAGGAGGAATGATTAGTGGTTCAGGATCTTGAAATTGTCCTTGAATATCCTCCGGGTTCTCAATTGTGAAGTCGGGTTCAAAAAATGGATTATCGGATTTTTGAATTGGAGTACTTGTTCGACTTGACGACGATTCTAAAGAAAAATCAACGGCGATAATATTGGCTAGATGTCTTGATCGGGTTACAGGTGGTGAACGTATGAAAGGTGGTGAACGTTTTGCTCGGTGCATTCACTGAATATCCTATTAGTTATAAAAATAAAAATTATATAAGTTATCAAATTAATAGACTTTTCGGATTTTGCTCACGTTTCGAATAGCCAATAGATGCAGCAGGTAGCCAGGACCCTTTAAATCGAAAGCCCACAACTCGCCACTAATAAATCCAACTATTACTACGAACCAGAAAATTTAGATGTTTATCAAGTTAACCGCTTACAATAATTTTTTCGTCGAAATTTAAAGAAAATAAAAAGTCTAAGTCCTAAAAACTAGAACGTAGAAATGAAAAAGAAAAAGCGCGTCGAAAAATAAGAAGTCGAAAAATAAGCGTCAAAAGAAAAGCGTTGAAACTTAAAAGTCTAAAAAATAAATCTAAAAAGTTGCGCCTAAAGATATTAAAGCTTAAAAGGAATTCTAAACAGAAAACGGCAATTACTTAAAAAGTACTAAAATCTATAAAATTAAAACGGCGTCGCAAAATTCTAAAGCGCCTAAATCTTAATCTAAAGAAAAAGCACTTAAGGGATTTTACGGCAAAGCCTAAAAATCTAGAAATATAAAATAACTACGGCAAAAACTATCCATAAAACTAATTACGAACGATAAATATACAAATTACGAATTAAACGATTAAAAAGATACAAAAAGTAAAAATAAAACTAAAGTTGTAAAAAAATACAATTTTTATAAAAATATTATTTTTATATTATTTATATAAAATTACTAAATTTATATAATTAATAAAACTAATAAAACTTAAAATTAATTAAAACTAAATTAATTATATAAAATTAAAACCCTAAATCTAATTAATTAATAATAATTATTAAAAACCCTACCGCGTAATTAATGCTTTAAGGTATCTGACTAGTCCAGTCAATCCATGCGGTCGCATGGGTTTCGTGCTGCTGGATCATGCGATCGCATGACTGGTAGTCCAGGAATTCTTTGGGCTTTTAATTGGTCCGCCCAATTTATTTATATATTATTTGATTTTTATATTTTCTGATTTATTACAAAATATTTATATAAATTAAATTAAACTTATATTTTAAATCCAAAAATAAAAGTACTTGTTAAAATTATATAAAAAAATCTTAAAAAATATAATTTTTTTTCTTTTTATTTTTTTAACACTTATTATAAATACAAAATATTTTTACGAAATTAAAATTAAAAATTATATATTTTTAATATAGCGTGTTTCACCGAGTCCCCAGCAGCGGCGCCAAATACTTGATAATGCAGCGGAGGTGTACGGAATACTATTATTGTTTACTACCAAATACGACGAAATATTACACAAGTTTTATTAATTTACGGATGGAATATACCTAAACCTTGCTACAACACTATAGGCAGTGTACCTAATCGTAGAGTAGCGTAGTTTTTAGTAAGTCTGGTTCGTTCCACAGAGAGCTAGTGATTACGTACTATATTTTTAACAACTATATTCATATATATATATATATATATATATATATATATATATATATATATATATATATATATATATATATATATATATATAAAAGGGGGGGTTTACCGTTTAATGACCGGTTTGTCGATTTTAAATTTTAAGCGTAAAGAAAAATGACAATAATTAAAGTGCGTAAAATAAATAACAATATTTAAATTACGATAAATAAAATGATAGTAAATAAAAGTACGATGAGATATAAAATAAAAGTATTATGCTTATTTAAACTTCCGTAATCATGATGTTTGACGTTTTGATTTTAATTTATTTATCTGGGTTAATTGTCCTTTGTCCTAGATTTATTTGATACCTATCTGATTTTTGTCCATAATAGTTCATCGGTCATAATATAAAATGCTAGACAAATTAACCTTATTTTCGAAGTCAAATATTCCAACTAATTAGGGATTTACACTGTAACAAGCTTTTAATACTTTGTTAATAATTACACCAGGTTATCAACTGCGTGTAATCCAAGGTTTTAATACTTTGTTAACAATTACACCAATTACCCTTGTATGTAATCCACCCCTGTTTTAATAAGATATGAACATTAATTTACCCACTTGATCAGTTTGAATAATCAATTACCCAACCCAAATAATTAATTAAATGATCGTAAAAGATGTCATATAAACGTCACTAAATAGGACATGCATAATCATTTAATAATTATTAGATTAACTAATTTGAAGATAGGTTCGACAGATTCTAATGAGTTGTCATTCGATTAGACAATACCCCCCATCTATTAATAGTCCATAGTCCAATGTCTACAAGTGTCGGTCTTTTGTCCAAACCCCAATTATGGTACAAAATTCAATAACCCCATCTTAATATTTAGTCCAACATCACGATTACTTCGGCTCAAATAAGCATAATAATAACTTAGTTACGATACATTAATTAAAAAAAGAAGAACATAGCTTACAGTGATTATTTATCGCGTAGCGTTACACGGACAGAGTTTCGACTTACAAAACCTTAAAACATTTCTTACATTAACTCAATTATTATTAAACTTAATTTAAACTCAATATTATAAATATAAATATATATTACATTGATCAGAGGAAGGAAAAGAAAAAGATGTGTATATTTCGGCCAGAAAACGTTCCAAATTCCAATTTATAGATGTGGCCAGCCTCCTGAGGCCATGCGATCGCATGAAATTCCCCCTTCCTGGCCATGCGATCGCATGGCCAGCCTGTCCAGCGTACAACCTTCAATTAAACGTGGGCGGCTTTCTTTAAAATAATATATAATATAATATATATAATTTTATATAATTATATAAATATATTATATTATATTCTTGTGCCTAGTTGACTAGTAATTTTAGCTCCGTTGACTCGCGCGTTGATGCTCGGTTTATGTCTCGCTTCCGGATTTTCGAACGTCCTTTTGTACGCGTAGATATCTTGTACTTTGCGTTCCGCGACTTGTACTCTTATGAATATTTAAACGTTAATCATCAATAAATGGAACCACTTGTACATTTGAGCTTTTTGGACGTTTGCGTCTTCAAATCTTCGTTTTCTTCTTTTGTCTTCGCACTTATTTATTTAAACGATTATTACATAAAAATAGAACAATAGTAACTGAAAACTTTACATATCGGAAGGATATTGCGCCTAAATATATATCTATTTGGAGCACTATCAATATCCCAAAGAGTTTATTTATAGGCGGGAGAGTCGGCTACTAGGATGGATGATGTGGTACGCACCCCATTTGTAAGAATAAGAAACTCTCCGAAATAGTCGGCTGACGTGGCCCACAAACGCTTCCCTCGTGTGCCACTGTCTAGATATTTTGGGACGCATGTGCCAGCTACACGATAGCACACATGAAGTTATTCCTTAAGTGTTTCTTTTCGGTAACTACTTCTCGGCAACTCTTATTCGTCCTTCCTTTATTTGTTACATTATTGTCATTATACCCGGCACTATTCCATCCTACACCTCTTGACGGTACTGACCTACTTACCCATTTGTAATCCTTCTTTAATTATCCTTAGCATCCTCTGCCTATCATTATTACTGTCGAAATCGACAATATCAAAGACTCTTGCCGGTCCCGATTATGTCATGAACACATATTTTGTATATAATATATTTCTCCGAATACAAAGTATATGGCGTATCTGGCGTATCACTAATGGACGATTAGGGAAGTGGCAACTTTACCTATATACGAAAAATTTATAATTGTAGAGAGAAATTTAAACGATTAAACTAACTAGGCACATTATTTTTATTATAAGGACTATATAATATTGGGTGAGGATCTAGAGATAATCAGAGGTATGAGAGAATTTTGATAACTCACAGACTAAACTCAATATGTGGTGCAGATTGACTCATTTTATGTGCAGATTGTCTGATATAGACAATTTGTATGTAGATTGAGCTTAATCTATGAATTCTATGAGTTGTCTCTCACATTTAGTTTTCTCTGTATCCATTCACATGTGATATAGTATTAATTATTAATTATTAATTATTAATATTAATTATTAATATTAATTATTAATATTAATATTAATATTAATTATTAATTATTAATTATTAATTATTATTTTATTATTAAAGTAAAAGAAATCATAATACGTGGCATGTCACATGCGTGTGCCCTGGTAAAGCGACAAATCACGTGCCACGAAATTACTCGCCTAATTGAAGACAAAGAAAAATGAAATTAAATACGCATGTTTCATGGAAACAACGTCACGTGAGTCTTCAAGGATATCCCATGATTTTAGCTTCTCCTTAAACATGTTTTCAATCTTAATTCTAATTGTTTCGGTTAAAGTAAGGTTAGCTTTTTTATTAAATACTTTCGTGAAAACGACACTCATTTTAGCTAACTATTTACTACAGAGTACCTTTTTAAAAGAAAACAAATAGATCTCACCAGAACATCCATTTTAAGAACGTGTTGTGTTTTTTTTTTTTTTTTTTTTTTAAATCCTTCGTTATCTAATACAACCAAATTTTTTTCCCGAAAAGCATAATTTATTAAAACTCGAGACTTACAAGATACAATAGGAGTTATGATCTACAAGCTTGATTGATCTATAACTCAAAGAAACACGACCTATGGGACACTACAACTAGAAGATTGTGAAGTGCCCACTCTATTTACAAATTATACACGAATGTTGAGTACAAAGACATGAATTATACGAGCAGTAGCATGGTCACGAGATGTTGAGGAATTTTTCCGGGCTCGATATCCACGAAAGCCACTCGATATCCTTCTTTTTTGCTCTAGAAGAAATCAACAAAAATGATGCTTCTTGTATCTCATTCAGGGCCATCCATCGGGGCATTCCACATCTTACCTTGGAAAACCATATTGTTTCGATTTTTTCAAATGAGATACGCACACACCCACTTTGAAGCATGCAAAACTAAACCGCCAAACGAAGTCATCGAACTCGAACTATTTAAAGACAATAACTCTGTAAGGCTAGAACTTGTGAAGTTGTTAAACCCCCACCATTTATGGAATCGGGTCCATACCTCTAAAGCATGTTTACAAGTCAAGATCGCTTGATCCACCGATTCCAAATTGCCGTCACAAATGGGGCATCTCACCGAGTGAAGGTCAATGCCCCTTTTGTCGAGCTCTAGTTTCACCGGTAATCTTTTCTCGAGTAATCTCCAAATGAAAATTTCAACTTTTTTCGGAACAAGTGTGTTTCGCATCGTACCATGAAGAGAGGCAAACGACCCTAACAAATGATCATCAATAATTTTTTTTTAAACAGTATACGTACCATTAGGATCCAGGACCCAATTCCATGCATCTGCATTGTTGCTGTTGAAGTTATACGACCTAAGCAGGCTGGTCAAGAAATGCAGTTCTGCTTCAGTTATGCCCGAAGGAGGTCGGGTCCAGCTCCACATCAGGTTAACCGTGTTTTCTTTTCGGATTCTTTCTTTGACGGAAACATAATGATTTTCTTCAAGTCTAAACAGCCGTGGGAATAGCTTGCAAAGTTTGTCGTTACCGATCCAATTCTCGAGTCAAAAGGAAGTGGTATCACCATCTCCAATTGACTTGATGAAAGAAGTTTTGAACGCGACCGGCAACTCATCAATAGAAGCACCTGCATTTATAATATTGTGCCAAACACCTAACAGCGAAGGATGAGTTGATTCATCCTCAACCATTAAGCCCCCACCCAAACCGTAAATACAACGAATGATTTTGACCCAAAAAGCGTAGGTTTCGGTTTTAAACCTCCACCACCACTTACCCAATGAAGCCAAAAAAATTCTCCTTAAAGTCCCAATATTAAGCCCTCCCGTTCCCGAAATTGTTTAAGATACTTTCCCATTTTACCCACGCAATTTTGTGACCCGAGCAGGAACCACCCCCCCGAAAGAAATCTCTCCTAATTCTCTCAATATTTCCTCCCAAAATCTTTCAACATAATGTATGTTTTGAGTTATATTTTCCTTTCAACTATTTAGTATCTACTTAAAAGAGCAAATTTCTCAATAAAGAGATATCACTACTATTTTAGCTACAAAATCATGCAAATTTCAATTTGATACATACATAGAATTTGAACTTACATAAATTGTAATTGAGGTAATATGTAGCCACATGTATATCCACGTAGCTACTGCCTTATCAAATCGAGGTGGCAACAACATCATCATCTTCTCCGATTAACTTTTTCGACAATCCAAATTTTCTGGCCAAACCCTTTCTTTTATGCTTTGAGATGCACATTAGTTTATACATTTGATTTAATTTTTTTTTGGAAAAATCGTTCGATCTCATGAAGAACACGTAAGAAAATCTAAACTGATCGAGGTTGCCACATTGAGATGGCAAGTTTCTTGAGAGGCTCTGTTTTATCATAAACAATTGTCTACCACTCTTCTTTATTCTTGTTTCTATAAAATTTAAAAAATCAATAGTTTTTAATCTTCATCTTAGCATGTCCTATTTTCACATGTCTGGCAATCAACAGACTCTTTGTTTTCTGAACAACCCAACTGCCCAACTGCCCAGTTCAAGGTTTACAAAGTTTAACTTTTAAAAAACGACGACTACAACAACAAGAATACTCAAGTCCACACATGTTACTAACATTTTAAAGACAATGGGTATAAGTATTTTCTATAGTAACTGTTAAAATATATTGTTTTTCTAGATTGATCTTGATTAGTGTAGAATTGTTTAGAAATATTTGATAGTAATTAATAGATATTTACGAAGTAATTACTAGAATAATTAGCTATAAAAGAAGCTAGAAGCTTCATAAGAGGCAAGTTGGAGCCTATAAATAGGCAAGAAGCCTTCCAAGATTGTTCTACACAAACACAAACACAAACACAATTCAATAGCAATAAAGAATTTCTTTCTAAAAACTAGTATTCACCATTTCTTCTATTAAAAATCCCCTCATAACATTTAAATTAACATCCATCACTATTATATAACATCTAAACTAAAACTAATCAATTAATCTAAATACACTACAATTCTAACAAGTGGTATCAAGAGCCGTGTTGGGCGTTGTTCGAGTACACCATGACTACCGTTGGTGCATACAATATTCCTGTCCCCATTTTTGATGGCGACAATTATGATTTTTGGAGTATCCGAATGAAGACATATTTCCAAGCACAAAGTTTGTGGGATATTGTCGAAGTCGGGTTTACAACTCCAAAAGATGTCGAAACTCTGTCCGCGGAAGAACAAGAAAAATACAACAAAATTGTTGTAAGAAATGCTGCTGCTCTTGGCTACATTCAACAAGCCTTGACACCGTCTATCTTTCCACGAATCATGGGAGCTACGACAGCCAAAGAGGCGTGGAAGATCCTTCAAGAAGAATTTCAAAGAAATGTCAAGGTGAGATCAGTCAAACTACTAACTCTACGACGAGATTTTGAAAATTTAAATATGAAAGAGACTGAGATCGTAAAAGATTACTATTCTAGAATCAAAGAAATAGTAAATCAAATGAGAGCCTATGGAGATAATATAACTGACAAAAAGGATCGTAGAAAATGTACTTATCAGTATGACCGAAAAATACGATCATGTCATTACTGCTATCGAAGAGTCGAAAGACATCGAGACTCTATCGGTACCAGAATTAGTTGGCTCTCTTGAAGCATATGAGGCTAGACTGAGTCGGCGTAGTGAAAACTCACTTGAAAGTGCCTTTCAGTCTAAACTCAAAATAAGGTCTCATAAATCTAATAATGGGGGGAAAAGAAATCTTGAAGAAAACTCAAGAGGAGGAGCAAAACCCATAACCGGGTTCGAGAAAAAAGAAAAAGCTACCCTCCATGTGGTATTTGCAAAAGGATAAATCACTTGGAGAAAGATTGTTTTCACAAAGGAAAGCCACAATGCAATAATTGCAAAAGATTTGGGCATATAGAAAAAAGATTGCCGTTTAAAACAAAATCATCGAGCTAACTTCACAGAAGAAAGTGGAGATATACTGGAGAACAAAAATCAGCTATTCTATGTCTGCCATGTCGCAAATAAACAGAGGGACGATACTTGGTTGATCGACAGTGGGTGCAGCAACCACATGACATGAGATGAAAAGTTATTTGATAGTATCAACACCTCCGTAAAGTCCCGCGTCAAACTAGGGAATGGAGCGCTTGTTGCCACTAAAGGCAAAGGTACGATAACTGTTCAAACTAATAACGTCACTCGATCTGTTAATGACGTTCTTTTAGTACCAAACCTTGCAAGTAACTTGCTAAGTGTTGGACAAATGATGGAGCACGGATACTCTTTACTATTCGAAGAAAAATCATGCGTTATCCGTGACAAAAAAACAACTACAAATTAATAGCTGAAGTGCCAATGGAGAACCGCAACTTTCCGCTTCGTTGGCAGTATATCAGAGACACTGCCATGAAAGTACAAGTTGAAGAATCATAGCTATGGCATCGAAGATTTGGCCACTTTAACTTTCACGCACTAAAAATCCTTCAACGGAAGAATATGATGAGTGACTTGCCGAACATAGAAGAGATCACCGACACGTGTGAAAGCTGTATGATGGGCAAGCAACATCGAAAACCTTTCCCTCGTGACAAAGCTTGGAGAGCGAAAGGTATACTAGAGCTGGTGCACACCGACGTTTGTGGACCAATAAGGACCCCGTCACTTAACCAAAACAGGTACTTTATTCTCTTTATCGATGACTATTCTAGAATGATGTGGGTGTACTTCATGCGTGAAAAATTTGAAGTATTTACTATATTCAAGAAGTTCAAGAATTTCGTAGAAAAGAGTAGTGGCCATCATATAAAAACACTAAGGAGTGATAGAGGAAAGGAATATACCTCTACACAATTCAATAAATTTTGCAAAGATGAAGGAGTTAAACGCCAACTCACTGTTGGTTATGCCCCTGAGCAAAATGGTGTCTCTGAACGGATAAATAGAACTGTAATGCAAATGGCCAAAACAATGATACATGAAAAAGGCCTTCCAAACATTTTCTGGGCTGAAGCTGTATACACAGCTGTATATATACTAAATCTATGCCCCACGAAAGCCGTCGAAAACAAGACTCCGATAGAGGCATGGAGTGGAAGGAAACCGTCGGCGAAACATCTGCGAGTATTTGGATCTATCTGCTACATCCATATTCCAAAGGAGAAACGTCACAAGCTCCAAGAAAAATCAGAGAAAGGAATATTCTTGGGCTATAGCACACAATCAAAAGGTTACCGAGTTTACAACTTGAAGACCAATAACATTGTAATCAGCCGAGACGTGGAGTTTGATGAAGACGCTTCTTGGAACTGGGAGAAGGACAAAGTTGAAAAACAAACACATCTGCCACAGATATCTATTGAAACTCCAGCTCAACAACCACTACAAATGGAGCAGTCTGAACAAGATGAAAGTACCGGAGAAACGAGCCCTGCTACGCCAACTTATTCATCGGTAACAATACCATTAGTGCAAGACGATTCAAGTCCAGAGTCAACACCTGGAAGAGTCAAAAAGTTAACAGAGGTATATGAGACTTGCAACTTCACAACTATAGAACCTGAAAGCTATGAAGTTGCAGTAAAAGATGAAAAGTGGGTGGCTGCTATGAACGAAGAAATCAAAATGATCGAGAAAAACAGCACATGGGAGTTAGTTGAACATCCCAAAGACAAAGAAATCATCGGAGTTAAGTGGGTTTACAAAACAAAACTCAACCCTGATGGTTCTATACAAAAACATAAAGCGAGGCTAGTAGCTAAAGGCTACTCATAACAACCAGGAGTCGACTACAATGAAACATTCACACCCGTAGCTCGACTGGATACTATAAGAGCACTTGTGGCATTAGCAGCTCAACGAAGGTGGAAGATTCACCAACTAGATGTGAAATCAGCCTTTCTTAACGGGTTTCTCGAAGAAGAAATATACGTGGAGCAACCACAAGGGTTCGTTCAAAAAGGAAAAGAAGATCAAGTTCTAAAGCTAAAGAAAGCTTTATATGGACTAAAACAAGCGCCACGCGCATGGTATAGCCACATTGACAGCTATTTCACAAGTTCAGGATTCTGGAGGAGTCATAGTGAGCCCACACTCTACATCAAAACCCAAGGTAACTCTGACACTCTCATTCTTTCCTTGTATGTCGATGATCTTATATATACTGGAAGCAATGAGAGAATGTTACAAGAGTTTAAACAAGATATGATGAAAACATTCGAGATGAGCGACCTTGGTTTGATGCGCTATTTTCTTGGCATCGAAATTAGTCAAGAAAATGAAGGCATCTTCATTTGTCAAAAGAAATACGCAGAAAATCTCCTGAAAAAGTTTAAACTATACGGTTGTAAAACCGTCTCGACGCCACTAGTTGCCAATGAGAAGATGAGACAAGAAGATGGATCAGAGAAAGCGGATGCTTCAAGATTCAGAAGTCTCATTGGAAGTCTACTATATTTAACAGCAACAAGACCGGACATCATGTACGCAACAAGTCTACTATCCAGGTACATGAAAAACCCTACACAAATACATTACGGAGCTTCTAAAAGAATACTAAGATACTTGCAAGGTACCATGGACTATGGAATATGGTACAAGCCCACTATAGACTCGAAGCTTCATGGATACACTGACAGTGATTGGGCCGGATCGGTGGATGATATGAGAAGTACTTCTGGATACACATTCTCACTTGGATCTGGTGTTTTTTCATAGACATCAAAGAAACAAGAAACGATGGCACAGTCGTCAGCCGAAGCCGAGTATGTCGATGCCGCTAACTCAGCTAATCAAGCTATATGGCTAAGAAGAATACTAGAAGACATGGGCGAGAAACAAGATGAAGCTACAAAAATTTTCTGCGACAACAAGTCTGCAATTGCGATGGCAAAGAATCCTGTGTTCCATGGCAGAACAAAACATATTGACATCAAGTATCACTTTCTACGAGAAGTGTTAGCCAAGAAAGACATTGAACTAAAATACTGCAAGACCGAAGAGCAGATTGCAGATATTTTCACCAAAGCACTATCAAGACCAAAGTTCGAGTTTCTACGCAACAGGCTCGAAGTAACTTCGAAAAACATTAAGGATGAGTGTTAAAATATAATGTTTTTCTAGATTGATCTTGATTAGTGTATAATTGTTTAGAAATATTTGATAGTAATTAATAGATATTTAGGAAGTAATTACTAGAAGTCACTAGAATAATTAGCTATCTAAAAGAAGCTAGAAGCTTCATAAGAGGCATGTTGGAGCCTATAAATAGGCAAGAAGCCTTCCAAGATTGTTGTACACAAACACAAACACAATTCAATAGCAATAAAGAATTTCTTTCTAAAAACTAGTCTTCATCATTTCTTCTATAAAAATCCCCTCATAACATTTAAATTAACATCCATCACTATTATATAACATCTAAATTAAAACTAATCAATTAATCTAAATACACTACAATTCTAACAGTAACTACAAGGTTTGACAATTTTCGTCTGAAACTATAATATCTATCGTATGTGGTGAGGAATATTCAAATGAATCCAACTTTTATGTTGAGATCCAAGGGACCAATTAGAACGTGACATGTGACGGAACAATCACTTGTTCTCACATGTAGTTAAAACTACTCCAAAATGTGATTCACATGTGATTAACTTCCTAAACCCTAAACCATAAATCAACCATAAACCCTATATTCAGGGTTTAGGGTTTAGCAATTAGGGTTTAGTAATTAGAGTTTAAAAATTGGGTTTTAGAAATTAGAATTTAGGATTTAGTTTTAGGGTTTAGATTGAGTTTTTAATAAGGACGATTTAGAGTTTAAGTTTTAGGGACTAATCCAAAACTCTAAACTTTAAATCGGACTAAATTAAAATAAAATAAAATAAAAAATTTGAAATAAAAAATTTTGAAAAAGAAAATATTTTTATTGAAAAAAACAAATTAAATTTTTTTTTAATTACATGTTACTGTTACGCCACATGTCGCGTTTTGATTGGTCCCTTGAATTTTAAGCAAATTGTTGGATCCAAGAAATTAGTAACTGTGTGTATGTGGTATATGGCAAGAATTTATAGTTTTCGTTGGGAACTTCTACCGCAACACTTCGCTGAAAATTTTGACTAGAAAAATTATTATTAACTCTTATATACTAATTGTGGGGGAAAAAGTGTAGTTTTAGTTATATCCGATTGTAGTTTTGAGTTTGCGTTCACATAACATCCGGTCCCTCAACTTCGGGTATATTTATGAAATGTCCCGTTCATATTGATTATAAACGTTCCATATTAATTGATTTCGTCGCGAGGTTTTGACCTCTATATGAGACGTTTTTCAAAGACTGTATTCATTTTTAAAACAACCATAACCTTTATTGTATCGATAAAGGTTTTAAAAGCATTACATAGATTATCAAATAATGATAATCTAAAATATACCGTTTACACACGACCATTACATAATGGTTTACAATAAGAATATATTACATCAAAAATAAGTTTCTTGAATGCAGTTTTTACATAATATCATACAAGCATGAACTCCAAATCTTGTCCTTATTTTAGTATGCAACAGCGGAAGCTCTTAATAATCACCTGAGAATAAACATGCTTAAAACGTCAACAAAAATGTTGGTGAGTTATAGGTTTAACCTATATATTATCAAATCATAATAATAGACCACAAGATTTCATATTTCAATACATCCCATACATAGAGATAAAAATCATTCATACGGTGAACACCTGGTAACCGACATTAACAAGTTGCATATAGAATATCCCCATCATTCTGGGACACCCATCGGACATGATAATTTTGAAGTACTAAAGCATTCCAAATTCCAGAATGGGGCTTGTTGGGCCCGATAGATCTATCTTTAGGATTCACGTCAATTTGGGGGTCTGTTCCCAATTATTAGGCTACCAAGCTAAAAAGGGGCATATTCGGCTTCGATCATTCACCCATATAAAGTAGTTTCATTTACTTGTGTCTATTTCGTAAAACATTTATAAAATTGCATGTATTCTCATCCCAAAATATTAGATTAAAAGTGGGACTATAACTCACTTTCACAGATTTTTACTTCGTCGGAAAGTAAGACTTGGCCACTGGTCGATTCACGAACCTATAACAAATATGTACATATATATCAAAGTATGTTCAAAATATAATTACAATATTTTTAATACATTTTGATGTTTTAAGTTTATTAAGTCAGCTGTCCTCGTTAGTAACTTACAACTAGTTATCCATAGTTAAATGTACAGAAATAAATCGATATATATTATCTTGAATCAATCCACGACCTAGTGTATACACGTCTCAGGCTAGATCACAACTCAAAGTATATATATTTTGGAATCAACCTCAACCCTGTATAGCTAACTCCAACATTACTGCATATAGAGTGTCTATGATTGTTCCAAATAATATATATACATGGGTCGATATGATATGTCAAAACATTTGCATACGTGTCTATGGTATCCCAAGATTACATAATATATTAGAATACATGTATAATAAAATATAAGTTAGCTAGGATATGATTTGTATAGAATTGTTAAAATATTTCCCGTAGCTACAACAATCAAAAAATATCCAATCTTGTTTTACCCATAACTTCTTCGTTTTAAATCCGTTTTGAGTGAATCAAATTGCTATGGTTTCATATTGAACTCTATTTTATGAATCTAAAAAGAAAATGTATAGGTTTATAGTCAAAAATATAAGTTACAAGTCATTTTTATAAGAGGTAGTCATTTCAGTCGAAAGAACGACGTCTTGATGACCATTTTGAAAAACATACTTTCACTTTGAGTTTAACCATGATTTTTGGATATAGTTTCATGTTTATAAGAAAAATCATTTTCCCAGAAGAATAACTTTTAAATCAAAGTTTATCATAGTTTTTAATTATCAAACCCAAAACAGCTCGCGGTGTTACTACGACGGCGTATGTCCGGTTTTACAGTGTTTTTCGTGTTTCCAGGTTTTAAATTATTAAGTTAGCATATCATAAAGATATAGAACATGTGTTTAGTTGATTTTAAAAGTCAATTTAGAAGGATTAACTTTTGTTTGCGAACAAGTTTAGAATTAACTAAACTATGTTCTAGTGATTTCAAGTTTAAACCTTCGAATAAGATAGTTTTATATATATGAATCGAATGATGTTATGAACATCATTACTACCTCAGGTTTTGTGGATAAACCTACTGGAAATGAGAAAAATAGATCTAGCTTCAAAGGATCCTTGGATGGCTTGAAAGTTCTTGAAGCAGAATCATGACACGAAAACAAGTTCAAGTAAGATTTTCACTCGAAATAAGATTGTTATAGTTATAGAAATTGAATCAAAGTTTGAATATGAGTATTACCTTGTATTAGAAAGATATTTTACTGTAAATAAGAAAGATTTCTTGAGGTTGGATGATCACTTTACAAGATTGGAAGTAAGCTAGCAAACTTGGAAGTATTCTTGATTATATGAAACTAGAACTTATAGAATTTATGAAGAACACTTAGAACTTGAAGATAGAACTTGAGAGAGATCAATTAGATGAAGAAAATTGAAGAATGAAAGTGTTTGTAGGTGTTTTTGGTTGTTGGTATATGTATTAGATATAAAGGATGTGTAATTTTGTTTACATGTAAATAAGGCATGAATGATTACTAATATTTTTGGAATTTTATGAGATATTTCATGCTAGTTGCCAAATGATGGTTCTCACATGTGTTAGGTGACTCACATGGGCTGCTAAGAGCTGATCATTGGAGTGTATATACTAATAGTACATACATCTAAAAGCTGTGTATTGTACGAGTACGAATATGGGTGCATACGAGTAGAATTATTGATGAAACTGAACGAGGATGTAATTGTAAGCATTTTTGTTAAGTAGAAGTATTTTGATAAGTGTCTTAAAGTCTTTCAAAAGTGTATGAATATGTATTAAAACACTACATGTATATACATTTTAACTGAGTCATTAAGTCATTGTTAGTCGTTACATGTAAATGTTGTTTTGAAACCTTTAGGTTAACGATCTTGTTAAATGTTGTTAACCCATTGTTTATTATATCTAAAGAGATGTTAAATTATTACATTATCATGATATTATGATATATTAATATATCTTAGTATGATATATATACAGTTAAATATTGTTACAACGATAATCGTTACATATATGTCTCGTTTCGAAATCATTAAGTTAGTAGTCTTGTTTTTACATATGTAGTTCATTGTTAATACACTTAATGACATGTTTACTTATCATTTATAATGATTAAACATAGTGTATCAATATCTTAATATGATTCATATGTATTTAGTAAGACGTTGTTATAACGATAATCGTTATATATATCGTTTCGAGTTTTCTTAAATCAATAAACTCAATTTTATGTATATAACTCATTGTTAAAATACCTAATAAGATACTTACTTATCATAATATCATGTTAAATATATATATAATCATATATATGTCATCATATAGTTTTTACAAGTTTTAACGTTCGTGAATCACCGGTCAACTTGGGTGGTCAATTATCTATATGAAACCTATTTCAATTAATCAAGTCTTAACAAGTTTGATTTCTTAACATGTTGGAAACACTTAATCATATAAGTATCAATTTCATTTAATATATAAAAATATGGAAAAGTTCGGGTCACTACAGTACCTACCTGTTAAATAAATTTCGTCCCGAAATTTTAAGCAGTTGGAGGTGTTGACGTATCTACTGGAAATAAGTGCGGGTATTTCTTCTTCATCTGATCTTCTCATTCCCAGGTGAACTCAGGTCCTCTACAAGCATTCCATCGAACTTTAACAATTGGTATCTTGTTTTGCTTAAGTCTTTTAACCTCACGATCCATTATTTTGACGGGTTATTCGATGAATTGAAGTTTTTCGTTGATTTGGATTTCGTCTAACAGAATAGTGAGATCTTCTTTAGCAAAACATTTCTTCAAATTTGAGAGGTGAAAAGTGTTATGTACAGCCGCGAGTTGTTGTGGTAATTCAAGTCGGTAAGCAACTGGTCTGACACGATCAATAATCTTGAATGGTCCAATATACCTTGGATTTAATTTCCCCCATTTACCAAATCGAACAACGCCTTTCCAAGGTGCAACTTTAAGCATGACCATCTCTCCAATTTCAAATTCTATATCTTTTCTCTTAATGTCAGCGTAGCTCTTTTGTCGACTTTGGGCGATTTTCAACCGTTGTTGAATTTGGATGATCTTCTCAGTAGTTTCTTGTATTATCTCCGGACCCATAATCTATCTATTCCCCACTTCATTCCAACAAATTGGAGACCTGCACTTTCTACCATAAAGTGCTTCAAACGGCGCCATCTCAATGCTTGAATGGTAGCTGTTGTTGTAGGAAAATTCTGCTAACGGTAGGTGTCGATCCCAACTGTTTCTAAAATCAATAACACATGCTCGTAGCATGTCTTCAAGCGTTTGTATCGTCCTTTTGCTCTGCCCATCAGTTTGTGGATGATAGGCAGTACTCATATCTAGACGAGTTCCTAATGCTTGCTGTAATGTCTGCCAGAATCTTGAAATAAATCTGCCATCCCTATCAGAGATAATAGAGATTGGTATTTCATGTATGGAGATGACTTCCTTCAAATACATTCGTGCTAACTTCTCCATCTTGTCATCTTCTCTTATTGGCAGGAAGTGTGCTGATTTGGTGAGACGATCAACTATTACCCAAATAGTATCAAAACCACTTGCAGTCCTTGGCAATTTAGTGATGAAATCCATGGTAATGTTTTCCCATTTCCATTCCGGGATTTCGGGTTGTTGAAGTAGACCTGATGGTTTCTGATGCTCCACTTTGACCTTAGAACACGTCAAATATTCCCCTACATATTTAGTAACATCGGCTTTCATACCCGGCCACCAAAAATGTTTCTTGAGATCTTTGTACATCTTCCCAGTTCCAGGATGTATTGAGTATCTGGTTTTATGCACTTCTCTAAGTACCATTTCTCTCATACCTCCAAATTTTGGTACCCAAATTCTTTCAGCCCTATACCGGGTTCCGTCTTCCCGAATATTAAGATGCTTCTCCGATCCTTCATCCCTTAAGTTTTCCTCTTTTAAAACTCCTTGTTGCGCCTCCTTTATTTGAGTAATAAGGTTAGTGTGAATCATTATATTCATAGATTTTACTCGAATAGGTTCTATGTCCTTTCTGCTCAAGGCGTCGGCTACCACATTTGCCTTCCCCGGGTGGTAACGAATCTCAAAGTCGTAATCATTCAACAATTCAATCCATCTGCGCTGCCTCATATTCAGTTGTTTCTGATTAAATATGTGTTGAAGACTTTTGTGGTCGGTATATATAATACTTTTGACCCCGTATAAGTAGTGCCTCCAAGTCTTTAATGTAAAAACAACCGCGCCTAATTCCAAATCATGCGTCATATAATTCTGCTCGTGAATCTTCAATTGTCTAGACGCATAAGCAATTACCTTCGTTCGTTGCATTAATACACAATCGAGACCTTGCTTTGAGGTGTCACAATATATCACAAAATCATCATTCCCTTCAGGTAATGACAATATAGGTGCCGTAGTTAACTTTTTCTTCAACAATTGAAATGCTTTCTCTTGTTCATCCTTCCATACAAATTTCTTCCCTTTATGCGTTAATGCAGTCAAGGGTTTTGCTATTTTGGAAAAATCTTGGATGAATCTCCTATAATAACCAGCTAGCCCTAAAAATTGGCGTATGTGCTTTGGAGTTTTTGGGGTTTCCCACTTTTCAACGGTTTCAATCTTTGCTGGATCCACCTGAATACCTTCTTTGTTCACTATATGACCGAGGAATTGAACTTCTTCCAACCAAAATGCACACTTTAAAAATTTAGCGTACAGTTTTTTCTTTCTTAACAACTCTAGCACTTTTCTCAAATGTTCTTCATGCTCTTGGTCATTCTTTGAGTAAATAAGTATGTCATCGATGAAAACAATGACAAACTTGTCAACGTATGGTCCACACACTCGGTTCATGAGGTCCATGAACACAGCTGGTGCGTTAGTCAACCCAAACGGCATAACTATAAACTCGTAATGACCGTAACGCGTCCTAAAAGCAGTCTTTGGAATATCATCCTCCTTCACCCGCATTTGATGATACCCAGAATGTAAATCAATCTTTGAATAAACCGACGAGCCTTGTAGTTGATTAAATAAGTCGTTGATTCTCGGTAGTAGGTAACGGTTCTTGATGTTAAGTTTGTTCAACTCTCGGTAGTCGATACACAACCTAAATGTACCATCCTTCTTCTTGACAAACAAAACAGGAGCTTCCCATGGTGATGTGCTTGGTAGAATGAAACCACGCTCTAAAAGTTCCTATAACTGACTTTGTAATTCTTTCATTTCGCTGGGTGCGAGTCTGTATGGAGCACGAGCTATTGGTGCAGCTCCTGGTACAAGGTCTATTTGAAATTCAACGGATCGATGTGGGGGTAATCCCGGTAATTCTTTCGAAAATACATCGGGAAATTCTTTTGCGACGGGAACATCACTGATGTTCTTTTCTTCAGGTTTAACTTCCTTGATGTGTGCTAGAATGACGTAACAATCTTTTCTTATTAGTTTTTGCGCCTTCAAACTACTAATAAGGTTTAATTTCGCGTTGTTCTTTTCTCTGTACACCATTAAAGGTTTTTCCTTTTCACGCATAATGCGAATCGCATTTTTGTAACAAACGACCTCTGCTATCACCTTTTTCAACTAGTCCCCAATTATTACATCAAAACTCCCTAACTCGACTGGTATTAAATCAATTTTAAAAGTTTCATCCCCCAGTTTAATTTCTCTATCCCGACATATATTATCTGCTGAAATTAATTTACCGTTTGCTAATTCGAGTAAAAATTTACTATCCAAAGGCATCAATGGGAAACTTAACTTAGCACAAAAATCTCTACTCATATAGCTTCTATCCGCACCCGAATCAAATAAAACATAAGCAGATTTATTATCTGTAACGACCCGCACTTTTTCGATCGTTCTATACTTATAAGATTAATATTTATATAAATTAAACCTTACCAATATGATAAGCAATCCAAATTGTCGAGACTTATGTTTTTCGAAAAGAGTTTTACACAACGTTTGACCGTCTAGTTTGACCGATGATATCACGAACTATACAATATATGATAATTATACGTTTGTGTATATATATGTATATATACATATTTAACATGACCTAAGAATGTTTTAATATCTCATTTTGTATTAATAACAATAAGTTATAAGTATATTTTGAAACTACTAACTTAAGTTTTCAAAACGATAACCATACGTAACGTTATTTGACTTAAATACTTATGACCTGTAATGTTTATACATATATCGTATAAGTAATGTATTTAATCACTTTTAAAGACTTAAATACATAAAACAATATAAGTATATTTACAAAAGATAGCTATATTTGAATCCTCGTTCCGTTTTCTCAAAGATTTCTATACGTATACCTAGGGTATATGTACCCGTATCATACGCAGCTTCTAGATGTATTTACTATTGGTATATACCAATAAAAATCTGCTCCTTAGCAGCCTTAAATGATTAAGAAACATGTGGAACCAACCATTTGTCAAGTAGCATGAATTATTTAGCAAGAAAACAAAGTTAGGTATCTTTTTTTCCTTTATAACCTAAAAACGTTTTTATGCATGCACACCATTTCTTCACCCCATTTTCTCATACTTACACTTCCATTTCTCTCTCAAAATACTCTTAACTTCATACTTGATCATCTCCAAGCATTTTCCCCATCATTTAGCTTCAAAAACAACACTTAAACCTCATAAGAAAACCTTACAAAAACACTTCAAGAAATCCTTCCAAGAACACCAACTTACTTCCAATCTTTCATCCACTTCCATCACCCTTTTGGTTCTAGGTTCTTACTCCTCTTTTACAACAACCTTGTCCAAGGAACTTGAGGTACAATCTATGTTCATAACCTTATTCGATTCATATATATATATAGCTATCTTATTTTGTGGTATAAAATTTTAACAACAAGAACATAGTTTGAATGTTTTCAAACTTGTTTGCAAACTAAATAGATCCTTCTAACTTAACTTTTAAAATACTCCAAGACCTGTAATATAACTTAAATATATGCTAATTTAACAAGGTATAACTTGTTTTTTCAAAGATTATCTTAAAAACAGTTTTTACGACGTCGGAGTGCCACCGGGGGCTGTTTTGGGTTGGATAATTAAAAACCATCTTAAACTTTGAATTGGAGGTTTATTTTCTGGAAAAATGATTTTTACTATGAGTATGATAACACATAAAAATTTCATGATTTAACTCAAAGTATAAGTATTTTAGAAAAATAATCATTTAAGGTTGTTTACATGATGGAAAATGATTAACTTCATAAGTTTCACTAAAGTTTGACCTATGCCGTGTGATTTTGAATACAAACTAAGGTATTTACAGTTCATAGTCTTAAAGAGGGACTCGATCCAAGGAGATGGCAAGTTGAATCAACGAAAACGGAGTTGTAACGAAGAAACTATGACCGAAACAAAATCGGATATCCAAGACTAGTTTAGCCACGAAAATAATTGGGAAAAATTAAATAAATCACATCTTTTTAAGTTAACATGATATTTTATATATATGTACTTATAATTCAATTTTATATGGTTCAGGATCACCCGTAAACAACACGAGAAGATTAATCATAAGATCCCATGATTGTACGCAACACGTCATTTGACAACACCGGTACTTTATGTACGCAACACGTCATTTGACAACACCGGTACCGTGGGTCAAGATTAATCTCGACCAATACATATACGATGGGGTTTTATTTATTTCGTTGGGGGTTTTATTTATTTTATTGCGGGTATATTAAACATCTAAAAATGAACCATTAAAATTGAATTACTAACAACGAACTGCTAACTACGGACTAAGGAATTATTCAAAGTATTAAAAGTATAACAAGTATATATATGTGACGTTTGTTTAAAAAGAAAAGGTATTGATATATTATATATGGATAGGTTCGTGATATCAACCGGAGACCAAGTCAAATTATATATATATCTTCAAGACGAAAGTGAGTATATAGTCCCACTTTTAAACTCTAAATATTTCGGGATGAGAATACATGTATTTTATGTTTTACGTTATGGACACAAGTAACTGAAAAATATATTCTACGTTGAGTTGTACCACTGGCATACTTCCCTGTAGCTTGGTAACTGTTATTTACAGCGGTATTGTAAACGCGAATCCTGTTGATAGATCTATCGGGCCTGACAACCCCAACCGGACTGGACGACCAGTATTCAACGGTTGCACAGTACTTCGTTTCGTGACTACACTTGGTACGGTGTAGTAAGATTTCATAATAAAGGGAATATGCGACGTGATTAAATGTTAAGTATGGTTACCAAGTGCTCAACCACTTAGAATATTTTTATTAAACTGTTTATATACGAAATCTTGTGGTCTATATATATATATATTGCTGCCGGCATTAAACCTATATCTCACCAACTTTATGTTGACCTTTTAAAACATGTCTATTCTCAGGTGATTACTAAAGCTTCCGCTGCATTATGTTGAATTTGAGCAGGATCTTGCGTACGCATATTTGTGTCAAAAATAAAACTGCATACCCAAGGATTTGTGTTGTAAAATATGCTCGAAATCGTGTTGTTATCATTATATGTAAAGTTTGTAAGTCGAATATTATCGCTAAACGATAATCATCTTTTTATTGTCTAAAGCTTGTAACAAAAATAATGGTTATGGTTTGTAATGTATAATATATGCAGTTTCTCTTTTAAAAATGTCGCATATAGAGGTCAATACCTCGCAATGAAATCATACGTTATCTAACACGTTCTTATGGTTAAGGACGGGTTATGACATGTGGTATCAGAGCGGTGGTCTTAGCGAACCAGGTATGCATTAGTGTGTCTAACTGATAAGTCGTTAGGATACATTAGTAAGTCTGGACTTTGACCGGGTCTGATTTAAAAACCATTGCTTATCATTGTTGGTTAAAATTTATATGTAAATATTATGTAGTACTAATGGGTTAGTTGTTGTGTGATAGATGTCGGGCTCAAAACTTGTCATCACGTTCAGCGACTCCGAACCAGAATCTTCAGATGGTGTTCCAGTCATTAACCTATCCGATGACGAAAATAATATCTTTGGGGAAGACTCACAAATTCCGGATGAACCGATTATAGAGAACCCGGAAAGTGAACCCGAGGAGGAAAGTGAACCCGAGGAGGAAAGTGAACCCGAGGAGGAAAGTGAACCCGAGGAAGAAATACAGGAAATTACAAAAGACGAGTTCGAACTAGGAAAGAAACGAAAGGCTAATGAATTAGAAAATTCAAATCCCGAGTTTAGTAAGGATGATGTGGCACCAACTCCACTAGACACTACCACCCCTATTCCCGCTATTCCTATTCGTTCTATCCCGGCATCCAGTTCTTCAGTCCCACAGCCAAAATATAGGCAGACAGCCAGGATAAGCGTTAAGCGATTCTTTGAACCTAAACGTCCTAGAAAATAGACCAAACGATGCGCTGCCGTATTAAACCATGGGATCATATAATGTTTTGTATAATATTATTAGTGTGGTTTGCTTAATGTTCGATGTAAGATAAGCATATGTAAAATAGTGAAGTGTGAAATGCAATAATTTTCCATGGTTAAGTATTATTTAGATGGTAGTAATTGATTCTGTACTAAGCTATTAAGTATGGACATTAACGGGTAGGTACTACCCTAGATATAATTATAAAACGCTAATAAGAAGAAAAGGCTTTTATAATAATACCTGGTTCATATTATTAACAAGCTATAATGTACTATAAATACACACTACATCTATAATAATCCATGTGAATAATTATTTTCTTTCATTAGGAAATGGCGCGATTGAATCGAATGACGGAACAAGAAATCCAGGAACTCATCAATCAGCGAGTGAACGACAGAATGTTATGGGTCGAGGCTGCAAGAGGTGCTGCAGTTAACCCAAATCCTCGTGTGGGGTGCACTTACAAAACTTTTCAAGCTTGCAAGCCCTCATCATTCAGTGGAACAGAAGGACCAATCGGTTTAACCCGGTGGATAGAAAAGATGGAGACTGTGTTTAAAATCAGTGGTTGTGTTGAAAAGGACATGACCAAGTATGCATCGTGCACTTTACAAGATAGTGCACTCACGTGGTGGAAAAATTATGTGAAGGCTGTAGGAGGAGATGTAGCTTATGATACTCCGTGGGAAGAATTCAAAACAATGTTAATCAACGAATATTGTCCAAGGAACGAGGTTAGGAAGTTGGAAGATGAGTTACGAAGTCTGAAGGTTATTGGTACTGAAATCACCAACTACAATCAGTGATTCATGGAATTAGTTTTGCTATGTCCTGAATTGGTTCCAACCGAAGAACGGAAGATTGAAATGTACAAAGATGGTTTGCCCAAAAAGGTAAAGGCAAATGTTACAGCATCGAAACCTAAGACAATTCATGAAGCTATAACCATGGCAAACGAGCTAATGGATCAGGTCATCATGGATAAGAAAGTATCCAATACTGATGTGAAGGTATCAGGTAACAAAAGAAAGTGTAATGGAAATTATGATCGAGGTAACCAACAACAATCTTTTAAGAAACAAGAAAACACGCAAGGTGCGGGTAGTGGTTTAAGCTTTGGTTATAAAGGACAAAATTCTTTATGCAACCGATGCCACAAACATCACTCTGGTTACTGTAATGTGGTATGCAACAAATGTAATCGAAAGGGTCATCTTGCTGAAGATTGTAGGGCTCTCGTTACAAATACAAATGGTACCAAGACTCTTGCCACCAATGCAAATAGAACTGCTTTGGCTACCATTACTTGTTTTGAGTGTGGAAAACAAGGTCACTATAAGAGCCAGTGCCCGAATCCAGAGAAGAATATCGGACCTGCACGTGGGAGAGCATTTGTTATTAATGCTAGAGAGGCATGTGAAGACCCGGAGCTTGTTACGGGTACGTTTACCATTAATAACTTATCCGCATCTATTATATTTGATACTGGTGCTGATAGAAGTTACGTGTGTAGAGACTTTCACGCTAAATTGAATTGTTCATCATTACCTCTAGATGCTAAGTACATGATTGAGTTAGCTAATGGTAAACTAATTAAAGCCGATAAAATTTGCCGTGATTGTAAAATAAATTTAGCCGGAGAAACATTTAAGATTGATTTGATACCCGTAGAATTAGGAAGTTTTGATGTAATAGTCGGCATGGACTGGATGTCCAAAATAGGAGCTGAAGTTGTGTGCGCCAAGAAGGCAATTCGCATTCCTCGTAAGAATAAAACGCCAGTAATGATTTATGGAGAGAAGGGTAACTCAAAGCTAAAACTCATTAGTTATTTGAAAGCTCAAAAGTGCTTGAAGAAAGGGTGCTATGCTATCTTAGCACATGTTAATAAAGTCGAAAAGAAAGAAAAAGAGAAGTGCATCAATGGCGTGCCTGTGGCAAGAGATTTTCCTGAAGTATTTCCGGAAGAGTTGCCGGGATTACCTCCATTTAGATCTGTAGAATTTCAAATAGATCTTGTACCAGGAGCTGCACCGGTTGCCCGTGCTCCATATAGACTTGCACCGTCCGAGTTAAAAGAACTTCAGAGTCAGTTAAAAGAATTACTGGATCGTGGATTCATACGACCAAGTACTTCACCGTGGGGAGCTCCAATTTTATTCGTCAAGAAGAAAGACGGATCATTCCGAATGTGTATAGATTATCGTGAATTAAATAAGTTAACTATCAAGAATCGGTATCCACTACCGAGAATTGACGACTTATTTGATCAACTCCAAGGATCATGTGTGTACTCGAAAATTGACCTAAGATCGGGCTATCATCAATTACGTGTCAAAGAAGAAGATATACCGAAAACTGCTTTTCGGACACGTTATGGTCATTACGAATTTTTGGTCATGCCGTTTGGGTTGACAAATGCGCCAGCTGTATTCATGGACCTCATGAATCGAGTTTGTAGTCCATATTTAGATAAGTTTGTTATCGTTTTCATTGATGATATTCTTATCTATTCCAAGAGTGAGCAAGAGCATGAGCAGCATTTAAGGTTGATATTAGAGTTGTTAAGAAAAGAACAGCTATATGCTAAATTTTCTAAATGTGCTTTCTGGTTGAAAGAAGTGCAATTTCTTGGCCACGTTGTTAGTAGCAAAGGAATTCAGGTTGATCCGGCAAAAATTGAAGCCATTGAAAAATGGGAGACTCCTAAGACACCAACGCAGATACGCCAATTTTTGGGTTTAGCCGGTTATTATAGAAGGTTTATTCAAGATTTTTCCCGAATAGCTAAGCCGTTGACAGCGTTAACGCAAAAAGGGAAGAAATATGAATGGACCTCTGAGCAGGAGAACGCATTTCAAATACTAAAGAAGGAGTTAACTACGGCGCCTATTTTATCGTTACCAGAAGGGAACGATGATTTTGAAATATATTGTGACGCTTCACGACAAGGTTTTGGTTGCGTTCTTATGCAACGGAAGAGAGTTATTTCATACGCATCCCGACAATTGAAGATTCACGAGCGGAATTATACGACGCATGATATAGAATTGGGAGCAGTTGTGTTTGCATTGAAGATGTGGAGACACTACTTGTATGGGGTTAAATTCACTGTGTTTACTGATCATAAAAGCCTTCAACATATTTTTGATCAGAAACAATTGAACATGAGGCAACGTAGGTGGGTCGAGTTAATAAACGACTATGATTGTGAAATTCGCTATCATCCCGGGAAAGCGAACGTAGTGGCCGATGCTCTAAGCAGAAAGGAACGAGAACCAATCCGAGTTCGAGCAATGAACATAAAAATTCGCATGAATCTCAACTCACAAATCAAAGAGGTTCAACAAGAAGCACTCAATAAAGAAAACATAAGAAATGAAATAATGAAGAAGTATGAGAAGCAACTCGTTATACGGGAAGATGGAATTCGATATTTTGCAAATCGTATTTGGGTACCGAAGTTGGGTGGATTAAGGAAGTTGATATTGAACGAGGCACATAAGACAAGATACTCGATACATCCTGGAGTTGGAAAGATGTATCAAGATCTTAAGACACGTTATTGGTGGCCTAATTTAAAGACAGACGTAGCAACATATGTTGGGGAGTGTTTAACTTGTTCCAAGGTTAAAGCAGAACACCAGAAGCCGTCAGGGTTACTTCAACAACCAGAAATCCCAGAATGGAAATGGGATGGTATTACCATGGATTTCATCACGAAGTTACCAAAGACTGCCTGGGGTTACGACACCATTTGGGTGATTGTTGATCGTCTCACCAAGTCTGCACATTTCTTGCCTATAAAGGAAACGGATAGAATGGAGAAACTATTACGATTGTATATAAAGGAAGTTGTTTCAAGGCATGGAATACCTATTTCCATTATATCTGATCGTGATAGTAGATTTACCTCAAAGTTCTGGCAATCACTACAGGAGGCACTAGGAACTCGTCTGGATATGAGTACCGCATATCATCCGCAAACCGACGGGCAGAGTGAAAGAACAATTCAGACTCTTGAAGACATGCTCAGGGCATGTGTGATCAATTTTGGAAACGGATGGGATAAGTATTTACCGTTAGCAGAATTCTCGTATAATAATAGTTATCATGCGAGCATTAAAGCTGCACCATTCGAAGCATTGTATGGAAGGAAGTGTAGATCTCCTATCTGTTGGAATGAAGTAGGAGATCGACATTTAACTGGTCCCGAGATCATACACGAAACGACTGAGAAGATAGTACAAATCAAGGAGAGATTGAAAACAGCCCGTAGTCGCCAAAAGAGCTACGCCGATGTCCGAAGGAAACCATTAGAGTTTCAGATCGGTGACATGGTTATGCTAAAGGTGTCACCTTGGAAAGGTGTGATACGTTTTGGAAAAAGGGGTAAACTGAACCCAAGATATGTAGGCCCGTTCAAGATCATCGAACGCATTGGACCGGTAGCTTATCGACTCGAGTTACCGCAACAACTCGCCGGAGTACATAATACCTTTCACGTCTCGAACCTTAAGAAGTGTCTTGCAAAGGAAGACCTCACCATTCCTCTTGAAGAAATCCATGTCGACGAGAAACTACAATTCGTCGAAGAACCAATCGAAATCATGGACCGTGAAGTTAAACAGCTCAAGCAGAGCAACATACCGATCGTTAAGGTTCGTTGGAATGCTCGAAGAGGTCCCGAGTTTACGTGGGAACGGGAGGATCAGGTGAAACAAAAGTATCCACACTTGTTTCTCGATGACGCAAAATAGGTACAATTTTAAAATTTCGGGACGAAATTTATTTAACGGGGAGGTAATGTAACGACCCGCACTTTTTCGATCGTTCTATACTTATAAGATTAATATTTACATAAATTAAACCTTACCAATATGATAAGCAATCCAAATTGTTGAGACTTATGTTTTTCGAAAAGAGTTTTACACAACGTTTGACCGTCTAGTTTGACCGATGATATCACGAACTATACAATATATGATAATTATACGTTTGTGTATATATATGTATATATACATATTTAACATGACCTAAGAATGTTTTAATATCTCATTTTGTATTAATAACAATAAGTTATAAGTATATTTTGAAACTACTAACTTAAGTTTTCAAAACGATAACCATACGTAACGTTATTTGACTTAAATACTTATGACCTATAATGTTTATACATATATCGTATAAGTAATGTATTTAATCACTTTTAAAGACTTAAATACATAAAACAATATAAGTATATTTACAAAAGATAGCTATATTTGAATCCTCGTTCCGTTTTCTCAAAGATTTCTATACGTATACCTAGGGTATATGTACCCGTATCATACGCAGCTTCTAGATGTATTTACTATTGGTATATACCAATAAAAATCTGCTCCTTAGCAGCCTTAAATGATTAAGAAACATGTGGAACCAACCATTTGTCAAGTAGCATGAATTATTTAGCAAGAAAACAAAGTTAGGTATCTTTTTTTTCCTTTATAACCTAAAAACGTTTTTATGCATGCACACCATTTCTTCACCCCATTTTCTCATACTTACACTTCCATTTCTCTCTCAAAATACTCTTAACTTCATACTTGATCATCTCCAAGCATTTTCCCCATCATTTAGCTTCAAAAACAACACTTAAACCTCATAAGAAAACCTTACAAAAACACTTCAAGAAATCCTTCCAAGAACACCAACTTACTTCCAATCTTTCATCCACTTCCATCACCCTTTTGGTTCTAGGTTCTTACTCCTCTTTTACAACAACCTTGTCCAAGGAACTTGAGGTAGAATCTATGTTCATAACCTTATTCTATTCATATATATATAGCTATCTTATTTTGTGGTATAAAATTTTAACAACAAGAACATAGTTTGAATGTTTTCAAACTTGTTTGCAAACTAAATAGATCCTTCTAACTTAACTTTTAAAATACTCCAAGACCTGTAATATAACTTAAATATATGCTAATTTAACAAGGTATAACTTGGTTTTTTAAAGATTATCTTAAAAACTGTTTTTACGACGTCGGAGTGCCACCGGGGGCTGTTTTGGGTTGGATAATTAAAAACCATCTTAAACTTTGAATTGGAGGTTTATTTTCTGGAAAAATGATTTTTACTATGAATATGATAACACATAAAAATTTCATGATTTAACTCAAAGTATAAGTATTTTAGAAAAATAATCATTTAAGGTTGTTTACATGATGGAAAATGATTAACTTCATAAGTTTCACTAAAGTTTGACCTATGCCGTGTGATTTTGAATACAAACTAAGGTATTTACAGTTCATAGTCTTAAAGAGGGACTCGATCCAAGGAGATGGCAAGTTGAATCAACGAAAACGGAGTTGTAACGAAGAAACTATGACCGAAACAAAATCGGATATCCAAGACTAGTTTAGCCACGAAAATAATTGGGAAAAATTAAATAAATCACATCTTTTTAAGTTAACATGATATTTTATATATATGTACTTATAATTCAATTTTATATGGTTCAGAATCACCCGTAAACAACACGAGAAGATTAATCATAAGATCCCATGATTGTACGCAACACGTCATTTGACAACACCGGTACTTTATGTACGCAACACGTCATTTGACAACACCGGTACCGTGGGTCAAGATTAATCTCGACCAATACATATACGATGGGGTTTTATTTATTTCGTTGGGGGTTTTATTTATTTCATTGCGGGTATATTAAACATCTAAAAATGAACCATTAAAATTGAATTACTAACAACGAACTGCTAACTACGGACTAAGGAATTATTCAAAGTATTAAAAGTATAACAAGTATATATATGTGACGTTTGTTTAAAAAGAAAAGGTATTGATATATTATATATGGATAGGTTCGTGATATCAACCGGAGACCAAGTCAAATTATATATATATCTTCAAGACGAAAGTGAGTATATAGTCCCACTTTTAAACTCTAAATATTTCGGGATGAGAATACATGTATTTTATGTTTTACGTTATGGACACAAGTAACTGAAAAATATATTCTACGTTGAGTTGTACCACTGGCATACTTCCCTGTAGCTTGGTAACTGTTATTTACAGCGGTATTGTAAACGCGAATCCTGTTGATAGATCTATCGGGCCTGACAACCCCAACCGGACTGGACGACCAGTATTCAACGGTTGCACAGTACTTCGTTTCGTGACTACACTTGGTACGGTGTAGTAAGATTTCATAATAAAGGGAATATGCGACGTGATTAAATGTTAAGTATGGTTACCAAGTGCTCAACCACTTAGAATATTTTTATTAAACTGTTTATATACGAAATCTTGTGGTCTATATATATATATATATTGCTGCCGGCATTAAACCTATATCTCACCAACTTTATGTTGACCTTTTAAAACATGTCTATTCTCAGGTGATTACTAAAGCTTCCGCTGCATTATGTTGAATTTGAGCAGGATCTTGCGTACGCATATTTGTGTCAAAAATAAAACTGCATACCCAAGGATTTGTGTTGTAAAATATGCTCGAAATCGTGTTGTTATCATTATATGTAAAGTTTGTAAGTCGAAGATTATCGCTAAACGATAATCATCTTTTTATTGTCTAAAGCTTGTAACAAAAATAATGGTTATGGTTTGTAATGTATAATATATGCAGTTTCTCTTTTAAAAATGTCGCATATAGAGGTCAATACCTCGCAATGAAATCATACGTTATCTAACACGTTCTTATGGTTAAGGACGGGTTATGACATTATCAATAAGAAACGTACCCGTAACAAGCTCCGGGTCTTCCTGCGCTTCTGCCGTATTAATATTGAAAACTCTTCCGCGGCCCTGCCCATTAATATTCCCCTGATTCGGGCAATTACTTCTGATGTGGCCCGGTTTTCCACATCCATAACAAACAAAGGCGACATTACTTGTTTCGCCACTATTTGTTCCTTTAGTTCTGTTAAACTTTGGTCCGTAGACCTCACACTTTATCGTACCATGGCTAGTTCTTTTACACTTGGTGCAAAATGTCGTGCAGAACCCATTCTGGTGGTACTCTTCACACCTTTGGCATTTTTGGTTTTTGTTGACGTTGTTGTTATTGAGGTTGTTGTTGAGATTGTTATTGTTGTTGGAACGGTTGTTGTTGTTGGGACGTTTGTTGTAGTTATTGTTAGGATTGCGGTTATTGTTGCGATTGTTGTTGCGGTTGTGGTTGTAATTGTTGTTTTTGTTGTATTGGTGACCCTTGTCACTGGTTTCTTCCCACCTTCTCTTGAATTGTTTCGTGTTGGCTTCTTCGGCTGCCTGCTCTTTAATTCTTCCCTCAATCTGATTTATGAGTTTATGAGCCATTCTACTCTTTTGTATGGAAGCGGGCTCGTGTGAACTCAAATCTTCTTGAATCCTTACTGATAACCCTTTTACAAACGCGTCGATCTTCTCTTCTTCATCTTCGAACACTCCCGGACACAATAGGCACAACTCTGTGAATCGTCGTTCATATGTAGTAATGTCAAACCCTTGTGTTCGTAACTCCCTAAGTTCTACCTTGAGTTTATTGACATCGTTTCTAGGACGGTACTGCTCGTTCATCAATTGCTTGAATGCCGACCATGGTAGTGCGTAAGCAGCATTTTGTCCTACCTGTTCAAGATAGGTGTTCCACCACGTTAACGCAGAACCTATGAAGGTATGCGTAGCGTACTTAACTTTTTCCTCTTCAGTACACTTACTTATGGCAAACACCAATTCAACTTTCTCGGTCCACCGTTTCAATCCAATTGTTCCTTCGGTTCCATCAAATTCCAAAGGTTTGCAGGCAGTGAATTCTTTGTAGGAGCATCCTACACGATTTCTTGTGAAATTAGTTCCACTGCTAGATCCAGAGTTATTGTTATTTTGCATTGCAGCCTGTACTGCGGCTATGTTCGCAGCAAAGAAAACACGGAAGTCTTCCTCGCTCATGTTCAAATTCTGACGAGTCGCCTGTGCCATTTCCTTCAAAAATAGCCAAAAGAATTGAGTTAATCATATAGAATTTAAGAGTAGTCAATAGTATCTCGTAGCATTATATGAACTTATTTATAAAAGCTTTTTCTTCATATTAGCATTTTATAGTTTTAATTCGGGTAGTACCTACCCGTTAAGTTAATACTTACTAGCTACTATACAACTCAACTACTACACTTCTATATGAAAAACTTATTACAATAATATTTCGCGTTCAAATCTTTATACAATATTTTACAAACATACAATACCACTATTATACATATAGGATGAAATATAGCACATAAAATCTTTGCAACTCAGCAGCTATAAAGGCAATTCTAGTTAATACGCAAGTTGTTCAGCAAAAGAAATAAAGACACGTAATTCATAAGTCCAAAAACAAGTCATTCATTCTGGTTTTACTAAGACGACTTCCCATCCTTGGTCATGTGGAAAGTAACTGTTATGACCATTGACTAGGCAGCATGTTGTAATGTCGTCAAAAGGATGAGGGTTTCGTAATGCCCAACAGCCTCGTAGCAATCTAAAAACCTTGTTTCTTACCCCAACTACTGAGTCCGTCACTTGTGGGAAGGTTTTATTTAAAAGTTGTAACCCGATATTCTTTTTCTCACTTTGATAAGAAGCGAACATCACTAACCCATAAGTATAACATGCTTCTTTATGTTGCATGTTAGAAGCTCTTTCTAACTCACGAAATCCTATGTTGGGATATGTTGAGTCAAAATAGGTTCGTAACCCGTAGCGTAAAATTGCATCTAGGTTTCCCGCACTAAATGCCTTAAAGAAAACTTGGCGTAACTTAAAGTCTCCCCAATGTGATATACCCCATCTTTCAAAGGAAAGCCTTTTATATACTAAGGCATGCCTGGAATGCCTTTCAAACGTTTGACAAACTAATTTTGCCGTAACTAATTGTGCTGATGAATTCTGATCGACTCTAGACAAGATTTCATCAATCATATCTCCTGGTAGGTCTTCTAAAATTTTTGGTTGTCTATCCTTAACATCCATTTGGTGTTTTTATACTGTAAAATAGACAAGGATTAGATTCGAAAAAGATAATTAACAAACAATACAAGCAATTTTTACATAGAACATAAAAGTACAAGCACACTACAATACATATAATACACAACATGATTACAACCCTCTAATCTGAATCACTGGTTTCTTCTTCTTCGGACTTGGTTCGTTTTCCTAACTTTCTAGGGATATATGATGTTCCTCTAATACGAGCCGTCGTTTTCCACAATGGTTTAGAAAAACCTGGTGGTTTAGAGGTTCCCGGGTTATTGTTACATTTTAGGAAATACGGATGTTGCCGATACATATAAAGTTCATCGGGGTTGGAATCGGGTTTCTCTATTTTTATACCTTTTCCCTTATTATTTTCTTTCGCTTTATTAAATTGGGTCGAGGTAATTTCTATAACATCATCGGAATCCTCATTGGGATCCGATTCATCGGAAAATTGGTAATCTTCCCAATATTTTGCTTCCTCGGCGGAAACACCATTGACCATTATTAACTTTGGTCCGTTGGTTGACGATTTTCTTTTATTTAATAGATTTACTATAGGTATAAATATTTCTTCCTCCGGAACCTCTTCTTCTTCCGGTTCCTCCTCTTCCGGTTCCTCTTCTTCCGGTTCCTCTTCTTCCGGTTCCTCTTCAGGAATTTGTGAATCTTCCCAAAGTATATTCGACTCTTCATTATTATTAGGTGAGTCGATGGAATTTGTACTAGACGTAGACATCTATCACACAATATCAAACACATTAAGAGGTTAATATATCACATAATATTTACATGTTAATAATATATAGTTTCCAACAAAAGTGTTAAGCAATCGTTTTTAAAGAAAACACGGTCGAAGTCCAGACTCAATAATGTATCCTAACAAACTCGATAAGACACACTAATGCAAATTTCTGGTTCTCTAAGACCAACACTCGGATACCAACTGAAATACAGTTGGGGACAACCACCGTTCCACCCAGTGCCTTCCCAGCTAACCGCCTGGTGACCACTGAGTGTACCTCAGATACTGATTTTAGGGCCTGCCTCTCGGCTACTGCCAACCCTCGTAAGGGATCCAAGGAGTAAGAGCCAATGCTTCGTCACAGGTAACACTGTGAGAACCTACTTTACGACTAACCCGCTATACATGGACGGCGTTATACCAGCTCTGATACCAACTGAAATGTCCCGTTCATATTAATTATAAACGTTCCATGTTAATTGATTTCATCACGAGGTTTTGACCACTATATGAGACGTTTTTTAAAGACTGCATTCATTTTTAAAATAACCATAACCTTTATTCTATCGATAAATGTTTAAAAAGCATTACATAGATTATCAAATAATGATAATCTAAAATATACCGTTTACACACGACCATTACATAATGGTTTACAATAAGAATATATTACATCAAAAATAAGTTTCTTGAATGCAGTTTTTACATAATATCATACAAGCATGGACTCCAAATCTTGTCCTTATTTTAGTATGCAACAGCGAAAGCTCTTAATAATCACCTGAGAATAAACATGCTTAAAACGTCAACAAAAATGTTGGTGAGTTATAGGTTTAACCTATATATTATCAAATCATAATAATAGACCACAAGATTTCATATTTCAATACATCCCATACATAGATATAAAAATCATTCATACGGTGAACACCTGGTAACCGACATTAACAAGATGCATATAGAATATTCCCATCATTCCGGGACACCCATCGGATATGATAATTTCGAAGTACTAAAGCATTCCAAATTCCAAAATGGGGCTTGTTGAGCCCGATAGATCTATCTTTAGGATTCGCGCCAATTTGGGGGTCTATTCCCAAATTCTTAGGCTACCAAGCTAAAAAGGGGCATATTCGGCTTCGATCATTCACCCATATAAAGTAGTTTCATTTACTTGTGTCTATTTCGTAAAACATTTATAAAATTGCATGTATTCTCATCCCAAAATATTAGATTAAAAGTGGGACTATAACTCACTTTCACAGATTTTTACTTCGTCGGGAAGTAAGACTTGACCACTGGTCGATTCACGAACCTATAAAAAATATGTACATATATATTAAAGTATGTTTAAAATATAATTACAATATTTTTAATACATTTTGATGTTTTAAGTTTATTAAGTCAGCTGTCCTCGTTAGTAACCTACTACTAGTTGTCCATAGTTAAATGTACAGAAATAAATCGATATATATTATCTTGAATTAATCCACGATCCAATGTATACACGTCTCAGGCTAGATCACAACTCAAAGTATATATATTTTGGAATCAACCTCAACCCTGTATAGCTAACTCCAACATTACTGCATATAGAGTGTCTATGGTTGTTCCAAATAATATATATACATGGGTCGATATGATATGTCAAAACATTTGCATACGTGTCTATGGTATCCCAAGATTACATAATATATTAGAATCAAGGTTGCAGAAATCGGTTCTCGGGGAGTTCTCGGCAGGGTCTCCAAAACGAGAACTCGGAGAACTCGGGGAGTTATCGGCGGTTGACTTTCGTTGACTTTTGGGATTTTATTGAGTTTTTCTGAGATTTGACCGATTTTACCGAGATTTGACCGATTTTTCTGAGATTTGACCGATTTTTTGGAGATTTGACCGATTTTTGGTCGTTGACCGATTTTTTGACCGATTTCAAAACGAGTTCTCGCCAGGAATGAAATTCTGAGTTCTCACCGAGTTCTCGCCGAGTTTTCCCAATTTTTACAACCATGATTAGAATACATGTATAATACAATATATGTTAGCTAGGATATGATTTGTATAGAATTGTTAAAATATTTCCCGTAGCTACAACAATTAAAAAATATCCAATCTTGTTTTACCCATAACTTCTTCGTTTTAAATCCGTTTTGAGTGAATCAAATTGCTATGGTTTCATATTGAACTCTATTTTATGAATCTACAAAGAAAAAGTATAGGTTTATAGTCGAAAATATAAATTACAAGTCATTTTTGTAAGAGGTAGTCATTTCAGTCGGAAGAACGACGTCTTGATGACCATTTTGAAAAACATACTTCCACTTTGAGTTTAACCATGATTTTTGGATATAGTTTCATGTTCATAAGAAAAATCATTTTCACAGAATAACAACTTTTAAATCAAAGTTTATCATAGTTTTTAATTATCAAATCCAAAACAGCCCGCGGTGTTACTACGACGGCGTATGTTCGGTTTTACGGTGTTTTTCGTGTTTCCAGGTTTTAAATCATTAAGTTAGCATATCATAAAGATATAGAACATGTGTTTAGTTGATTTTAAAATTCAAGTTAGAAGGATTAACTTTTGTTTGCGAACAAGTTTAGAATTAACTAAACTATGTTCTAGTGATTTCAAGTTTAAACCTTCGAATAAGATAGTTTTATATATATGAATCGAATGATGTTATGAACATCATTACTACCTCAGGTTTTGTGGATAAACCTACTGGAAATGAGAAAAATAGATCTAGCTTCAAAGGATCCTTGGATGGCTTGAAAGTTCTTGAAGCAGAATCATGACACGAAAACAAGTTCAAGTAAGATTTCCACTCGAAATAAGATTGTTATAGTTATAGAAATTGAATCAAAGTTTGAATATGAGTATTACCTTGTATTAGAAAGATATCTTACTATAAATAAGAAAGATTTCTTGAGGTTGGATGATCACTTTACAAGATTGGAAGTAAGCTAGCAAACTTGGAAGTATTCTTGATTTTATGAAACTAGAACTTATAGAATTTATGAAGAACACTTAGAACTTGAAGATAGAACTTGAGAGAGATCAATTAGATGAAGAAAATTGAAGAATAAAAGTATTTTTAGGTGTTTTTGGTCGTTGGTATATGGATTAGATATAAAGTATGTGTAATTTTGTTTACATGCAAATAAGGCATGAATGATTACTAATATTTTTGTAATTTTATGAGATATTTCATGCTAGTTGCCAAATGATGGTTCCTACATATGTTAGGTGACTCACATGGGCTGCTAAGAGCTGATCATTGGAGTGTATATACCAATAGTACATACATCTAAAAGCTGTGTATTGTACGAGTACGAATACGGGTGCATACGAGTAGAATTATTGATGAAACTGAACGAGGATGTAATTGTAAGCATTTGTAGAAGTATTTTGATAAGTGTCTTGAAGTCTTTCAAAAGTGTATGAATACGTATTAAAACACTGCATGTATATACATTTTAACTGAGTCGTTAAGTCATCGTTAGTCGTTACATGTAAATGTTGTTTTGAAACCTTTAGGTTAAATTATTACATGTAAATGTTGATAGTCGTTAGTCGTTAAGTATCTTGTTAAATGTTGTTAACCCATTGTTTATTATATCTAAAGAAATGTTAAATTATTACATTATCAAGATATTATGATATATTAATATATCTTAGTATGATATATATACAGTTAAATGTTGTTACAACGATAATTGTTACATATATGTCTCGTTTTGAAATCATTAAGTTAGTAGTCTTGTTTTTACATATGTAGTTCATTGTTAATACACTTAATGACATGTTTACTTATCATTTATCATGATTAAACATAGTGTATCAATATATGAATATGATTCATATGTATTTAGTAAGACGTTGTTATAACGATAATCGTTATATATATCGTTTCGAGTTTTCTCAATTCAATAAACTCAATTTTATGTATATAACTCATTGTTAAAATACCTAATAAGATACTTACTTATCATAATATCATGTTAACTATATATATAATCATATATATGTCATCATATAGTTTTTACAAGTTTTAACGTTCGTGAATCACCGGTCAACTTGGGTGGTCAATTGTCTATATGAAACCTATTTCAATTAATCAAGTCTTAACAAGTTTGATTGCTTAACATGTTGGAAATACTTAATCATATAAATGTAAATTTCATTTAATATATAAAAACATGGAAAAGTTCGGGTCACTACAATTTACACAACGACCCCTCAAGTTTACACTTTTTCAGGGGTTAAAAGTGTAAATATATAATTTTATTAAAATTGATGTGTGCGATGTGTAGTACGAAATAGATTATATTTTACTACGAAATAATATTAAATACGATATAATTTACACAAGTTATTTATTTATTTATTTATTGAATGGATATACATAAACCTTGCTACAACACTTATAGGCAGTGTACCTAATCGTAAAGTAGTGTAGTTTTTAGTAAGTCCGGTTCGTTCCACAGAAAGTTGGCTATGTTTAACGCTATATATATTTTAAACTATATTTGTATAAATTTATATATATAAGTAGTATTATTATTATTATAAAAGGGAGTTTTTACCATTTAGTGACCGGTTTGTCGATTTAATGTCTTAAGTCACAATTAAAACCTAATGTAAAATATTAAAGAGAAATACAACTTAATTTAAAGCGTAAAGTAAATGACGATAAATAAAAGTGCGATAAATAAAAGTGCAATAATTTAAAGTACGATAAATAAAAGTACGATGAGATATAAATTAAAGGAATTATGCTTATTTAAACTTCCGTAATCATGATGTTTGACGTGTTAATTTTAATTTATTACCATGGGTTAATTGTCCTTTATCCTGGATTATTCGATATGTCCATCTGGTTTTGTCCATAATAGTCCAGCGGTCATAATTATAAAGTGCGAGAGTCTTCGTCAAATTAACCTTATACCCGAAGTCAAATATTCCAACTAATTGGGGATTCGAACTGTAACAAGGTCTTAATACTTTGTTTAATGAATACACCAGGTTATCGACTGCGTGTAATCCAAGGTTTTAATACTTTGTTAACAATTACACCAATTACCCTTGAATGTAATCCACCCCTGTTTTAATGAGTCCAGTGACTCTTAATCCATCCCCGTGTCTGGTCAAATGAACAATTATTAGTATTTTTAGATATCCCGCCCACCGTACCCAGTCAAGCGTATGTGGTTATATATAAACACGTCAAATTATAAATCTCTATATTAAATCAAAGAAATATCATTTAATTAATATAAAGCCCATTAATAGCCCATAGTCCAATTTCCACAAGTGTCGGTCTTTTGTCCAAACCCGAATTATGGTCCAAAACCCAATAACCCAGTCTTAATATTTAGTCTAACATCATGATTACTTCGGCTTAAATAAGCATAATAATAACTTAGCTATGAGACATTAATTTAAAAAGGTTGAACATAACTTACAATGAGTGTTAATCGCGTAGTGTTACACGGACAGAATTTCGACTTACAAGCTTCAAACATTCGCCACTATAACCTTATTATTATTAACTTAATATTAAAATTATAATTATAAAATATAAATATAAATATATATTGAGAGATAGAGGGTAATTGAGAAATATGGTGTAGGTGTGTGTAAATCGTCCGAATTCTGGCCAATTTATAGACCTGACCAGCCTTTCCACTCCATTCGATCGCATGGAAATTGTTCTTCCTGGCCATGCGATCGCATGGCAGCCATCCACTGGTCACATATGATTCCAAAACGTGGGCCGCTCGTATTTAAATATTATATAATATAATATATATAATTTTATATAATTATATATATATTATATTATATTCTTGTGCATCGTTGACTTGTAATTTTAGGTCCGTTGCGTCACGCGTTGATAGTTGGTTCATGTCCAGGTTTCGGATTTTTGAACGTCCTTTCGTACGATTAGATATCTTGTACTTTGCGTTTTGCGGCTTGTACTCTTGTATTTTTGAGACGTTTCTTATCAATAAATTGAACCACTTGGATTGTACTTTGTACTTTTTAGCTTTTTGGTCATTTGCGTCTTCAAATCGTCGAATCTGTCTTTTGTCTTCACCTTTTATTATTTAAACGAATATCACTTGTAAATAGAACAATTGCAACTAAAAGCTTGTCTTTCTTGAAGGATAATGCTATGAAATATGTGTTCATTTTTAGCATTATCAAATATTCCCACACTTGAGCGTTGCTTGTCCTCAAGCAATATAAATCTTGAATAAAACTTTACTAGAATCACTTCTTTATTCTTCACACTTTGTACATCAGTGATTTTGATACAGCGGTATGAACAATGATATTAGGGTTGTGGTTTACAGCCCCACATGACTATAAAAATTTAGATCCGTTAGGAAATTGGATCTTTATGAAAACATTTGATCTTTTGAAAATTCAATCTTGCTTTTACCCTAGATAAGTTTTCCGGAATAACCCTTCACCGGTGTTTGCAAAATATTTTTGTGGGTTTCAGATTTGAAAATTTTAGCTCAAAACTTGCGGTTTTGTGTCACCCACTTGCTAACCTTGTATTAGGAAAGAAACACGTCCAGTATACTTGCTCCGTATATTACCTTTCGGTAAACTACCGTCCGGTTATAAAGGAAAGCGTTGAACAAGCAACTGTTAAGTTACTGTCTAATGACATGCTTTTGATTATGGTCTATATCGTGTCGAATGCAATTACTCTATATCGTGTCGAATGCAATTACTATTCTTTGTAGGAGCAATAGTAAATATCGCCCTATAGTTTTTAGGTCTGGCACAAGGTCCTGTCTTCGACCATGCTATGCAACCACCGTTCTTACGGTTGACACCCGATTTGGTTCAGGTGACCTAATGAATTCCAGGTGAATTCCTAGGATTTTACGTTCAATGGTAATGAACGCATTGAAAAAAGGTTTTCAGAAAACAAATCGGTTTGTAGTTTTATCAAAATATTTTCTCGTTCAAGCTCGAGTTTAGATATCATTGAATTCCATGAGTTTGAATTCTCAATATTTAAGGTCAATCTCAAAGATTGAGTAATATCAAGGTAAAATGCTGATTTTTAATCTTTTAAGGAGATTATTCTTTCTGGGGATCTGATTCATTAGTCTTATAAGCTAATTTGCATGGTGCCCCCCATTGTACGAGACAGATCCTCTAATGGTTAGGATAAGTCTGACCACTTGGAGATCCTATTTGATGCTGAGGTCCGTGGATTTCCAGCTGATTTTTGAGAAAACTTTTCAAGGTTTTTCGTAGACTCTACAACTGGTCTGGACGACAACTTCCTGACCTAAATCAAAAAGCGCGTGTCTTTTTCTCAGAAGACTTTACTTCCTTTTAAATTCTATTTATATTACAATAAACTTGGTAAAACTGATTAATATCGTCCAAAACAAATGTATCTTCAATTATTTGTACAAAAATATGTGATATATGTTCTAAATAACTTGGTAAATTTTTCCCACACTTGACTTTTATTTTTCTTTCTTTGCCTTTTTATTCTCTTCTATTCTATTTTAAATGAATTCAAGCGTTTTGGGTTGTTTCTCAATTTATGTTCTTTCCGTGGTAACAATAATTTCGGTGTTAACACCTAGTTTTATCGCTCATAAATATGTATAAACATGATTTTGAGTTCATTTAGTTGAAAATTTTTTAAAAATTTTACTAGAAGTGGGTAGTCAGTATATAAGACTAGGGATGTTCTTTATTATCAGAGAGCACTAGATTCTAATACAACTACTGTGTTACTAGTAAAGTTTAACGGTGGCTATTATACCAAGTGTATAAGTCAAATTTTTTTTTTAAAAAAATCGAAAGAATTTAATCCCTTCCCACACTTAAGATCTTGCAATGCCCTCATTTGTAAGAAATCAGTAACAATTTAAATTATTGAGGGTGATTAGCGTAAAAAAATGATTAAATTTTACCAACGTTTCCAAACATATTGTTGTTTGTTTGAATGATAAATGGTGCACATCATTTGTTCATTCCTGCAGTTGTTATTTCACATATATTTTGCATCTTGTCGTCAAAATTAGTTGTTTTTGCTGAACTTAATGTCAGTCTTTGAAAATGAGCTGTTTTACCCTGTTGTGTACATGAGACAAAATGCATACAATACAAATATAAACATGCATGGTATTTTGAAATTGGACTTAATATCCCACTTTCAAATTACAAAAATGAAATATTAGTACAAAATAATAAAAATGTTAAACATTACATAAAAGTATCAAAATGTTAAATGTTTAACATAAATAGATAAAAATAATAAAAGATAAGAAATCACCAATGGAACACTATTGATTTGGATAGGGATTCCAGTTCATATCATCGCTCGGGTTCCATGGTTGGTGATAGGTGTCTTGGTAGGCTTGGTTGGTGTCGTACATGTTAAAGGGTGGTCGCATGTCGGGCTTATGTGGTGGATAAAAAGCAGTCCGAGTCGGGATGTAGTTATGTGGTACCTGATATGATAGCTGGCTCATGATTTGGTGCTGATGAACTTGCCAGCTATCGTGTTGGCGTCGCCTGGATTTCTCTTACTCATCCGCTGCTCTCCACTGTTCATACTGATGATGCCTAGCCTGGTTATTCATTTCCACCTCATCTACATGCTGGAAGACATCAGTATAACTATCCCTAATGACATCCCTAATGTCATCTGCTTCCTCCATCTCCTCATCCGAACCCCTTTCTACCTGTGGATGGGTGCCCTGATATGGTATTGGCATATTGTGCCTTCGTTTTAGTACCTTTGCACCTTGATAAACCTGCAAGCCTATGCTCTCGACTTGTTCCTCAATCTCTACCATCGGACCCCCATGTTCCCTATCTACACCTAAATAATCTCCAATGAGAGTAACAAAAATTCCTCCTCCTATTATTCCCCCGTCCTGTATACCTTCCACAACTTTGGACAAATAGTAACCAACACAGTAGGGGATATTAACAAAGCCTCTAGTGTCTCGAATGTACTTGAGGTAGAATAAATCGTTTAGAGTCATTTTCTCCTTGTTTCTACCTCTTTGTGTAATCGAGTTTGCTAAGAATCTACGAATTATGCGAAGCTCTGCCTTATTAATATCTAAATACGAGTGTCTTCCTCCCCGTGTAAATACATTAAAATTTGACACACGCCTCCATATGGCGTTAGCATCAAAATCTCTATCTACCCTCTCACCTTGATAAATTAAAGTTGTATAATCAGGTGATAATAATTCAGCGGGGGTGTAAATCTGTAAAGCCCTAGCCATGTCTATCATGGACATCCTGTACATCCTACCTCCAAGTAAAAATCTAAGAAAAGTCTTATCGTCTAACCTATCTACATCCTTATTTAAGGCTATTGTACTCATTAGCTCAACACACCACTCCTTATATACTGGCCTACGAGTGGTAAATAAACGTTCCCAATCAGGAAAAGAAGAGTTGCCATACCTTTGGATTAGTAATAGCCTAACTGAGTTATCTAGGTTAACCCTTTCTAAAGGCTCCCAATCTATTACCCTTGGTACTTCCACATTTTTGGTGCAAAGCTTAAATTTGTTACGTTGGTACGTTGGGTAATCTCTCCAGCTTCTATCAAATCTTAGATTGGGATGTAACTATTGTTCATGAATTCTTGAGTGTTCTATTACATGGTGAACAGGAAATATTATGTAGGCAATAAAAAATTGTGGTTCTGGTTCATAGTATGGCACGTGTTGATCATAATGTTGTTGTTGTTCAGGTTGTGGTTCCGGTTGCGGTTCTTGATCAGGTTGTTGTTCAGGTTGTCTAGACGATGATGCACCGTCTGTATCTGTATTTCTCTGCAAAACACATTAAACATAAAATTTGTGCATCCAAATATGCATTAGTGTTAGCAAAATAACAAATTAAAACAATTACAATAACATGTTTAATCCATATTAAACTTATACTCATTTCCATATTTTTATCAATTCTTCAATTTTTTAAATAAGCATATATGAAAAGGTATGCAAAGTTCATAAGCATTCAACTCAAATAACATGTTAAAATAACCATTACTAACAATTAAACAAGTTTCAAATGGCATTTATTTCAAAATAATCAAGTTCATGAATTTTAGACTTTAAAAGTCCACTTTGATGCTCAAATATCGTGTTTAGGATCAAGGTTTGGATCATTTAGAAACCTAAACATGTTACGCTACTTAATCTAGCACTAATTCATAACAAAAATCGGCCATAACCTGTTTATATCAAAAAGTCCCAAATTGCTCAAAAACACAAACCCTAGATTTCTAAAAATTTTGAAGTTTAAGGTTTCAAATCATGTTAAATAGCATCAATCTAGGTTATACAAGCATAATATATGAATAATTTAACTCTAATTACACTAGAAATCATCAAAATTAAATTAGGTAAAAAATTGCTCAAGAACACTATAATTCGAATTTAAAGAGTTTTAGGGGTGGAATTGTTACCTTCTTTGAAAAACTTCTGAACAAACGCAAGATTAGAGCGGATTATAGCAAGAAATTTGATTGATTTTGATGAAAAATTGAAGATTTGAGGTGATTATGTGTGTGTTTTGTAAGATCTTGTTTTTGCAGTGGTTTTGGACGCCGTCCAAAAGAGTGGGACGCCTTCCCATTGTGAAGGGCTGGACGCCGTCCAGAATTTTAGATGCCGTCCAGTTGAACTGGCGATCCAGCTTTTGTGTTTTTGGATATTAAAAGGGGTAACTTGGTAAGTGTGTGCAGGTAAGTAAGTTATATATGTATATGTATAATTATTGCATTCACTAAGCTTTAGCTTACCATCTCATTGTTTATCTTTTTATAGGCTCCGGCGTTGACAAGGGTAAGGGTATTCGATTGGATTAGAGATCCCGCTTGTTGTTTAGGGGATGCTTTTGGGATTTGATAGCTTTTAGAGTTTGACCAAGACTTGGGTAGTTTAACCCCCAAACACCATGATCATAGTGTCGTTTGGAAATTGAACTAATATGGTCGAAACTCATGATTTGTACGAAACTCGTAAAACGGCAGATGTGGGCCTCGTTTTGTAAAACTCGTTTCGATATTGGAAATCTATTAGTTTTACTTAAATTGATATGTCGTAAAAAGGTTTTCGTTTAATAGTGCCGAGAAGTGGGATTTCCGCTCATGTAAGTGAGCGCGAGGATCAGTCCCTGACAGAGCAACGGGACGCCATCCAAAAAGGCTGAACGCCGTCCAGGCCTTCAGTGCTGGACGTCGTCCAAGGATCTGGACGCCGTCCAGATGTACAGGTCCAGAAAAAAAATTTTATGGCGTATTTTTGGTATAACGAAGTCGAGTCATTACAAGTGGTATCAGAGCATGGTCTAAGGGATTTAGGTGACTTGAGATAGGTTCCTAGACTTGGACTTTATTGTGTGTACGCTTTATGTGGGACTTGTAGGACTTTGGGTCGGAACGGGAATTGTTAGTGCTAGTGTTTATGTGAATTAACCTTGCACCAATTGTTTTGTGTTGTTTTAGTAATCATCAAGCGAGATAGACGTTGTACTAGCGAGTTAATGCAACATGATCGCGTAACAATGATTAGCTACCTGTGTTACGGGTTCAAATCGTGTCAAACAAGCGATGTACGACGATTGTTGAGCAAGATGGGGTAGTGTGGTGTATATGTATATATATATATATATATATATATATATATATATATATATATATATATATATATATATATGTATATATATGTGTGTGTGTGTGTGTGTTAAGTCCTTTCGTTTCGTTGCTTAATTTACTTCATTTTATAGAATGAAGATGAGAAATGGACACGGCACCAATGACGGAAGTACGAGTGAGGACGTTGAACTCACGGTCAAGGTTGAGGCCATCTTTAAAAGGCTAAAAACGGAATTTCTTGACGATGTTCGAAAGGTTTTCCAAGAGTCGATTGATGGGCAAGTAACCGAAATGATAAATGAGCGAATGAATGCCGCGATCGAGGAGGCATTAGAAGCTAGAAACATTCATCCTCGTGGCAAAGGGGGTGATGGTAACGGTGGGAATGGAAGGCGGGACTTCCATTATAAAAATTTCAAGGATGCTCAACCCCCGATGTTTAATGGGGTACGAGATCTGTTAAAAAGCACATGTTGGATCTCCGATATCAAGGGCGCTTTCCGTACCGCGAAATGTCCTCCCGAGAAGAAGGCGAGGTATGGTTCTAGCATGTTACGAGAAGAGGCGAAGTTATGGTGGGATGATAAGATTCAATTGTACGAGGAAGAGCAATGCATGAGCTTAACTTGGGAAGAGTTTAAAAAGGAATTTTTCAAAGAATACCGAACTTCTTCCGACCTCGATAGAATCCGGGACGAGTTGAACAATTTGCAACAAGGTTCAATGGACTTGGTTACTCTCAAGTCTACCTTCTTGGCAAAGACTCGTTTTTGTCTGGAATATGTTGGTGATGATCACAAGTTAATGAAAGATTTCTACCGTACGTTAAGCGATGAGTTGAAGGGTAAGATTAGTTGGGGAGCGGCTAAGTCTTTTGACGAGTTATTTGAATTGGCTCGGGGTTTTGAGCCGGAGGTTCCAAGGAAAAGCGACTTCACTTTTTATAAAAGAAAGTTTGAAGGATCAAGTCATTCGAACTTTTCAAACTAGAAGTCAAAGAAGGGTTCCGAAAGTGTGAATAGTGTGAAGAAGGGTGGTTTTAGGAACTTTGTCCCTACTTACTACAATTGGTGGGTACGCGGACATATGGCTCGAGATTGTCCGAAGCCAACTTCAACAAACAAGCTCACTTGTTTTAATTGCAACAAAGAAGGACACCAAAAGTCGGAGTGTCCCGATTTGCGAAACGATAATGTTAAGCGTCTAGAGAAAGCGGCGGGCACGGCTAGGGGTCGCAACTACTTGATGACGAATGATGAAGCCAAGAAATCCAACGAAGTTGTCTCAGGTACTTTTATGGTTAACTCTAATCCGGCAAGGATTCTATTTGATAGCGGTGCAAATTTGTCGTTTGTATCTCCAAAATTTGTGCCTAAACTTAATAGACCATTAGCTAAGTTAAGTCGTCCGGTAGAATTCGAAATAACGGATGGTAAGACGGTGCTAGTGGTTGATGTGTATGAAAATTGTAATGTTGTGTTTGGTGCCGAAAACTTTAAAATTGATCTCATCCCGATGACCTTGGGTGATTTTGATATCGTGGTTGGTATGGATTGGCTCGATCATAATAGAGCCGATATTTCATGCCATGAAAAATTTATTCGTGTGAAGACCCCTAGTGGGGGAGAGTTAATTATTCATGATGATAAACAAAGAAGACTTGTGCCGATATGCACTTTTGCGCAGGCACGTCGTTTCCTTGTTAGTGGTGGCATGGCTTTTTTTGCCCATGTTGTTGATACTCGTGATGAGCCACCACCCATTCATGAAATTCCGGTGGTGAATGAATTTGAAGACGTTTTTCCGGATGAGTTACCGGGTGTTCCGGCGGAAAGACAAGTTGAATTTTGCATTGAGTTGGTTCCGGGAGCTACTCCCATTGCTAAAACTCCTTATCGTTTAGCGCCGACGGAAATGCAAGAGTTGTTAAATCAAACCCAAGAGTTGCTTGAGAAGGTTTTCATTCGACCGAGTGCTTCGCCATGGGGCGCTCCGGTTTTATTCGTAAAGAAGAAGGATGGTAGTATGCGGATGTGCATCGATTATCGGGAGTTGAACAAAGTGACTATAAAGAATCGTTATCCATTACCTCGGATTGACGATTTGTTTGACCAACTCCAAGGTGCAACGTATTTCTCTAAAATCGACCTACGGTCCGGCTATCACCAAATGCAGGTCCGTGAGGAAGATATTGAGAAAACGGCTTTCCGAACGCGTTATGGGCATTTTGAGTGTGTGGTAATGCCTTTTGGTCTTACGAATGCACCGGCGGCATTCATGGATCTTATGAATCGAGTGTGCCAACCTATGTTGGAGAAGTTGGTAATTATGTTCATTGACGACATACTTGTCTATTCGAAGAGTATGAAGGAACATGAACTTCATTTGTGGTGTGTGTTAAAGATGTTGCGGAAGGAGAAGTTGTATGCTAAATTCTCTAAATGTGAATTTTGACTAAGGGAAGTTCAATTCCTTGGCCATATTGTGAACGAAAATGGTATTCAAGTAGACCCGGGGAAGATTGAGACGGTAAAGAGTTGGGGACGACCGAATACGCCTACGAAAATCCGAAGTTTTCTCGGATTGGCCGGTTATTATCGTCGGTTTATCCAAGACTTTTCTAAGATTGCTTCTCCATTGACGAAGTTAACAAGAAAGAACGCGAGATTTAATTAGGAGAATGAGCAAGAAATTTCTTTTCAATTGTTAAAAGAGAAGTTATGTCATGCTCCGCTGTTAGTGTTGCCGGAAGGGGTAGAAGACATGACGGTTTATTGTGACGCGTCTTTAAATGGGCTCGGGTGTGTTCTAATGCAAAGAGGTAAAGTCATCGCGTATGCCTCCCGAAAATTAAAGGAACACGAAATGAGATATCCGACTCATGATCTCGAGTTGGCGGTAGTGGTACATGCGTTGAAAATTTGGCGCCATTACTTGTATGTTGTCAAGTGTACAATTTATTCGGATCACAAGAGTTTGAAACATCTTTTTGATCAAAGAGATTTGAATTATCGTCAACGTAGATGGATGGATGTGGTGAAATACTATGATTGCGAAATACTTTATCATCCGGGTAAGGCGAATGTGGTCGCGGATGCGTTAAGTCGAAAGAGTCAACATCCGGCGATACGAGTAGGATCGTTACGCATGATTACTACTAACAATTTTCTTGTAAAGATTGGCGGGACTTAAATAGAAGCTTTTGTTAACAATAAGCATGAGGAACGAATCGTGGGACAAACGGAGTTTATTACCTTAGGTTCGCATGGTTTGTTATCTTTTCAAGGAAGAGTGTGGGTGCCTAAAATGGGTGATCATCGACGAGTGCTACTTGATGAAGCACATAAGTCCAAGTATTCCATTCACCCGGGCGCGACAAAAATGTATCTTGATTTGAAGAAAGAGTATTGGTGGCCGGGCATTAAACGTGATGTTGTAAAGTATGTTGAACAATGTGTCACGTGTTTGCAAGTTAAAGCCGAACACCAAAAGCCGTATGGTATGTTACAACCGTTGGAAATTTTGAAATGGAAATGGGAGCACATTACCATGGATTTCATCACAAAGTTACCAAAGATGGCGAGAACCCAATTTGATACGATTTGGGTGATAGTTGACCGACTGACGAAAAGTGCTTTGTTTCTACCCATTCGGGAAGCGATATCGTCGGAGACCTTGGCTAAGTTGTTTATCAAGGAAGTAATCTCTCGACATGGGGTTCCTATATCTATTATTTTGAATCGAGATACCCGTTTCACATCTCGATTTTGGGAAAAGTTTCATGAAGATATGGGTACACAATTAAAATTGAGCACGGCGTACCATCCTCAAACGGACAGTCAAACCGAACGTACGAACCAAACTTTGGTGGATATGTTACGGACGTGCATTATTGATTTCGGTGGTAGTTGGGATGAGCACTTGCCTTTTGTGGAATTCTCGTAAAATAATAGTTATCATACTAGCATCGGGATGCCACCTTACGAGATGCTTTATGGGCGGAGGTGCCGAACTTCGATTTGTTGGGGTGAAATTGGTCAAAGAGAAATCGGGAGTACCGATTTGGTTTTAGAGACGAATATCAAGATTGATATGATTCGGGCTCATTTGAAAAAGGCTCAAGATAGACAAAAGTCGTATGCCGACAAACGTAGGCGAATGATCGAATTCCAAGAAGGTGACATGGTGATGCTTAAGGTTTCACCATGGAAAGGTATTATTCGGTTTCGAAAATGGGGAAAGTTAGCTCCTCGGTTTATTGGCCCATTTAAAGTTTTAGCTCGTGTTGGCGAAGTAGCATATCATTTGGAATTACTCGAAGAACTTGCGGGAATCCATAATACATTTCATATTTCTCATCTCCGTAAGTGTCTTGCGGATGATTCTTCGTGGGTGTCATTAGACGAAATTGAGCTAAACAACAAGTTAGAGTATATTGAGGAGCCGATTACTATACTCGACGAAAAAGTGAAAAGATTGAGAAATGAAGATGTGAGAACTTTTAAAGTTCAATGGCGTCGTAGTATAGGTTCTGAGTTTACTTGGGAGCCCGAAGAGTTTGTTCTTGTGTATCTTCCTGCTTGTCATGCGGCTTGGATTGCGAGGTCGCAATCCGGTTCAAGTGGGGGAGAGTTGTAAGATCCTGTTTTTGCAGTGGTTTTGGACGCCGTCCAAAAGAGTGGGACGCCGTCCCATTGTGAAGGGCTGGACGCCGTCCAGAATTCTTGACGCCGTCTAGTTGAACTGGCGAGCCAGCTTTTGTGTTTTTGGATATTAAAAGGGGTAACTTGGTAATTTCACAATGTGGACGACTTTAAGGCCCTAGATCAGTTTGTGGAGCCTCATTTACTCCAGTTACAACCACCAAACCTCTTCCACTTAAATTCTAGAGAGAGAGTGATTCAAGTGTGAGAAAGCTCAAATCAAAGTAGAAGAAGCTTGTTTCGGGTTAGAGCTCGAGCATTAAAGTTGTTCATCTCCCCACTAGCTACATTTTGATTGTAGTGGTAAGTCTTAACCTTGATTTCCTTACTATTAATTGTTTAAGGGTTAGGGTTTGGGTTAGTGATGTGTATAAAACCCATTTGTTAGTGATTTGGGGATTTTTTGGTAAGTTTGGGTCATGAAGACTCAAAGGATGACTAACCTAGGGTTTTGAAATGCTAAATGTGTTTATGAGTCTTAAATTGGTTAGTTAGCTACTAGCACACCTAAATGTTATGTAAGTGGGTGTTATTTGGGTATGTGGTGACCCGAATGGGTGTGGAAACCTCGAATGGGTAAAACGGGTCTTTGATGACCTAAGTTGTCTTGTTAGGGTGAAAATGCGATAACATTGTGATTATATGTGTATTAAGACCATAAATGGCTAGAGTTAGGGTTTTTGGCGAAATTGACGCAATATTAGGGTTAAGTGTGCAAATGGGTCGGAATTGCACCTTGGGTCAAAGTGACACTAGAATGGTGAGTGAGTTGGTTGACCAACTTGATCTTGTGATTGATTATGTGTATAATGTAATAGGTACGTTACATTGAAGTTTGCAAGCTCGGATATCTTTCACAAAGGACTTTGAGGTGAGTGGAATAATTATATATGTATGTATATGATTTATTTGCTTGTGGGGTATGGATTCAAAGTTCGATGTTGACGATGCCATACCACTATTGTTTGTTGGATGAGGGTTTAAAGTTTGTTGTTGACGATACCTCATGTATGGAGTTAAAGTTCGATGTCGACGATGCCATACCGCTATTGTAGTGATTTTGATGAGGGGTTAAAGTTCGATGTAGACGATACCTCATGTGTGGGTTTAAAGTTCGATGTTGACGATACCACATTAATTGGGGCGGATGGGGTTTAAGTTCGATGTTGACGATAACATTCGTTGGGCTAGCCTTGGGTTTTGAGTACTATGGATGTTGTGAACATCAATGTTATATATTCGTGTTGTAGCATGTTATATTGTTGTGTTATATGCTATTGTTATACTAGCTTTGTTATCGTGGTTTTTAGCGTTATACATTGTAATGGTATGCTAGTTATGTAGCTAGTATGTATGCGGTTTTGGTGTAAGTGTGTGCAGGTAAGTAAGTTATATATGTATATGTATAATTATTGCATTCACTAAGCTTTAGCTTACCCCTCTCGTTGTTTATCTTTTTATAGGCTCCGGCGTTGACAAGGGTAAGGGTATTCGATTGGATTAGAGATCCCGCTTGTTGTTTAGGGGATGCTTTTGGGATTTGATAGCTTCTGGAGTTTGACCGAGACTTGGGTAGTTTAACCCCCAAACACCATGCTCATGGTGTCGTTTGGAAATTAAACTAATATGGTCGAAACTCATGATTTGTACAAAACTCGTAAAACGGCAGATGTGGGCCCTGTTTTGTAAAACTCGTTTCGATATTGGAAATCTATTAGTTTTACTTAAATTGATATGTTGTAAAAAGGTTTTCGTTTAATAGTGCCGGGAAGTGGGATTTCCGCTCACGTAAGTGAGCGCGGGGATCAGTCCCTGATAGAGCAACCGGACGCCGTCCAAAAAGGCTGGACGCCGTCCAGGCCTTCAGTGTTGGACGCCGTCCAAGGATATGGACGCCGTCCAGATGTACAGGTCCAGAAAAAAAAATTTATGCCGTATTTTTGGTATAACGAAGTCAGGTCGTTACATGTTTGTTCGTGAATGTGTGTGTAAATGTGGGGAGACAGAGAGCAGCTCACTGCTTTTTGTTTCTGTCCAGATTTCTGGTGCCATGCGATCGCATGGCTTTGCTGTGCAAACCCCATGCGATCGCATGAGGTCCATTTTTTTTTAAATATATAAAAACCTTTTACTATTAAAACAATTAAGTGAATAATTTTAAACTTTTGTTTCTTTTTAGATTGAAGGCGTTTCGGTACGTTTACCTAGTTCGTCCCTTGACTAAATTTTGAAATTTGTCATTTTGAAGCGTTGTTTTAAAAGGAAAGATTTTTGAATTTTTTAATGTTTTTGGCATACTTTAGATCAATAAAATTAAAAATAATGATAATAAAATTTCTCGTCCCGCCCTCGGGTAAAGCAATTTCGGTTCAACGACCTAATCTTCAACTCACGACGAATTTTAGAAATCATATTTTTAACTTAATGAAATAAAGTACATTTTTGTTTTTAAATTCACACCAAACTTAACTTTAAAATGCATATTAAAATTTCATATAAATATTAAAAATATTTATATACATTAATTTTTCAAACTTACATTTAAAATAATATAGCTATATATTAATTTTAAAAACAAGGTCAAAAAAATAAAAATCTTTTTGGTCTTTTATCCCACTTTAATCAATCAAATATTTACAAAAATATACGTCCCTCTTTTGGGTAAAGTAATTTAGGCTATATTACCTAGTTTTACTCATGACGAATTTTTGAAATATTTTGGATTGATTGATTAAAGATATTTATACCTTATGAATAAACGGTAAATTTCGCAGTGATGTAATAAATTTTTGTATGATATCAATAATTTCGGTTTCGCATACCTAATTTTATTGAATATCAATTTAATACTTTATAGCGAACGATTCAGCGTTTATTATCAAAAGGTTAAAAGCAATAAAATAAAAAAATAAAAACTGTACATACTTACCTGTGAGATAGAATTCTCAGAGACCTGCTTTAGCCGACTCATAGGAGAGTCGTTCGATTTGGTTTTCCATTGCTACGTAAGCGTAATCTCGAATTTTCAATAACTTTTCTTCTAAACATATGAACGGTCCTTCTCTGCATAATGTAACGAATTCAGAATTGGAATGTGTTTGATTGTTCAAACATTTACCTTCGTGTGACCATTTTACGCATTTATGACATCTTTCAAGGTGTGGTGCTCTTCTTTTTGTTGCGGATTTTGCCTTTCCTTTACCAAAATGTGTCTTATGATGATCTTTCCTGATTTCTTTCCTCACTTCGTCCATTTTGCCTCTTATGAATGATACCAGTTAACTTGGGAAGGTGTTATTATTACGTTTAGTAATCATAGCGTGTAGTAGTAGACCATGGTTCAAATCAAAGGAATTCTTCATCTCGTAAAACCTAAAAACACAAAAATTCAGAATGGAGGGAGAAGACTAGTTCTTTAGGGTCTGCTAGGGAAAGACCATTCGGATTCCATTTTCGAGAACTACACGAAAATAGAAAATCTAACCCTAGACAGCATTATATTATCCTTTAAAACATTTGAATCTCCCCACACTTAGTTAGCTGTGGTATCGAAATTGTGATTAACTTCTTTATTAACTTCAATTGGACCATCAACAACTTTCATATCTCTGACTTTTGCTTCAAGCCATTTGTTGATTTCCTCTGTAACATTCATAAATTCAATTAACATCGCCTTTTTTTAGGCAACAAATTGGATACTAATCTGTTACATAACTTAAAGTTCCCCTTAATCCTAGCATCTTGAATCCGTTTATAAAGTTTCTTCGTTGAACTGTTAAAAACGGGTTCATCCAATTTCGTATCAACAACGGGGTTCTTTGTTATCAGATCATCATTGGGTGTTTCTTCATCTTCCCCAGACTTAGGCGTTTTTATTGGTTCAACAGTTTTGATTGGTGGAGATTGAAACTTTCGATTCACAAAGGTGACCGATTTATCACAATGCCTAAGTGTCATTCTACCTTCTCTTACATCAAAGAACGCCTCGGTGTTTGCTAAAAATGGGCGACCTAAAATTAGAGGAATATCAAGGTCTTCCTCCATATTAATAACTATGAAGTTTGCAACAAAGGTCAAACATCCCACTTTAACAAGTAAATTATTAGCTATTCCAACCGTGTGTTTAATGGTTTGATCAAATAATTGAACACCTATTCTGGTTGGTCTTAATTTACCCACACCTAATCTTTTGTATAAGGAAAGAGGCATAACATTCGTACTCGCTCCTAAATCTGCGAGCCCATTATATATAGCACCATCATTAAGCAAGCAAGAAATGATAAATTCACCTGGGTCTCCTACTTTAGTAAGTAGAGTTGGTTTGTTAACCTTTTTCGGGTGATCTTTTCTTGGTTCTTTCACTTCTACTTGAACTGCTTGTTCACATTTTTCTTTGTTTCTTGGAATGGGAGGTTTATATAGAAATTCTTCTTCATCACTCCAATTTGAAGTCTCCCCGTCTTCCAATTTTGATTTTTTATATGTTGTTGACAACATATTTATGTTTTCATTCTGAGGGTGGTGAAATTATGATTAACTTCATTATGAACTTCCAACGGATCATGTATGTAATGTTTAACTCTGTGACCATTAACTTTAAATTCAATCTCATTTAAATTTATTAACTCTACTGTTCCATATGGGAAAACTCTTTTGACTATGAATGGTCCAGACCATCTTGATTTCAATTTTCAAGGAAATAGCTTGAATCGTGAATTGAAAAGAAAAACTCTGTCTCCTTCCTTAAATTCTTTTAAACTTCTGATAGATTAACAAATTTTCATATGCATCATGTCTTAATTCTTCTAATTCGTTTAGTGGACTTAACCGTAGACGTCCAGCTTCATGCAAATCAAGATTACATGTCTTTAAAGCCCAAAATGCTTTGTGCTCAATTTCTACTGGAAGGTGACATGCTTTTCCGTAAACGAGTTTAAAAGGTGTGGTGCCAATTGGAGTTTTGTAGGTTGTTCTAAAAGCCCAGAGTGCATCCTCCAATTAAATGGACCATTCCTTCGGATTTGATCCTACGATTTTCTTTAGAATACGTTTTAATACTCGGTTGGTATTTTCAACTTGTCCACTTGTTTGTGGATGATAAACGGTTGAGATTTTATGAATTACTCCATATCTTTTGAGAACTTTCTCAAGTTGAGTATTACAAAAATGAGTACCTCGATCACTTATTAAAGCTTTCAGTGTTCCGAACCTTGCAAAAAGATGTTTTAAGAAGTTGACTACAACTCGTGCATCGTTAGTTACATAATCAATGGCAACGAGAATATAGAGATTATTATGAGATTTTGGAAATGGACCCATAAAGTCAATACCCCAAACGTCAAATACTTCACATACTTAAATGACATTTTGTGGCATTTCATCACGTTGACTTATTTTTCCGGCCCTCTGACAAGCATCACAGGATTTACAAAGAAAGTGTGCCCCTTTGAAAATTGTAGGCCAATAGAATCCAGCATCGTAGACTTTCCTTGCTGTAAGTTGAGGACCATAATGCCCTCCTGTTGGTCCTGTGTGACAATGGTTTAAGATTTGAGTAGCTTCATCAAGATTAACTAGACATGTTTCAAAAGTATCACTGAAGACTGAAAAGTCATCCATAAAAACTTCCATGCATTCTTCTATCATGTCGTGAAAAATCGCCATCATGCACCTTTGAAAGGTTGCAGGGGCGTTGCAAAGTCCAAATGGCATGCGTTTGTAAGCAAAAGTACCATAAGGGCACGTGAATGTGGTTTTCTCTTGGTCCTCGGGTGCGATTGAAATTTGAAAATATCCGGAAAAACCGTCAAGAAAACAATAGTAACTGTTCCCAGCTAACCTTTCCAACATTTGATCAATGAAAGGTAAGGGAAAGTGATCTTTTCTGGTGGCGTCATTTAATTTTCTATAATCAATACAGACACGTCATCCTGTTACAGTCCGAGTAGGAATAAGCTCATCTTTTTCATTTGTGATGACAGTCATGCCACCCTTCTTAGGTACACATTGAACTTGGCTTACCCATGGACTATCAGAGATTGGATAAATTAAACCTGCATCGAGCAGTTTAATAATTTCTTTCGTAACAACATCTTGCATATTTGGATTTAGTCTTCATTGGCGTTGCACATATGTTTTATGACCTTCTTCCATAAGGATTTTATATGTGCAATACGAAGTACTTATACATTTAATGTCACGAATCTTCCATGCAATAGCTGGTTTATGAGCTTTTAGCACAGAAATGAGTTGAGATTTTTCATTCTCCGTAAGAGAAGACGATATTATTACAGGTAATTCAGATTCATCATGTAAATAAGCGTATTCCAAATGGTTTGGAAGTGGCTTTAACTCTAATATCGGTGGTTCTTCTATCGATGATTTGTATCGATATCTGTCTTCCTCTTTCAACATTTGAAGTTCTTCTATTGTTGGTTCGTAATCATTAGCTCTAAGTGTAGCTAACATTTCAGCTTCATCAATTGGTTCAGTTCCTTCTCCTAAAGAACATTCTCCTGTTCCTTGTAATTCTGGAAATTCTCCTAACAATTCTGCATGTGAATCTATAGTTTGAATATAATAACATGTATCATCTGCAGATTGCGGTTGTTGCATGGCTCTATCAACAGAAAAGGTAAAACTCTCGTCCTCTATACTTAGGGTCAGTTTCTTACCAAACACGTCTATTATTGCTTTAGCCGTGTTTAAGAATGGTCTTCCTAATATGAGAGGAACTCGAGAATCTTCTTCCTTGTCCAGAATAACAAAGTCTACTAGAAATACTAAAGTACCAACTTTAACTAGCATGTTTTCCATTATCCCTCTAGGATATTTTACTGATCGATCGGCTAGTTGTATGCTTATTCGTGTTGGTTATAATTCTCTAAGGTCTAGTTTAGCGTATAGTGAATACGGCATTAAATTTATACTAGCACCTAAGTCTGCCAATGCTTCTATTGAACTAAGACTACCCAGAAAACATGGAATTGTGAAACTTCCTGGATCTGAAAGTTTTTCTGGTAGTTTATTTAACAGCACTGCAGAACAATTATCATTCATTGTAACAGCCGAGAGTTCTTCCATTTTCTTTCTATTTGTGATTAGATATTTTAGGAATTTGGCATATCTTGGCATTCCTGAAATCACATCAATGAAAGGATGGTTGACATTTATTTGTTTAAACATATCCAAGTATTTGGATTGCTCGGCTTCAAGTCTTTCTTTTCTCATTTTACTCGGATAAGGAAGCGGTGGTTGGTATGGTTTAACATAAGGCTTTGCCTTAACTGTGTTATCTTCATTAACCTTTTCAACTACCGGTTCTGTTTCCTTCTCTTGCTCAGGCTGTGGTGCTTGTGGAGTAGGAATAGAGTCATCAGAAATTACAGGTATTTCAGGTGGTTTAAGTGTAATACCACTTCTTGTGGTAATGGCTTTAGCTGTTTCATTCCGAGGGTTAGCATTTGTATCGCTAGGTAGACTCCCCAGTTTTCTTTCACCTATCAACCTCGCTAGGTTACTTACTTCTTGTTCCAGATTTTGGATTGAAGCTTGTTGATTTCTAAATGCTTGAGCATTTTGTTCATTGGTTTGTTTCTAAGATGTGAAAAATTGAGTTTGAGATTCAACTAGCTTCGACATCATATCTTCTAAATTTGGCTTTTTATCATCAGTTTGTGGTGGTTTATTTGGAAAAATAGGTCTTTGCTGGTTGTAAGTATTATTGGATACTTGTTGATTGCTAGGACCTTGTTGGTTGTTGTATGGAACATTTCGGTTACAATTCTGATTTTGATTGTAGTTTGGTCTTGGCGGTTGATAATTATTTTGATAATTATTTCCAGGCCTTTGGTTCATGTATGAAACATTCTCTCTTTGTTTCATTGTTTGTTCAATACTGTGACAATCTTTTGTCAAATGTGGTCCTCCACACTGCTCACAACTAATTCGCATTGCGTGAATATCCTTAGTCATCTTTTCCATTCATCTCTCGAAAGCGTCTAACAAAATGGAATCAAAGTCATGGCTAGAATCGGCTCTAGCCGCTTTAGATGATCTAACGATGTCTTTTTCTTGATGCCACTCATGTGAGTGGGAGGCCGTGTTTTAATAATTTTGTAAGCTTCAGTTGCGGTTTTCTTCATAATGGAACCACCAGCTGCTATGTCGATGTCTTTTCGTGTAGTAATGTCGCATCCTTGGTAGAATATTTGTACTATTTGATAAGTGTCTAAACCATGTTGAGGACATCCTCTCAACAACTTTCCGAATCTTGTCCACGCCTCATATAGAGTTTCATTTGGCTTTTGTGTGAACGTAACAATTTCTCCTTGAAGTCTCACGGCTTTAGATGCCGGAAAGAATCTTTTAAGAAATTTCTCAACTAAAACATCCCATGTGTCAATCGCCCCTTCAGGTAACGATTCTAACCAATCTTTGGCTTCTCCCTTTAAAGTTCAGGGAAATAACATGAGATAGATCTGTTCATCCTCAACTTCTATGATTTTAAATAGAGTACAAATCCTATTAAAGGTACGAAGATGTTCTTTTGGATCTTCCTTCGGCGTACCACTAAATTGGCATTGATTAGTTACCATGTGTAGAATTTGTCCTTTGATTTCATAATCTGGCGCATTAATGTCTGGTTGAGTAATGGCATGACCTTGGCCAGTGCGTGTAGCTCTCATTCGATCTTCCATACTTAGAGGTTCCTGATTTTCCATGATTGAATTTGTTGAATCTGAATCACTAGGGGATTCTGATTTAATGGTTTCTTCCACGACAATCTCTGGATGTATGATTTGTGGTTCAGAAGGAATAATTAGTGGTTCAGGATTTCTGAATTATCCTTGAATATCCTTCGGATTCTCAATTGTGAGGTCGGGTTCAAAAAATGGATTATCGGAAATTTGAATCGGAGTACTCGTTCGACTTGACGATGATTCTAAAGAAAAATCAATGGCGACAATATTGGCTAGATGTCTTGATCGAGTTACAGGTGGTGAACGTATGAAAGGTGGTGAACGTTTTGCTCGGTGCATTCACTGAATATCCTATTAGTTATAAAACAAATTAAAAAAATTATATAAGTTATCAAATTAATAGACTTTTCTGATTTTGCCCACGTTTCGAATAGCCAATAGATGCAACAGGTAGCCAGGACCCTTTAAATCGGAAGCCCACAACTCGCCACTAACAAATCCAACTATTACTACGAACCAGAAAATTTTGGATGTCTATCAATTTAACCGCTTAAAATAATGTTTCGTCGAAATTTTTGAAGATAAAATCTATGTCCTAAAAACTAGAGCGTCAAGAAATAAGAGGAAGAAAAAGAGTGCGTCGAAAAACGTCAAAAATAAAAGGTCAAAAAATAATAATAAGAAAGTAAAGCGTCGAAACTTAAAAGTCTAAAAACTAAATATTAAAAATTGCGTCTAAAGGAATTAAAGCTAAAAAGGAATTCTATATCTAAAACGGCAATAACTTAAAAGGCACTAAAATTTATTTAAAACTAAGGCGATAAGCGACGTCGTAAAATTCTAAAGCGCCTAAATCTTAATCTAAAGAAAAAGCTCTTAAGGGATTTTACGGCAAAGCCTAAAAATCTAGAAATATAAAATAACTACGGTAAAAACTAAGTTTAAAATTAATTACGAACGATAAATATATAAATTACGAATTAAACGATAAAAATATACAATTTATAAAAAGAAAATAAAAATTGATAAAATTACTTATTTTTATAAAAATATTATTTTTATATGATTATTTAATAAAAGTATTAATTTATAATTAATAAAACTAATTAAAACATATAATTAATTAAAACTAAACTTAAACTGATTATATTAAATTAAAACCCTAATTCTAATTAATTAATTAATAATAATAATAATTAAACCGAACCCTAGTTCTGTCGGCTAAGGTACCAGACCTGTCACCTCAGCTTATGCGATCGCATGAGTTGAGGGTTATTTTTCCATGCGGTCGCATGGATCCGGAAACCAGGCCAGATTGTTGGGCTTCTACAGTTTCGGCCCGAATACCTTTTTAATAATTTTTTTAAAAAATTTATTCAAAATAAAACGTAATAAAAACTATTATATATAAAAAATTTACTTATTAGTTTTAATTTTTAACAAAAGAAAAAAATACAAACTTTTTAATTTAAACACTTAAAAATATAGAAATATATATATATATATATATATATATATATATATATATATATATATATATATATATATATATATATATATATATATATTATGTTTTTATATTTTTAAAACTTATGTAAATATATTTTTATAAAAATAGCTTAAAAACTAATTTTTTTTTATTATAGCGTTCTATGGCGTCCCCAGCAGCGGCGCCAAAAATACTTGATGTGTGCGAGGTGTAGTACGAAATAGATTATATTTTACTATGAAATACTATTAAATACGATACAATTTACACAAGTTATTTATTTATTTATTTATTGAATGGATATACCTAAACCTTGCTACAACACTTATAGGCAGTGTACCTAATCGTAAAGTACTGTAGTTTTTAGTAAGTCCGGTTCGTTTCACAGGGAGCTGGCTAAGTTTAAAGCTATATATATTTTAAACTATATTTGTATAAATTTATATATATAAGTAGTATTATTGTTATTATAAAAGGGGGTTTTTACCGTTTAGTGACCGGTTTGTCGATTTTATGTCTTAAGTCACAATTAAAACCTAAGGTAAAATATTAAATAGAAATACAACTTAATTTAAAGCGTAAAGTAAATGACGATAAATAAAAGTACGATAAATAAAAGTGCAATAATTTAAAGTACGATAAATAAAATGACGATAAATAAAAGTACGATGAGATATAAATTAAAGGAATTATGCTTATTAAACTTCTGTAATCATGATGTTTGACGTGTTGATTTTAATTTATTACCATGGGTTAATTGTCCTTTATCCTGGATTATTCGATATGTCCATATGGTTTTGTCCATAATAGTCCATCGGTCATAATTATAAAGTGCGAGAGTATTCGTCAAATTAACATTATACCCGAAGTCAAATATTCCAACTAATTGGGGATTCGAACTGTAACAAGGTCTTAGTACTTTATTTAATGAATACACCAGGTTATCGACTGCTTGTAATCCAAGGTTTTAATACTTTGTTAAAAATTACACCAATTACCCTTGAATGTAATCCACCCCTGTTTTAATGAGTCCGGTGACTATTAATCCTTCCATGTGTCTGGTCAAATGAACAATTATTAGTATTTATAGATATCCCGCCCACCGTACCCAGTCAAGCGTATGTGGTTATATATAAACACGTCAAATTATAAATCTCTATATTAAATCAACGAGATATCATTTAATTAATATAAAGCCCATTAATAGCCCATAGTCCAATTTCCACAAGTGTCGGTCTTTTGGCCAAACCCGAATTATGGTCCAAAACCCAATAACCCAGTCTTAATATTTATTCTAACATCACGTTTACTTCGGATTAAATAAGCATAATAATAACTTAGCTACGAGACATTAATTTAAAAAGGTTGAACATAACTTACAATGCGTATTAATCGCATAGTGTTACACGGACAGAATTTCGACTTATAAACTTAAAACATTCGCCACTATAACCTTATTATTATTAACTTAATATTAAAATTATAATTATAAAATATAAATATAAATATATATTGAGAGATAGAGAGTAATTGAGAAATATGGTGTAGGTGTGTGTAACTCGTCCGAATTCTGGCCAATTTATAGACCTGACCAGCCTTTCCACTCCATGCGATCGCATGGCCGCCATCCACTGGTCACATATGATTCCAAAACGTGGGCTGCTCGTATTTAAATATTATATAATATAATATATATAATTTTATATAATTATATATATATATTATATTATATTCTTGTGCATCATTGACTTGTAATTTTAGGTCCGTTGCATCGCGCGTTGATAGTTGGTTCATGTCCCGGTTTCAGATTTTCGAACGTCCTTTCGTACGATTAGATATCTTGTTGATAATGCTAAAAACGAACATATATTTCATAGCAATATCCCTCAAAAAGACAAGCTTTTAGTTGCAATTGTTCTATTTACTAGTGATATTCGTTTAAATAATAAAAGGTGAAGACAAAAGACAGATTCGACGAATTGAAGACGCAAACGACCAAAAAGCTCAAAAGTACAAAGTACAATCAAAGTGGTTCAAATTATTGATGAGAAACGTCTAAAAGTTACAAGAGTACAAGATTCAAAATGCAAAGTACAAGATATTAAATTGTACGCAAGGACGTTCGAAAATCCGGAACCGGGACCAGAGTCAACTCTCAACGCTCGACGCAACGGACTAAAAATTACAAGTCAACTATGCACATAAATATAATATAATATAATATATAAATAATTCTTAAAATTATATATATATTATATTATATATACAAATCATCGGCAAATAAACAAACAAAAGCATGTGAGCTGTAAAAGAAGGCCATGCGATCGCATGGCCAGAAGACACAAATGTCATGCGATCGCATGGTGAATAGTATCAGGCCACATCCTATAAAAAGCAACGAATTCAGTCGAATGTATACACTTTTTCTATCCTCTCTATCTCTACGATATATATATATATATATATATATATATATATATATATATATATATATATATATATATATATAATTTATAATTTTAATATTAATTTTAATTTAATAATAATAAGGGTATGTTAGCGAATGTTGTAAGGGTGTAAAGTCGAAATTCTCTCCGTGTAATGCTACGCTATTATTAATCATTGTAAGTTATGTTCAACCTTTTTAAATTAATGTCTCGTAGCTAAGTTATTATTATGCTTATTTAATGCCGAAGTAATCGTGATGTTGGGCTAAAATATTAAAGACAGGATAATTGGGCTTTGTACCATAATTGGGGTTTGGACAAAAGAACGACACTTGTGGAAATTAGACTATGGGCTATTAATGGACTTTATATTAACTAAATGATACCTCATTAATTTAATATATAGACTTATAATTTGACGTATCTATAAATAACCACATACGCTTAATCGGGTACGGTGGGCGGGATATCTATAAATACCAATAATTGTTCATTTTACCGGAAATGGGGATGGATTAATAGTCAATGGACTTGTTGAAACAGGGGTGAATTACATACAAGGGTAATTGGTGTAATTGTTAACAAAGTAATAAAACCTTGGATTACACGCAGTCGATAAGCTGGTGTATTCATTAAACAAAGTATTAAGACCTTGTTACAGTTTGAATCCCCAATTAGTTGGAATATTTGACTTCGGGTATAAGGATAATTTGACGAAGACCCTCGCACTTTATATTTATGACTGATGGACTATTATGGACAAAACCGTATGGACATATCAAACATTCCAGGACAAAGGACAATTAACCCATGGTAATAAACTAAAATCAACACATCGAACATCATGATTATGGAAGTTTAAATAAGCATAATTCCTTTATTTCATATTTTATCGCACTTTTATTTACTGTCATTTTATTTAATTGCACTTTTAATTATCGTACTTTTATTTATTGTCATTTTATTTATCGCATTTTAATTTATCGCAATTTCATTTATCGTTATTTACTTTACGCTTTAAATTAAGTTTTATTTATTTTTAATATTTTACATTAGGTTTTAACTGCGACTAAAGTTTTAAAATCGACAAACCGGTCATTAAACGGTAAAAACCCCCTTTTATAATAATAATACTACTTATATATATATATATATATATATATATATATATATATATATATATATATATATATATATATATATATATATATATATATATATATATATATTTATATTTATATATATACAAATATAGTTTTAAAAATATAGCATTAAACTTGGCTAGCTCCCTGTGGAACGAACCGAACTTACTAAAAACTACACTACTGTACGATTACGTACACTGCCTATAAATGTTGTAGCAAAGTTTAGGTATATCCACTTTATAAATAAATAACTTGTGTAAAATTGTATCGTTTTTAATAGTATTTCCTAGTAAATTATAAGCTATTTCGTATATACCTCTACGCACATCAAGTATTTTTGGTGCCGCTGCCGGAGACTGCTTAAACGCCGAAAGCGAAACGCTATATAAAAAAAAGATTTTTAATTTACTTTTGTAAAAATACGTTTTAAATATTAAAAATACAAAAATATAAAAAGAAAAACAAAATATATATATTTTTAAAAGTTTGTTTAAAATATAAAGTTTTTCTATTTCTATTTTAGTTTTTAAAAAAATTAAGTTTTTATTCATTTTATATAAATAAATTAAAAACAATATATATATATATATATATATATATATATATATATATATATATATATATATATATAAAATTAAAATTGTATTCGGGCTACACTGTAGCAGCCCAATTTGTGACCTGAATATTTGGGCCATGCGACCGCATGGACCCGTAGGCCAAAACTCATGCGACCGCATGAGATAACCTGACACGCCTTATTTGACCTAGTTCAGCATTAATTACGGAGTATATTTTAATTATTATTATTATAAACCCTAATTAGGGTTAGTTATTTAATTAATTAATTTTAGTTTTATTATTTTTGTATTTTAAGTTATATTTAGTTTTATTAATTATAAAACTAATACTTTTATAAAATAAAAATATAAAAATAATATTATTATAAAAATTGTATTTTTTTTATATAAACTCCAAGTTTCTTTTTATTTTTATATCTTTTTAATCGTAATTCGTAATTTGTATTTTTATAGTTCGTACTTAGTTTTAAATATAGTATTTGCCGTAGTTATTTTTATTTCTAGATTTTTAGGCTTTGCCGTAAAATCCCTTAAGTGCTTTTTCTTTACACTAAGATTTAAGTGCTTTAGAATTTTGCGACGCCGTTTTAAGATTTTAGTACTTTTTAAGTTATTGCCGTTTTGGATTTAGAATTCCTTTAAGCTTTAATACCTTTAGACGTAACTTTTAATTTTTAGTTTTTAGAATTTTAAGTTTCGACGCGCTACTTTCTTATTTTTATTTTTCGACCTTTTATTTTTCGACGTTTTCCGACGCGCTCTTTTTCTTTCTTATTTCTCGACGCTCTAGTTTTTAGGACATAGAATTTTCTATTTCTTATCTAAAATTTCTTTAAATTTTGACGAAAAATTATTTTAAGTGGTTAAATTGATAGACATCCAAAATTTTCTGGTTCGTAGTAATAGTTGGATTTGTTAGTGGCGAGTTGTGGGCTTCCGATTTAAAGGGTCCTGGCTACCTGCTACATCTATTGGCTATTCGAAACGTGGGCAAAATCAGAAAAGTCCATTAATTTGATAACTTATATAATTTTTTATCTTTTATAACTAATAGGATATTCAGTGAATGCACCGAGCAAAACGTTCACCACCTTTTATACGTTCACCACCTGTAACTCAATCAAGACATCTAGCCAATATTGTTGCCGTTGATTTTTCTTTAGAATCGTCATCCAGTCGACCAAGTACTCCAATTCAAATTTCCGATAATCCATTTTTTGAACCCGACCTCACAATTGAGAATCCGGAGGATATTCAGGGACAATTCAGAGATCCTGAACCAATAATCATTCCTCCGGAACCACAAATCACTCATCCAAAGATTGTCGAGGAAGAAACCATTAAATCAGAATCCTTTAGTGATTCAGATTCAACGAATTCAATCATGGAAAATCTGGAACCTCTAAGTATGGAAGACCGAATGAGAGCTAAATGCACTGGCCAAGGTCATGCAATTACTCAACCAGACATTAATGCGCCAGATTATGAAATCAAAGGACAAATACTACACATGGTAACAAATCAATGCCAATTTAGTGGTGCGCCGAAGGAAGATCCAAACGAACATCTTCGTACATTTAATAGGATCTGTACTCTATTTAAAATCAGAGAAGTTGAGGATGAACAGATATATCTCATGTTATTTCCCTGGACTTTAAAGGGAGAAGCCAAAGATTGGTTAGAATCGTTACCTGAAGGGGCGATTGATACATGGGATGTTTTAGTTGAAAAATTTCTTAAACAATTCTTTCCGGCATCTAAAGCCATGAGACTTCAAGGAGAAATAGTTACGTTCACACAAAAGCCAAATGAAACTCTATATGAGGCGTGGACAAGATTTGGAAAGTTATTAAGAGGATGTCCGCAACATGGTTTAGACACTTATCAAATAGTACAAATATTCTACCAAGGATGCGACATCACTACAAGAAAAGACATCGATATAGCAGCCGGTGGTTCCATTATGAAGAAAACCGCAACTGAAGCTTATAAAATTATTGATAACACTGCTTCCCACTCACATGAGTGGCACCAAGAAAAAGATATCGTTAAAAGCAGCTAGAGCCGATTCTAGCCATGACTTTGATTCCATTTCTGCAAAGATAGATGCTGTCGAGAGACGAATGGAAAAGATGACTAAAAATATTCACTCAATACGAATTAGTTGTGAGCAGTGTGGAGGACCACATTTGACAAAAGATTGTCTCAGTATTGAACAAACAATGGAACAAAGAGAGAATGTTTCATACATGAACCAAAGGCCTGGAAATAATTATCAGAATAATTATCAACCGCCAAGACCAATCTACAATCAAAATCAGAATTATAACCGAAATGTTCCATACAACAATCAACAAGGTCCTAGCAATCAACAAGTATCCAACAATACCTACAATCAGCAAAGACCTATTTTTCAAAACAAACCACCACAAACCGATGATAAAAAGCCAAATTTTGAAGATATGATGTCGAAGCTAGTTGAATCTCAAACTCAATTTTTCACATCTCAGAAACAAACGAACGAACAAAATGCTCTAACATTTAGAAATCAACAAGCTTCTATTCAAAATTTAGAACAAGAAGTGAGCAACCTAGCAAGGTTGATAGGTGAAAGAAAATCGGGAAGTCTACCTAGTGATACAAATGCTAACCCCCGGAATGAAACAGCTAAAGCCATTACCACAAGAAGTGGTATTACACTTAAACCACCTGAAATACCTGTAATTTCTGATGACTCTATTCCTACTCCACAAGAACCACAATCTGAGCAAGATAAGGAAACATAATCGGTAGTTGAAAAGATTAATGAAGATAACACAGTTAAGGCTAAGCCTTATGTTAAACCATACCAACCACCACTTCCTTACCCGAGTAAAATGAGAAAAGAAAGACTTGAAGTCGAGCAATCCAAATTCTTGGATATGTTTAAACAGATAAATGTCAATCTTCCTTTCATTGATGTGATTTCAGGAATGCCTAGATATGCTAAATTCTTGAAAGATCTAATCACAAATAGAAAGAAAATGGAAGAACTCTCGGCTGTTACTATGAATGCAAATTGTTCTGCAGTACTGTTGAATAAGATACCAGAAAAATTATCTGATCCAGGAAGTTTCACAATTCCATGTTTTCTGGGTAGTCTTAGTTCAATAGAAGCATTGGCAGATTTAGGTGCTAGTATAAATCTAATGTCGTATTCACTATACGGTAAACTAGACCTTGGAGAATTGAAACCAACACGAATAAGCATACAACTAGCCGATCGATCAGTAAAATATCCTAGAGGGATAATGGAGAACATGCTAGTTAAAGTTGGTACTTTAGTATTTCCAGTAGATTTTGTTATTCTGGACATGGAAGAAGATTCTCGAGTTCCTATCATATTAGGAAGACCATTCTTAAACACGGCTAAAGAAATAATAGACGTATTCTGTAAGAAACTGACCCTAAGTATAGAGGACGAGAGTGTTACCTTTTCTGTTGATAGAGCCATGCAACAACCGCAATCTGCAGATGATACATGTTATTATATTCAAACTATAGATTCACATGCATAATTGTTAGAAGAATTTCCAGAATTACAAGGAACAGGAGAATGTTCTTTAGGAGAAGGAACTGAACCAATTAACGAAGCTGAAATATTAGCTACACTTATGGCTAATGATTACGAACTAACAACAGAAGAAATTCAAAAGCTAAAAGAGGAAGACGAATATCGATACAAATCATCGATAGAAGAACTACCGACATTAGAGTTAAAGCCACTTCCAAACCATTTGGAATATGCTTATTTACATGGTGAATCTGAATTACCTGTAATAATATCGTCTTCTCTTACCGAAAATGAAAAATCTCGACTTATTTCTGTGCTAAAAGCTCATAAACCAGCTATTGCATGGAAGATTCATGACATTAAAGGAATAAGTCCTTCGTATTGCACACATAAAATCCTGATGGAAGAAGGTCATAAAACATATGTGCAACGCCAACGAAGACTAAATCCAAATATGCAAGATGTTGTTAAGAAAGAAATTATTAAACTGCTCGATGCAGGTTTAATTTATCCAATTTTTGATAGTCCATGGGTAAGCCCAGTTCAATATGTACCTAAGAAGGGTGGCATGACTGTCATCACAAATGAAAAAAAATGAGCTTATTCCTACTAGGACTGTAACAGGATGGCGTGTTTGTATTGATTATAGAAAATTAAATGACGCCACCAGAAAAGATCACTTTCCCTTACTTTTCATTGATCAAATGTTGGAAAGATTAGCCGAAAATAGTTACTGTTGTTTTCTTGATGGTTTTTCCGGATATTTTCAAATTCCAATAGCACCCGAGGATCAAGAGAAAACCACGTTCACGTGCCCTTATGGTACTTTTGCTTACAAACGCATGCCATTTGGACTTTGCAACGCCCTTGCAACCTTTCAAAGGTGTATGATGGAGATTTTTCATGACATGATAGAAGAATGCATGGAAGTTTTCATGGATGACTTTTCAGTCTTCAGTGATACATTTGAAACAAGTCTAGTTAATCTTGAACGAATGCTTATTAGATGCGAACAATCTAATCTAGTACTTAATTGGGAGAAATGCCATTTCATGGTTAAAGAAGGCATCGTTCTTGGTCATAAAATTTCAAAGGAAGGAATTGAAGTAGATAGAGCTAAAGTAGATGTAATTGCTAAACTTCCACATCCCACCAATGTTAGAGGAGTTAGGAGTTTTCTAGGGCATGCCGGTTTTTACCGACGTTTCATAAAATATTTTTCTAAAATTGCCACTCCTATGAATAAACTCCTAGAAAAGGATGCTCCATTCATCTTTTCAGATGAATGCATCAAATCTTTTAATATTCTTAAAGAAAAACTCACTAATGCGTTGATCATGATAACTCCAAATTGAAATCTACCATTTGAACTCATGTGCGATGCAAGTGATTTTGCAATGGGAGCCGTTTTAGGACAAAGGATTGAAAAACGATTTCAACCTATTTATTATGCTAGTAAGACATTACAAGGAGCACAAACAAATTACACAACTACTGAAAAAGAACTCCTTGCCATAGTCTTTGCTTTTGACAAATTTCGTTCATATCTCGTTCTAGCTAAAACGGTGGTCTATACCGACCATTATGCTCTTAGATATCTATTTTCGAAACAAGATGCTAAACCACGATTAATCCGTTGGATCTTACTCTTACAAGAGTTCGATATTGAAATTCGAGATAAAAAGGGAGCAGAAAATCTCGCCGCTGATCATCTTTGTCGTCTTGAAAATCCTGAATTAGAAGTTCTAAATGAATCGGCCATACAAGATAACTTTCCTGATGAATATCTTTTGAAGATCGATTATAATGAAATTTCATGGTTTGCAGACTATGTAAACTACTTAGTATGTAGATTCCTTGAAAAAGGGTTGTCGTACCAAAAACGAAAGAAATTCTTTAGTGATATAAAACACTATTTCTGGGAAGATCCACATTTGTTTAAAAGTTGTCCCGATGGAATAATACGCCGATGTGTATTCGGGGATGAAGCCAGTCAAATCTTAAACCATTGTCACACAGGACCAACAGGAGGGCATTATGGGCCTCAACTTACAGCAAGGAAAGTCTACGACGCTGGATTCTATTGGCCTACAATTTTCAAAGACGCACACCTTCTTTGCAAATCCTGCGATGCTTGTCAAAGGGCCAGAAAAATAAGTCAACGTGATGAAATGTCACAAAATGTCATTCAAGTATGTGAAGTATTTGACGTTTGGGGTATTGACTTTATGAGTCCATTTCCAAAATCTCATAATAATCTCTACATTCTCGTTGCCATTGATTATGTATCTAAATGGGCGGAAGCACAAGCTCTCCCAACTAATGATGCACGAGTTGTAGTCAACTTCTTAAAATGTCTTTTTGCAAGATTTGGAACACCGATAGCTTTAATAAGTGATCGGGGTACTCATTTCTGTAATAATCAACTTGAGAAAGTTCTCAAAAGACATGGAGTAACTCATAAAATCTCAACCGCTTATCATCCACAAACAAGTGGACAAGTTGAAAATACCAACCGAGCATTAAAATGTATTCTAGAGAAAACCGTAGGATCAAATCCGAAGGAATGGTCCATGAAATTGGAGGATGCACTCTGGACTTTTAGAACAGCCTACAAAACTCCAATTGGAACCACACCTTTTAAACTCGTTTACGGAAAAGCATGTCATCTTCCAGTAGAAATTGAACACAAAGTATTTTGGGTTTTGAAGACATGTAATCTTGATTTACATGAAGCTGGACATCTACGGTTAAGTCAACTAAACGAATTAGAAGAATTAAGACATGAAGCGTATGAAAATTCGTTAATCTATAAAGAAAGAATGAAGAAATGGCATGATAAAAGAATCAGAAGTTCAAAAGAATTTAAAGAAGGAGACAGAGTTCTTCTTTTCAATTCACGATTCAAGCTATTTTCTGGAAAATTGAAATCAAGATGGTCTGGACCATTCATAGTTAAAAGAGTTTTCCCATACGGAACAATAGAGTTAATAAATTCAAATGGGATTGAATTTAAGGTTAATGGTCACAGAGTTAAACATTACATACATGGCCCGATGGAAGTTGACAATGAAGTCAATCATAATTTCACCACCCAAGAAAACCATCAGAATGAAAACATAAATATGCTATCAACAACATATGAAAAACCAAAATTAGAAGACGGGGAAGCTTCAAATTGTAGTGATGAAGAAGAATTCTTATACAAACCTCCCATTCCAAGAAACGAAGAAAAATGTGAACAAGAAGTTTAAGTAGAAGTGAAAGAACCAAGAAAAGATCACTTGGAAAAGGGTAACAAACCAACTCTACTTACTAAAGTAGAAGACCCAGGTGAATTTATCATTTCTTGCTTGCTTAACGATGGTGCTATGTATAATGGACTCGCAGATTTAGGAGTAAGTGCAAATGTTATGCCTCTTTCCTTATATAAAATATTAGGTGTGGGTAAATTAAGACCAACCAGAATAGGTGTTCAATTAATTGATCAAACCATTAAACACCCGGTTGAAATAGCAAACAATTTACTTGTTAAAGTGGGAAGTTTAACCTTTGTTGCAAATTTCATAGTTATTAATATGGAGGAAGACCTTGATATTCCTCTAATTTTAGGTCGCCCATTTTTAGCAACCACCGAAGCGTTCACTGATGTAAGAGAAGGTAGAATAACACTTAGGGATGGTGACAAATCGATTACCTTTGTGAACCAAAAGTTTAGATCTCCACCAACCAAAACTGTTGAACCAATAAAAACGCCTAAGTGTAGGAAAGATGAAGCAACAACCAATGATGACCTGATAACAAAGAACCCCGTTATTGATACGAAATTAGATGAACCCGTTTTTAACAGTTCAACGAAGAAACTTTATAAACGGATTCAAGATGCTAGGATTAAGGGAAACTTTAAGTTATGTAACCGATGAGTATCCAATTTTTCGCCTAAAGAAAAGGCAATATTAGTTGAATTTGTGAAAGTTATAGAGGAAATCAACAATTGGCTTGAAGTAAAAGTCAGAGATATATAAGTTGTTGATAGTCCAATTGAAAACGAAGTTAATCACAATTTCAACACCACAACTAACTAAGTGTGGGGAGAATCAAGTCTTTTAAGGATAATATATATTTCTGTTAGAGTTAGATATTCTGTTTTCGTGTAGTTTCCGAATATGGAATCCGAATGGTCTTTCCCTAGCAGACCCTAGAGAACTAGTCTTCTCCTTCCATTCTGAATTTTTATTTTTTTTAGGTTTTACGAGATGAAGAATTCCTTTGATCTGAACCATGGTCTAATGCTACACGCTATGAGTACTAAACGTAATAATGACACACTTTCGAGTGAACTGGTATCATTCATAAGAGAAAAAATGGACAGAGTAAGGAAAGAACTCAGGAAAGATCATCATAAGATACATTTTGGTAAAGGAAAATCAAAATCTTCAACAAAAAGAAGAGCACGACACCTTGAAAGATGTTACAAATGCGAAAAATGGTCACACGAAGGTAAATGTTCAAACAATCAAACATATTCAAATACCGAATTTGTTACTCTATCCAGAGAAGGACCGTTTATATGTTTAGAAGAAAAGATACTGAAGAATCGAGGTTACGCTTATGTAGCTATGGAAAATCAAATCACACGACTCTCCTATGAGTCGGCTAAAGCAGGTCTCTGAGTATTCTTTCTCACGGGTAAGTATGTACAGTTTTTATTGCTTTTAACCTTTTGATAATAAACGCTGAATCGTTCGCTATAAAGTATTAAATTGGTATTCAATAAAATTAGGTATGCGTAACCGAAATTATTGATATCATACAAAAATTTATTACATCACTGCGAAATTTACCGTTTATTCTTAAGGTATAAATATCTTTAATCAATCAATCCAAAATATTTCAGAAATTCATCACGAGTAAAACTAGGTAATATAGCCGAAATTACTTTACCCAAAAGAGGGGCGTATATTTTTGATAATATTTGATTGATAAAGTGGGATAAAAGACCAAAAAGATTTTTAATTTTATTTTTACCTTGTTTTTAAAATTAATATATAAATATTAAATTAATATTGTAAATCTTTTTAAATCATTATATTTAAGTTTTTAAGTATTTTTAAAAATTAATATTTTTAATGTAAGTTTGTATGTATAAAAACAAAAATATAATATAAGTTTAGTGTGAATTTTTAATTTTAATAATATGAATTTTTAATTTTATGCATCTTAAATTTAAGTTTGGTGTGAATTTAAAAACAAAAATTTACTTTATTTCACTAAGTTAAAAATATGATTTTAAAATTCGTCGTGAGTTGAAAACTAGGTCGTTGAACCGAAATTGCTTACCCAAGGGAGGGACGAGAAATTTTATTATCATTATTTTTAATCTTATTGAATTAAAGTATGCCAAAACCATTAAAAAAACCCAAAAAAATCTTTGCTTTTAAAACGACGCTTAAAAAGTAACAAATTTTAAAACTTTGTTGAGAGACGGACTAGGACTAAGATCCGAAACGCCCCCATTCTAAAAGAAACAAAATTTTAAATAATTTATTAATTATTTCATTAGTCAAAGGCTTTTATAAAAAAAAATAAAATAAAATAATCAGACCCCATGCGATCGCATGGGGTTCCTTTGTAAAAATCATGCGGTCGCATGGGGACCAATTTCTGGTCAGAATCAAATACCCAGCGACCTGGTTCTCTGTTTCCACTCCACACACACACACACATACACGAATACCTCTCAAGAATTTGCAAATTTTGACCAAAATTCATCATATTTCGTCCTAAAATCAACTCTAATCATGCATAGGTTCGGATTTTTTTAGCAAAAAAGTAAAAATTACACCCCTAAACTCTTAAATTTCTTAGTTTTTGTGATAATTACCAATAATTTACCTAATTTAATTTTGTTAATTTCAAGTGTAATTAGAGTTAAATTGTTAGTATATTATGCATTTATAACCTAGATTGATGCTATTTAACATGATTTGAAGTCAAAAACTTTAAAATTTTTAGAAATCTAGGGTTTGTGTTCTTGAGCAATTTGGGGCATTTTGATATAAACAGGTTATGGCCGATTTTTGTCATGAATTATTGCTAAATTAAGTAGTGTAACATGTTTAGGTAGCTAAATGATCCAAACTTTGATCCTAAACATGATTTTTGAGAATTAAAGTGGACTTTTTAGGTCTAAAATTCATGAACTTGATTAAATTGATGTAAATGTCATTTGAAACTTGTTTAATTGTTAGTAATGGTTATTTTAACATGTTATTTGAGTTGAATGCTTATGAACTTTGTAAACATTTTCATAACTGCTTATTTGAAAAAGTGTAGAATTGTTAAAATTGTGAAAATGTGTATAAGTTTAATTTTGATTAAACATGTTATTGCAATTGTTTCAAGTTGTTATTTTGCTAACACTAATGCATATTTGGATGCACAAATTTTGTGTTTAATGTGTTTTGCAGAAAAATACCGATACTGATGGTGCATCATCATCATCTAGGCAACCTGCTCCAGAACCTGAACCAAAAATGCAATATGAGCCACAATATGAACCAGAACCTGAACAGGAGCAAAAACAGGAACAACAACAACAACCTGATCAACATGTACCGTATTATGATCCGCAACTAGAATATGTTAATGCCTACGTACAATTTCCGATTCATCCGATAATAGCACACCCAACGATTCATGAAGAACAGTTGCATCCTAATTTGAGATTTGATCGAAGTTGGAGAGATTACCCGACGTACCAAAGTAATAAATACAAACTGGTAACGAAAAATGTAGAAGTGCCGAGGGTAATTGATTGGGAGCCTTTGGAAAGGGTCCAACTAGTTAACTCAGTTAGACAGCATTTGATCCAAAGGTATGACAGCTCTTCTTTTCCCGATTGGGAACGTTTATTCACCATTCGTAGGCCTGTATATAAAGAATGGTGTGTTAAGCTTATGAGTACTATAGCATTAAATACGGATGTAGTTAGGTTAGATGATAGAAGTTTTCTTAGATTTTTACTTGGCCGTAGGATGTATAGGATGTCCATGCTGGACATAGCCATGGCTTCACAGATTTACACTCCTGGTGAATTACTACTACCTGATTGTATGAATTTGATTTATCATGGTGAAAGGGTAGATAGGAATTTTGACGCGGACGCCATCTGGAGGCGTATGTCAAATTATAATGTTTTTTCGCTGGGAGGAAGACACTCCTATTTAGATATTAACAAAGCAGAGCTACGTATTATACATAGATTTTTAGCTAATTCGATTACACAAAGAGGTAAAAACAAGGAGAAGATGACCTTACACGACTTATTTTACCTTAAGTGTATTCGAAACACTAGAAGCTTTGTTAATATCCCCTACTGTGTTGGTTTTTATCTGTCCAAAGTAGTGGCAGGAATACAGGACGGGGGAATAATAGGAGGAGGTATTTTTGTTACTCTCATTGGAGAGTATTTGGGTGTAGATAGGGATCAAGGGGGTCCACTTATGGTATGTAGGGAACAGGATGATACTTTAGGATTGAAGGTCTATCAGGGTGCTAAGGTATTAAAGAGCAGACGCAATCAGGCAGTACCATATGATGGTAATCATCCACAGGTAGAGAGAGGTTCAGATGAGGAAATTGAGGAAGCAGATGACATTAGGGATGTCATTAGGGAGGCTATGACTGACGTCTACCAGCGTATAGATGAGGTAGAAATGACAAATGAGGATAGACATAGTCAGTACGAGCAGTGGCACTCCCAGGATGTGTACGAGCATTCTAGGCAACGACAGCATGATAGATGGCACTATCATCAGCATCAGATCATGAACCAGCTATCACCTCAGGTACCAAATAACTACGTATCGACCCGACCTGCTTACTATCCTCCATACCAGCCCGATATGCGACCACCATTTACTCTCTACGACCCTAACCAGGCCTATCAGTACACCTATAACCAACCATGGAACCCGCCCGACGACATGAACTGGAACCCCTATCCAGATTGATATAGTTCCGTTGGTGATTTCTATGATTTTTATCTTTTTATTATTTTTATTTATTTTTGTTTAAACATATAATATTGTGATACTTTTATGTAAGTTTTAACATTTTTATTATGTTGTACTAAGATTTCATATTTGATTTGAAAGTGGGATGTTAAGTCCCATTTCAAATTACCATGCATGTTTATATTTGTATTGTATGTATTTTATTTCATGTACACAACAGGGTAAAACAGTGCATTTTCAAAGACTGGCATTAAGTTCAGCAAAAGCTACTAATTTTGACGACAAAACGAAAAACAAATGTGATGTAACAACAAGACGGAATGAACAAATGATGTGCACCATTTATCATTCAACAAACAAATGCCAATATGTTTGGAAACTTTGGTAAAATTTAATCATTTTTCTACGCTAATCACCCTCAATAATTTAAATTGTTACTAATTTCTTGCAAATGAGGGCATTGCAAGATCTTAAGTGTGGGAAGGGGTTAAATTCTTTTGGATTTTTAAAATTTTAATTTAAACACTTGGTTACCATTAAAAATACTAGTAACGCAGTAGTTGTATTAGAATCTAGTGCTCTCTGATAATAAAGAACAGCCATAGTCTTATATACTGACTACCCAGTTCTAGTAAAATTTCTGACTACCCAATTCTAGTAAAAATTTTCAAAATTTTTAAATAAATGAATTCAAAATCATGTTTATACATATTTATGAACGATAAAACTAGGTGTTAACACCGAAATTATTGTTACCTCGAAAAGGACATAAATTGAGAAACAACCCAAAATGTTAGAATTCATTTAAAATGGAATAGAGGACAATAAAAAGGCAAAGAAAGGAAAATAAAAGCCAAGTGTGGGAAAAATTTACCAAGTTATTTAAAACATATATCACATATTTTTGTACAAATAATTGAAGATACTTTTGTTTTGGACAAAATTAACCGTTTTACCCGGTAAATTGTAATATATTTGAAAGAAAGATGGATCTACACGATGAATCAATTCCATCATTAAAAGGAAGTAAAGTCTTCCGAAAAAGACACGCGCTTCTTGATTTAGGCCAGGAAGTTGTCGTCCAGACCAGTTGTAGAGTCTACGAAAAACCTTGAAAAGTTTTCTCGAAAATCAGCTGGAAATCCACGGACCTCAGCATCAAACAGGGTCGTCAAGTGGTCAGACTTATCCTAACCATGAGAGGATCTGTCTCCTTAAAGATCAAAAAATCAGCTTTTAAGCCTGATACTACTCAATCCTTGAGATTGACCTTAAAGATTGAGAATTACAAACTCATGGAATTCGATGATATCTAAACTAGAGCTTGAACGAGAAAATATTTTGATCAATTTACAAACCGATTTGTTTTCTGAAAACCCATTTTTAATGCGTTCATTACCATTGAACGTAAAATCCTAGGAATTCACCTGGAATTCATTAGGTCACCTGAACCAAATCGGGTGTCAACCGTAAGAACGGTGGTTGCATAGCATTGTCAAAGACAGGACCTTGTGCCAGACCGAAAAACTATAGGGTGATCTTTACTATTGCTCCTACAAAGGATAGTAATTGCATCCGACACGATATAGACCATAATTAAAAGCATGTCACGGGAAATTGCCTTAACAGTTGCTTGTTCAACGTAGTTTACCGAAAGGTAATATACAGAACAAGTATACTGGACGTGTTGCTTTCCCAATACAAGGTTAGCAAGTGGGTGACACAAAACCGCAAATTTTGAGCTAATATTTTCAAATCTGAAACCCACAAAAACAATTTGCAAACACGGGTGAAGGGTTATTCCAGAAAACTTATCTAGGGTAAAAACTAGATTTAATTTTCAAAAGATCAAATGTTTTCATAATGATCCAATTTCCTTAAGGATCTAAATTTTCATAGTCATGTGGGACTGTAAACCACAACGTTACTATCATTGTTTATACCGCCAAATCAAAATCACTGATGTACAAAGTGTGAAGAATAAAGAAGTGATTCTAGTATTTTTATTTCAAGACTATATTGCTTGAGGATAAGCAACGCTCAAGTGTGGGAATATTTGATAATGCTAAAAACAAACATATATTTCATAGCATTATCCCTCAAGAAAGACAAGCTTTTAGTTACAATTGTTCTATTTACAAGTGATATTCGTTTAAATAATAAAAGGTGAAGACAAAAGACAGATTCGACAAATTGAAGACGCAAACGACCAAAAAGCTCAAAAGTACAAAGTACAATCAAAGTGGTTCAAATTATTGATGAGAAACATCTAAAAGTTACAAGAGTACGAGCTGCAAAATGCAAAGTACAAGATATTAAATTGTACGCAAGGACGTTCGAAAATCTGGAACTAGGACCAGAGTCAACTCTCAACGCTCGACGCAACGGACTAAAAATTACAAGTCAACTATGCACATAAATATAATATAGTATATAAAAATAATTCTTAAAATTATATATATATATACATATATATATATATATATATATATATATATATATATATATATATATATATATATATATATATATATATATATATATATATATATATATATATATAAACCGTCGGTAAATAAACAAACAAAAGCATGTGAGCTTGTAACAACTCAACCCGTAATCCATACGATAATTTTTTTTTATTTATACAACACAATTACGCGCCAAATAAATATGTAACTCATTTCACGAGTTCCATTTAAAACGCACAACAATTAATTGTTTACAAAAGGCACGAGGGCCACGAATAAAGTTTAGTACAAGTTTGACCCATTACAAATGATAGTTTATAAACCAAACGAAGTTCCGAGCATGGTTTGGGACTAAACTACCCAAAACTAGGCCAACTTCTAAAAGCTCCAACATAACATCAACAAGGGACACCTAGTGCCCAACGACCCCCTTGCCCTTGTCCGCGCCTGCATCTAAAAAGATAAACAACGAGAGGGGTAAGCAAAGCTTAGTGAGTAGAATAAATATATACATGCATATAAGACTTACCCACACGCATCCACGATATCATATAACGTACACAATCGCATAACACCTCGATAAATAAGCTAGTATCGTCAAACTGTACAACTAGCCACATTATTAGCATAAACATCATAAATCAAATGCTAGCATCATCAACTATAAACCATGGTTAACCAAAATTCTTCGCAAGGGGAATGACTTCGCGAAACAAGTCATCGATGTTCATAACAACTGTTAGCTCCCAAACCCGGCTATGGTATACTAACCCCCGAGGTGTTCTAAAAACGGCTATGGCATCACCCCCAAGTGTTCCAAAAACGGCTATGGAATCACTTGATCAACGTGTGAGTAAAACACGGCTATTACTCACAATCATGTACACAAACACGGCTATGTGCACGATTAACTCGGATAACAACGTGGGAGTAAGACACGTCTATTACTCGCCTCTATATGCACAAACACGGCTATGTACATAAATATCAAACGTAGACAAAAACGGCTATGTCTCACAACTATAGTCACAAAACGGCTATGTGACACCATCAATGCGGCACATTAATCATATACATACATATATAGATATTCCACTCACCTCAAGTCTCTTGTGAAGGCTAACTGAGCTTGCAACCCTTCAATGTAACGTACCTATTACATGATGCATTTATTAACATACAATCTAGTTGAATTAAATGCCAACTTCTAACCCTTGAGCATTTAATGACCCGATTGTATTAAAAGACTCGACTACACCAAAACAGCCCATTAATGGCCATGCCTCGTCATAAATCACTAAAAGCTAGTAATTAGGGTCTATTAACATCAACTAACAAAAACTTGGTGTATTTCATACCCATTTTATCCAATTAGGTCAACTTTGACTCATATGATCCATTTTAACACTTACACTTACAAGCTTAGTCAAACATGACCCAATTAACATCATTCAACTTTAAACAAGTGTTTTAATGCTTACAACACCATTAACACTTACAAACCTCATTTCATTAGACCAAACCCTAGATTATGGTAATTAGGGTTTCTTTTCAACAATCTAACCCAAAATCCACCCATTTAACCCTCAAATGGGTCACACTAGTTCCATATGAACCAAACCCTAGCTTAAACTAAACAAAACTCAAAACTTAGAGTTGAGACTTACCAAAACTATCCTCTTGTAGCTAATAGCAAGGAGAACAACGTTAATTCTTGCTCCTAGGATTGATTTACAAAACTTCTTCTTCAAATCTCAAGTTTAATCTAAGTGGATTTTAAGTTTTGGGAGGAAATTGTGAAAGAAAATGGAAAAGAAATGAGAAATATAGGATAAGTGGCTGATATTAAAAGCTCCCATCTGATTTACACGTAAAAAGACCAAAATACCCCCAAAACCCTTTTTAAACCAAGCTGAAATCGGAGTCAGAACTGCAGAGGCGCCGCGGCGCGGCCCTTTTGTCGCGGCGCGACGTATAGAAGGAAAAACAACCCTTCTTAACTCAAGTTCTGATCTGGATTTGCTTTCTGTGTCGCGGCGCGATCCCGTTTGTCGCGGCGCGGCGTTTGCCTTTTCCTGGTCACTTCGAAAGTTTAACATAAAACAAAGGTTCAAACAACAAGCACAACATCTTTCACCCTTCCTATGCACGTCTAAACCTCAACCTTAAGTCTCACACGACTCGACGCCATCGCGACACATTCATAAACACGTTCACGCACGCATTCAATATATATATATATATATATATATATATATATATATATATATATATATATATATATATATATATATATATATATATATATATATATATATATATATATATATATATATATATATATATATATATACACACTTATACGACAACTAACACCGTAGCTCATTTAATCACATAACGAACAAGTTTTAAGCGTACTATTGATTAAGTACGTACCTTTATGCGCGCATGGGAAAACGGGGTGTTACAACTCTCCCCCACTTAAATCGGAGCGCGTCTTCGCGATCCAAGCCGCATGACACGTGGGAAGGTAAACCAACACGAACTCTTCGGGCTCCCAAGTAAACTCGGAACCTTTACTACGACGCCATTGGACCTTAAAGGTCCTCACTTCTTTGTTACGCAACATTTTTACCTTCTCATCGAGTATAGCAATCGGCTCTTCAACGTATTCTAACTTGTTGTTTAGCTCAATTTCGTCTAAAGGCATCCATGAAGAATCATCCGCAAGACACTTACGGAGGTGGGAAACATGAAATGTGTTATGGATCCCCGCAAGTTCTTCGGGTAATTCCAAACGATACGCGACTTCACCAACACGAGCTAAAACCTTAAACGGCCCAATAAACCGAGGAGCTAACTTTCCTCGTTTCCGAAACCGAATAATACCCTTCTATGGCGAAACCTTGAGCATCACCATATCACCTTCTTGGAATTCGATCAAACATCTACGCTTATCGGCGTAAGATTTTTGCCTATCTTGCGCCTTTTTCAAATGTTCCCGAATCACATCAATCTTGCTATTAGTCTCTAAAACCAAATCGGTACTCCCGATTTCTCTTTGACCCACTTCCCCCCAACAAATGGGAGTTCGACACCTTCGCCCATAAAGCATCTCATAAGGTGGCATCCCAATACTAGTATGATAACTATTATTGTACGAGAATTCCACCAAGGGCAAATGCTCGTCCCAACTACCCCCGAAATCAATGATGCACGCCCGTAACATATCTTCCAAAGTTTGATTCGTTCGTTCGGTTTGACCGTCCATTTGAGGATGGTACGCCGTGCTCAACTTCAGTTGCGTACCCATATCTTCATGAAACTTTTCCCAAAATCGAGATGTAAAATGGGTATCTCGATCCGAAATAATAGATATAGGAACTCCATGTCGCGAAATCACCTCCTTGATAAACAACTTAGCCAAGGCCTTCGACGATATCGCCTCCCGAATGGGAAGAAACAAAGCACTTTTCGTCAAACGATCAACTATCACTCAAATTGTATCAAATTGGATTCTCGCCGTCTTAGGTAACTTTGTAATGAAATCCATGGTAATGTGCTCCCATTTTCATTTCGGGATTTCTAACGGTTGCAACTTACCATACGGCTTTTGGTTCTCGGCCTTAACTTGCAAACAAGTAACACATTGTTCAACATATTTCACAACATCACGCTTCATGCCCGGCCACCAATAATCTTTCTTCAAGTCAAGATACATTTTTGTCGCCCCCGGATGAATGGAATACTTTGACTTATGTGCTTCATCAAGTAGCACCCGTCGATAATCACCCATCTTAGGCACCCACACCCGTCCTTGAAAAGACAACAAACCACACGGGCCCATTGTAATGTATTCCGATTGGCCCACGATTCATTCCGTGTGCTTATTGTGAACGTAAGCCTCTATTTGAATCTCACCAAGCTTCTCAAGAAAATCGTTGGTAATAATCAAACGTAACGATCCTACCTTTATCGCCGGATGTTGACTCTTTCGACTCAAGGCGTCCACAACAACGTTTGCCTTACCCGGATGATAAAGTATCTCACAATCATAGTCTTTTACCACATCCATCCATCTACGTTGACGATAATTCAAATCTCGTTGAGTGAAAAGATGTTTCAAGTTCTTATGATCAGAATAAATCGTACACTTGACACCATACAAGTAATGGCGCCAAATTTTCAACGCATGCACAACCGCCGCCATCTCAAGATCATGAGTCGGGTACCTTGTTTCGTGTTCCTTCAATTGTCGAGAGGCATAAGAGATGACTTTACCCATTTGCATAACAACACACCCGAGCCCATTTAGAGAAGCATCACAATAAACCGTCATATCTTCAACACCTTCCGGCAACACCAACACCGGAGCTTGACACAACTTCTCTTTTAGCAATTGAAAAGCAATTTCTTGCTCATTTTCCCAATTAAATTTAGCATTCTTCCTTGTCAATTTCGTTAACGGAGAAGCAATCTTAGAAAAGTCTTGGATAAACCGACGATAATAACCGGCCAATCCGAGAAAACTTCGGATTTCCGTAGGCCTAGTCGGTCGTCCCCAACTCTTCACCGTCTCGATCTTCCCCGGATCTACTTGGATCCCGTCCTTGTTCACAATATGACCAAGGAATTGAACTTCCCTTAGCCAAAATTCACATTTGGAGAACTTTGCATACAACTTCTCCTTTCTTAACGTCTTCAACACTTCTCACAAATGGCGTTCATGTTCGTTCATACTTTTCGAGTAGACTAGTATGTCGTCAATGAACCAAATTACCGACTTGTCCAACATAGGTTGGAACACTCGGTTCATAAGATCCATGAATGCCGCCGGTGCATTCGTAAGACCAAAAGGCATTACTACAAACTCGAAATGCCCATAACGCGTTCGAAAAGCCGTCTTCTCAATATCTTCCTCACGGACCCGCATTTGGTGATAGCCGGACAGTAGGTCAATTTTTGAGAAATACGTTGCACCTTGGAGTTGGTCAAATAAATCGTCGATCCGAGGCAATGGATAACGATTCTTGATCGTCACTTTGTTCAACTCCCTATAATCGATGCAGATCCGCATGCTACCATCCTTCTTCTTTACGAATAAGACCGGAGCGCCCCACTGTGAAGCACTCGGTCGAATGAAACCCTTCTCGAGCAACTCTTGGATTTGATTTAACAACTCTTGCATTTCCGTTGGTGCTAAGCGATAAGGAGTTTTAGCAATGGGGGTAGCCCCTGGAACCAACTCAATGTGAAATTCGACTTGTCTTTCCGCCGGAACACCCGGTAACTCATCCGGAAAAACATCTTCAAATTCATTAACCACCGGGATTTCACGAATGGGTGGTGGCTCATTACGAGTATCAACAACATGAGCAAGGAAGCCATGCCACCGGTAACAACGAGACGACGTGCCCGTGCAAAAGTGCATATCGGCACCGGTTTCTTTCGTTTATCACCATTAATAATCAACTCTCCCCCACTTGGGGTCTTTACACGAATAAGCTTATCATGGCATGCAATATCGGCTCTATAACAATCGAGCCAATCCATACCAACGACAATATCAAAATCGCCCAAGGTCATCGGAATGAGATCAATTTCATAACTTTCGGCACCAAACACAACATTACAATTTTTACACACATCAACCACTAGCGCCGTCTTGCCATCCGCTATTTCAACTTCTACCGGACGACTCAACTTCACTAGCGGTTTATTTAACTTAGGCACAAATCTTGGAGACACGAAAGACAAATTAGCACCACTATCAAAAAGTATCCGTGTCGGATTAGAGTTAACCTTGAAAGTACCTGAGACCACTTCGTTGGATTGTTTGGCTTCATCATTCTTCATCAAGTAGTTACACCCCCAAGCCGACCCCGCCGCCTTCTCTAGCCTCTTAACTTGGTCGTTTGATAATTCGGGACATTTCGCCTTACGGTGCCCCGTCTTTTGACAATTAAAACACGTGACCGACTTGGCCAAACAATCACGGGCGTAATGACCCGGCTTCCCACAACTAAAACAAGTAGGCGTAAAAGTATTCAAACCACCTTTCTTCACACTTCCGATGCTTTCGGACCCCTTCTTGCTTTTGTTCTTCTTGTTCAAAAAGTTAGAGTAACTAGAACCTTCAAACTTTCTTTTGGAAAGAGTGAAATCGCTCTTTCTTAGAACCTCCGGCTCAAAACCCCGAGCCAACTCAAACAATTCATCAAAAGACTTAGCCATACCCCGGCTAATCTTACTCTTAAACTCATCATTCAAAGTACGGTAGAAATCCTTCATTAACTTGTGATCATCACCAACATATTCTGGGCAAAAACGAGTCTTTGCCAAGAAGGTAGACTTGAGAGTAACCAAGTCCATTGAACCTTGTTGCAAATGATGCAACTCGTCCCGGATTCTATCGAGATCGGAAGAAGTTCGGTACTCTTTGAAAAATTCTTTCTTGAACTCCTCCCATGTCAAGCCTATACATTGTTCTTCGCCATATAAGTTGATTTTATCATCCCACCACAACTTAGCTTCCTCCCGCAACATGCTAGAACCATACCTTGTTTTCTTCTCGGGAGGGCATTCTGTGGTACGGAAAGCTCCCTCGATATCGGAGATCCAACATGTACTTTTTAAAGGATCTCGCACCCCATTAAACATCAGGGGTTGAGCGTCCTTGAAATTCTTGTAGTGGAAGTCCCGTCTTCCTTCACCTACTTCACCACAAGGATAAATGTTTCTCGCTTCAAATGCCTCTTCTATCGCGGCACTCATGCGTTCATTTATCAAATCGGTCACTTGCCCATCGACCGAATCTTGGAAGACCTTTCGGACGTCTGTGATAAAATCCGCTTTTAACCTTTTAAAGACGACCTCAACCTTAGACGAAAACTCGGCGTCCTCGCTCGTGCCCCCATTCTCGGTGTCGTGTCCGTTTCTCATCTTCATTCTATAAAACGAAAAAGGTTAAACCACGAAACGAAGAGACATGACAAACATATATACATATATACATCTTTCCGTCCCATCTTGCTCGACAATCGTCGTACATCACTTGTTTGACACGATTTGCACCCGTAACAATGGTAGCTAGTCATTGCTACGCGAGCACGTCGCATTAACTTGTTAGTACAACATCTATCTCGCTTGATGATTTCAACTACAACACAAAACAATTAGTGCAAGGTTAAATCACATAAACCTAAGCACTAACAATTCCAGATCCGACCCGAAGTCCTACAAGTCCCGCATAAAAGCGCATACACATTAAAGTCTAAGTCTAGGCACCTATTTCAAGTCGCCTAAATCCCTTAGACCATGCTCTGATACCACTTGTAACAACCCAACCCGTAATCCATACGATAATTTTTTTTTTTATACAACACAATTACGCGCCAAATAAATATGTAACCCATTTCACGAGTTCCATTTAAAACGCACAACAATTAATTGTTTACAAAAGGCACGAGGGCCACGAATAAAGTTTAGTACAAGTTTGACCCATTACAAATGATAGTTTATAAACCAAACGACGTTCCGAGCATGGTTTGGGACTAAACTACCCAAAACTAGGCCAACTTCCAAAAGCTCCAACATAACATCAACAAGGGACACCTAGTGCCCAACGACCCCCTTGCCCTTGTCCGCGCCTGCATCTAAAAAGATAAACAACGAGAGGGGTAAGCAAAGCTTAGTGAGTAGAATAAATATATACATGCATATAAGACTTACCCACACGCATCCACGATATCATATAACGCACACAATCGCATAACACCTCGATAAATAAGCTAGTATCGTCAAACCGTACAACTAGCCACATTATTAGCATAAACATCATAAATCAAATTCTAGCATCATCAACTATAAACCATGGTTAACCAAAATTCTTCGCAAGGGGAATGACTTCGCGAAACAAGATCGATGTTCATAACAACCGTTAGCTCCCAAACCCGGCTATGGTATACTAACCCCTGAGGTGTTCCAAAAATGGCTATGGCATCACCCCCAAGTGTTCCAAAAATGGCTATTGAAATGTCCCGTTCTTATTGATTAAAAACGTTCCATATTAATTGATTTCGTTGCGAGGTTTTGACCTCTATATGAGACGTTTTTCAAAGACTGCATTCATTTTTAAAATAAACCATAACCTTTATTTCATAAATAAAGGTTTAAAAAGCTTTACGTAGATTATCAAATAATGATAATCTAAAATATCCTGTTTACACACGACCATTACATAATGGTTTACATTACAAATATATTACATCAAAATCAGTTTCTTGAATGCAGTTTTTACACAATATCATACAAACATGGACTCCAAATCTTGTCCTTATTTTAGTATGCAACAGCGGAAACTCTTAGTATTCACCTGAGAATAAACATGCTTTAAACGTCAACAAAAATGTTGGTGAGTTATAGGTTTAACCTATATATATCAAATCGTAACTATAGACCACAAGATTTTATATTTCAATACACATCCCATACATAGAGATAAAAATCATTCATATGGTGAACACCTGGTAACCGACATTAACAAGATGCATATATAAGAATATCCCCATCATTCCGGGACACCCTTCGGATATGATATAAATTTCGAAGTACTAAAGCATCCGGTACTTTGGATGGGGTTTGTTAGGCCCAATAGATCTATCTTTAGGATTCGCGTCAATTAGGGTGTCTGTTCCCTAATTCTTAGATTACCAGACTTAATAAAAAGGGGCATATTCGATTTCGATAATTCAACCATAGAATGTAGTTTCACGTACTTGTGTCTATTTTGTAAATCATTTATAAAACCTGCATGTATTCTCATCCCAAAAATATTAGATTTTAAAAGTGGGACTATAACTCACTTTCAAAGATTTTTACTTCGTCGGGAAGTAAGACTTGGCCACTGGTTGATTCACGAACCTATAACAATATATACATATATATCAAAGTATGTTCAAAATATATTTACAACACTTTTAATATATTTTGATGTTTTAAGCTTATTAAGTCAGCTGTCCTCGTTAGTAACCTACAACTAGTTGTCCACAGTTAGATGTACAGAAATAAATCGATAAATATTATCTTGAATCAATCCACGACCCAGTGTATATGTATCTCAGTATTGATCACAACTCAAACTATATATATTTTGGAATCAACCTCAACCCTGTATAGCTAACTCCAACATTCACATATAGAGTGTCTATGGTTGTTCCAAAATATATATAGATGTGTCGACATGATAGGTCGAAACATTGTATACGTGTCTATGGTATCTCAAGATTACATAATATACAATACAAGTTGATTAAGTTATGGTTGGAATAGATTTGTTATCAATTTTCACGTAGCTAAAATGAGAAAAATTATCCAATCTTGTTTTACCCATAACTTCTTCATTTTAAATCCGTTTTGAGTGAATCAAATTGCTATGATTTCATATTGAACTCTATTTTATGAATCTAAACAAAAAAATTATAGGTTTATAGTCGGAAAAATAAGTTATAAGTCGTTTTTGTAAAGGTAGTCATTTCAGTCGAAAGAACGACGTCTAGATGACCATTTTAGAAAACATACTTCCATTTTGAGTTTAACCATAATTTTTGGATATAGTTTCATGTTCATAATAAAAATTATTTTCTCAGAATAACAACTTTTAAATCAAAGTTTATCATAGTTTTTAAGTAACTAACCCAAAACAGCCCGCGGTGTTACTACGACGGCGTAAATCCGATTTTACGGTGTTTTTCGTGTTTCCAGGTTTTAAATCATTAAGTTAGCATATCATATAGATATAGAACATGTGTTTAGTTGATTTTAAAAGTCAATTTAGAAGGATTAACTTTTATTTGCGAACAAGTTTAGAATTAACTAAACTATGTTCTAGTGATTACAAGTTTAAACCTTCGAATAAGATAGCTTTATATGTATGAATCGAATGATGTTATGAACATCATTACTACCTCAAGTTCCTTGGATAAACCTACTGGAAATGAGAAAAATAGATCTAGCTTCAAAGGATCCTTGGATGGCTTGAAAGTTCTTGAAGCAGAATCATGACACGAAAACAATTTCAAGTAAGATTTCCACTCGAAATAAGATTGTTATAGTTATAGAAATTGAATTAAAGTTTGAATATGATTATTACCTTATATTAGAAAGATAACCTACTGTAAGTAACAAAGGTTTCTTGATCTTGGATGATTACTTGGAATGGATTTAAAAAACTTGGAAGTAAACTTGCAATCTTGGAAGTATTCTTGATTTTATGAAACTAGAACTTTTGAAATTTATGAAGAACACTTAGAAGTTGAAGATAGAACTTGAGAGAGATCAATTAGATGAAGAAAATTGAAGAATGAAAGTGTTTGTAGGTGTTTTTGGTCATTGGTGTATGGATTAGATATAAAGGATATGTAATTTTGTTTTCATGTAAATAAGTCATGAATGATTACTCATATTTTTGTAATTTTATGAGATATTTCATGCTAGTTGCCAAATGATGGTTCCCACATGTGTTAGGTGACTCACATGGGCTGCTAAGAGCTGATAATTGGAGTGTATATACCAATAGTACATACATCTAAAAGCTGTGTATTGTACGAGTACGAATACGGGTGCATACGAGTAGAATTGTTGATGAAACTGAACGAGGATGTAATTGTAAGCATTTTTGTTAAGTAGAAGTATTTTGATAAGTGTCTTGAAGTCTTTCAAAAGTGTATGAATACATATTAAAACACCTCATGTATATACATTTTAACTGAGTCGTTAAGTCATCGTTAGTCGTTACATGTAAATGTTGTTTTGAAACCTTTAGGTTAACGATCTTGTTAAATGTTGTTAACCCATTGTTTATTATAAAAAATGAGATGTTAAATTGTTATATTATAATGACATTATGATATATAATATATCTTAGTATGATATATATACAGTTAAATGTCGTTACAACGATAATCGTTACATATATGTCTCGTTTCGAAATCATTAAGTTAGTAGTCTTATTTTTACATATGTATTTCATTGTTAATACACTTAATAATATATTTACTTATCATTTAACATAATTAACCAAGTGTATCAATATCTTAATATGATTCATATGTACCTAGTAAGACGTTGTTATAACGATAATCGTTATATATATCGCTTTCGAGTTTCTTAAATTAATAGTCTCATTTTTATGTATATAACTCATTGTTAAAATACCTAATGAGATACATACTTATAATAAAATCATGTTAACTATATATATAACCATATATATGTCATCGTATAGTTTTTACAAGTTTTAACGTTCGTGAATCACCGGTCAACTTGGGTGGTCAATTGTCTATATGAAACCTATTTCAATTAATCAAGTCTTAACAAGTTTGATTGCTTAACATGTTGAAAACACTTAATCATGTAAATAAAAATTTCATTTAATATATATATAAACATGGAAAAGTTCAGGTCACTACAGCTATGGCATCACTTGATCAACGTGTGAGTAAAACACGGCTATTACTCACAATCATGTACACAAACACGGCTATGTGCACGATTAACTCGGATAACAACGTGGGAGTAAAACACGGCTATTACTCGCCTCTATATGCACAAACACGGCTATGTGCATAAATATCAAACGTAGACAAAAACGGCTATGTCTCACAACTATAGTCACAAAACGGCTATGTGACACCATCAATACGGCACATAAATCATATACATACATATATAGATATTCCACTCACCTCAAGTCTCTTGTGAAGGCTAACCGAGCTTGCAACCCTTCAATGTAACGTACCTATTACATGATGCATTTATTAACATACAATCTAGTTGAATTAAATGCCAACTTCTAACCCTTGAGCATTTAATGACCCGATTGCATTAAATGACTCAACTACACCAAAACCGCCCATTAATGGCCATGCCTCGTCATAAATCACTAAAAGCTAGTGATTAGGGTCTATTAACATCAACTAACACAAACTTGGTGTATTTCATACCCATTTTACCCAATTAGGTCAACTTTGACTCATATGACCCATTTTAACACTTACACTTACAAGCTTAGTCAAACATGACCCAATTAACATCATTCAACTTTAAACAAGTGTTTTAATGCTTACAACACCATTAACACTTACAAACCTCATTTCATTAGACCAAACCCTAGATTATGGTAATTAGGGTTTCTTTTCAACAATCTAACCCAAAATCCACCCATTTAACCCTCAAATGGGTCACACTAGTTCCATATGAACCAAGCCCTAGCTTAAACTAAATAAAACTCAAAACTTAGAGTTGAGACTTACCAAAACTATCCTCTTGTAACTAATAGCAAGGAGAACAACTTTAATTCTTGCTCCTAGGATTGATTCACAAAACTCTTCTTCAAATCTCAAGTTTAATCTAAGTGGATTTTAAGTTTTGGGAGGAAATTGTGAAAGAAAATGGAAAAGAAATGAGAAATATAGGATAAGTGGCTGATATTAAAAGCTCCCATCTGATTTACACGTAAAAAGACCAAAATACCCCCAAAACCCTTTTTAAACCAAGCTGGAATCGGAGTCAGAACTGCAGAGGCGCCGCGGCGCGGCCCTTTTGTCACGGCGCGACGTATAGAAGGAAAAACAACCCTTCTTAACTCAAGTTCTGATCTGGATTTTCTTTCTGTGTCGCGGCGCGATCCCGTTTGCCGCGGCGCGGCGTTTGCCTTTTCCTGGTCACTTCGAAAGTTTAACATAAAACAAAGGTTCAAACAACAAGCACAACATCTTTCACCCTTCTTATGCACGTCTAAACCTCAACCTTAAGTCTCACACGACTCGACGCCATCGCGACACATTCATAAACACGTTCACGCACGCATTCAAACATATATATATATATATATATATATATTATATATACACATATACACTTATACGACAACTAACACCGTAGCTCATTTAATCACATAACGAACAAGTTTTAAGCGTACTATTGATTAAGTACGTACCTTTATACGCGCAAGGAAAAATGGGGTGTTACAGAGCTGTAAAAGAAGGCCATGCGATCGCATGGCCAGAAGGCACAAATGCCATGCGATCGCATGGTGAACAGTATCAGGCCACATCCTATAAAAAGCAATGAATTCAGTCGAATGTATACACTTTTTCTATCCTCTCTATCTCTACGTATATATATATATATATATATATATATATATATATATATATATATATATATATATAATTTATAATTTTAATTTTAATTTAATAATAATAAGGGTATGTTAGCGAATGTTGTAAAGGTGTAAAGTCGAAATTCTGTCCATGTAATGTTACGCTATTATTAATCATTGTAAGTTAAGTTCAACCTTTTTAAATTAATGTCTCGTAACTAAGTTATTATTATGCTTATTTAATGCCGAAGTAATCATGATGTTGGGCTAAAATATTAAAGACGGGATAATTGGGCTTTGTACCATAATTGGGGTTTGGACAAAAGAACGACACTTGTGGAAATTAGACTATGGGCTATTAATGGGCTTTATATTAACTAAATGATACCTCGTTAATTTAATATATAGACTTATAATTTGACATATCTATAAATAACCACATACGCTTAATCGGGTACGGTGGGCGGGATATCTATAAATACCAATAATTGTTCATTTTACCGGAAACGGGGATGGATTAATAGTCAATGGACTTGTTAAAACAGGGGTGAATTACATACAAGGGTAATTGGTGTAATTGTTAACAAAGTAATAAAACCTTGGATTACACGCAGTCGATAACCTGGTGTATTCATTAAACAAAGTATTAAGACCTTGTTACAGTTCGAATCCCCAATTAGTTGGAATATTTGACTTCGGGTATAAGGATAATTTGACGAAGACTCTCGCACTTTATATTTATGACTGATGGACTATTATGGACAAAACCGTATGGACATATCAAACATTCCAGGAAAAAAGGACAATTAACCCATGGTAATAAACTAAAATCAACACGTCGAACATGATGATTATGGGAGTTTAAATAAGCATAATTCCTTTATTTCATATATTATCGCACTTTTATTTACTGTCATTTTATTTAATTGCACTTTTAATTATCGTACTTTTATTTATTGTCATTTTATTTATCGCATTTTAATTTATCGCAATTTTATTTATCGTTATTTACTTTACGCTTTAAATTAAGTTTTATTTATTTTTAATATTTTACATTAGGTTTTAACTGTGACTAAAGTTTTAAAATCGACAAACCGGTCATTAAACGGTAAAAACCCCCTTTTATAATTGATGTTTAAGCTAAGGGGTATAAAATACTATTAATTTTGGCAGGAAAATAGTATTAAATACGATACAATTTTACACAAGATATTTATTTATTTATAGAATGGATATACTTAAACCTTGCTACAACACTTATAGGCAGTGTACCTAATCGTACAGTAGTGTAGTTTTTAGTAAGTCCGGTTCGTTCCACAGGGAAATCTTTAAACAAAGCTCAACGCTATATTAGTTTACTTTATCAAAAATACAAATATATATATAAGTAATATTATTATTATAAAGGGGGGTTTTTACCGTTTAATGACCGGTTTGTCGATTTTTAAACTTTAGTCGCAGTTAAAACCTAATGTAAAATATAAAATAAATACAAGACTTTAAATTAAAGCGTAAAGTAAATAACGATAATTAAATTGCGATAATTAAAAGTACGATAATTAAAAGTGCGATTAAATAACAATAAATAAAAGTGCGATAATTAGAAGTGCAATTAAATATAAAATAAAGGAAATTAAATATGAAATAAAAGAATTATGCTTATTTAAACTTCCGTAATCATGATGTTTGACGTGTTGATTTTAGTTTTATGCCCATGGGTTAATTGTCCTTTGTCCTGGATTATTCAATATGTCCGTCTGGTTTTTGTCCATAACAGTCCATCAGTCATAAATATAAATTGCAAGTGTCCTTGTCAAATTATTATTATACCCGAAGATAAATATTCCAACTAATTGGGGATTCGAATTGTAACAAGGTTTTAATACTTTGTTTAATGAATACACCAGGTTATCGACTGCATGTAAACCAAGGTTTTACTACTTTGTTAACAATTACACCAATTACCCTTGAATGTAATTTCACCCCTGTTTTAATTATTCTAGTGGCTATTAATCCATTCCCGTGTCCGGTTAAATGAACGATTATTCGTACATATAAATACCCCGCCCATCGTGTCCGATCGAGTGTATATGGTAATTTATAGGGACGCCCAATTGTAAATCTTTATATTAACATTAACAAACTTTCATTTAGTTAAACAAATATAAAGCCCATTAATAGCCCATAGTCTAGTTTCCACAAGTGTCGTTCTTTTGTCCAAACCCCAATTATGGTACAAAGCCCAATTACCCAATTTTAGTAATTAGCCCAACATCATGATTACTTCGTTTTAAATAAGCATAATAATAACTTAGCTACGAGACATTAATATAAAAAGGTTGAACATAACTTACAATGATTAAAAATAGCGTAGCGTTACACGGACAGAATTTCGACTTACACCCTTACAACATTCGCTAACATACCCTTATTATTAGAATTATAATTAAAATTAAAATATAAATTATAAATATAAATATATTTACGTTGAAGAGGAAGAGAAAAAGGATGTCTAAAACTTGGCACAAAACTGGCTTTATATAGGACCTGACCAGCAATCTCACACCATGCGACTCGCATGGTTTTGTGCCTCTGGCCATGCGAGTCGCATGGCCACCCTGGATTCAGCCAACTGCTTTTGTTTTCTTCTTTGTCGACGTAATATAATAATAATAATATATATAATATATAATTATATATAATTATATATATATTATATTATATTCTTGTGCATAGTAGACTAGATATTTTTGGTCCGTTGCGTCGGGCGTTTCTTCTTGGCTCAGGTCCCGGTTCCGGATTTTCGGACGTCTTCGCGTATTATTTTATATCGCGTACTTTGTGTCTTGTAACTTGTACTCTTGTCATTTTGAGACGTTCCTCATCAATATTTTGAACCTTTTTAGTTGTATCTTGTACTTTTTAGCTTTTTGGTCGTTTGCGTCTTCAATTCGTCGAATCTGTCTTTTGTCTTCACCTTTTATTATTTAAACGAATATCTCTTGTAAATAGAACAATTGCAACTAAAAGCTTGTCTTTCTTGAGGAATAATGCTATGAAATATATGTTCGTTTTTAGCATTATCAAATATTCCCACACTTGAGCGTTGCTTGTCCTCAAGCAATATCGTATTGAAATACTAGAATCACTTCTTTATTCTTCACACTTTGTACATCAGTGATTTTTATACGGCGGTATAAACAATGGTAGTAACGATATGGTTTACAGTCCCACATGACTATAAAAATTTAGATCCATTAAGGAAATTGGATCTTTATGAAAACATTTGATCTTTTGAAAATTAAATCTAGTTTTTACCCTAGATAAGTTTTCCGGAATAACCCTTTACCGGTGTTTGCAAAATATTTTTGTGGGTTTGGTGGGTTTCAGATTTGAAAATTTTAGCTCAAAACTTGCGGTTTTGTGTCGCCCACTTGCTAACCTTGTATTTGGAAAGCAACACGTCCAGTTTACTTGTTCCGTATATTACCTTTCGGCAAACTACCGTCCGGTTGTAAAGGAAAGCGTTGAACAAGCAACTGTTAAGGCAATGTCCCGTGACATGCTTTTGATTATGGTCTATAACGTGTCGGACGCAATTACTATCCTTGGTAGGAGCAATAGTAAAGCTCACCCTTATAATTTGTTGGTTTGGCACAAAGTCCTGTCTTTGACCATGTTATGCAACCACCGTTCTTACGGTTGACACCCGATTTAGTTCAGGTGACCTAATGAATTCCAGGTGAATTCCTAGGATTTTACGTTCAATGGTAATGAACGCATTGAAAATAGGGTTTTCAGAAAACAAATCGGTTTGTAATTTTGATCAAAATATTTTCTCGTTTAAGCTTGAGTTTAGATATCATTGAATTCCATGAGTTTGTAATTCTCAATCTTTAAGGTCAATCTCAAGGATTGAGTAATATCAGGCTTAAAAGCTGATTTTTGATCTTTAAGGAGATTATCCTTTCTGGGGATCTGATTCATTAGTCTTATCAAGCTAATTTGCATGGTGCCTCCCCATTGTACGAGATAAATCCTTCTCATGGTTAGGATAAATCTGACCACTTGGCGACCCTGTTTAATGCTGAGGTCCGTGGATTTCCTGCTGATTTTAGTGATGACTTTTCTAGATTTTTCGTCAACCTACAGCTGGTCTGAACGACAACTTCATGACCTAAATCAAGAAGCGCGTGTCTTTTTCGGAAGACTTTACTTCCTTTTAATGATGGAATTGATTCATCGTGTAGATCCATCTCTTCTTTTCTTTCATCGGGTAAAACAGTTTAGTTTAGTCCAAAGCAAAAGTATTTTCAGTTATTTGTTACAAATATATGTGGCATATGTTTAAAATAACTTGGTAAATTTTCCCACACTTGGCTTTTTATTTTTCTTTTTATCGTCCTCTATTCCATTTTAAATGAATTTTAACATTTTAGTTTGTTTCTCAATTTATGTCCTTTCCGAGGTAACAATAATTTCGGTGTTAAAACCTAGTTTTATCGTTCATAAATATGTATAAACATGATTTGAATTCATTTAATTAAAAATTTTGAAAAATTTTACTAGAATTGGGTAGTCAGTATATAAGACTAGGGCTGTTCTTTTTTATCAGAGAGCACTAGATTCTAATACAACTACTGCTTTACTAGTATTTTTAATAGTAACCAAGTGTTTAATATAAAAATTTTAAAATCCGAAAGAATTTAACCCCTTCCCACACTTAAGATCTTGCAATGCCCTCATTTGCAAGAAATCAGTAACAATTTAAATTATTGAGGGTGATTAGTGTGAAAATGATTAAATTTTTACCAAAGTTTCCAAATATATTGGCGTTTGTTTGCTGAATGATAAATGGTGCACGTCATTTGTTCATTCCGTCTTGTTGTTATTTCACATATATTTTGCATCATTGTCGTCAAAATTACTTGCTTTTGCTGAACTTAATGCCAGTCTTTGAAAATGCGTTGTTTTACCCTGTTTTGTGCATAAAATAGAATACATACAATACAAATATAATCATACATGCAATTTGAAATGGAACTTTGGCATCCCACTTTCAAACTATAAGAAAAATATTAGTACACAATAATAATAAGAATATCAAACATTACATAAACGTAATAAAATGTTAAGTGTTTAAAATAATTAAAATAAAAATTACCAACTTATCTCTACTGATCAGGAGGTGGGTTAGGAGGAAAATTAGGATATGGATCCCAATTCATGTTCGCGTCCGGGTTCCATGGCTGATTATAGGTGTACTGGTATGCTGCGTCATAATCATATGAATCATAGGGTGGTCTCATCTCTGGCTGATGTGCGGGATAGTATGCGGGTCGGGTCGGATAATACATCTCGCCAGGCTGCAACTGGCTTATAATTTGGCGCTGATGATAATCCCATCGGCCATGCTCTCGTTGCCGGGAATGCTCGTAGTCATTCCGGCGTTGCCATGCCTCGTACTGCATATGCCTATCATAGTTCGTCATGTATTCATCCTCCATACGAATGCCTAAATCAAGAGCAGTCTCCCGAACAACTCCTATAATGTTGTTCGCCTCCTCCATCTCATCATCCGAACCTCTCTCTACCTGTCGCTGAGGTCCCTCGTATCGATATACCCGACCACGTCTCATCAATAATACCCTTGCACCGTGATAAAGGTTTGAACTTATAGTTTCACCTCCGTGTGACCATTTTCCGCATTTGTGACATTTTTCTAGGTGTCTTGCTCTTCTTTTTGCTGCGGATTTTGATTTTCCTTTACCAAATTGTAACTTATTATCTTCGCATCTGGATCCTTTTCTAACTCCGTCCATTCTTTCTCTGATTACTGATACTATTTCACTCGGGAGTATGTCATTATTACGTTTAGTGATCAAAGCGTGTAGCATTAGACCATGGTTTAGTTCACAGGCAGTCTTCATTTTGTAAAAACCTAAAAAAAATAAAAATTCAGAATGGGGGGAGAAGACTAGTTCTTTAGGGTCTGCTAGGGAAAGACCATACGTGTTCCATTTTCGAGAACTACACGAAAACAGACAATCTAACTCTAACAGAAATACATATTATCCTTTAAAGACTTGATTCTCCCCACACTTAGTTAGCTGTGGTGTCGAAATTGTGATTAACTTCGTTGTCGACTTCCATCGGACCCTGTATGTAATGTTTAACTCTGTGACCATTAACTTTAAATTCAATCCCATTTGAATTTATTAATTCTATCGTTCCGTATGGGAAAACTCTTTTAACTATGAATGGTCCAGACCATCTTGATTTCAATTTTCCAGGAAATAGCTTGAATCGTGAATTGAAAAGAAGAACTCTGTCTCCTTCTTTAAATTCTTTTGAATTTCTGATTCTTTTATCATGCCATTTCTTCGTTCTTTCTTTATAGATTAACGAATTTTCGTATGCTTCATGTCTTAATTCTTCTAATTCGTTTAGTTGACTTAATCGTAGACGTCCGGCTTCATGTAAATCAAGATTACATGTCTTCAAAGCCCAAAATGCTTTGTGTTCAATTTCTACTGGAAGATGACATGCTTTTCCATACACAAGTCTAAAAGGTGTGGTTCCAATTGGAGTTTTGTAGGCTGTTCTAAAAGCCCAGAGTGCATCCTCCAATTTAATGGACCATTCCTTCGGATTTGATCCTACGGTTTTTTCTAGAATACGTTTTAAAGCTCGGTTGGTATTTTCAACTTGTCCACTTGTTTGTGGATGATATGCGGTGGAGATTTTATGAGTTACTCCATATCTTTTAAGAACTTTCTCAAGTTGATTATTACAGAAATGAGTACCCCGATCACTTATTAAAGCTTTCGGTGTTCCAAACCTTGCAAAAAGACGTTTTAAAAAGTTGACTACAACTCGTGCATCGTTAGTTGGGAGAGCTTGTGCTTCCGCCCATTTAGATACATAATCAATGGCTACGAGTATATATAGATTATTATGAGATTTTGGAAATGGACCCATAAAGTCAATACCCCAAATGTCAAATACTTCACATACTTGGATGACATTTTGTGGCATTTCATCACGTTGACTTATTTTTCCGGCCCTTTGACATGCATCACAGGATTTGCAAAGAAGGTGTGCGTCTTTGTAAATTGTAGGCCAATAGAATCCAGCTTCATAAACTTTTCTTGCTGTTAGTTGAGGCCCATAATGCCCTCCTGTTGGTCCTGTGTGACAATGGTTTAAAATTTTACTAGCTTCATCTCCAAATACACATCGGCGTATTATTCCATCGGGACAACTTTTAAACAGATGTGGATCTTCCCAGAAATAGTGTTTTATATCACTGAAGAATTTCTTTCGTCTTTGGTACGATAATCCTTTTTCAAGGAATCCACAAACTAAGTAGTTTGCATAGTCTGCAAACCATGGGATTTCTTTATAATCTATCTTCAATAGATATTCATCAGGAAAGTTGTCTTGTATGGCCGATTCATTCAGAACTTCTAATTCAGGATTTTCAAGACGAGAAAGATGATCAGCGGCGAGATTTTCTGCTCCTCTTTTATCTCGGATTTCAATATCAAACTCTTGTAAGAGTAAGATCCAACGGATTAATCTTGGTTTAGCATCTTGTTTTGAAAATAGGTATCTAAGAGCAGAATGGTCGGTATAGACCACCGTTTTTGCTAGAACGAGATATGATCGAAATTTGTCAAAAGCAAAGACAATAGCAAGGAGTTCTTTTTCAGTAGTTGTATAGTTCGTTTGTGCTCCTTGTAATGTCTTACTAGCATAATATATAGGTTGAAATCGTTTTTCAATCCTTTGTCCTAAAACGGCTCCCATTGCAAAATCACTTGCATCGCACATTAGTTCAAATGGTAGATTCCAATTTGGTGTTATCATGATCGGTGCATTAGTGAGTTTTTCTTTAAGAATATTAAAAGATTTGATACATTCATCTGAAAAGATGAATGGCGCATCCTTTTCTAGGAGTTTATTCATAGGAGTGGCAATTTTAGAAAAATCTTTTATGAAACGTCGGTAAAAACCGGCATGCCCTAGAAAACTCCTAACTCCTCTAACATTGGTGGGATGTGGAAGTTTAGCAATTACATCTACTTTAGCTCTATCCACTTCAATTCCTTCTTTTGAAATTTTATGTCCAAGAACGATGCCTTCTTTAACCATGAAATGGCATTTCTCCCAATTAAGTACTAGATTTGATTTTTCGCATCTAATTAGCATTCGTTCCAGATTAACTAGACATGATTTAAATGTATCACCGAAGACTGAAAAGTCATCCATGAATACTTCCATGCATTCTTCTATCATGTCATGAAAAATCGCCATCATGCACCTTTGAAAGGTTGCAGGGGCGTTGCAAAGTCCAAATGGCATTCTTTTGTAAGCAAAAGTACCATAAGGGCACGTGAATGTGGTTTTCTCTTGGTCTTCGGGTGCTATTGGAATTTGAAAATATCCGGAAAATCCATCTAGAAAACAATAGTAACTATTTCCGGCTAATCTTTCCAACATTTGATCTATGAAAGGTAAGGGAAAGTGATCTTTTCTGGTGGCGTCATTTAATTTTCTATAATCAATACACACACGCCATCCTGTTACAGTCCTAGTAGGAATAAGCTCATTTTTCTCATTTGTAATGACAGTCATGCCACCCTTCTTAGGCACGCATTGAACTGGGCTTACCCATGGACTATCAGAAATTGGATATATCAAACCTGCATCTAGCAGTTTAATAATCTCTTTCTTAACTACATCTTGCATATTAGGATTTAGTCTTCGTTGGCGTTGCACATACGTTTTATGACCTTCTTCCATAAGGATTTTATGTGTGCAATACGAAGGACTTATTCCTTTAATATCATGAATCTTCCATGCAATGGCTGGTTTATGAGCTTTCAACACAGAAATGAGCTGTGATTTCTCATTTTCAGTAAGAGAAGACGATATTATTACAGGTAATTCAGATTCACCATGTAAATAAGCGTATTCCAAATGGTTTGGAAGTGGCTTTAACTCTAATTTCGGAGGTTCTTCTATCGATGATTTATATCGATATCTGTCTTCTTCTTTTAGCATTTGAATTTCTTCTGTTGTTGGTTCATATCCATTAGCTATAAGTGTAGCTAACATTTCAGCTTCATCAATTGGTTCATTACCTTCTCCTAAAGAACATTCTCCTGTTCCTTGTAATTCTGGAAATTCTTCTAATAATTCTGCATGTGCATCTATAGTTTGAATATAATAACATGTATCATCTGCAGATTGTGGTTGTTGCATTGCTCTATCAACTGAAAAGGTAACACTCTCATCCTCTATACTTAGGGTCAGTTTCTTACCGAACACGTCTATAATTGCTTTAGCCGTGTTTAAGAATGGTCTTCCTAATATGAGAGGAACTTGAGAATCTTCTTCCATGTCCAAAACAACAAAATCTACTGGAAATACTAAAGTACCAACTTTAACTAGCATGTTCTCCATTATCCCTCTAGGATATTTTATTGATCTATCGGCTAGTTGTATGCTTATTCTGGTTGGTTTCAATTCTCCAAGGTCTAGTTTAGCGTATAGTGAATACGGCATTAGATTTATACTAGCACCTAAATCTGCTAATGCTTCTATTGAACTAAGACTACCCAGAAAACATGGAATTGTGAAACTTCCTGGATCAGATAGTTTTTCTGGTATCTTATTCAACAGCACTGCTGAACAATTAGCATTCATAGTAACAGCCGAGAGTTCTTCCATTTTCTTTCTATTCGTGATTAGATCTTTCAAGAATTTAGCATACCTAGGCATTCCTGAAATCACATCAATGAAAGGAAGATTTACATTTATCTGTTTAAACATATCCAAGAATTTGGATTGCTCGGCTTCAAGTTTTTCTTTCTTCATTTTACTCGGATAAGGAAGTGGTGGTTGGTATGGTTTAACATAAGGTTTAGCCTTAACTGTGTTATCTTCATTAACCTTTTCAACTACCGGTTCTTTTTCCTTATCTTGATCAGGTTGTGGTTCTTGTGGAGTAGGAATAGTTTCATCAGAAGTTACAGGTATTTCAGGTGGTTTAAGTGTTGTACCACTTCTTGTGGTAATAGCTTTAGCTGTTTCATTCCGGGGGTTAGCATTTGTATCACTAGGTAAACTTCCCGGTTTTCTTTCACCTATTAACCTTGCTAGGTTACTTACTTCTTGTTCCAGATTTTGAATAGAAGCTTGTTGATTTCTAAATGCTTGAGCATTTTGTTCATTGGTTTGTTTCTGAGATGTGAAAAACTGCGTTTGAGTTTCAACTAGCTTTGTCATCATATCTTCTAAATTCGGCTTTTTATCATCGGTTTGTTGTGGTGGTTTGTTTTGAAAATTCGGTCTTTGCTGATTGTAAGTATTATTGGATACTTGTTGATTGCTAGGACCTTGTTGGTTATTGTATGGAATATTTCGGTTATAATTCTGGTTTTGATTGTAAATCGGTCTTGGCGGTTGATAATTATTCTGATAATTATTTCCAGGCCTTTGGTTTATGTATGAAATATTCTCTCTTTGTTCCATTGTTAATTCAATACTTAGACAATCTTTTGTCAAATGTGGTCCTCCACACTGCTCACAACTAATTCGTATTGAGTGAATATCCTTAGTCATCTTTTCCATTCGTCTCTCCACAGCATCTATCTTTGCGGAAATGGAATCTAAGTCATGGCTAGAATCGGCTCTAGCTGCTTTAGATGATCTAATGATATCTTTTTCTTGATGCCACTCATGTGAGTGGGAAGCAGTGTTATCAATAATTTTGTAAGCATCAGTTTCGGTTTTCTTCATAATCGAACCACCAGCTGCTATATCTATGTCTTTTCTTGTAGTGATGTCGCATCCTTGGTAGAATATTTGTACTATTTGACAGGTGTCTAAACCATGTTGCGGACATCCTCTTAACAACTTTCCATATCTTGTCCACGCCTCATATAGAGTTTCATTTGGTTTCTGTGTGAACGTAACAATTTCTGCTTGAAGTCTTACGGCTTTAGATGCAGGAAAAAATTGTTTAAGAAATTTGTCAACTAAAACATCCCATGTATCAATCGCCCCTTCAGGTAATGATTCCAACCAATCTTTGGCTTCTCCCTTTAAAGTCCAGGGAAATAACATGAGATATATCTGTTCATCCTCCACTTCTCGTATTTTAAATAGTGTGCAGATCCTATTAAAGGTACGTAGATGTTCATTTGGATCTTCCTTTGGCGCACCACTAAATTGGCATTGATTAGTCACCATGTGTAGAATTTGTCCTTTGATTTCATAATCTGGCGCATTAATGTCTGGATGAGTAATTGCGTGACCTTGGCCAGTGCGTTTAGCTCTCATTCGGTCTTCCATACTTAAAGGTTCCAGATTCTCCATAATTGAATTTGTTGAATCGGTATCACTAGATGATTCTGATTTAATAGTTCGTTCCTCAACAATCTCTGTTTGAATGATTGGTGGTTCCGGAGGAAAGTTTAATGGTTCAGGATCTACGAACCGTTCCTGAATATTTTCTGGATTATCAATTGTGAGGTTTGTTTCAAAAACTGGATTATCGGAAATTTGAACTGAAGTACTTGGTCGACTGGATGACGATTCTAAAGAAAAATCTACGGCGGTTATATTTGTTAAACGATGTCTTGATCGAGTTACAGGTGGTGAACGTACAAAAGGTGGTGAACGTCTTGCTCGGTGCATTCACTGAATATCCTATTAGTTTTTAAAAGGAAAGAAAAATTATAATAAGTTATCCAATTAATAGACTTTTCTGATTTTGCCCACGTTTCGAATAGCCAAAAGATGCAGCAGAGGGGCAGGATTCGTTTGGTCTCAATATAATTGAGGACTGTTTGGCTCCAATAACCCGGTCCATGTACAAATCCAACTATTACTACGAACCAGAAAATTTTGATGTCTATTAATTTAACTACTTAAAATAAGTTTTCGTAATTTTAAGAAATTTAGATAAGAAGTAGAAAAAATTCTAAGTCCTAAAAACTAGAATGGCGAGAAATAAGAGAGAAAAAGAGTTCGTCGAAAAAGGTCGAAAAAGAAAAAAAAATATGGTTGAAAAATAAAAGGTGGTGGAAAAATAAAAGAAACTTATAAAAACTTAAAAATACTTTACTAACCTAACCTTATTACTACAACTAACTTAAAATTATAATCGCAAATTGAAATTACTAATTGGAATGATAATTGATACATAGTAAAATGTCTAAAAATATTAAAGCTTACAGGAAAAACTAAATCCCAAATGGAAATAACTTAAAAAGAAACTAAAACTTAAAAAGGCGTCGCAAAATTCTAAAGCACCTAAATCTTAGTCTAAAGAAAAAGCACTTAAGGAATTCTACGGCAAAGCCTAAAAATCTAGGAGTAAAAATAACTATAGCAAAAACTAATTTTAAAATTAATTATGAGCTAAAAATACAAATATTACGCTACAACGATTAAAAAGAGACAAAATATAAAAAGAAATAAAAAGTTATAAAAATATTAGATTTTATAAAAATATTATTTTCATATTTTATAATAAAAGTATTAAGTAAATAAATAATAAAACTAAATAAAAGTAAAAATAACTAAATAAATTAAACTTAATTATAATAATAATAATAGAATTAGGGTTTAGTTATAATAATAATATAATATACTCCGTAATAAATGCGAAATTAGGGTTGGATGTGGCCCTGTCAGACCCCTCATGCGAGTCGCATGATTTAAGCCGGGGGGTCATGCGAGTCGCATGACTGAACTGAACCGGTTCAACTGGACAGGTTCAATTTGACAGGTCACGTATATTTAATATTTATTTTCTTTTTTCTGTTTTATATTTAAAATATAAATATATATATATAATTAAAATAAAACTTAATTTTTAAAACTAAAAATAAACTTAAAATACTTTATAATTTTGTAAAAATAAAAGAAAAACTTAAAAATATACTCAAAATATTTTTTTTTTTTTTCGGTTTTAAAAGATTTTTTAATTTTTTTTTATATCTTTTTAATTTTTGAACAAAAATATAAATTTTACAAAAACTAATTATAACTTAAAAATTAAAAATATGGCGTTTCGCTTCGGCGAATTTTCCCCGGCAGCGGCGCCAAAAATACTTGATGTTTAAGCTAAGGGGTATAAAATACTATTAATTTTGGCAGGAAAATAGTATTAAATACGATACAATTTTACACAAGATATTTATTTATTTATAGAATGGATATACTTAAACCTTGCTACAACACTTATAGGCAGTGTACCTAATCGTACAGTAGTGTAGTTTTTAGTAAGTCCGGTTCGTTCCACAGGGAAATCTTTAAACAAAGCTCAACGCTATATTAGTTTACTTTATCAAAAATACAAATATATATATAAGTAATATTATTATTATAAAGGGGGGTTTTTACCGTTTAATGACCGGTTTGTCGATTTTTAAACTTTAGTCGCAGTTAAAACCTAATGTAAAATATAAAATAAATACAAGACTTTAAATTAAAGCGTAAAGTAAATAACGATAATTAAATTGCGATAATTAAAAGTACGATAATTAAAAGTGCGATTAAATAACAATAAATAAAAGTGCGATAATTAGAAGTGCAATTAAATATAAAATAAAGGAAATTAAATATGAAATAAAAGAATTATGCTTATTTAAACTTCCGTAATCATGATGTTTGACGTGTTGATTTTAGTTTTATGCCCATGGGTTAATTGTCCTTTGTCCTGGATTATTCAATATGTCCGTCTGGTTTTTGTCCATAACAGTCCATCAGTCATAAATATAAATTGCAAGTGTCCTTGTCAAATTATTATTATACCCGAAGATAAATATTCCAACTAATTGGGGATTCGAATTGTAACAAGGTTTTAATACTTTGTTTAATGAATACACCAGGTTATCGACTGCGTGTAAACCAAGGTTTTACTACTTTGTTAACAATTACACCAATTACCCTTGAATGTAATTTCACCCCTGTTTTAATTATTCTAGTGGCTATTAATCCATTCCCGTGTCCGGTTAAATGAACGATTATTCGTACATATAAATACCCCGCCCATCGTGTCCGATCGAGTGTATATGGTAATTTATAGGGACGCCCAATTGTAAATCTTTATATTAACATTAACAAACTTTCATTTAGTTAAACAAATATAAAGCCCATTAATAGCCCATAGTCTAGTTTCCACAAGTGTCGTTCTTTTGTCCAAACCCCAATTATGGTACAAAGCCCAATTACCCAATTTTAGTAATTAGCCCAACATCATGATTACTTCGTTTTAAATAAGCATAATAATAACTTAGCTACGAGACATTAATATAAAAAGGTTGAACATAACTTACAATGATTAAAAATAGCGTAGCGTTACACGGACAGAATTTCGACTTACACCCTTACAACATTCGCTAACATACCCTTATTATTAGAATTATAATTAAAATTAAAATATAAATTATAAATATAAATATATTTACGTTGAAGAGGAAGAGAAAAAGGATGTCTAAAACTTGGCACAAAACTGGCTTTATATAGGACCTGACCAGCAATCTCACACCATGCGACTCGCATGGTTTTGTGCCTCTGGCCATGCGAGTCGCATGGCCACCCTGGATTCAGCCAACTGCTTTTGTTTTCTTCTTTGTCGACGTAATATAATAATAATAATATATATAATATATAATTATATATAATTATATATATATTATATTATATTCTTGTGCATAGTAGACTAGATATTTTTGGTCCGTTGCGTCGGGCGTTTCTTCTTGGCTCAGGTCCCGGTTCCGGATTTTCGGACGTCTTCGCGTATTATTTTATATCGCGTACTTTGTGTCTTGTAACTTGTACTCTTGTCATTTTGAGACGTTCCTCATCAATATTTTGAACCTTTTTAGTTGTATCTTGTACTTTTTAGCTTTTTGGTCGTTTGCGTCTTCAATTCGTCGAATCTGTCTTTTGTCTTCACCTTTTATTATTTAAACGAATATCTCTTGTAAATAGAACAATTGCAACTAAAAGCTTGTCTTTCTTGAGGAATAATGCTATGAAATATATGTTCGTTTTTAGCATTATCAATAATTATATATATATATATATATATATATATATATATATAGACACACAAAAATATAGTTTTAAAAATATAGCGTTAAACTTGGCTAGCTCCCTGTGGAACGATCCGGACTTACTAAAAACTACACTACTGTACGATTAGGTACACTGCCTATAAGTGTTGTAGCAAGGTTTAGGTATATCCACTTTATAAATAAATAAATAACTTGTGTAAAATTGTATCATTTTTAATAGTATTTCCTAGTAAAATATAAGCTATTTCGTATACATCTCTACGCACATCACTTGTACTTTGCGTTTTGCGGCTTTTACTCTTGTAATTTTGAGACGTTTCTTATCAATAAATTGAACCACTTGGATTGTACTTTGTACTTTTTAGCTTTTTGGTCATTTGCGTCTTCAAATCGTCGAATCTGTCTTTTGTCTTCACTTTTTATTATTTAAACGAATATAACTTGTAAATAGAACAATTGCAACTAAAAGCTTGTCTTTCTTGAAGGATGATGCTATGAAATATGTGTTCGTTTTTAGCATTATCAAAAATAAAAGAAACTAATTCCACCTGAATTTACAACTAGCCACATTATTAGCATAAACATCATAAATCAAATGCTAGCATCATCAACTATAAACCATGGTTAACCAAAATTCTTCGCAAGGGGAATGACTTCGCGAAACAAGATCAATGTTCATAACAACCGTTAGCTCCCAAACCCGGCTATGGTATACTAACCCCTGAGGTGTTCCAAAAATGGCTATGGCATCACCCCCAAGTGTTCCAAAAATGGCTATTGAAATGTCCCGTTCTTATTGATTAAAAACGTTCCATATTAATTGATTTCGTTGCGAGGTTTTGACCTCTATATGAGACGTTTTTCAAAGACTGCATTCATTTTTAAAATAAACCATAACCTTTATTTCATAAATAAAGGTTTAAAAAGCTTTACGTAGATTATCAAATAATGATAATCTAAAATATCCTGTTTACACACGACCATTACATAATGGTTTACATTACAAATATATTACATCAAAATCAGTTTCTTGAATGCAGTTTTTACACAATATCATACAAACATGGACTCCAAATCTTGTCCTTATTTTAGTATGCAACAGCGGAAACTCTTAGTATTCACCTGAGAATAAACATGCTTTAAACGTCAACAAAAATGTTGGTGAGTTATAGGTTTAACCTATATATATCAAATCGTAACTATAGACCACAAGATTTTATATTTCAATACACATCCCATACATAGAGATAAAAATCATTCATATGGTGAACACCTGGTAACCGACATTAACAAGATGCATATATAAGAATATCCCCATCATTCCGGGACACCCTTCGGATATGATATAAATTTTGAAGTACTAAAGCATCCGGTACTTTGGATGGGGTTTGTTAGGCCCAATAGATCTATCTTTAGGATTCGCGTCAATTAGGGTGTCTGTTCCCTAATTCTTAGATTACCAGACTTAATAAAAAGGGGCATATTCGATTTCGATAATTCAACCATAGAATGTAGTTTCACGTACTTGTGTCTATTTTGTAAATCATTTATAAAACCTGCATGTATTCTCATCCCAAAAATATTAGATTTTAAAAGTGGGACTATAACTCACTTTCACAGATTTTTACTTCGTCGGGAAGTAAGACTTGGCCACTGGTTGATTCACGAACCTATAACAATATATACATATATATCAAAGTATGTTCAAAATATATTTACAACACTTTTAATATATTTTGATGTTTTAAGTTTATTAAGTCAGCTGTCCTCGTTAGTAACCTACAACTAGTTGTCCACAGTTAGATGTACAGAAATAAATGGATAAATATTATCTTGAATCAATCCACGACCCAGTGTATACGTATCTCAGTATTGATCACAACTCAAACTATATATATTTTGGAATCAACCTCAACCCTGTATAGCTAACTCCAACATTCACATATAGAGTGTCTATGGTTGTTCCAAAATATATATAGATGTGTCGACATGATAGGTCGAAACATTGTATACGTGTCTATGGTATCTCAAGATTACATAATATACAATACAAGTTGATTAAGTTATGGTTGGAATAGATTTGTTACCAATTTTCACGTAGCTAAAATGAGAAAAATTATCCAATCTTGTTTTACCCATAACTTCTTCATTTTAAATCCGTTTTGAGTGAATCAAATTGCTATGATTTCATATTGAACTCTATTTTATGAATCTAAACAAAAAAAGTATAGGTTTATAGTCGGAAAAATAAGTTATAAGTCGTTTTTGTAAAGGTAGTCATTTCAGTCGAAAGAACGACGTCTAGATGACCATTTTAGAAAACATACTTCCATTTTGAGTTTAACCATAATTTTTGGATATAGTTTCATGTTCATAATAAAAATCATTTTCCCAGAATAACAACTTTTAAATCAAAGTTTATCATAGTTTTTAAGTAACTAACCCAAAACAGCCCGCGATGTTACTACGACGGCGTAAATCCGATTTTACGGTGTTTTCGTGTTTCCAGGTTTTAAATCATTAAGTTAGCATATCATATAGATATAGAACATGTGTTTAGTTGATTTTAAAAGTTAATTTAGAAGGATTAACTTTTATTTGCGAACAAGTTTAGAATTAACTAAACTATGTTCTAGTGATTACAAGTTTAAACCTTCGAATAAGATAGCTTTATATGTATGAATTGAATGATGTTATGAACATCATTACTACCTCAAGTTCCTTGAATAAACCTACTGGAAATTAGAAAAATAGATCTAGCTTCAAAGGATCCTTGGATGGCTTGAAAGTTCTTGAAGCAGAATCATGACACGAAAACAATTTCAAGTAAGATTTCCACTCGAAATAAGATTGTTATAGTTATAGAAATTGAATTAAAGTTTGAATATGATTATTACCTTGTATTAGAAATATAACCTACTGTAAGTAACAAAGGTTTCTTGATCTTGGATGATTACTTGGAATGGATTTAGAAAACTTGGAAGTAAACTTGCAATCTTGGAAGTATTCTTGATTTTATGAAACTAGAACTTTTGAAATTTATGAAGAACACTTAGAAGTTGAAGATAGAACTTGAGAGAGATCAATTAGATGAAAAAAATTGAAGAATGAAAGTGTTTGTAGGTGTTTTTGGTCGTTGGTGTATGGATTAGATATAAAGGATATGTAATTTTGTTTTCATGTAAATAAGTCATGAATGATTACTCATATTTTTGTAATTTTATGAGATATTTCATGCTAGTTGCCAAATGATGGTTCCCACATGTGTTAGGTGACTCACATGGGCTGCTAAGAGCTGATCATTGGAGTGTATATACCAATAGTACATACATCTAAAAGCTGTGTATTGTACGAGTACGAATACGGGTGCATACGAGTAGAATTGTTGATGAAACTGAACGAGGATGTAATTGTAAGCATTTTTGTTAAGTAGAAGTATTTTGATAAGTGTCTTGAAGTCTTTCAAAAGTGTATGAATACATATTAAAACACCTCATGTATATACATTTTAACTGAGTCGTTAAGTCATCGTTAGTCGTTACATGTAAATGTTGTTTTGAAACCTTTAGGTTAACGATCTTGTTAAATGTTGTTAACCCATTGTTTATTATAACAAATGAGATGTTAAATTGTTATATTATAATGATATTATGATATATAATATATCTTAGTATGATATATATACAGTTAAATGTCGTTACAACGATAATCGTTACATATATGTCTCGTTTCGAAATCATTAAGTTAGTAGTCTTATTTTTACATATGTATTTCATTGTTAATACACTTAATAATATATTTACTTATCATTTAACATAATTAACCAAGTGTATCAATATCTTAATATGATTCATATGTACCTAGTAAGACGTTGTTATAACGATAATCGTTATATATATCGCTTTCGAGTTTCTTAAATTAATAGTCTCATTTTTATGTATATAACTCATTGTTAAAATACCTAATGAGATACATACTTATAATAAAATCATGTTAACTATATATATAACCATATATATGTCATCGTATAGTTTTTACAAGTTTTAACGTTCGTGAATCACCGATCAACTTGGGTGGTCAATTGTCTATATGAAACCTATTTCAATTAATCAAGTCTTAACAAGTTTGATTGCTTAACATGTTGGAAACACTTAATCATGTAAATAAAAATTTCATTTAATATATATATAAACATGGAAAAGTTCAGGTCACTACAGCTATGGCATCACTTGATCAACGTGTGAGTAAAACACGGCTATTACTCACAATCATGTACACAAACACGGCTATGTGCACGATTAACTCGGATAACAACGTGGGAGTAAAACACGGCTATTACTCGCCTCTATATGCACAAACACGGCTATGTGCATAAATATCAAACGTAGACAAAAACGGCTATGTCTCACAACTATAGTCACAAAACGGCTATGTGACACCATCAATACGGCACATAAATCATATACATACATATATAGATATTCCACTCACCTCAAGTCTCTTGTGAAGGCTAACCGAGCTTGCAACCCTTCAATGTAACGTACCTATTACATGATGCATTTATTAACATACAATCTAGTTGAATTAAATGCCAACTTCTAACCCTTGAGCATTTAATGACCCGATTGCATTAAATGACTCAACTACACCAAAACCGCCCATTAATGGCCATGCCTCGTCATAAATCACTAAAAGCTAGTGATTAGGGTCTATTAACATCAACTAACACAAACTTGGTGTATTTCATACCCATTTTACCCAATTAGGTCAACTTTGACTCATATGACCCATTTTAACACTTACACTTACAAGCTTAGTCAAACATGACCCAATTAACATCATTCAACTTTAAACAAGTGTTTTAATGCTTACAACACCATTAACACTTACAAACCTCATTTCATTAGACCAAACCCTAGATTATGGTAATTAGGGTTTCTTTTCAACAATCTAACCCAAAATCCACCCATTTAACCCTCAAATGGGTCACACTAGTTCCATATGAACCAAGCCCTAGCTTAAACTAAATAAAACTCAAAACTTAGAGTTGAGACTTACCAAAACTATCCTCTTGTAACTAATAGCAAGGAGAACAACTTTAATTCTTGCTCCTAGGATTGATTCACAAAACTCTTATTCAAATCTCAAGTTTAATCTAAGTGGATTTTAAGTTTTGGGAGGAAATTGTGAAAGAAAATGGAAAAGAAATGAGAAATATAGGATAAGTGGCTGATATTAAAAGCTCCCATCTGATTTACACGTAAAAAGACCAAAATACCCCCAAAACCCTTTTTAAACCAAGCTGGAATCTGAGTCAGAACTGCAGAGGCGCCGCGGCGCGGCCCTTTTGTCACGGCGCGACGTATAGAAGGAAAAACAACCCTTCTTAACTCAAGTTCTGATCTGGATTTGCTTTCTGTGTCGCGGCGCGATCCCGTTTGCCGCGGCGCGGCGTTTGCCTTTTCCTGGTCACTTCGAAAGTTTAACATAAAACAAAGGTTCAAACAACAAGCACAACATCTTTCACCCTTCTTATGCACGTCTAAACCTCAACCTTAAGTCTCACACGACTCGACGCCATCGCGACACATTCATAAACACGTTCACGCACGCATTCAAACATATATATATATATATTATATATACACATATACACTTATACGACAACTAACACCGTAGCTCATTTAATCACATAACGAACAAGTTTTAAGCGTACTATTGATTAAGTACGTACCTTTATACGCGCAAGGAAAAACGGGGTGTTACAGAGCTGTAAAAGAAGGCCATGCGATCGCATGGCCAGAAGGCACAAATGCCATGCGATCGCATGGTGAACAGTATCAGGCCACATCCTATAAAAAGCAATGAATTCAGTCGAATGTATACACTTTTTCTATCCTCTCTATCTCTACGTATATATATATATATATATATATATATATATATATATATATATATATATATATATATATATATATATATATATAATTTATAATTTTAATTTTAATTTAATAATAATAAGGGTATGTTAGCGAATGTTGTAAAGGTGTAAAGTCGAAATTCTGTCCATGTAATGCTACGCTATTATTAATCATTGTAAGTTAAGTTCAACCTTTTTAAATTAATGTCTCGTAACTAAGTTATTATTATGCTTATTTAATGCCGAAGTAATCGTGATGTTGGGCTAAAATATTAAAGACGGGATAATTGGGCTTTGTACCATAATTGGGGTTTGGACAAAAGAACGACACTTGTGAAAATTAGACTATGGGCTATTAATGGGCTTTATATTAACTAAATGATACCTCGTTAATTTAATATATAGACTTATAATTTGACATATCTATAAATAACCACATACGCTTAATCGGGTACGGTGGGCGGGATATCTATAAATACCAATAATTGTTCATTTTACCGGAAACGGGGATGGATTAATAGTCAATGGACTTGTTAAAACAGGGGTGAATTACATACAAGGGTAATTGGTGTAATTGTTAACAAAGTAATAAAACCTTGGATTACACGCAGTCGATAACCTGGTGTATTCATTAAACAAAGTATTAAGACCTTGTTACAGTTCGAATCCCCAATTAGTTGGAATATTTGACTTCGGGTATAAGGATAATTTGACGAAGACTCTCGCATGTTATATTTATGACTGATGGACTATTATGGACAAAACCGTATGGACATATCAAACATTCCAGGAAAAAAGGACAATTAACCCATGGTAATAAACTAAAATCAACACGTCGAACATCATGATTATGGAAGTTTAAATAAGCATAATTCCTTTATTTCATATTTTATCGCACTTTTATTTACTGTCATTTTATTTAATTGCACTTTTAATTATCGTACTTTTATTTATTGTCATTTTATTTATCGCATTTTAATTTATCGCAATTTCATTTATCGTTATTTACTTTACGCTTTAAATTAAGTTTTATTTATTTTTAATATTTTACATTAGGTTTTAACTGTGACTAAAGTTTTAAAATCGACAAACCGGTCATTAAACGGTAAAAACCCCCTTTTATAATAATACATATATATATATATATATATATATATATATATATATATATATATATATATATATATATATATATATATATATATACAAATATAGTTTTAAAAATATAGCGTTAAACTTGGCTAGCTCCCTGTGGAACGATCCGGACTTACTAAAAACTACACTACTGTACGATTAGGTACACTGCCTATAAGTGTTGTAGCAAGGTTTAGGTATATCCACTTTATAAATAAATAAATAACTTGTGTAAAATTGTATCGTTTTTAATAGTATTTCCTAGTAAAATATAAGCTATTTCGTATACATCTCTACGCACATCACTTGTACTTTGCGTTTTGCGGCTTGTACTCTTGTAATTTTGAGACGTTTCTTATCAATAAATTGAACCACTTGGATTGTACTTTGTACTTTTTAGATTTTTGGTCATTTGCGTCTTCAAATCGTCGAATCTGTCTTTTGTCTTCACCTTTTATTATTTAAACGAATATAACTTGTAAATAGAACAATTGCAACTAAAAGCTTGTCTTTCTTGAAGGATGATGCTATGAAATATGTGTTCGTTTTTAGCATTATCAAAAATAAAAGAAACTAATTCCACCTGAATTTATAACGGGTCATATCTTCTCGCTCGGTTTGAGTTAAATTTTTCCGAGACCACCGTTCAATTCGGAAAAATCTTACGAACCCAACGGGACTAACTATACGCGAAACGGACATTTTCTTAAAAAACACTAAACACAACAACAACCCGTATCTTTTCGCTCGCCACGAGTTAAATTTTTTCGACGGCAGCGTCAGACTCGAAATAATTTTATGAACAAAACGAAACTAACTACGTTCGAAACATACACTTTTTAAAAAACGCTAAACACAACGACAGCCCGTATCTTTCTGCTCGTCGCGAGTTAAATTTTTCCGACAGCACCGTTACACCTGAAAAAATTTATTGAACAAAACAAATCTAACTATGTTCGAAACGGATACCTTTTAAAAAACGCTTAACACAACGACATCTAAAACGGCGCTTAACACATGGGTCATGCTTACCTCTGTAAATACACAACGCTACGTTAAATATGAATACGCAGCCCGAAAGCCCCCGCAGCAACGCGCGGGCCGGTCCGGACTAGTTTCATACAATTCGATGAAGCGGCATCTAAATATATGTACATTCGATGAGGTGGCATCTAAGTATATGCACATGTGGCTACATATTACTTCAATTGAAAATTTTTTCTAAATTAGAATTAAACTAGTTTATGAACCCTCGTTTCGCGCTGGGGGTTCGTTTTTAATGTATTTTATTGCGTTTAGTTTGTAAAATTGTTTCGTGGCTAACGATGATGTCGTTGAAGCTCAACTCGAGTCGAACTAAAAGGTATAATCCGTGAAAGATTTAAATGTTATTTTAAATTAACAATATATGTGCATCTCCGCATTTCGCTATGGAATTTTCGACTTTTAAAAATTTAACGCAAAATCAACGTGTATGAAAAGTACCTCAAATATTTAGTGTTTTTCAAAAAGCGTCTGTTTTGCGTATTGTTAGTGACATTGTGTTCCTAAAATTATTTCGAGTTTAACGATGGTGCCGGAAAAATTTAACTCGTTGCGAGCGAGAAGATATGACCCGTTGAATATTTGGGTGGAGTTTATTTAAGATATTTTATGAAAATATGTATGTAACACTTTACCCCTGTTTGGGGGTCGATTTTAATTTTTTGAAAAAGTGTGGGGTTTTTTTGAAAAATAAAAAAAGGTGAAAAAAGGGTGAAATGATTAAAACGCCTCTGATACTATTCATCGTTTTTGTCTAATAGTTAATATAGTAATTTACGCTTCAAATTGAAATGGGAGTCTTTTGCCGCATATGTTGAAGTGATATTAAAAAATTTGATTTGTACGTCACCTTTTAATCGTATGTCCTTAGATAAATTAAATAAATAATATTCTATAACTTATGACCATTTTTATTTTTTGTAAGAGGGGAAACCTTCCTATTAACGATCACATTGGCTCCTTCATAGAAATAGAATGTAAAACATCGGGTAATTAAATCTCCCTAGCGTGAGACTTGGTACCGGGTGAATTGCGCATTATGCGCACTCTCTAGTCATACTCCCTTTTTGAACAATTTGGCATAGCCAAGAATTGAACCCGAATTGTGTGATTCATTTGGCAACTCGACGACCACTCAGGCAATTTGCGTTGTTCTCACAAAACTTATAATATATCATTTCCCATATTAAAAATTAATTTGGGAGGATCCAAATCTAAAATCATCTCGTGAGAAATATTCAAATGAATCCATCTTTTAAATTGAGATCTAAGGGACCAATCAGAGTGCGACATGTAACGCGACAATCACATTTGATTGAGAAAAAAAATTAAAAAAAATTGCAAAAATGAATTTTTTCAATTTTTTTTTTCAATCACATGTGATTGGATTTGACATGTTGTAAATCACATGTGATTCTGCATGCCAATCACATGTGATTGTAAACCCCAATCACATGTAATTCTGCATGTCAAATCCAATCACATGTGATTGAAGAAAAAAATTTGAAAAAAAAAAATTTTGAATTTTTTTTTCAATCACATGTGATTAGATATGACATGCAGAATAACATGTGATTGGGTTTTACAATCACATGTGATTGGATTTGACATTCTAAATACACTTTTAAAAAAAATTGAGAAAAAAAAATCAATCACATATGATTGTCGCGCCACATGTCGCGCTCTGATGGTCCGTTGGATTTTAAGAAAATTGTTAAATTCAAGGGATTACAACTCACCATCTCGTGTTAAAAAGATAATCTTTTCCCATTTTTATAAATTATCTCAAATTTTTTTGTATAATTGTGTATATGGTAGAATTAGTTGTACCAGTGTAGCTAAACTAAAAGTTGGAGTGGAGTTGGAAACTATAGAGTTAACTTATGGAAATTTGATTCCTATCATTTTCATGATGTCCGTTTTTTACTTTCTATTTTTTAGTTTTTTTTTTTCGAAAGTCCTCACGGAAGCAATCTCTCTACTCTGGATTGGGAAGGGGGATGACTTTCTCTTCTGATGGGTAGAGAATTTTTTACAACTCGTGGTTAGAGAGACAACCTCTCTTCTAGTCTAGAGTAGAGAAAGAATTGTCTACATCACACCTCTCTCATACCTCACAAGTGCTGAATTAGATATTGTTGTTGGTGTTGAAGTTTATTATTTTATAAGTGTTTATGTAAAACCAATGTAACTAAAATTTAAACATGTGAGTTGACATAAAAGGACATATAAATAGATGATATATAAGAGTTATTTAAGTAATTTTCATTACATAAGTAGTTAACTTATTTAATAAGCTAAATACAATAAGCATCTGAAATTGTGTCTACCAGATAAGGCTATAAGTTGGGGTTTAAAAATATAAGGGTTACAAATTAGTATATATATATATATATATATATATATATATATATATATATATATATATATATATATATATATATATATATATATATATATATATATATATATATATATATATATATATATATATATATATATATATATACTAAAAAAATAGTACTAATGTTGGTTGTAAATTTATTGTTTACTTGTTATTATCAACATATATAAATTTTTGACCTGATAATTTTTTTTGTCAAACTTACGTGGTGATGATCGACTTGGTGCACACGTGACATCTTGGTGAAATTTGATGATTAACGAAATTAATGAGATTTCTTGAAATTTTGTGTAATTTTATAGTGAACAATTGTAATGAGACGGAATGAATAATTTTTTTTTTAAAGTTAAAAAAAGTTTTAAAGTTAAAATCTAACGTCTTTTAATAAAGTTACAATTTTAAAAATTTTAAAATTTATATTTATTTCTAACAAATCATTCTTATTTCTTTTTTATTCTTCAGAATCATCCGAAAAATGCCTCATAAAATTTAGAAATCATCACATAATTAATTTTACCAGTCCAACAGATAATTTATCACATTTTGTATACATTAAGACATATTTTGAAAGTTTGTGACATGCAATGGGATTTTTTATAATATTTAGCCTACTATACATGAAAATAAAAAAGTTCTTTATTGCCTCCTAACACTTTCCTCAAATGGTTTGTCTAAATCCACAGCTTCCTCCTCGGTCAATCTCTTGAATGGAAGGCAGAGGCGTAGCTATGTAGAGCCCAGGGTGGGCACGGGACATCACTGAAATACGCGAGGTAGTGTAAAAAAATTTGGGTTTTTAACTTGCGACAACAATGGATAGTGTAAATTTTTTTTTAGTGACACCACTGAAATAAGACATCTAGTAGAAATTTTTTTGAGTTTTAACCGGTGACACCACTGACCACCAATCCTGGCTCCGCCCCTGGTTGAATCAGAGGCGTAGCTATGTAGAGCCCAGGGTGGGCACGGGACACCACTGAAATACGTGCGTGATGTAGTGGAAAAAAATTTGGGTTTTTAACTTGCGACACCAATGGATAGTGTAAATTTTTTTTTAGTGACACCACTGAAATAAGACATCTAGTAGAAATTTTTTTGAGTTTTAACCGATGACACCACTGACCACCAATCCTGGCTCCGCCCCTGATGGAAGGTCATTTAGAAATGGGGATCGACTGGATTTAGCATGTGGATCTTTGAACAAATTTTCGTAGTAGCGAAATGCTTCTTTTTTCAATTCAGTCAGGTCCTCCTTCAATCTTCCATTAATGTTTAATCTTCTAACGTTGTTTGTGTTCCGTCTTCTTCGGATGTATGAATGAATATTGCGAGTTTTCGTCCCCTTCCAACGCCCGTCTTGTCTTTGCCTACTGCCTTAGCATATTGATTTTCTGATTTTCCTTGACGATCCACATTTTCCTTTCATGTGTCAAAGTATCTCGCTCTTGGTCATTTAATCCTCCTGCTTCAGCGTTCAGTTCCCATGATTCTACTGATTTCTTCAAGTACGATCCAAATTTCCTACATTAGTTTTAAACATGTTGTTTAGCTCATATTTTACAGCTTTAACTCTTATTCTTAGTAATGTATTACATGCGGTCATACGGAGTATATTTTATTAAAAAAATCTAGTATATCTTAATAAAACTATTATCATGTTACCATTTATTACAGTTTTTAGATTCGTCACTGTTTATAAGGATATTTTTAGGACAAAGTTACCAAAGGTAGAATACTTTGTTAAATATTTACTCAATTTTCTCATTAACTATAAAAAATACTCTCACCTAACCTAATTTCGCATACGCCTTGATTTGTAGACTTAACATGCTCTTAACGCAGCCACTTGTAAGTTGAAGGCCGTGATGTGTACATATAACTACGGGAAATATCTTTAAACATGTTCTCTATCTCGTGATACCAGATTCTTCCGTATGTTGTTTGCACGTTAATTTTATCGATATAATCTTGTATCGTACTTATCTCTCATATTGACTTTAAAAGGCTAGGTATAAGATTAAGTCTCCACTCCTTTTGGTGGGTTGTATATTGATCATATTTATATATGAATACAAAGAAGGTTATATATGAATACAAAGAAGGTCAAAGGAAGTTACAAGGAAGGTAAAAAGAAAGTACAAGAAGATTTCCTATACTTTAGGATTAAGTAATCCCATTATATTTAGGAATAATATTTATTCTAATTTTATCATTAATACCCTCTCAAGCGAACTGGCGGTGGCCCGACATGAAGCTTGGTGCGAAAACTCTCAAACAACGGTTTCGGAAGACTCTTTGTGAAGATGTCTGCAAGCTGATGTGTAGTAGGCACAAACTTGGTGTAAAGTTGACCAGAAGCAACTAACTCACGAACAAAATGATAATCAATATCAATATGCTTAGATCGCTTATGAGAAACTGGATTTTGGCTCAAAAATAACGCACTTTTATTATCACACAAAATTGTTGGACGATCCGGAGGTAAGACATAAAGCTCACGAAGAAGATGAGTGATCCATACAATTTCTGCTGCAGTATTAGCAAGTGCGCGATACTCAGATTCACAACTGGAGCGAGATACTGTAGGTTGCTTCTTGGAACTCCAAGAGACAAGATTTCCTCCTAGAAATATAGAATAACCATAGGTTGAGCGACGTGTTTCGATACAACGGGCCCAATCAGCATCAGAATACCCAAGAATGGTTGGTTGTCGAGCATGACTAAACATGAGACCGTACGGTAAAGTGCCTTTGACATAACGAATAATACGTTTAACAGCTTGAAAATGATCAACCGTTGGAGCATGAAGAAACTGACTCACCTGATTAACAACGTAGGAAATGTCAGGACGTGTGATGGTGAGATATTGAAGAGCTCCCACGAGTGACCGATATAAGGTCTGATCATGAAACGGAATACCTTGAGTGGTGAAAACTTCAGCTGTAGCTAACGGTGTTGCAATCGGCTTAGAATCAAGCAATTTTGCTCGTGTAAGTATGTCATGAGCATACTTAGTTTGACTTAAAAATAAACCCGTGTCAGTATAAAGAACATCAAGACCCAGAAAATAACTGAGTTTACCAAGATCTTTTATAGCAAACTCCTTATGCAGGCGAGTAATAACTGACGTATAGCCCCTACATTATTACCAGTAAGGATGATATCATCGACATATACTAAAAGATATAGAAGACATCCATCATGATTATAAACGAACAATGATGGATCGGCGCGACTATTGGAGAACCCAAGTCGAACCAGAAAGCTACTAAGATGATGAAACCATGCTCGTGGAGCCTGCTTAAGACCATAAAGAGCCTTCTTCAACTGACAAACATGAGAAGGAAAACGAGCATCAATAAAACCAGGCGGCTGTTCCATTAAGACAGTTTCTGTTAGCTGCCCATTTAAAAAGGCATTCTTCACATCGAGTTGATGTAAAGGCCACCGATGAAGTGTAGATAAAGATAGTAAAATACGAACTATAGAAGCCTTAACCACAGAACTAAAAGTAGCAGAGTAATCAATACCCGGAACTTGAGTGAAACCTTGTGCGACAAGACGTGCCTTTAGTCTATCTATTAAGCCATTAGAATTATATTTAGTGCGAAAAATCCATTTCGAACCAACAATGTTAGTATCATTGGGACGCGGAACAAGATCCCAAGTGTGATTAGATTGTAAAGCCGCCATCTCTTCACGCATAGCCGCAAGCCAAGAAGGATCTTTGGCTGCGGATTTAAAACCCTTGGGTTCTTTGGCAGCGAGTAAAGCACAATGTAATGGAGAGGAAGCCAAGGTAGACAAGTCAGCAACATTTTTGGGCTTGAAAATACCAGCTTTTGATCTGGTGACCATTGGATGGCATGATGTAGTAGCAGGTGGTGAAGGCTCAGTAACCGTGATGGTAGGAGCTGGTGGCACAATTTCAGGTTCCGAAACAAATGTTTGCAAGTCAGGGCATAAAGAACACGGCTCAGAAGGTGCGACATTTGATGTTGCAATGGGTGCAGAAGCTGATTGTGGGCACGATGCGATAGATGGTGGAACCACAGGAATATCATCCTCATAATTAGAGAAGACCAACGATGCAAGATCTGCTTTAGGTAGCATCCCCAAAAAAGGAAAAGATGATTCATCAAACTACGCATGTCGTGTAATATAAACTCGGCCAGACTTTGGATCAAGACACTTGTAACCTTTATATTGAGAGCTATAACCAATAAATATGCACTCAAGGCTGCGAGGAGCAAGTTTATGAGGATTGTAGTCACGCAAATACGGAAATACTCGGCACCCAAAGGTGCGAAACGTTGCATAATGAGGTGTAGAGGCAAAAAGGAGTTCATATGGTGACTTGAAAGACAACACACTTGATGGTAGCCTATTAATAATATATGTTACAGAGCTAAAAGCATCCATCCATAAAGAGGCAGGAGTGTGAGCATTAAACATCATAGCGAGCCCTGTTTCAGTTATATGACGATGTTTGCGCTCAGCTCTACCATTCTGTTCAGGAGTGTATGGACATAAGAGACGATGATGTGTTCCATTTTCAGGTAAAATAGTACAAACACGAGTATTCACAAACTCGGTGCCTCCATCACTTACAAAGTTTTTAACCTTACAAGAAAATTGAGTCTGTACAAGTCGAAGAAAGGCCTGTAAAACTTCATAGAAATCTGACTTCAATTTCAATGGATAAAACCAAGTGAAGCGAGAGTAATCATCAATAAATATAACATAAAATCTATATCCATGAGTAGAAGTAGTAGGAGCAGGTCCCCACAAATCACAATGTATTAAATCTAGAACTTTAGATGAACGCTTCTCATTGATCTCAAATGCTAATCTTTTACTCTTAGAGAGTTGACAAGATAGTTGACAAGATGAACAAATGTTAGGTTTCGGCAAAATAGATGTAACTGATAATCTTCCTTTTTTATTTAACAAATAAATAATATCAAAAGCAACATGTCCTAATCTTGAGTGCCAAAGTTCAAACGATCCACGTAACTTGTTTGAGCGAAGGTGAGAGATAAAGGCTTATTGTCCTCGCTCAAGTATATATAAGTCATGGTGCTTTCTACCTGTAACTAGAACCGCTTTTGTGTTCCTGTTCTGAATTAAAAATGACTCATTTGAGAATAAAATGTCCACTGGATTATCATTAGTAAGCTTGCTCATCGAAAGCAGGTTTTTAGTAATAAAAGGTACCACAAGTACATCAAGCAACTTGATATCATTAGAAAGAGTAGAAAAACCATGATGAGTAATGTAATGACCCGGAATTTTCCGACCAAATTATACTTATGAGATTAATATTTACATAAATTAAACCATACCAACATGATAAGCAATCCAAATTGTTGAGACTTGTGTTTTTGAAAAGAGTTTTACACAACGTTTGACCGTCCAATATGACCGATGATATCACGAACTATATAACATACGATAATTATACGTTTGTGTATATATATGTATTTATGTATATTTAACATGATTTAAGGATGGTTTAACATCTCATTGTGTACTAATGACAATGAGTTATAAGTATATTTTGAAACTACTAACTTAAGTTTTCAAAACGATAACTATACGTAACATTCTTTGATATATATACTTATAATCTATAATGCTTATACATGTATGGTATATATAATGTATTTAATCACTTTTTAAGGACTTAAATACATAAAACAATATAAGTATATTCACAAAAGATAGCTATATTTGAATTCTCGTTCTGTTTCCTCAAGATTTCTATACGTATATCTAGGGTATATGTACCCGTATCATACCCAGCTTCTATACGTATTTACTATTGGTATATACACATCAAATCAACATCCTAATCAACATTATTACTTCCCTAGATATGAGGTAACTAGGATTTGTCAAGTAGTATGAATTATTAGTAAGAAAACAAAATTAGGAATCCTTTTCTTTCTTTATAAACTAAAAACGTTTTTATAAATGAACACCATTTCTTCACTCCATTTTCTCATATATACACCCTCATTTATCTCTCAAAATACTCCTAACTTCATACTTGATCATCTCCAAGCATTTTCCCCATCATTTAGCTTCAATTACAAGCCTTAAACACCATAAGAAAACTCTTTCAAGAACATATCAAAATAACCACCCATTTGAAGAAGTTTACTTCCAACCTTTTGATCTAACTCCACCACTCTTTGATTTCAATATTATTTCTTATCTTTTGCAATAACTTTGTCCAAGTAACTTGAGGTAGTAACCTTGTTCATAATCTTATTCAATTCATATTCATATAGCTATCTTATTTTGTGGTATAAAATTTTAACAACAAGAACATGGTTTGAATGATTTCAAACTTGTTCGCAAACTAAATAGATCCTTCTAACTTGACTTTTAAAACACTTCAATACATGTAATATATCATAATGATATGCTAACCTAACAAAATATAACTTGGTTTTACAAAGAACATCTTAAAAACTGAATCTACGTCGTCAGAGTGCAACCGGGGGCTGTTTTGGGTTGGATAATTAAAAACCATCTTGAACTTTGAATTGCAAGTTCATGTTCTGGAAAAATGATATTTCTTATGAATATGTTAACACATAAAAATTTCATGGTTTAACTCAAAGTGTAAGTATTTTTAGAAAAATAATCATTAAATGTTATTTTTATGATGGAAAATGATCACTTTCATAAGTTTCACCAAAGTTTGACCTATAACCTATGATTTCGAATACAAACTAAGGTATTTTCAGTTCATATTCTTAAAATTTGACTCGATCCAAGGAAGTGGCAAGTTGAACCAACAAACCAAAACGGAGTTGTAATGAAGAAACTGCGACTAAAACAAGATTGGGTATCCGAAGCTAGTTTAGCTACGAAAATATTTGGAGAAAAAGTAAATTAATCATATCTTTTCTAATTAATATGATATTTTATATATAATTACTTATGATTTGATTTAATATATTTCAGGACCACCCGTAAACAACACGAGAAGATTAATCATAAGACCTCATGATTGTACGCAACACGTCATTTGAGAACACGGTACTTTATGTACGCAACACGTCATTTGACAACATGGTACCATGGGTCGAGATTAATTCTGATCAATACGAATACGATGGGGTCTTTATTTATTTTATTTAAGCAACTAATTGTGGACCACTAACATCGGACTGCTAACTACGGACTAAGAAAATATTAAAAGTATTAAAAGTATATATATATGTAACGATTACTTAAAAAGAAAATATGTTGATATATTATATATATGGTTAGGTTCGTGATATCTATCGGAGACCAAGTCGAATTAAATACCTTCAAGGCAAAAGTGAGTTTCATTACTCCCTTTTTATATATATTTTTGGGCTGAGAATACATGCGCTGCTTTTATAAATGTTTACAAAATAGACACAAGTACTTAAAAATATATTCTACGTTGAGTTGTACCACTGGCATATTTCCCTGTAGCTTGGTAACTACTATTTACATGGGTATTATAAACGCGAATCCTGTTGATAGATCTATCGGGCCTGACAACCCCAACCGGACTGGACGACCAGTATTCAACGGTTGCACAGTACTTCGTTTTGGTGACTACACTTGGTACGGTGTTGTGAGATTTCATAATAAAGGGAATATGCGACGTTGATTAAATGTTAAGTATGGTTACCAAGTGCTCAACCACTTAGAATGCTTTACATACACTTGCGAGTGTATTATGTTTATGATTATGAAATCTTGTGGTCTATTAACATATTGAAATGATTGTTATGATAAACCTATGAACTCACCAACCTTTTGGTTGACACTTTAAAGCATGTTTATTCTCAGGTACGAATTAAGTCTTCCGCTGTGCATTTGCTCAATATAAGGACATTACTTGGAGCCGATCATCGCAATGGGACCAAATGTTGATGACTTCGTCCAGATGGATTTGGACAGGTCCTTTCAGTAGGTATCAGAGCGGTGGTCGTAGCGAACCAGGTCTGCATTAGTGTGTCTAACTGATAAGTCATTAGGTTGCATTAGTGAGTCTGGACTTCGACCGTGTCTACATGTCAAAAGTTTTGCTTATCATTTCTAGTCGAAAATCATCGGCTTATCATCCTTAGGAAATTACCTGTTTATGATTCATAAGTCTAGACACGTTTTACTGCATTTACTGCATTGATAGTGTATAGACGAATTCTTATCTTAGCATATTTGTTATTGCGAACTTTGACTGATATCTTTTCAAAGATTCTCCGTAATTTACGGGATTTTGGTATTATATATACATATGTAAATTATGTATTGAAGAGTACCAAATCTAACTCCTATAATCTATTCCATACCAAAAATTCATTTTCCCCATTATACAAGATGGATTCCGCAACTAGTTCGAATTCTTCAGATTCCGACAGTTATGCCGATATGAATTTCCATTCGGACTCCAAAAGCAGCGTCACCGGAATGGATCAACCAATTTCCCATCATCTATTCTGGATGAATTGGGGATGGGTTCGTAATATACTTAATCACTGGAGACAAGAAGAAGGTGATCCATTCCATCCACCAAATTGCCCTCTTGGCGATGAACCTGAAGCACTTACCGGCGAACCTATTCGAAACACCATTTTCTCTCTCATTTCTAGAGTATCTCGTCACGATTATATACTATCCCATATTACAAATCTTGTTCATTCGCTCGCTCCAACAGCCAATCATCCCGGTGTACTAGCAGAAGTTAACGAACTTCGCGCTCGCGTGACGGCTTTGGAGAACATGGTACGAAGGTTGCAAACACCGGCAGCAGCACCAGCAGCATAATCAGCACCACCATCAATAACATCAACAATACCATCATCACCACTAGCAAACAACATCCGCATCACACGTCTCGACATCATAATCTGTCCCACAAACATCAACATCATACGCACCATTGATACTAAGGAGTACCAAAAATAATGAACGATGAAGTATTGATCCATAACTTCATTGATATTCTGCGAAGAATATGTGGTTTCAAAAAGTTTTAGAGATTTCTTATTTTAGCTCAAACCGAAAAGAAAATGAGATTAATATCATATTAACTCATTAAATTCATGATTTCATCTGAAGAAAATATATATGTATATATATTTTCATAAAGATTGTAATTAAAAGTTCTTTTGTACAAAATATTAATGGTGAATTTTTTTTTACGGGTAGGTAATACCCGAGGAATAATTAGATTTCATCTTAATAAGTTACATTGTACATTCATCGAAGCTGATTCAACAGTCATTTACTATCCTACTTACAACCACCGATATACGTATCCGTTCACCGCAGAATAACCATTTTCATTCAATTTCATATTTGGATTTTGACTTCCCAGAATCCAACAAGTGGCATATGAAGAAAACATATGACAAAATAAAATCTGTTAGAAACAAACAAATTAACTATGAAAAATTTTGTTAAGAATCTACGCTAACTGTTCCAGCTAACTGTTCCTAGCTAACTGATTACATTTTATTTATCGCAGTTTATTTATCGCAATTTAATTATCGCACTTTTATTTATCGTCATTTAATTTCTGTAATTATTTTACGCACTTTAAATATCGGGACACGTATACAATGTTTTGACATATCATATCGACGCATCTATATATATTATTTGGAATCACCATAGACACTCTATATGCAGTAATGATCGAGTTCTCTATACAGGGTTGAGGTTGATTCTACAATAATATATAGTTTGAGTTGTGATCGAGTCTGAGACGTATACGGGTCACGACACGTATTAATTAATTCGTATATTATATATTAAACTATATATGAATTATTGGACTGTTAATGTGGACTATCGACTGTGGACTAATGACATTGGACAATTAAAATGAATTAAAATATTGATTATAACATAGGAAACTAAACATTTCTTCAAGATTGTCACTTGATTTCATCTTAAACCTCATTGTATCTCGACGATTACAATCAGCGTTCAAATCTATCATGATTCTTAAAAACAACTCAACCGATAGGATAAACCAACCGCACTTCATCTACGGAAGAAAAGATTGATGCATATAGTTATGAACCTGAAAAACCCTCGGAAACTGAGTAAACGTTTGACACGTATATGTTCTAGTTCCTTTGACATTGTTATTACCGAAGTTTGTTTTGCAATCCCTTTCCAAAGTAGCTAATTTTGTCACAGCTCCGCAAGTCAACTTCGACTTTTCAATTAAAACGGTCTTATTATAATCTCGATATATACGATGCCCTTTCGCCATCGTTACCGGAGAACCGTTTATGTCCCACCACATTAGCAATAAACTTACCAACAATTTCACTGATCTTTAATTTTCAGAAAAATCGATATATTCATTAGAACCCTATCATATACTCATCCGCACTTTGTAACAAGAATTGCCATACCAATTATTGAGTATCAGTAATCAGTATTTTGAAATCTTGCAGCATGTCTACATCAACAGTTATATATACATATAACGTCTACCTCCAAGACTTACATACTTCGAATGTGAAGTTTTTGAAAAACGCCTAAACTGCGAACTAGTTCTCGAAATTTTAAAAAATGCTGATGAAGCAGTAGAAACTGTCAACGATCTTAACAGTATGATGATAAAAAATAGTGTGTTGGCAAAACTCAGAAAAAGAGAAGGTTTGGAACTGGAAAACGGATTGAGCAAAGTATGAAGGAGGCTGTGGACAAATCACAAAGACTAAACCTGCCTTCAACGAATCCAAATGATTCAGTATCGTCATTATCAAATACCTTGCTCCTGACTCTAAACCCTTGTGGATAATATTCTTCATCATCCTCTTATCTTAAATATTCTAAGATATCATCATATCTTTCATTATAAATATCCTCCATATTTTTGAAGATATTTTCATAACTATTGTTAACTGAAATCTTTTATCTCTTCGCGATATCAGTGATATATTATAAAGGAAACTGTATTAGTTTCTAAATTCTGAAAAATTTGAATTTAAATTATGAATGTTTTTGAAGTAGTGTTGGGAACTGAAGCATGAGTTAGTATAATATAATGACACTTGATCAACGTGATTATATTACAGTAAGTCATGCTGAGTTTCTAATAAAGCATGATGATTCACAGTACCATCATCATGTGCCATTTACACGACTCTTACATTCTATCTAATCTCTAAACATATCAAGAGAATATTTTTCTGGATGACTCGGTCATCTCCAGGGTATTCTGGTAATTTAACAAATCAAAATCGTTCTATTACCATTTTCTTCTTAGAGCATTAGCTATGTTCATTCTGAATTTCATATCTACGAATTCCGGACCATTACTCGCTTGACTCGAAGTCGTGAAGAGAAAACGAAAGCATGAAGCTCCGAAAAATAAGGAAGAATATAAACTCCGATAATAACCCCGAAATTACAAACTGTGTATATCGATGCAGATAGCAATATAGAGATACGGGAGAATTAGAAACACTATAAACACAAGAGTATAATAGAAGTAAATAGATTCTTCTGGTGGTAGATGAAAAAGAAGAATGACAGATATAAAAGTTAGGAGTATATCAAGAATCAGGACTGGATGGAGCATATTGATGAATGCTTTAAAGTAAGAATCAAGGGAGAAAGAATAGAAGGTGTGAGTCGTGGAAAATAAGGAAACGAAGGGGTGAATTTATAGTGAAATATCCGACAGAGCAATCGAAACAGATTATTGCATATAATCAAAGAAGATCCTGATTTCCTTAATCACCAAAGAACCAAATCTTATTACGTAAGATTCTCTTTAAATCCCTTAAATCCCGGAAATCAATCATAACTACGTCATCGGTTAAGACGAATATATTTTACTCATCTCACTCTTTTACGATAGTCTCATTTATATTCTTCGCATAATCGAATCATTTTATCTACATTACTCAATGATGATAAAACTCCATTATCACCTTATATTTGTCATGAAAACCTTCTTATTTTTATCCATAACAACCTCTATCAAATTTCGGGGACGAAATTTCTTTAACGGGTAGGTACTGTAATGACCCGGAATTTTCCGACCAAATTATACTTATGAGATTAATATTTACATAAATTAAACCATACCAACATGATAAGCAATTCAAATTGTTGAGACTTGTATTTTTGAAAAGAGTTTTACACAACGTTTGACCGTCCAATATGACCGATGATATCACGAACTATATAACATACGATAATTATAAGTTTTTGTATATATATGTATTTATATATATTTAACATGATTTAAGGATGGTTTAACATCTCATTGTGTACTAATGACAATGAGTTATAAGTATATTTTGAAACTACTAACTTAAGTTTTCAAAACGATAACTATACGTAACATTCTTTGATATATATACTTATAATCTATAATGCTTATACATGTATGGTATATATAATGTATTTAATCACTTTTTAAGGACTTAAATACATAAAAAAATATAAGTATATTCACAAAAGATAGCTATATTTGAATTCTCATTCCGTTTCCTCAAGATTTCTATACGTATATCTAGGGTATATGTACTCGTATCATACCCAGCTTCTATATGTATTTACTTTGGTATATACACATCAAATCAACATCCTAATCAACATTATTACTGCCCTAGATATGAGGTAACTAGGAATTGTCAAGTAGTATGAATTATTAGTAAGAAAACAAAATTAGGAATCCTTTTCTTTCTTTATAAACTAAAAATGTTTTTATAAATGAACACCATTTCTTCACTCCATTTTCTCATATCTACACCCTCATTTATCTCTCAAAATACTCCTAACTTCATACTTGATCATCTCCAAGCATTTTCCCCATCATTTAGCTTCAATTACAAGCCTTAAACACCATAAGAAAACTCTTTCAAGAACATATCAAAATAACCACCCATTTGAAGAAGTTTACTTCCAACCTTTTGATCTAACTCCACCACTCTTTGATTTCAAGATTATTTCTTATCTTTTGCAGTAACTTTGTCCAAGTAACTTGAGGTAGTAACCTTGTTCATAATCTTATTCAATTCATATTCATATAGCTATCTTATTTTGTGGTATAAAATTTTAACAACAAGAACATGGTTTGAATGATTTCAAACTTGTTCGCAAACTAAATAGATCCTTCTAACTTGACTTTTAAAAAACTTCAATACCTGTATTATATCATAATGATATGCTAACCTAACAAAATATAACTTGGTTTTACAAAGAACATCTTAAAAACTGAATCTACGTCGTCAGAGTGCAACCGGGGGCTGTTTTGGGTTGGATAATTAAAAACCATCTTGAACTTTGAATTGCAAGTTCATGTTCTGGAAAAATGATATTTCTTATGAATATGTTAACACATAAAAATTTCATGGTTTAACTCAAAGTGTAAGTATTTTTAGAAAAATGATCATTAAATGTTGTTTTTATGATGGAAAATGATCACTTTCATAAGTTTCACCAAAGTTTGACCTATAACCTATGATTTCGAATATAAACTAAGGTATTTTCAGTTCATATTCTTAAAATTTGACTCGATCCAAGGAAGTGGCAAGTTGAACCAACAAAAACGGAGTTGTAATGAAGAAACTACGACTAAAACAAGATTGGGTATCCGAAGCTAGTTTAGCTACGAAAATATTTAGAGAAAAAGTAAATTAATCATATCTTTTCTAATTAATATGATATTTTATATATAATTACTTATGATTTGATTTTATATATTTCAGGACCACCCGTAAACAACACGAGAAGATTAATCATAAGACCTCATGATTGTACGCAACACGTCATTTGACAACACGGTACTTTATGTACGCAACACGTCATTTGAAAACATGGTACCATGGGTCGAGATTAATTCTGATCAATACGAATACGATGGGGTCTTTATTTATTTTATTTAAGCAACTAATTGTGGACCACTAACATCGGACTGCTAACTACGGACTAAGAAAATATTAAAAGTATTAAAAGTATATATATATGTAACGATTACTTAAAAAGAAAATATGTTGATATATTATATATATGGTTAGGTTCGTGATATCTATCGGAGACCAAGTCGAATTAAATACCTTCAAGGCAAAAGTGAGTTTCATTACTCCCTTTTTATATATATTTTTGGGCTGAGAATACATGCGCTGCTTTTATAAATGTTTACAAAATAGACACAAGTACTTAAAAATATATTCTACGTTGAGTTGTACCACTGGCATATTTCCCTGTAGCTTGGTAACTACTATTTACATGGGTATTATAAACGTGAATCCTGTTGATAGATCTATCGGGCCTGACAACCCCAACCGGACTGGACGACCAGTATTCAACGGTTGCACAGTACTTCGTTTTGGTGACTACACTTGGTACGGTGTAGTGAGATTTCATAATAAAGGGAATATGCGACGTTGATTAAATGTTAAGTATGGTTACCAAGTGCTCAACCACTTAGAATGCTTTACATACACTTGCGAGTGTATTATGTTTATGATTATGAAATCTTGTGGTCTATTAACATATTGAAATGATTGTTATGATAAACCTATGAACTCACCAACCTTTTGGTTGACACTTTAAAGCATGTTTATTCTCAGGTACGAATTAAGTCTTCCGCTGTGCATTTGCTCAATATAAGGACATTACTTGGAGCCGATCATCGCAATGGGACCAAATGTTGATGACTTTGTCCAGGTGGATTAGGACGGGTCCTTTCTAGTAATGGTCAAATTTGTACCATCACCTACAGTGATTTATCAGTACCTGCGTAAGGAGTATGAGAATCCAAAATAGATGATGATGGTGTCATGTGAGCTGTAGCCCCTGAATCAATATACCAAACTGGAAAATTAGACTTCACATGGCAATCTGGGTTAGCACCAATAATAGATGAGCATGATGCATAAGAATGGAGATCGGGACATGCAGAAGCGTAGTGCCCTTTATTACAACATAACTAACAGCGTGGAGATCGTTTATTAAAAGCACGACTTGTCATGATTGCCGTCACAATATATCAATATTTCAATATATCTGTCTTCTGACCAATCTTCCAAGCACCAAAGGACACGTATGAAGATTGTAACAAAACTTTTAGAATTTTATTGTGAGTAGATAAGACACAATTTAACAAGAGAAAATTGCGCGGATAGTCCCTGTGGTTTGTAGCACCCAGCGTGGATAGACAAAGTTGGTAATTTGGGGTTGGATAGTCATTATTTTTGAAATGTTGTGCAAGGATAGCCCAATTGACGTTTTCTGTTTGATTGCTCTATTAACCCATTCCCACGTGCCTTCCACATGAGGGTACTTTGGTCTTTAAACAATTCTCTCTTGATATCCCCACCCACCCACCTACTTTTCCTTTTAATCTCAATTAAAATTAAATACTTTTTCTTTCTTCCCTATTTAATTTCTTCAATTTCTTCATCTCTTTAAACAATTCCCTCCTGAATGAAAATGTTAAAATCAAACCTGCAAATCAGTGAGATTACAAACACCTCAATCGTTTATCTTTCATCTTTAACCACACAAAAACGAACCCTAATTTCATTGAAGATAGATGAAGAGTTCAGTGGTGATGATTGATTCAAAAATCGGTGACAGTTATTGATTCTGGTGAAGATGATAAAGAAGGTTCACTGAAGATGAAGATTTATGATAAAGAAGACTCAGATCTATTTTCTTTTCGATACACTTTGTAAATACGACTACCCAAAAGTCGCTACAGAGATGTTCAATAAATGGAAAAACTGGAGGTTCCAGCCTGATGCGAAGATTTACACGATTTTAATATACGGGTGGTGCAAAATAAACAAGCCTAAGATGTCTGAAAAGTTCTTTAAAGAAATGTTGGATAATGGAATCGAGCCGAATGTGGTTACTTACAATGTTCTGTTAAACGGGATATGTCGTAGGTCTAGTTTACACCCCGATACACGATTTGAGAGAACGATCCAAGCGGCTGAAAATTTGCTTAATGGGATGCTTCAACGAGGTATAGATCCGGATGTAACTAGTTATTCAATTGTGTTACATGTTTATAGTCGGGCACATAAACCGGATCTCACCCTTGAGAAGTTACAAATTATGAAGGATAAAGGCATTAATCCATCATTAGCTTCGTATACATCTGTTGTGAAATGTTTATGTTCTTGTGGACGTCTTAAAGATGGTGAAAATTTGCTTGATGAAATGGTGCAAAACGGTGTTACGCCGTCTGCTACAACGTATAACTGTTTCTTTAAGGAGTTTAGGGGTAGGAAAGATGTTGATTGTGCTTTGAGGTTGTCTAGAAAAATAAAAAATGATCTCGTTTTCATACCAGACCTTCACACTTATAACATTCTTGTGGGGATGTTTATGAGGTTAAACCGGTTTGATCTTGTTAAAGAGATTTGGAATGATATAATATTTATTTATTAAATATAAATATAAATACTTGAGTTGATGAAATCCCTGTAAATGACGAAAATACCCTCACATTCATGGCACATGACTAGATTTCAACAGAAAAGTTAACAGTGTTAGTGAACTGGGTTATCCTTGCTCCACTTTTAAGTCACAAGGACTATCCAACCCCAAATCACCAACTTTGTCTATCCACGCTGGGTGCTACAAACCACAGGGACTATCCGTGCAATTTTCTCATTTAACAAACTGAAAAATTCAGTTGAAACTAAAGCACGTGGCTTTACACAAGATGGCCGAATAAATAATGCTTGATGAAAATATAATAATTGATAATGGATGAATCTAACAAGTATGGTTGCTAGACTCACGCGTGCAAAAGAAACAGAAACGAAGTCGGTGTCACGTGAGGAAGAAAAAAAAAAAAGGAAAGGAATGGGAAAGGAGGGTGTTTGTGTCGGTGATCAGGGGTTATTGGTAACAAAAATATGTAGACTTCAAAGTCTGTAACAAATATAATATGCAAAAATAATGCAACGATAGTGGTCGATAAGAAAAAGAGAAAAGGCAGACGGAATTTTATTGATGGTGAGGATCGGTAAAGAATTAGGCTGATACCATATAAGATTGAGTCTCCACACCTTTTGGTGGATTGTATATTGATCATATATATGAATACAAAAAGGTCAAAGGAAATTACAAGGAATGTAAAAAGAAAGTACAACAATATTTCCTATACTTTAGGATTAAGTAATCTCATTATATTTAGGAATAATATTTATTCTAATTTTATCATTAATACTAGGGGCAACAAACTTTGGTTAGGAAGAAGGATGACTTTCTCTTTCGGTGTGTAGAAAATTTTTCTTAACTCGTGGTTAGAGAGACGACCTCTCTTCTAGTCTAGAGTAGATGAAGGATTGTCTACATCTCACATCTTCATACCTCGCATGTGCGGAATTAGGTATTGTTCTTGTTGTTGTTGAAGTTTATTGTTTTATAAGTGTTTATGTAAAACCAATGTAACTAAAACTTAAACATGTGAGTTGACATAAAAGGACATATAAATAGATGATAAATATAAGAGTTATTTAAGTAATTTTCGTAGTTAACTTATTTTTATAAGCTAAATACAAGCATCTTAAATTTTGTTTACCAAATAAGCTAGGCTATAAGTTGGGGTTTAAAAATATAAGGGTTAAAACTACAAATTAGTCATATATTTTTATTTTTATTTAAATGTAGGTTATATATACATATATACTAGATTTATGAGCCCGTGCGTTGCACAGGGACTCATCCGCAAATATTATTGGTTTTTAAACTTATATATGAAATAACGTTATTATTGAGACTGAATATTTGTAGTATACAATTATATTCAAGAAACCCTTAATTATTAATAACATTTGTACCGAAAGTAAATGTATTGAAACGATTAGTATTGTAAACGATCATATATTGTTAAATATTGTATACGTATTATAAGAACAATGCATGAGCTTTTAAAAATAAAGCGAACTATAGATTTTATAATATATAATGTATATCAAACATTATCTTAGAATACAGTAGATAAAAACATAATACTAAACCGAAGCAAACTAAACAAACTACCTATTGTAATCCAGCTCATTTTCAGGCGACAAAAAACACAATAGGAGATTAAACAATTATACAGATGCTAAATTTAGGGAGTTTATACTATTTAATGTTATCATGACCTCACATCCACCTATAACCAAAAATTTGGCACCAATATCACGAATATATATACAAAAACTAAACTAAACAATGCACTTAAAGTAAACCAAAAAGCAGTCAAAAACCAAAGTTTGATGGAAACTCAAACTTAGAACGGAAGAGTTGCACATACGTGCACTAAGTTCACACGCAGAGGAACTACCTAAGTTATTCGTCTGTTGTAATGATATCTATAAGCAACTTGCTTTAGCGACAAAGCTGGAGGTGCAAAATCCAAATGAATATTACCAGTTGGATCAGCAGATATGCCTCCAACTCAAGAAGTTAACACCTAAAACTATTGGTTGAAAGCAAATAATATAAACCACAAACATAACAAACGAAGGTGCAACGTCAAACAAAACATGACACAATACACATAAGATATAATAAGAGACAACAAATATAACTAAAGTTAGAGAATCTGAAACACTAATATAAGAAGAAAATATGTTACCATGTAGAACATAATATAAATAAGCAAATGCATATTCGAAGCAACTTTGTAGCGGATATTTGTTCTTCAATTTGTTAATTGGCTCAATATCTTGCTTGTGCTCAATTGTCCCACATCATCATGTTGGTCGTCACTCTTATATACTAACGTCTACAATTATGTGACAACAAAAAGCCAACCTTTACTCTTTCTCGGTTGCATCCTGTATAAAAGTTATGGTTATGTGACATAGTAAAGTAGTAGAATGTTACTCCCAAATCATTTAACCATGAAAAAGAAAAATAGCATCATAATCTAATTATAGCTATGTGCTACATTTCGTGATACTAAATTACCCATTAAAAATCTCCTGTTAAACTCCTCTGCATATACCACAACTCCATAAACTAAAAATGAAACTTCAACCAAGTGCACAAAAGTCATATTGAACTAATCAAATTAACTCTAGTGTGTAATATTCAAAGAATTGGTCCACAATTACTATTTTATAACAATCCAATAACTATAACAAATCAAAGAACCATATATAAATTGGTTCAACGTCTTTATTTTTGAAATGGATACACAAATGGGTATTTTCAAACAGATAATCAGTCCAACTATTTTACACAAGCTTTAAAGGCAATGATTATTAAACTAAGCTACAGCTTTTAGTCCAAAGATCACAAACACATTCCAAATTACAATATAGGTGTAAAGGAATTGACTCAACTCTAGAATGATTAATTAATATTAAAATATTATAACTTCTATCTGATAGAAATAAGTTACTCCGTCGATTTTTTATATGAACATTGAAAGTAGTACCTTTGGTGGAATGAACTAAATTGTATATGAGCAATGCATACAATGCTTGGAATCTTTGAGGATTAAAAATTTGACACCTGCCAAAATTAACCATTAGAGAAATGGGTCACATTGTTCAAGCTCCTTAAGTACCCAAAAATAACAACATTAGAGAAATTATGAACAACTGATACAATTGAATTAACAACTTTTGCTTCCTAAATTAAGTACTAATTTTTACATACACCTTCATTCAAAATTATGAACTTGTCTGCTCCAGCACCAAAAATTATTGTCTGTCCGAACATTGACCATCAAAAGTCAGGTGTTATACATCATATTTTTAGTATTCAGAGAGTAGATCCATTACCTGACACTGAGGAGTGAGGAGTGAGGAGTGAGGATGTGCCTAGACTGACCCAAATCGTCTTCTGCACACGTTTTCCACTTAAAGTTAAACCCAAAAAAATAAATAAGATAGTACTCCGTAGTATTGATACGAAGTTTAAACTCAAAAACATAACTAAACAAATTCAAACGTCTATACGTCATGCAAAAGAAACTAAATAATAGAAAAGAAAATTAGTACCTTTGATTTTGTTTTGAAATGGAACATGAAGAGATATCATCTTCGTCTTCATACTCGAAGCAGCAAATGAATTATACGTTCAGTAACTTAATGAAGCTACTACACTATAAATATAAATATGATCCGGCCGAAAGATTAAACAAATACAAAATCTTTATAAAGATAACTCATTAATATTCTTTTGATCTTTTGTACTATATAACATGAAGGTCTTCAATAAACAAACAGTGGTGGTCCCATTAATTCATCGGTTGCTTAAATACCTCTTGACAGCTACAACATTTGATAACTAATAAACAGTACAAAAGATAATAATATGCATTAGATTTTTTTTATCAAATAGCCAAATTATTGGTAGCAATGCATCAGTAAATCGCGGGTTCTTCTTTATTATGTTTCTGAATTCAACTACTGAGTAAGAGCATAAATTTCCAAATTTCTTAAAAATGAGAACTCTTTAGTACTGCTTTATCGCAGTGGGTCAAATGGGTCAATCATGAAATCTTTGTTTTTGCTTCATTCAACATGTTAGACAAATAATAGTCTAATACGAAAATTTTAGAATTTTTGCTATGCAAATCAGCACAAAACATCAAAAGCAAATTGAAAGTGCAATCTACAATGGGTGTAGAATGAGCAGTATGAAAGTGCAGATTTGAGTGTAGAATGAGCAGTATAAAAGTGCAGATCGAGACTTACCTGTAGTGACCCGAACTTTTTCATGTTTATATATTAAATGAAAACTATATTTGCATGATTAAATGTTTCCAACATGTTAAGCAATCAAACTTGTTAAGACTTGATTAATTGAAATAGGTTTCATGTAGACAATTGACCACCCAAGTTGACCGGCGATTCACGAACGTTAAAACTTGTAAAAACTATATGATGATATATATATGGATTTATATATATAGTTAACATGATATTATGATAAGTAAGTATCTCATTAGGTATATTAACAATGAGTTATATACATAAAAATGAGACTACTAAGTTAAGAAACTCGAAACGATATATATACCGATTATCGTTATAACAACGTCTTACTAAATACATATGTATCATATTAAGATATTGTTACACTATATTTAACATGATAAAATGATAATTATATATATCATTAAATATGTTAACAATGAACTACATATGTAAAACAAGACTACTAACTTAAGAATTTCGAAACGAGACATATATGTAACGATTATCGTCGTAACGACATTTTAATGTATATATATCATATTAAGATATATTCATACATCATAATATCATGATAATGTAATAATTTAACATCTCATTAGATATTATAAACATTGGGTTAACAACATTAAATGAGATCGTTAACTTAAAGGTTTCAAAACAACACTTACATGTAACGACTAACGATGACTTAACGACTTAGTTAAAATGTATATACATGTAGTATATTAAGATGTATTAGTACACTTTTGAAAGACTTCAAGACACATATCAAAGTACTTCTACTTAACAAAAATGCTTACAATTACATTCTCATTCATTTTCATCAACAATTCTACTCGTATACACCCGTATTCGTACTCGTACAATACACATCTCCTAGATGAACATACTATTGGTATATACACTTCAATGATCAGCTCTTAGTAGCCCTTAGTGAGTCATCAAACATGTGGAAACCATCATTTGAAAACTAGCATGAAATATCTCACAAAATTACAAACTTATGGAGCCTATATGGACACCCCATATTCACGTGAATCTAGCACACCACAAACACACTTTCATTTCAACTTTCATGCATCAAATTGATCTCTCTCTTGTTCTCTCATATTGTTCTAAGTGTTCTTCATCATTTCCTTCATAATCTACATCAATCTAGCTCATAAATCCTAACCTATATCAACTTATAAAACAACTACTCAAGAAAACTTCAAGAACACTTTCAAGTTTGCTAGTCTACTTCCAAGCTTTCTAATCCATTCCAAGTAATCATCCAAGATCAAGAAACCTTTGTTATTTACAGTAGGTTTTCTTTATTATTCAAGGTAATACTCATATTCAAACTTTGTTCAATTTCTATAACTATAAACTATCTTAATTCGAGTAAAAATCTTACTTGAACTTGTTTTCGTGTCATTATTCTACTTCAAGAACTTTCAAGCCATCCAAGATCCTTTGAAGCTAGATCATTTCTTGTCACTTCCAGTAGGTTTACCTACTATAATTGAGGTAGTAATGATGTTCATAACATCATTTGATTCATATATATATAACTATCTTATTCGAAGATTTAAACTTGTAATCACTAGAACATAGTTTAGTTAATTCTAAACTTGTTCGCAAACAAAGTTAATCCTTCTAACATAACTTTTAAAATAAACTAAACACATGTTCTATATCTATATCATATGCTAACTTAATGATTTAAAACCTGGAAACACGAAGAACACCATAAAACAGGACATACGCCGTCGTAGTAAAACCGCGGGCTGTTTTGGCTTAGATAGTTAAAAACTATGATAAACTTTGATTTAAAAGTTGTTCTTCTGGGAAAATGATTTTTCTTATGAACATGAAACTATATCCAAAAATCATGGTTAAACTCAAAGTGGAAGTATGTTTTTCAAAATGGTCATCAAGACGTCGTTCTTTCGACTGAAATGACTACCTCTTACAAAAACGACTTGTAATTTATATTTCCGACTATAAACTTATACTTTTTATTTTTAGATTCATAAATTTCAATTCAATATGAAACCATAGCAATTTTATTCGCACAAAACGGATTTAAAACGAAGAAATGATGGGTAAAACAAAAATGGATAAAAATGGTTAATTTGACTACGAGATAGATTTACAAAAACCTATACTAACCATAACTTAACTAACTTATATTGTATTATACATGTATCCTAACATATATTATGTAACCTTGATAGACCATAGACACGTATACAATGTTTTGACTTATCATATCGACGTCATCTATATATATTATTTGGAACAACCATAGACACTCTACATGCGGTAATATTTGAGTTAGCTATACAGGGTTGAGGTTGATTTCAAAATAATTTATATACTTTGAGTTGTGATCGAGTCTGAGACTTGTATACACTGGGTCATGGATTGATTCGAGATAATATATTGATTTATTTCTTTACTACTAATTGTGGACAACTAATTGTGGACTACTAACGTGGACTGTTAACTTAACAAACTTAAATCGCTAAAACATAATAAAATATGTTGTGAATATATTTCGATCATACTTTGATATATGTGTATATATTGTTATATGTTCGTGAATCGACCCGTGGCCAAGACTTATTTTCTGACGAAGTGAAAATATGTGAAAGTGAGTTATAGTCCCACTTTTAAAATCTAATATTTTTGGGATGAGAATACATGCAAATTTTTTTAAATGTTTTACAAAATAGACACAAGTACGTGAAACTACATTCTATGGTTGAATTATTAAACCGAATATGCCCCTTTTAGTCTGGTAATCTAAGAATTAGGGAACAGACACCCTAATTGACCCGAATCCTAAAGATAGATCTATTGGGCTCAACAAATCCCATCCATGTTGCGGATGTTTTGGTACTTCAAAATTATCATGCCGATTGATGTCCCGGAATGATGGGGATATTCTATATGCATCTTGTTAATGTCGGTTACCAGGTGTTCACCATATGAATGATTTTTATCTCTATGCAGTTTGCAAAATGCCTGATATGAGATGTGTATTTATGATAAATGAAAAGGAAATCTTGTGGTCTATTATTACGATTGATAAATATATAGGTTAAACCTATAACTCACCAACATTTTTTGTTGACGTTTTAAGCATGTTTATTCTCAGGTAATTGTTAAGAGTTTTCGCTGTTGCATACTAAATTAAGGACAAGATTTGGAGTCCATGTTTGTTTAATATTGTTTAAAAACTGCATTCGAGAGTTTGCTTTGTTGTAACATATTAATTATTGGTAAACCATTATGTAATGGTCGTGTATAAGCGTGATATTTTAGATTATCATTACTTGATAATCTACGTTATAATTATTAAACCTTTATTGATAGAATAAAGGTTATGGTTTGTTTTAAAAACGAATGCAGTCTTTAAAAAACGTCTCATATAGAGGTCAAAACCTCGCAATGAAACCAATAAATATGAAACGTTTATAATCGATATGAACGGGACATTTCAGTTGGTATCCGAGCGTTAGTCTTAGAGAACCAGAAATTGCATTAGTGTGTCTTACCGAGTTGTTAGGATGCATTAGTGAGTCTGGACTTTGACCGTGTTTTCTTTAAAAACGATTGCTTAACACTTTTTATTGGAAACTGCATATTGTTAACATGTAAATATTATATGATATATTAATCTCTTAACGTGTTTGATATTGTGTGATAGATGTCTACCTCTAGTACAAATCCCATCGACTCACCTAATAATAATGAAGAGTCGAATATATATTGGGAAGATTCACAAATTCCCGAATAGGAACCAGAAGAAGAAGAACCGGAAGAAGAGGAACCGGAAGAAGAAGAGGTTCCGGAGGAGGAAATGTTAGGAACCACAGAAAATTAGATAAATAAAAGAAAATCCTCAACCATTGGACCAAAATTAAAAATGGTCAATGGTGTTTCCGCTGAGGAAGCGAAATATTGGGAAAATTACCAATTTTTTGATGAATCGGATCCCGATGAGGATTCCGATGATGTTATAGAAATTACCCCGACCCAATTTGAAAAAGCAAAATAAAACAATAAGGGAAAAGGCATCAAAATAGAGAAACCTAATTCCAACCCCGATGAACTTTATGTTAACATGAAATATCCCGATGGGAAATACCGTCAACACCCGTATTTCTTAAGTTTTAACTATAACCCGGGGACATCTAAGCCACCAGGTATTTCTAAAGCATTTGTGAAAATAATGGCTCGTATTAGGGGAGCACCATATATCCCTAAGAAATTAGTGAAACGAACCAAGTCCGAAGAGGAAGAAACAAGTGAGTCGGAATGAAGAGTAGTAATCATGATGTGTAATATATTTATTGAAGTGTGCTTGTACTTTTATGTTATATGTAAAAATTGCTTGTATTGTTTGTTAATTATCTTTTACGAATCTAATCCTCGTCTATTTTACAGCATAAAAACACACAATGGACGTTAAGGATAGACAACCGAATATTTTAGAAGACCTACCCGGGGACATGATTGATGAAATCTTGTCTAGAGTCGATCAAAATTCATCGGCACAATTATTTATGGCGAAATTAGTTTGTTAAACATTTGAAAGACGTTCTAGGCATGCCTTAGTTTATAAAAGGCTTTCCTTTGAAAGATGGGGTATATCACATTGAGGAGACTTTATGTTACGCTGTGTTTACTTTAAAGCATTAAATGCGGGGAACCCAAATGCAATTTTAAGCTACGGGTTGAGAGCCTATTTTGACTCCACAAATCCCAACATAGGACTTCGTTCTTTAGAAAAAGCTTCCGACATGCAACTTAGAGAAGCATATTATGTTTACGGGTTAGTGATGTTCGCTTCTCACCAAATTGAGAAAAAGAACATCGGATTACAACTGCTAAATAAAATGTTCCCACAAGTGACGGATTCGGTAGTTGGGGTGAGAAACAAGGTTTTTAGATTGTTACGGGGTTGTTGGGCATTACGTAACCCTCATCCTTTTGATGACGTTACAACATGCTGCCTAGCCAACGGTCACAACGGTTATTTTCCACAAGACCAAGGATGGGAAATAATACTAGTAAAACCCGAATGCATGACTTGTTTCTGGACTTATGAATTACGTGTCTTTATTGCCTTTGCTGAAAAACTTGCGTATTAACTAGAATTGTCTTCGCAACTGCCTTGTATCAAAGTTATTGTGTGCTATACTTCATGCTATATGTAAAATAGCTGTATTGTAAATTTGAAAAAAATAGTATAAAAGTTTGAACGCGAAATATTATTGTATTTATTTTTCGTATAGAATCGTAGTAGTTGAATTGTATAGTAGCTACTAAGTATGAACTTAACGGGTAGGTACTACCATAATTAAAACTATAAAACGCTAATATGAAGAAAAAGCTTTTATAAATAAGTTCATATTATGCTACGAAATACTATTGACTACTCTTAAATTCTATATGATTAACTCAATTCTTTTGGCTATTTTTGAAGGAAATGGCACCGACAACTCGTCAGAACTTGAACATGAGTGAGGAAGACCGCAATTCAAAATAACAACAATAACTCTGGTTCTAGCAGTGGAACTAATTCCACAAGAAATCGTGTAGGATGCTCCTACAAAGAATTCACTGCCTGTAAACCTTTGGAATTCGATGGAACCGAGGGTCCAATCGGATTAAAACGGTGGACCGAAAAGGTTGAATCGGTGTTTTCCATAAGTAAATGTACTGAAGAAGACAAAGTAAAGTACGCTACGCATACCTTCATAGGTACTGCGTTAACATGGTGGAACACCTATCTCGAGCAGGTGGGACAAGATGTTGCTTACGCACTACCGTGGTCAGTATTCAAGCACTTGATGAACGAGCAGTACCGTCCCAGAAACGAGGTCAATAAGCTCAAGGTAGAGCTTAGAGATTTACGAACGCAAGGTTTCGATATCACCACGTACGAACAACGATTCACAGAGTTGTGCCTATTGTGTCCAAGAGCGTTCGAAGATGAAGAAGAAAAGATCGACGCATTTGTAAAAGGGTTACCAGAAAGGATTCAAGAAGATGTGAGTTCACACGAGCCCGCCTCCATACAAAAGGCAAGTCGAATGTCTCACAAACTCATAAATCAGATTGAGGGGAGGATTAAGGAACAGGCGGCTAAAGAGGCCAACACAAAACAAGTAAAGAGAAAGTGGGAAGAAACCAGTGACAAGGGTCAAAATTTCAACAATCAACACAACAATCACAATTACAATTGCACCAATTTTTTCAACAACAGACGCAACAACAACCAGCCCAACAACAATAACCACTACAACCACCGTCCCAACAATAATAATAATCGCAACAACAACCATTTCAATAACAATAAACAACAGAGACAGCCATGTATAAGGTGTGAAGAGTACCATCCGAATGTGTTCTGCACAACATTTGCACCAAGTGTAATAGAAAAGGTCATGGTGCGGCGAAGTGTGAGGTCTACGGACCGACGAATGACAGAGTTAAAAGAATAAATAATGTCAGAACAAATAATGTCGTCGTAGTTTGTTTTGGATGTGGAAAACCGGGCCACATGTGACGACCTGTGAATTTCTAACTAAATTTAAACTTAATCTTAATTTGGTTTCGACACGATAAGCAAAGTCTGTAATGTTGAGTCTCGAAAATTTTTGGAAACTATGTTCATTTATTCAAATTACCCTTTGACTATCCCGACGATTCACGAACATTTGTGTGTAAATAAAAATGTAAATATATATAAATATTGATATAAGTGTATGTAAGATTTTTGAATAAATAAAATACCTTTAATCAATTAGAATTAAAAATGTAAAATAATAAATAAAATAATTAAGTTGTTCTTAAAATAAATATATAAATAGATATATGATATTATTATAAATCTATATAGTTATAGATATAAAAGATTTCTATATTAAAATATTTATAAAATATATAAATATTAAATATTCAATAGATGTATCATATAGTATATGATATAAATTGTAATATAAATATATTAAATGTAATTACAAGTTTAATTATAATTAATATATGATTATTATCATTATTAATATTAATATATATATATATATATATTACTAAAAATTATAATACTGAAATTATTATATTTGATTTGCTATTAATATTGTTATTATCACTAGTAGTAAAATTGTAATCTTAGCTATATGATTAATATTAGTAATATTATTAAATATTATTATTACCATTTTCATTAAGAATTATTATTATTTTTATTATTATTATTATTATTATTATTATTATTATTATTATTATTATTATTATTATTATCATTATTATTAATTATTATTATTGATATTAATATTAGTATAATTAGTATTATTGTTAGTAACAATATTATTGCTATACATTTATGGTAATTGTTACCATTATCATCAATAATATTATTATTACTATTATATCATTATTATGTATAATATATTAAGAGTATTATTATTATAGTTATATTTATTAATAACATAAATTATAATCTATAAATAAATATATAAATGTATTTAATAGATATACATATAAAGAGATAGATGTATACAGATATATATATATATATATATATATATATATATATATATATATATATATATATATATATATATATATATATATATATATATATATTACTATTATATCATTATTATGTATAATATATTAAGAGTATTATTATTATAGTTATATTTATTAATAACATTAATTATAATCTATAAATAAATATATAAATGTATTTAATAGATATACATATAAAGAGATAGATGTATACAGATAATATATATATATATATATATATATATATATATATATATATATATATATATATATATATATATATATATATAGGAAATCAGTATCTAATTTTATTTAGATTATTATTATTAACATAATATTTAGTCATTAATATTAATTAAAATATATATAGCTAAAAATACGGTATATACGTAATTATATCTAAGAAAAATACGTAAATTAGTTTCAATTTGCTATCTAAGATGTACAATTTGTCTGCTAGAATTATCAACCCAATTCAATTATCTATAACACAAACAAAATTTTTTAAGGGTCGATATCATCGTTAATTATTTAATTCTGACAGAATAAATTTTGTCGATCGAATTAAGCTATCAAACAAACGTTTATTGAGCTAACCAGTTGTAATTATATTCGTTAAACTCTATATAATACTCTACTAATATAATCTGAGCAAGAACAACAAAAATCAAAACTTAATTTGAAGAACACATCCTTCATTCTCTGTTCTTAGTCATTTTGTCAAAAACCCCGAATTCAAATCCCATTTTAAAATCTATAGATGCAAAGATGTTAGAAACATTTCACTTAAACTTTCTGTAAAGTTTCAAATGCCAATTTTTCTTGTTGAGAACGAATTTTGAGGTCAAAGTTTAAAAACCAAAAAGTCAACATCTGTTCTTCAGTAAAATTCGAAGCTTCTGTTTTGAATTGGGTTAAATTGACGGTTCCCATAGTTTCTAGGAAGGATTTTAAGTCTTTTTCTTTCAGGAATCGAGACCTAAAATGTTCTTAATTTCGAAATTGATGCTTGAGTTCTTCGTGTCCAAAGGAAGGTGTTACAACTTATTTTCTTTCTTTATTTATTCTGTTTCAATTAAACCATCACCCATTAATCATTGATGTATATATTTAAAACCTAAAATTAATAATGTAATTAGTTGTTACGTATTTTAGTTCTCTGGTCAAATTGATGTTGAGAAGGAGGGAAATAGAACAGAAAAATAGTCGGGATAAATAAATAACAGGGGGGTTTTGATTCAGGAAAACAGAACTGGATCATTGGTTCAAGAGAGTGTCGGGTTAACGAGAGGTTGGGTGTTCGAGTCTAGGCAGTGACGTTTTTTTTAAAGCTTCTCTTGAAAGGTTGTAAAACTTTTATTATTATCATTATTATTAATTTTATTGTTATTATTATTATGTTAAACATTATTATTGTTATCATTAATATTAATATTAGGAATAATATTATCACTACTAAAATTAATAATAATATCATTATTATTAGTATTATATTATTAGTATTATTATAAGAATTATTATTTAGTAGCATAAGAGTATGGATTAAAAACTATGGTTGATATTATGATCATGGGTATGTTAAGTTTAATATAAAATAAAAATAAATATAATTTATGTTAAGTTATATTAAGATAAAAATGATTTCATTTACGATCATGAATATAGTTAATGTAAATACAATCGAGAAGTATAATTAAAAGTACGTTTATAAGTAAGAGGCTTATAAATATACTTAAGTCACGATTAATTAAAATTATCAAGATTATTGTTATTATTATTAGTATTGTTATTATTATTATTATTTTTATTATTATTATTACTATCATAAGAATTAGTAGAATTATTATTATTATTAGTATACATTATTATTAAAATTATCATTTTTATTAAAAGTATTATTTTTATTAAAGTTATCATGTATTCATTAATATTAAAAGTATCATTTTTAACTCTATTATCATTATTATTATTTTATCATTTCTAATACTATTTTAGTGTTAACATAATTTTAACAAACAAAAGATATATATACATATATATATACAAAAATGTATTAAATACATATAACATAACAAAATTTATATTTTTATTTATTATAAATATATACAATAAATATATGAAACGTATAGGTTATTAATATAAAAATGATATAACTAATAGATTCATATATATATATATATATATATATATATATATATATATATATATATATATATATATATATATATATATATATATAAATTTGTTCGATTACGATAATATGTATTAATATATATATAAATGATATAGGTTCGTGAATCCGAGGTCAACCTTACACTTGTTAAATGACGTCATATGTATTTTTACTACAAAATACAGTATGGTGAGTTTCATTTGCCTTTTTATCCTTTATATTTTTGGGCTGAGAATACATGCGCAATTTTTTATAAATGTTTTACGAAATAGACACAAGTAATCGAAACTACATTATATGGTTGAATGATCAAAGCCGAATATGCCCCTTTTGCTTGGTAACCTAAGAATTAGTAAACCAGTCTACTAATTGACGCGAATCCTAAAGATAGATCTATTGGACCTAACGAACCCCATCCTAAGTACCGGATGCTTTAGTACTTCGATGTTGTTTTATATCATGTCCGAAGGATTTCCCGGAATGATAGGGGATATTCTTATATGCATCTTGTTAATGTCGGTTACCAGGTGTTCAATCCATATGAATGATATTTTTGTCTCTATGCATGGGACGTTTATTTATGAGAACTGAAAATAAAAATCTTGTGGTCTATTAAAATGATGGATATGATTATTTATGTTAAACTAATGAACTCGCCAACCTTTTGGTTGACACTTTAAAGCATATTTATTCTCAGGTTTGAAAGAAATCTTCCACTATGCATTTGCTCATTTTAGAGATATTACTTGGAGTCATTCATGACATATTTCAAAAGACGTTGCATTCGAGTCGTCGATTTCATAAAGATTATTACTAAGTCAATTATAGTTGGATGTATTATGAAATGGTTTGCATGCCGTCAACTGTCGATGAAATGAAAGTTTGTCTTTTAAAAACGAATGCAATGTTTGTAAAATGTATCATATAGAGGTCAAGTACCTCGCGATGTAATCAATTGTAATGTATTCGTCCAGATGGATTAGGACGGGTTATGAAACCACATTAATAGAAAATGCCCGAATCAGGGTAGTACTAATGGGCAGGGCAGCGGAAGAGTTTTCAATATTAATACGGTAGAAGCGTAGGAAGACCCGGAGCTTGTTACGGGTACGTTTCATATTGACAATAAATCTACTTATGTTTTATTTGATTCGGGTGCGGATAGAAGCTATATGAGTAGAGATTTTTGTGCTAAATTAAGTTGTCCATTGACACCTTTGGATAATAAATTTTTACTCGAATTAGCCAACGGTAAATTAATTACAGCAGATAATATATGTCAGAATCGAGAAATTAAACTGGTTAGCGAAACGTTTAAGATTGATTTGATACCAGTAGAGTTAGGGAGTTTTAATGTGATAATTGGCATGGACTGGTTGAAAGAGATGAAAGCAGAAATTATTTGTTACAAAAATGCGATACGCATTATGCGCGAAAAGAGAAAACCTTTAATGGTGTACGGAGAAAAGAGCAACGCGAAGTTAAATCTTATTAGTAACCTGAAGGCGCAAAAACTAATAAGAAAAGGTTGCTATTCCGTTCTAGCACACGTCGAGAAAGTCAATTCTGAAGAAAAGAACATCAATGATGTTCCTATCGCAAAAGAATTTCCCTATGTATTTATGAAAGAATTACCGGGACTACCTCCACACCGATCTATTGAATTTCAAATAGATCTTGTACCAGGAGCTGCACCAATAGCCCGTGCTCCATACAGACTCCTACCCAGCGAAATGAAGGAACTCCAAAGCTAATTACAAGAACTTTTAGAGCGTGGTTTCATACGACCAAGTACATCACCGTGGGGAGCTCCTGTTTTGTTTGTCAAAAAGAAGGATGGTACATTCAGGTTGTGTATCGACTACCGAGAGTTGAACAAACTTACCATCAAGAACCGTTACCCACTACCGAGAATCGATGACTTATTTGATCAACTACAAGGCTCGTCAGTTTATTCGAAGATTGATTTACGTTCTGGGTATCATCAAATGCGGGTGAAGGAGGATGATATTCTGAAGACTGCTTTCAGAACGCGTTACGGTCATTATGAGTTTATGGTTATGCCGTTTGGATTATCTAACGCACCAGCTGTATTCATGGACCTCATGAACCGAGTGTGTGAGCCATATCTTGACAAGTTTGTCATTGTTTTCATCGATGACATACTTATTTACTCAAAGAATGGACAAGAGCACAGAGAACATTTGAGAAAAGTGCTCGAATTGTTGAGGAAAGAAAAATTTTACGCTAAGTTTTCAAAGTGTGCATTTTAGTTGAAAGAAGTTCAATTCCTCGGTCACGTAGTAAACAAGGAATGTATTCAAGTGGATTCGGCAAAGATTGAAACCGTTGAAAAATGGGAAACCCCAAAAAATCCGAAGCATATACGCCAATTTTTAGGACTGGCTGGTTACTACAGAAGGTTCATCCAAGATTTTTCCAAAATAGCAAAACCCTTGACTGCATTAACGCATAAAGGGAAGAAAATTGAATGGAATGATGAGCAGGAGAAAGCGTTTCAATTGTTGAAGAAAAAGTTAACTACGGCACCTATATTGTCATTGCCTGAAGGGAATGATGATTTTGTGATATATTGTGACGCCTCAAAGCAAGGCCTCGGTTGTGTATTAATGCAACGAACAAAGGTAATTGCCTATGCGTCCAGACAATTAAAGATTCACGAGCAAAATTATACGACTCACGATCTGGAATTGGGCGCTGTTGTTTTTACATTAAAGGCTTGGAGACATTAGTTATATGGGGTCAAAAATATCATATATACCGACCACAAAAGTCTCCAACATATATTTGATCAGAAACAGCTGAACATGAGGCAGCGTAGGTGGATTGAACTATTGAACAATTATGACTTTGAGATTCGATACCACCCGGAGAAGGCGAATGTGGTAGCCGACGCTTTGAGTAGAAAGGACAGAGAACCTATGCGGGTAAAAGCTATGAATATAATTATTCGTACTAATCTTACTACTCAAATAAAGGAGGCGCAGCAGGGAGTTTTAAAAGAAGGAAATTTGAAAAATGAAATACCCAAAGGATCGGATAAATATCTTAATATTCGGGAAGACAGAATCCGATATAGGGCTGAAAGAATTTGGGTACCAAAGTTTGGAGATGTGAGAGAAAGGGTACTTAAGGAAGCACATAAAACCAGATATTCAATACATCCCGGAGCGGGAGAGATGTACAAAGATCTCAAGAAACACTTTTGGTGGCCGGGTATGAAAGCCGATATTGCTAAATACGTAGGAGAATGTTTGACGTGTTCTAAGGTCAAAGCTGAACATCAGAAACCATCAGGTCTACTTCAACAACCTGAAATCTCGGAATGGAAATGGGAAAACATTACCATGGATTTCATTACTAAATTGCCAAGGACTGCAAGCGGTTATGATACTATTTGGGTAATAGTCGATTGTCTTACCAAATCAGCACACTTTTTGCCAATGAGAGAAGATGATAAAATGGAAAAGTTGGCACGTTTATACTTGAAGAAAGTCGTTTTCAGACATGGAATACCAGTCTCTATTATCTCTGATAGGGATGGCAGATTTGTTTCAAGATTCTGACAGACGTTGCAACAAGCATTGGGGACTCGTCTAGACATGAGTACTGCCTATCACCCACAAACTGATGGGCAAAGTGAAAGGACGATACAGACCCTTGAAGACATGCTACGAGCATGTGTTATTGATTTCGAAAATAGTTGGGATCGACATCTACCGTTAGCAGAATTTTCCTACAACAATAGTTACCATTCGAGTATTGAGATGGCGCCGTTTGAGGCACTTTATGGTAGAAAGTGCAGGTCTCTGATTTGTTGGAATGAAGTGGGGGATAGACAGATTACGGGTCCAGAAATTCTCCAAGAAACCACAGAGAAAATCATTCAAATTCAACAACGGTTGAAAACCGCCCAAAGTCGACAAAAGAGCTACGCGGACATTAAGAGAAAAGATATAGAATTTGAGATTGGAGAGATGGTCATGCTTAAGGTTTCACCTTGGAAAGGCGTTGTTCGATTTGGTAAACGGGGAAAACTAAATCCAAGGTACATTGGGCCATTCAAGATTATAGATCGTGTCTGACCAGTAGCTTACCGACTTGACTTACCTCAACAACTCGCCGGGGTACATAATACTTTTCATGTCTCGAATCTGAAGAAATATTTTGCTAAAGAAGATCTCACTATTCCGTTAGATGAAATCCAAATCAATGAAAAACTTCAGTTCATCGAAGAACCTGTCGAAATAATGGATCGTGAGGTTAAAAGACTTAAGCAAAATAAAATACCAATTATTAAGGTTATGGAATGCTTGTAGAGGACCCGAGTTCACCTAAGTACGTGAAGATCAGATGAAGAAGAAATACCCGGACCTATTTCCAGAAGATACGTCAACACCTCCAACAGCTTAAAATTTCGGGACGAAATTTATTTAACGAGTAGATACTGTAGTGACCCGAACTTTTCCATGTTTAAAATGAGAACTCTTTAGTACTGCTTTATCGCAGTGGGTCAAACAGGTCAATCATGAAATCTTTGTTTTTGCTTCATTCAACATGTTAGACAGATAATAGTCTAATACGAAAATTTTACAATTTTTGCTATGTAAATCAGCACAAAACATCAAAAGCAAATTGAAAGTGCAATCTACAATGGGTGTAGAATGAGCAGTATGAAAGTGTAGATTGAGTGTAGAATGAGCAGTATGAAATTGCAGATCGAGACTTACCTGTAGTGACCCGAACTTTTCCATGTTTATATATTAAATGAAAACTATATTTGCATGATTAAATGTTTCCAACATGTTAAGCAATCAAACTTGTTAAGACTTGATTAATTGAAATAGGTTTCATGTAGACAATTGACCACTCAAGTTAACCGGCGATTCACAAACGTTAAAACTTGTAAAAACTATATGATGATATATATATGGATTTATATATATATAGTTAACATGATATTATGATAAGTAAGTATCTCACTAGGTATATTAACAATGAGTTATATACATAAAAATGAGACTACTAAGTTAAGAAACTCGAAACGATATATATACCGATTATCGTTATAACAGCGTCTTACTAAATACATATGTATCATATTAAGATATTGTTACACTATATTTAACATGATAAAATGATAATTATATATATCATTAAGTATGTTAACAATGAATTACATATGTAAAACAAGACTACTAACTTAAGAATTTCGAAACGAGACATATATGTAACGATTATCGTTGTAACGACATTTTAATGTATATATATATCATAATAAGATATATTCATACATCATAATATCATGATAATGTAATAATTTAACATCTCATTAGATATTATAAACATTGGGTTAACAACATTAAATGAGATCGTTAACTTAAAGGTTTCAAAACAACACTTACATGTAACGACTAACGATGACTTAACGACTTAGTTAAAATGTATATACATGTAGTATATTAATATGTATTAGTACACTTTTGAAAGACTTCAAGACACATATCAAAGTACTTCTACTTAACAAAAATGCTTACAATTACATTCTCATTCATTTTCATCAACAATTCTACTCGTATGCACCCGTATTCGTACTCGTACAATACACAGCTCCTAGATGTACATACTTTTGGTATATACACTTCAATGATCAGCTATTAGCAGCCCTTAGTGAGTCATCAAACATATGGGAACTATCATTTTGCAACTAGCATGAAATATCTCACAAAATTACAAACTTATGGAGCCTATATGGACACCCATATTCACGTGAATCTAACAAACCACAAACACACTTTCATTTCAACTTTCATGCATCAAATTGATCTCTCTCTTGTTCTCTCATATTGTTCTAAGTGTTCTTCATCATTTACTTCATAATCTACATCAATCTAGCTCATAAATCCTAACATATATCAACTTATAAAACAACTACTCAAGAAAACTTCAAGAACACTTTCAAGTTTGCAAGTCTACTTCCAAGCTTTCTAATCCATTCCAAGTAATCATCCAAGATGAAGAAAACTTTGTTATTTACAGTAGGTTATCTTTCTTATTCAAAGTAATACTCATATTCAAATTTTGATTCAATTTCTATAACTATAAACTATCTTAATTCGAGTAAAAATCTTACTTGAACTTGTTTTCATGTCATGATTCTACTTCAAGAACTTTCAAGCCATCCAAGATCCTTTGAAGCTAGATCATTTCTTGTCACTTCCAGTAGGTTTACCTACTATAATTGAGGTAGTAATGATGTTCATAACATCATTCGATTCATATATATTTAACTATCTTATTCGAAGATTTAAGCTTGTAATCACTAGAACATAGTTTAGTTAATTCTAAACTTGTTCGCAAACAAAGTTAATCCTTCTAACATAACTTTTAAAATCAACTAAACACATGTTATATATCTATATGATATGCTAACTTAATGATTTAAAACCTGGAAACACGAAGAACACCGTAAAACCGGACATACGTCGTCGTAGTAAAACCGCTGGCTGTTTTGGGTTAGATAGTTAAAAACTATGATAAAATTTGATTTAAAAGTTGTTCTTCTGGGAAAATGATTTTTATTATGAACATGAAACTATATCCAAAAATCATGGTTAAACTCAAAGTGGAAGTATGTTTTTCAAAATGATCATCAAGACGTCGTTCTTTCGACTGAAATGACAACCTCTTACAAAAATGACTTGTAACTTATATTTCTGAGTATTAACTTATACTTTTTATTTTTAGATTCATAAAATTTAGTTCAATATGAAACCATAGCAATTTGATTCACATAAAACGAATTTAAAACGAAGAAATGATGGGTAAAACAAAATTGGTTAAAAATGGTTAATTTGACTACGTGATGAATTTACAAAAACCTATACTAACTATAACTTAACTAACTTATATTGTATTATACATGTAGCCTAACATATATTATGTAACCTTGATAGACCATAGACACGTATACAATGTTTTGACATATCATATCGACGTCATCTATATATATTATTTGGAACAACCATAGACACTCTATATGCGGTAATGTTCGAGTTAGCTATACAGGGTTGAGGTTGATTCCAAAATAATATATATACTTTGAGTTGTGATTGAGTCTGAGACTTGTATACACTGGGTCGTGGATTGATTCGAGATAATATATTAATTTATTTCTGTACTACTAACTGTGGACAACTAATTGTGGACTACTAACGAGGACTGTTAACTTAACAAACTTAAATCGTTAAAACATAATAAAATATGTTGTGAATATATTTCGATCATATTTTGATATATGTGTATATATTGTTATAGGTTCGTGAATCGACCCGTGACCAAGTCTTATTTTCTGACGAAGTGAAAATCTGTGTAAGTGAGTTATAGTCCCACTTTTAAAATCTAATATTTTTGGGATGAGAATACATGCAAATTTTTTTAAATGTTTTACAAAATAGACACAAGTACGTGAAACTACATTCTATGGTTGAATTATTAAACCAAATATTCCTCTTTTAGTCTGGTAATCTAAGAATTAGGGAATAGACACCATAATTGACGCGAATCCTAAAGATAGATCTATTGGGCTCAACAAACCCCATCCATGTTGCGGATGCTTTAGTACTTCAAAATTATCATGTCCGATGGATGTCCCGGAATGATGGGGATATTCTATATGCATCTTGTTAATGTCTGTTACCAGGTGTTCACCATATGAATGATTTTTACCTCTATGCAGTTTGCGAAATGCCTGATATGAGATGTGTATTTATGAGAAATGAAAAGGAAATCTTGTGATCTATTATTACGATTGATAAATATATAGGTTAAACCTATAACTCACCAACATTTTTTGTTGACGTTTTAAGCATGTTTATTCTCAGGTAATTGTTAAGAGCTTCCGCTGTTGCATACTAAATTAAGGACAAGATTTGGAGTCCATGTTTGTTTAATATTGTTTAAAAACTGCATTCGAGAGTTTACTTTGTTGTAACATATTAATTATTGTAAACCATTATATAATGGTCGTGTGTAAGCGTGATATTTTAGATTATCATTACTTGATAATCTACGTTATAATTATTAAACCTTTATTGATAGAATAAAGGTTATGGTTTGTTTTAAAAATAAATGCAGTCTTTAAAAAACGTCTCATATAGAGGTCAAAACCTCGCAACGAAACCAATAAATATGAAACGTTTATAATCGATATGAACGGGACAATTTCATTACCAAGCAAAATCTGAACTTAATACAAACAATAAACGAATCCAAATTTCTATTTTATATCATTATATGAAAGCAATCTACAATGGGTGTAGAATGAGTAGTATGAAAGTGCAGATTGAGAATTACCAAGCTATATCAACATCTCTCAATAGTAATACACATATTATTATCTTCGAACAACAAATGAACAAAAAATAACATGAAAACACAATCAACACAAATAAATTAAAAAGCCCTAAAAATAATAATAAGCATAAACCGTAAAAATAATATACCTCCAGCTTCATTACCACTTTCACGTGTATCTCAACCATCACCTTCTTGAATCGACTTCTTCTTCAAAACCCACATAAATAACAATAAGAATTCAAATAAGTAAAAAGTAGACAAATTTAGTAAAAATATAAGCCTTTATATAAATAGATAAATCATAAACTTACAACAAATATCATATTTGAAGCGTAGTCTTCAAATCGAAGCACTCTGCTTTCCCAGATCCATAATATGCAAATACAAAAATCAAGAAAACAAAAAAAAAATAGAATCTTGAACATTAAAACCCAAAATCACAAATAGGTGAAGTGAAAAAACCCAAAAAATGGAAGAAAATAGACATTACCTACAGCAATGTAATGAGACGGATATAATATGAAGAAGAAGATATGAAGATGTCTCAATTCTTAAAACAAAAATGAATCTTTACCTTAAAACATGGAAGATGATTCAAACATAGGATTGCAGATTTACCTTTAAGTTTGCTTGTTGTTCAATATCTTTTGACTTAGTGTACTTGACTTGATAGTATAGTTAATAACAGTATGCAATAAAGACTTTACAAATATAGTACCATTTTTGTTTAAATCTAAAACCACAGTCCACATAATCCCACAATCGGCAAACATCCAAAATGTAATGAAACACAAAAGCAGAGAAACATACAACAAACATAAAATCCCAGAAATAGAAATTTTGATTACCGTATATCCGAACAAAGTCAAAAGGTAGTGACGACCCAAAAATTTAATCTCCAAAGAGTACGATTAGACATCGAACACCTACAATTCCAATAAGAAAAGATAATAATAAACCAAATCATAAAGCAAATAGCCACCAACTTAGAAAATATAAATTATTTTAAAAAATGGAGTAACTTACCAATGTAATCGAGGTAGCGTCAGTGACTACGAATTCCAGCAAGAAAATGTTCAGAAGCAATGCCTCCTGCATGATTACGACGCCTTAATTCAGCATGTTCACCACATGCGAAAGTCCTGTGATGCCTTTTAATGCAGCGACACAACAAACAATATCGATGATGAAATTAGATGATGGACTTTTAAACATGTTTGTAACTTCAAATCCTCAAATCCTCAAATTTATGACCAGAAAAGAATCGATCTAAAGGAAAGAAAAAGTATTTTGAATGATCGAAGACTTACATTTTAATTCAGATTTAATGCCAGCCCGGTTGTTTTCAACGCTCTGCTGGTTCAAAATTTATTGGATTTTATTCAACAAATATTCAACAAAAAGTACGATTTATAAAGACACCAGTTATGGATTTATTCAACAAAAAGTACGACGTATAAAGACACCAGTTAATTCACCCCCATATTGAAATAGAAAGTTAAATCATCATAAGTGGATGTGAAATCGATTGAAGAAATCCGTGTCTGATGATTTTCCTATCAATCCAATTGAAAAGATAAGATATCTTATATAGATTGAATGAGATTGAATCCTTTGATGGATGTTCCAGGAAATTAAATTATTTTCTGGAGGAAAATCAAAAATCGTTGAAAATCAAACTAAAAATATGATATTAGAAAGAACTGATGACCATACATAATGTTACAAAATATCGATATCGAGTATATTGAATGAACAGAATTACAAACCTGGATGAGAAGCGGTTTCGAATGCCCTAATCTGCATCTCAGAACATATATTTCATTAACTAAACACAAATTGCAGATTTAATTTCAACTTACTTAATCAACATCATGTTCTTCAATTAAACTAACACAAAACAACTTCAACAGAGGTAAGCATAGATTAAAAACACGACCATCTAATTTCTATGAAGTACAAAAATGAAAGAATAAAACATACAATCGAGTAATAAGGTTACAAAATTAATACCGTGAAACAATTGGAATGAGAGTGATGGTAGTGACAACGGTGATGGTGCTTCAACAGTAATAGAACTGACGGCGGCGATAGTGCCTTCAACATCGCTGATAACGATTAGAGATTAACTGCTTCAAAGCCTATTTAATCGATTGAACCCCGACTCTTCTTACAAAACTTTAGTAGATTTAATTGAATCAATCAGAAACCCTAATTTCATGCCTCATAAATCTTAAGCCGATCGCATAAAATTGAATAAAATAAACCTTAACCATGAAGATGAATAAATGATTATGATCAAGAAGATGAACGATGCTGATGGTTGAAAGCAAACCTTAATTTTGGGCCAGTTGATTGATTGAAAGAGAGAGGGTTGCGGTTGTTAGGATTTGGAAGCGATACGATTTTTTCCATAGATAAATTGGTAGCGTACTGGAGAAGAACAGTTTAAGGGTTTAATTTTGAATTGATGGGACACGTGGCAATCAAAGACCACGTTATGGAAACCTTAGGCTAAAAAAAATCGATTTTTGTGAGCCTGCCAAGTGTTCCGAAATTGTAGGAAGCAAGGAGATGGCGCCACGTAGGCGATCCATCCCTTGATTTATATACGTTAGGGATATATATATACATATATATATATATATATATATATATATATATATATATATATATATATATATATATATATATATATATATATATATATATATATATATATGCGAGAACTGCGAGAACTTTTTAATTTAATAGTTTTTATGCATTTAAATTCAACAAATTACATGCACATGTTAACTAATGCTCATATCATCAACAAACATATGTTTATTACCAAAAATTACATGTTAAATTGTTAATTATATGAAATGTTCACATATATCACAAACAAATATGCACATGTGAACGAGAAACTATATATTTGATAATATAGGTAAAATATTTATGGGTAATTCAATCTACTCACATGTGAAAATTTTTGTAAATTAAAAGTTCTCGCCCTTTTTGTGGTTCTCGTTTGAACTTTTGACTATATATATATATATATATATATATATATATATATATATATATATATATATATATATATATACTAAAAAATAGTACTAATGTAAGCTGTCAACTTATTGTTTACTTGTTATTATCAACGTATATAAATTTTTGACCTAATAATTATTTTGTCAAACTTACGTGGTGATGACTTGGTACACACGTGACATCTTGGTGAAATTTAATTAACGATTAATGAAATTTCTATCTATTTAACACCATCATTATCATTTTTCTAACTTCAACGCCACCATTAGCATTTTTATAGTGTATTTGAAATGGAGGTATATTGTGAGTGTGACAAAGTTGCCGCTCCGAACGACATGGTCAGATCGTATTTCAGGTCGTTAGCTCTACGGTTGTCCTAATTATCCGGTATTAGTAAAATTAATTTACTTAATATTTTTGCTCTGTAACGAAGTATATATCACAAATTACTTTCATTATTTGTTCGTAGTTTTCAAGTTGAGGTTGGATAGTGATTATAAAGCTCTGCACCCACCGTTTGTTCAGCATATATTCGAGTTTGGGGTTTTGTTAACGACAATACTTATAATGTCATTAACATACGCTAGGACATCCATATATAATTGTACATTCAACTGAAATTCAAAGGGTCATAGAGATATGTTCTAAATTGAAATACGCAAACATATCATGATGACTTCATGAAAATTGTTGGAGTTATCACTATAATTTTTCCTTTGTTACTTGTGATATGTATTCGCCGTGAAGGAATATCATTATGTCTTCGTGTAATATATTAAGGTAAATAAATACTTTTATTTTTCAATAATCATTCTCATCATGTAAGAGTTAACATTAATCACTAAGGACGAGGTTCAATGAAGTTGTAGGGGGCTTCACCACCCGAAGTGTTTGACTTGTAATTTTATTTTATTTCATTTCAATTGCAACCATATATTTTGTCTTTTAATTTATAAGTGAATATAGTTTTGGCAAAGGAAAGTTTATGTCAAATGAATTATTCTTGAGAGATAAAGGATGTAATTATTTAGGGATAAAAATTGTAATCTGAATATCAAACTTGGGAGTTAAAATGTAAATTTCAATTGATTATTATAATAATCAACTAAAATCCACCTAATTTTTTGACAGAATTTACCTTTTTTTTGTCGCGAGTTAAGTTTGTCTGTCGTTACCGTTCAACTCGAAAAAATTATACGAACAAAACGCAACTAGCTATATTTAAAATGAATTTTTTTAAAAGAGACATTTTGGATAAATTATATATATGTATATATATATATATATATATATATATACATATATAATAATTAATAATAATAATAATAATAATAATAATAATAATAATAATAAACCCAATTAATTATATCAAGTGGATGACTAGAGCAAATAATATATTTGTTCGTAATTTTTATCTCAGTTCTCGCTCAACATTTAAGTTACATAAAAGATGTTAAAATGTTCAATCGCAACGCGTGGACCATTAAGTGTATTTGTTTTCCTTGAGAGAGTTAAAGAAAACACTATATATTTTTTAATGTCAAATTTTATTAATCTACCACCTCGCTAGCGAAAACTATGGAGGAGCGCAAACAAACAACATTACAGTGGATTAGTTAGTTAATCGTTCAATTAATACAAACTTTGTCTCCATCCGTAATTGAAAGGACCCGTTCATATACATTATAAATGATTCACAATAGTTGATTACATCGCGAGGTATTTGACCTCTATATGATATGTTTTACAAACATTGCATTCGTTTTTAAAAGACAAACTTTCTTTACATCAAAAATTGATGGCATGCATACCATTTCATATTATATCCAACTATAATTGACTTAATATTAATCTTGATGAACTCAACGACTCGAATGCAACGTCTTTCAAAGTATGTCTTGAATGACTCCAAGTAATATCCTTAAAATGAGCTAATGCACAGCGGAAGATTTCTTTAATACCTGAGAATAAACATGCTTTAAAGTGTCAACCAAAAGGTTGGTGAGTTCATTAGTTTATCATAATCCATCATTTCCGTAATAGTAATAGACCACAAGATTTCAGTTTCTATAAATATCCGTACACTCGCAAGTGTATAAAAGTATTCTATAAGTTGTAGGCACCCGGTAACAAGCCTTAACGTTCATGTTTTACCCTCTGAAGTACACCAGATCAGGTGTGTTTAAAATAACCTCGAAGTACTAAAGCATCCCATAGTCAGGATGGGGTTTGTCAGGCCCAATAGATCTATCTTTAGGATTCGCGCCTACCGTACATAGACAAGTAATTTAATGTTACCAAGCTAAGGGTATATTTCTGGTTTAAACCCACATAGAATTAGTTTTAGTACTTGTGCCTATTTCGTAAAACATTTATAAATCAGCGCATGTATTCTCAGCCCAAAAATATATATAAAAAGGGAGCAAATGAAACTCACAATACTGTATTTTGTAGCAATTATGTATATGACGGCACTGAACAAGTGCAGGGTTTGTCTCGGATTCACGAACCTATATTAAGTATATATATTTATATGTTGGTCAATATCTGTCTAACAATTTAGGTCAAGTCGTAGTGTATCACAATCCTAATGCTCGAGACCGACATGCAAAAGTCAACAAAAGTCAACAAAAGTCAACTTGACCCAAAATGACTTTCAAAATCTATACATGTTTATTATATAACTTATATATAGTAGTTTTATATATTTAAATATATTTATCAGATCTTATTATACTAAATAATACAAGTCATTTATTAATAAATAAAAATTTATATTAAAATTCATATATGATAAAAATATACTTTTATATATCTCAAGTAATAAAATTTATAAAATTCACTTAATATCATAAAAATATAGTGGTATGTATTATTAATGTAATTACATTACGTGTGGTAAAAATATCTTTGTACGCATATTTATTTGATAAAATAATATTGATAATAATAATAATGATAAAAATAATAAAATGATAGTTTCAATAAAAATATTAATTTTTAGTAATAAAGATAATTTTAGTAATAACATCAACTGATAACAGTTATAATAATCGTTTTAATAATAATATTAAAATTAATGATAATTCAGTTGACCATATCTTTTAATCTGTTCATCGAAACCACACGATTTCTAAATGAAAAGTTATTAATTTTTTTCTTCAGCTTTTCAATGACATGCATATCATATAACTTATCTCAGTAGCATATGTATCAAATTCGTGATTTATCATAAACTATTTAACGACGAAACTAAGCATACAAACATGCATAATCATATATACTCGAGCACTAGTCAGGGATACACTATTAATATATAAAAGATAAGATATGAATGCTCACGTATCAATATTGTGATTCAATATTGCAGGAAAGTACGTAGACGCAACGAAAATGATAAACGTTAGGTTGACCTTACGAGCAATACCCTCGATCAATACCCATAACCTTCATAGCTATAACCCATAATTTCCTTAGCTATATCCCATTTGAAAACTTATTTTGAAATCGTCTGAATATAACTCCGTCGTAGTATTTTATGTATACTAATAATATATTGAAATAGTACTAAGTAAATATATATATATGTAATTCGATTGAGAGAGTTTAGAGAAATATATTTTCAAGTTTCTATGAAATAATGAAACCTATTGAATTCTATTTATAATAGATTTTTGAATTAATAAAGTGAACTATTAAAGTATGAATTATTAAAGTGAATTATTAAAGCATGAATTATTAAAGTTAAAGTAAAGTAAAAGTAAAGTAAAGGTAAAGTTAAAGTATAGTAAAAGTATAAAACTATGTACGTATAATACGCATATAAAAATATATATAATATTAATTTAAATCGTTATATATATATATATTTAATAAAATAAAATATAAATATCGTTATCTTTATCATACTTGTTAAGTAATGAGTTGTCAAAAAAAATTAGATTTTTTTAAATCACAGTGGACCTTATAACATAGGTCCGTAATCATATCATAATGTATCTGATAATTCAATCATTTGATATTATCTCTTAATTCTGTCGATAAATATATCGAAACAAATATGTTTATGTAAAGTATCATATATCTAATACTTTGTTAATGTTTTCAGTTAATATTATATATTATATATACATATCTATATACACATAATTGTTCGTGAATCGTCGAACACGGTCAAAGGTTAAGTTTTTGAGATTCATGAATGTAGTTCCAAACTTTTTGAGATTCAACATTACAAATTCTGCTTATCGTGTCAGAAACATATAAAGGTTAAGTTTAAATTTGGTCAGAAATTTTCGGGTCGTCACAGTACCTACCCGTTAAAGAAATTTCGTCCCGAAATTTGATCGAGGTCGTCATGGCTAACTATAAAAATGTTTTCATGACAAATATGAGTTGATAAATAGAGTTTTATCATCATTGAGTAATATAGATAAAATAATTTGATTACGCGAAGAGTATAAGTGAAGCTATCGCAAGAGAGTGAAATGAGTAAACGTATATTCGTTTTAACCGATGACGTAGTTATGATTGATTTTCGGAATTCATGGGATTTAAAGAAAATCTTTGCAATAAGATTTGGTTCTTCGACGATTAAGGAAATCAGGATCTTCTTTGATTAAATGCGATAATCTGTCTCGATTTCTCTGTCTGATATTTTACTATAATTCCACCCCCTTCGTTTCTTTATTTCCACATCTCACACTTTCTAGTCTTTCTCCCCAATTCATACTTTAAAGCATTCGTTAATATGCTTCATCCAGTATTGATTCTTGATATACTCTTAACTTTCATATATGTCATTCTTCTTTTTCATCTACTACCGGAGGAAGTTATTTTCTTCTACCATTACCTTGGGGTTATTGTGTTTTTCATTCTCCCGTGTCTTTATATTGCTATACGCATTGATATACACGGTTTGTAATTTCGGGATTGTTATCGGGCTTTATATTCTCCATTATATTTCGGAGCTTCATGCTTTCGTTTTCTCTTTCCGACCTTAAGTCAAGCGGATAATGGTCCAGAATTCGTAGATATGAATTTTTGGATGAACATAGTTAATGTTCCAAGAAGAAAATCGTAATGGCACGATCTTGATTTGGCAAATTACCAGAATATCCGAAAATATAGAGCTATCAAGATGATATGTTCTTAATATGTTTGGAAATTGGGTAGAACGTAAGAGTCGTGTAAACAGTACATGATGACAGTATGTTCTGTGAATCATCACGTTCCATTAGAAACTCAGCATGACTTACTGTAATATAATCACGTTGATCAAGTGTCATTATATTATACTAACTCATGCTTCAGTTCCCAACACTACTTCAAAAACATTCCTATTTTAAATTCAAATTTTTTTTTTTTAGAATTTAGAAACTAACACAGTTTCTTTTTTTGTTGTAACGCAGATATTGTGAAGAGATAAAATATTTCAGATAAGAATAGTTGTGAAAATATCTTCAGGAATATCGAAGATATTATAATAAAAGATACGATAATATGGATGATGAAGAAGATTTGTCTGTGAAGGTTTAGAATAAGAAGTAAGTTGTTTGCTAACGATTTCAGTAGACACTGAATTATTTGGATCCTTTGAAGGCAGGTTTAGTCTTTGTGATTTGTCCACAGCCTCCTTCATGGTCTGCTCAATCCGTTTTCCAGTTTCAAACCTTCTCTTTTTCTCAGCTTTACCACCATACTATTCTTTATCATCAAACTTTTGACTTTTAAAGTCGTTTACAGTTTTTGCTGCTTCATCAGCATTTTTCCAATTTCGGAGAACTAGTTCATGGTTTGGGATGTTTTTCAGAAAATTCACATTCGAAGTATGAGTCTAGGAGATAGACGTTATATGTATAACTTTTGACGTAAAATTGTCGCGAAATTCAAAATACTGATTGCTAATTCCCAGTAGTTGGTGTGACAATTATTGTTACAGGATGTAGGTGAGTACATGATGGGGTTTTAATGAATAAGTATAGTGGCTTTTCGGAGAGGCTTAAGTCGAAGGTTAATGAAGTTGTTGATAAGTTTACTGCTAATGTGGCGAGATATGAAAGGTTCCCCGGTAACAATGATGAAGAGGTAATTGTTATAATAAGGTTTATTCGTATAAACAAATGAAGGTGATTTGCTGGAGCTGTGACAAAACTGTCTATTTTGGAAAGAGATTGAAAAATTATATTTGGTAATAAATATCAAAGGATCTGACATGGATACGTGTTAAACTATAACTTTGGTTTCGAGAGCTTTTCAGATGCATGACAGTGGGTAATATGTGGTTGGATCATCATCTCGTATGTCTTTAGGAATTTCGAAGTGTTTGAACACATATTGTAATTGTTAATATACATATGATGTTCTAAGATTTTGAATGATACAAATATTTTTGTGAGTTCCATGAATAGAAATGAGGTTCTAGGACAGTTTTGAAGTCAAAGTATAGTTTTGAAAGATGTAGGAATCTAAGAGTGATGATTTCGGTTATATCTTGAATCGAATTCTGAGATTTCAAAATCAGAATATGTAATTAGATTTTGAATGAGTATGGTTGTTTTGATTTCTATAAAAGAATGTATATTGTTGTGAAAGTAGAGAGTTAAATGGATGATTTGCTGAATCAGATTCGAAGAATGTAACATATTAATTGTAAATTTATATATCTCTCGGGTATTACCTACCCGTTAAAAAAAAATTTCACAATTAATATTTTGTACAAAAGAATTTTATTACAGTATTTATGGAAATATATATATGTATATTTCTTCAGATGTAATATTGATTTAATGAGTTAATATTAAATTAAACTCATTTGATTTATGGTTAAGGCTAGGATAGATAATTTCTAAACTTTAGAAATTACATAATCGCCGTAGAATGTTTCCCCAATGAAGTTATGAATCAATACTTCATCGTTGTGGTATTCCTTGGTATCTACATGGCGTATGACGTCGATGCTCGTGGGATAGATTGTGAAGTTGAGGTTTGCGATGCGGTTGTTGTAGGTGGTGGTAATGGTACTGTTGATGTTGTTGATGGTGATACTGGTTATGCTGCCTTTTGATGCTGCTGGTGTTTGTAACCTTTGCACTATATTCTCCAAAGCCACTATCCGAGCGCGAAGCTCGTTGACTTCTTCTATTACATCGGGGTGATTTTCGATTCGAACGAGCGGATAAATAAGATCTAGAATTTGGTGTAGTATATAAATGAGAGAGAAAATGGTGTTTCGGACAGGTTAACCGGTAAGTGCTTCAGGTTCATTGCCAAGAGGGCAATGTGGTGGATGAAAGGGATCGCCTTCTTCTTGTCTCCAATGGTTAAGTAGATTACGAACCCATCCCCAATTCATCCAGAATAGATGATGGCTAATTGGTTGATCCATTCCGGTCACGCTGCTTTCGGAGCTCATGTGGAAATCCATATCGGCATAGCTGTCGGAATTCGAGGAACTCGAACTGGTTGAGGGATCCATCTTGTATGATCAGGGAAAGAATTTTTTGGTATGAAATAGATTGTAGAATTTAGATTTGGTATTCTTCAATACATAATTTACATATGTATATATAATACCAAAATCCCATAAATTATGGAGGAATCTTTGAAAGATGTCAGTCAAAGTTCACAGTAACAGATATGCTAAGATAAGAATTCGTCTATACACTATTATGTAATAAATGTAGGAAAACGCGTCTAGACTTAAGAATGATAAGCAGGTAATTTCCTAAGGATTGTAAGTAGATGATTTCCGACTAAAAATGATAAGCAAAACTTTTGACTTGCAGACACGGTCGAAGTCCAGACTCACTAATGCATCTTAACAACTATCAGTTAGACACACTAATGCAAGACCTGGTTCGCTAAGACCACCGCTCTGATACCAACTGAAAGTTGGGGACGCATCCCACTCAGTGCCTTTTCAGCTAACCGCCTGTGACCACTGAGCGTACCTCATACACTAATTTTACGGCCTGCCTCTCGGCAGTACAGCCAACCCTAATAGGGACCGCGAGGAGTAAGAGCCAATGCTTCGTCACAGGTAACACTGTGAGAACCCCCTCTACGATTAACCCGCTAATAAACGGCATTAAACCAGCTCTGATACCAACTGAAAGGACCCGTTCATATACATTATAAACGATTCACAATAGTTGATTACATCGCGAGGTATTTGACCTCTATATGATATGTTTTACAAACATTGCATTCGTTTTTAAAAGACAAACTTTCTTTACATCAAAAATTGATGGCATGCATACCATTTCATATTATATCCAACTATAATTGACTTAATATTAATCTTGATGAACTCAACGACTCGAATGCAACGTCTTTCAAAGTATGTCTTGAATGACTCCAAGTAATATCCTTAAAATGAGCTAATGCACAGCGGAAGATTTCTTTAATACCTGAGAATAAACATGCTTTAAAGTGTCAACCAAAAGGTTGGTGAGTTCATTAGTTTATCATAATCCATCATTTCCGTAATAGTAATAGACCACAAGATTTCAGTTTCTATAAATATCTGTACACTCGCAAGTGTATAAAAGTATTCTATAAGTTGTAGGCACCCGGTAACAAGCCTTCACGTTCATGTTTTACCCTCTGAAGTACACCAGATCAGGTGTGTTTAAAATAACCTCGAAGTACTAAAGCATCCCATAGTCAGGATGGGGTTTGTCAGGCCCAATAGATCTATCTTTAGGATTCGCGCCTACCGTACATAGACAAGTAGTTTAATGTTACCAAGCTAAGGGTATATTTCTGGTTTAAACCCACATAGAATTAGTTTTAGTACTTGTGCCTATTTCGTAAAACATTTATAAATCAGCGCATGTATTCTCAGCCCAAAAATATATATAAAAAGGGAGCAAATAAAACTCACAATACTGTATTTTGTAGCAATTATGTATATGACGGCACTGAACAAGTGCAGGGTTTGTCTCGGATTCACGAACCTATATTAAGTATATATATTTATATGTTGGTCAATATCTGTCTAACAATTTAGGTCAAGTCGTAGTGTATCACAATCCTAATGCTCGAGACCGACATGCAAAAGTCAACAAAAGTCAACTTAACCCAAAATGACTTTCAAAATCTATACATGTTTATTATATAACTTATATATAGTAGTTTTATATATTTAAATATATTTATCAGATCTTATTATACTAAATAATACAAGTCATTTATTAATAAATAAAAATTTATATTAAAATTCATATATGATAAAAATATACTTTTATATATCTCAAGTAATAAAATTTATAAAATTCACTTAATATCATAAAAATATAGTGGTATGTATTATTAATGTAATTACATTACGTGTGGTAAAAATATCTTTGTACGCATATTTATTTGATAAAATAATATTGATAATAATAATAATGATAAAAATAATAAAATGATAGTTTCAATAAAAATATTAATTTTTAGTAATAAAGATAATTTTAGTAATAACATCAACTGATAACAGTTATAATAATCGTTTTAATAATAATATTAAAATTAATGATAATTCAGTTGACCATATCTTTTAATCCGTTCATCGAAACCACACGATTTCTAAATGAAAAGTTATTAATTTTTTTCTTCAGCTTTTCAATGACATGCATATCATATAACTTATCTCAGTAGCATATGTATCAAATTCGTGATTTATCATAAACTATTTAACGACGAAACTAAGCATACAAACATGCATAATCATATATACTCGAGCACTAGTCAGGGATACACTATTAATATATAAAAGATAAGATATGAATGCTCACGTATCAATATTGTGATTCAATATTGCAGGAAAGTACGTAGACGCAACGAAAATAATAAACGTTAGGTTGACCTTACGAGCAATACCCTCGATCAATACTCATAACCTTCATAGCTATAACCCATAATTTCCTTAGCTATATCCCATTTGAAAACTTATTTTGAAATCGTCTGAATATAACTCCGTCGTAGTATTTTATGTATACTAATAATATCTTGAAATAGTACTAAGTAAATATATATATATGTAATTCGATTGAGAGAGTTTAGAGAAATATATTTTCAAGTTTCTATGAAATAATGAAACCTATTGAATTCTATTTATAATAAATTTTTGAATTATTAAAGTGAACTATTAAAGTATGAATTATTAAAGTGAATTATTAAAGCATGAATTATTAAAGTTAAAGTAAAGTAAAGGTAAATTTAAAGTATAGTAAAAGTATAAAACTATGTACGTATAATACGCGTATAAAAATATATATAATATTAATTTAAATCGTTATATATATATATATTTAATAAAATAAAATATAAATATCGTTATCTTTATCATACTTGTTAAGTAATGAGTTGTCAAAAAAAAATAGATTTTTTAAATCACAGTGGACCTCATAACATAGGTCCGTAATCATATCATAATGTATCTGATAATTCAATCATTTGATATTATCTCTTAATTATGTCGATAAATATATCGAAACAAATATGTTTATGTAAAGTATCATATATCTAATACTTTGTTAATGTTTTCAGTTAATATTATATATTATATATACATATCTATATAAACATAATTGTTCGTGAATCGTCGAACACGGTCAAAGGGTAATTGATTACATGAATGTAGTTCCAAAATTTTTGAGATTCAACATTACAAATTCTGCTTATCGTGTCAGAAACATATAAAGGTTAAGTTTAAATTTGGTCGGAAATTTTCGGGTCGTCACAGTAATTCAGTTAAAAGAATACGAAAGAATTAACAATGGGTCTTTTAAAGTGGGTTGTACAAGACGGTACATTGACGATCGAGTTCTTCAATAAGGCTCGGTGGTTTCGATAGAATTAAAGAAGAGAAAGAATCGTAAAAAATAACGTTACTTTTGAAAATATCGTATATTTTTAAATATTGTGTTCGCAAAAGTTTCAAATGGAAAACATTATATATGTAAGTAATAAGTACGAAACATACGTATGCATTTTCTACATAAATATTGTCTGATACTACAAACATATACGGAGTACCAAACAAAGTATATCTAAATGAAACCGCCGCAATGCGCGGTCAAAACTTTTTCTAGTTATAACTATAATAATCATATTACTAACAATATATATTAGTTACCCTTTTCGCACTTTTAAAATAAAGGAACTTACAATAATATACTCCCTCCGTTCCAAAATATTTGTCATGTTGAACTTTTCAAAGTCAATTTATTAAGTTTTAACTTTAAATATTTGTTGGTTTTTACTATAGAATATATGATGAAATTTATATGAATTGATTCATTTTCGAATGTGTTTTCATTTGGTATAACTTTCATTTGATATTATATAACACAAAGTTAGATATTTAACGTCAAAGTTGAAGAAAAAAAGACTCAAAAAGTTAAAACAGGAAAATTATTTTGGGACGGAGGGAGTATTAATATAATACTACCTTTGTCCCAGTTCAATTGTCATGTTTTAACTTTAGACGTCTTTTGTCTTCAACTTTAACTTCAATTTAATTTTTATGTGCTATGTAATCCTTTTTGAACCTATAAAAATATATTCAAAATACAAAATTTATTGAATAATATATAATACACAAAAAACTATTTAGAGTCAAAGTCGGAAGGAAAAGACCTCCTTAGGCAAAACATGACAATTGAACTGGGACGGAGAGAGTAGTATATCTCATATTTTTTTAAATATAAATCTCAAAAACTTCACTTTTACTTTAATGGATCGATATAAATATACTTTAATCTTTTTTTAGTAAGTTTGTAATACATTAATATATGTCATTTAATAGTTTATTGTTCGTTTAGTTATGTATTTTTTTTTTAAAGAACTTCATGTAAGTTTATCATTATATGTAGTACAAACACATGTAATATTTTTTGACCCCCAACTAAAAGGTTCAAGCTTCCTCCCTGTTAATCGCGATTTACAATACATTAATGGATCTTAACAACAACTTAAGGCGGACGTTGAAAAACATAAGATGATCAATTATAGTGATTATGATGTGGAAGCAAATTTGGTATTTTCAAAAGGAGATGGAAGAATCTGAGAGTTACGTGGCAACGTTAAAATTTTAAATTGTGCTATAGTAAGTGTCAAATTTAATACGACCCCCTTTTTAACTAATTTTTATGCATAATAAAATAAGTAATTAACATTCATAAATCAAAATACATATCATAAATTTAAAGAGAAAATTGCGCGGTTGGTCTCTGTGGTTTACATGAAATGGGGTGTTTGGTCCCTGAACTTCATTTTCGAGATTGTTGGTCCCTGTGGTTTTCAAAACACGCGTGGTTGGTCCCTGTCAGGGACCAATCACCCCGAAAATGAAAGTTCAAAACAGGTGTATTTGGTCCCTGTCAGGGACCAACCACGCGTGTTTTGAAAACCACAGGGACCAACAACCCCGAAAATGAAGTTCAGGGACCAAACACATCATTTCATGTAAACCATAGGGACCAACCGTGCAAGTTTCTCTAAATTAAATAAATTACATAAAATAAAAATACATAAATTAAAATTTCGTAAATTATAACTCCTAAAATATAAATTACATAAAATAAAAATTCAAATATTACATAAAATTTTTGAAATCATTCATGGTACATGATATTGGTCAAATTAGACATATATTCTCTTGAAATATCAAACGGTTTTTCCTCGATTTTATATGATTCTGAAGATTTTTGGTGTTATTCTCAAAGGTTCATGATTTCGCATCAAGAAGTGTATTGGGTTGGTTTTTCAGGCATTTGAGGTACTTTCTACATCACTTTATCTTTAGTACCTTTTCTATTAAGTTTGTCGTGAGTATTGGTGAAGAATTACAATATTTTAAAGTCAAAATCGGGTGCAGTACATGTGCACGATGCGCACCGCAATGTGTTTTGAAAGCCAAACAGTTTCAAGAATTTGAGGACCAGACACAGTGTTAAGGCACGACACGCAATTCTTGTGCACGACACGCAACATTAAGGGATTATGATGCCTAGTTGTTTGATGAATTTATCTTCTAGTTATAGTTATGAGGCGCGATGCACGCCGTATCTGCACGACGCGCATTTTAGCGGGGTCAGGTCCTGAAGTCATATTTAAGGGTTTGAACTAACCCTAATGAAAAAAAAATTATCTAGCCAATTTGGGAGCTCATAGAGGTGAAATTGGGTGATTTTTAGAGAACTCCATCATCATCCAATCCATTCCATCATTCAAGGATCGAGGCTACGATTTGTTCATCATTCATCTTCATTATTTCAATTAGGTTTAATCTTTTGTTCCATAACAATGGTTTATACTTTTGATATGATTATGTATTTGAGTATGATTGTTGGCTAAACCTTTCATGTTCACTTAGGCTAAATACTATGTTGGATTTACTTTTGTTAGATTATTAATTATGCATATAATGATTTTGAGTTGGAACAATTATAATTCTTGTTGAATCTTCTATTCAAGTTGATTGATATATGCAAAAAACTATTTGAATGAACACTTTGTGAAGTCTGTTGCGTGTTTTTTCAGGTGTTTAATTGGTTATCTTTTGATTAGTTGTAATTGTCTAATTTGGTGATGCGAATTAGAGTATGTTATAACTGTTTAGAGGTTAATTGGATTGAGAAATCTGAACTTTATATGGACCATGAAATTGAATTAACTTGTGTAATATACGATATAGTGGTTAATCGTGTGCAGCGAACGCTGGTATGATTGTTGATTACAGATAACTTTGCTTCACAGTTCGAGTCTTTAAATCAGTCAATTAAACTAACCACTGTTTAGAGGTCTTCAGTGCCAGGGAACCCTACATTGAATAATCTGAATTGTTGTGTCTATTAAATAGAACTCTTGTTGAACTGGAAGGTTAAATTGCATATGTGTCCCGATTAATATCTACATATTCTAAAAATCCAACATAGTGAAGAAAGCCTAGATGAACATATTTCTCATCTATTGATTTTATCATTCTATTTGCATTCTTGTTACTCAACAACTTTTATCTTATTTTAATCATCATTCCGATTCTACAAATCGTTAAAATTCCATTATTTCTATTACTGTTTATTTGTATTAATTAGTTTATAATCTCAAATTGTGTGAAACCGTCCTTGGATCGATAACCTGATTTTACCATTATCTATACTACTACACGTTCGGGTACAATGCCTGTGAGTGTGTGTAATCTTAAACGGTAATCTTGTTCAATAAATAATAGATGCGATTTTACACATCAGTACAAATATTTAGAGGAATGTGCCAGATATGCTCGACAAGATCGTCTTTTGTTGATCGCTGATATGACCGAAACGGACAGTTTTATTTCGCGCGATGTCGTTAGGTCGCGGCGCGTCATGGCCGGCCACCAAGATGGGGGACACTTGTTTTAAATTTATATTTAGCGGGGCCTAAATCGTACTACTCCTTATTATGAGTAAGGGAAGTATGACCTAGAGTCGTATTTTTGAGATATCAGTAGAATCGAACCTATATCTAAAACTTAAGATAATTATAAAGTGCGGGAGTAGTTGGTGATTACCTAATTTTAGGTTTTCTAGATTAAAGTAAAGTAAATACGATAAAATTTGTAATTCAGATAAGGCTAAAACAAGTGCTTGCTATGATTTCATCAGTTACTTTGCCGGTATTATGGAATGTTGGCTCATGGATAGGCAGTGACCTTGTATTTACTACACTGGGCCTAAACGTCCCTGTCATAAGACATGTCACTGGGTAATGCGCTAGGCTTGAAGATTATGAATAGACAGCAACGTCCCTTACCCCCGACGCCCGTGCAGTCTGACTACAGGCATACACGTTCAGACGGCTCATCCAATTGAACGACTCGGTTGGGTGACGTATTAACATTCCAAAATGGTCTAAACTTTCTTAAGTATAATAGAATACATGGTTTTCCACATCCGAGAGATGTGATGAGTCACAATGCGTCCGTTAATGATTGGTTTAGAAGATAGTTAGGCCCTTAAAAGAGTTTAACCATAAAGAACACCATGGCCAAGTAAAGCTGACTTCCAGGAAATGTTCGGTTATCCTAGCGGTCCAATCCTTTATGTGTTCGAACAAACAGTTCCTTAATTAACTAAGAATCCCTTAAGTGGGGTGCAATGCTTGAGACCACGTTATGGTGAAGTGTACTAGTCAACACTAACCGTTCCATGGCCTTACTTAGCAGAGGTACAGCTTACAACAACCGTTGTGGTTCAGCGTGCACGTACGAAGTTTTTATGCTTGGTGACTACACTAGCATGGTCTAGGACCGACAATGTACTAGGGGTCTAGTCAGATGTTTCACTACAAAAGAGTTCTCAGTCAGAATCCAAAGCTCGGTGGACTTACTACAACTGGTGTGCCTCAGTCAAACTCACGTTGTATCCGATAGACTTCTCTTACCAAGGGGTGACACATATATTGTACTCTGAATCGGGGTTCGCGACTTCCCAATAATAGAGCCAATAACTACGTTCTATTAGTTGGAAAAGCGATTGAGTTCAAAGCATAATCGGAAAGCATTTTGACAACATACACAAGCTATAATATAATTTCGGCATTATAACTGATTAGGTCATAACATACACTAAAGATAACTACTCGCTAATCATGGCAACAATATCGTAAAGCATAATAATGGAAGACATTATAAAAAGACAAGGGATAGAATTACCAGTAGATTAAACGAGTTCTGAATACAAAAGTGACAACTTCAAGACTCCAGACCGCTCCTAATACAATCTTCGGCGTTCTTCTCCGGGTACTAGGTTTCCCGCACAGAGTCGAAGACCTTGAAAGTATGACTAATATTGTACAAGAGAGAGAAAGAAGTGAATTGAAGTGTGTGTTGAAAATGAATGACAAGTGCCCTTTAAATAAGCTTGATTTTTGCCTGCAAACTGCTGGCAGGCCGTTTGGCAGCTCGTTTGGCCAGCTCGTTTGCTGAGGCAGCCCGTTTGCTGAGGCCGTTTGATCTGGCCGTTTGGCAGGCCATTTTTCACATTGGTAGGCCGTTTTTCAAGCCTTTTGGCCTGCTGATTCCCTGGATCGTAACTTGATTTCTTGTCTTTCACCGTTTTCGCTCTAGAATCTTCGTTTTAGCTCCGGTTCTCTTGATTCTTTTTTGCATCGTCTTCGTAATTACTTGTTCTTCAATTCTAACCGACGAAGTGGGTATGTTACCGATAAAGTTCGAATCTTTCTTGTTTTTGGGCCTTAATAATGGGGTGAAAATGTGACTTTTTAGCCGATATCAAATTTCCCACACTTAGACTTTGCTTGTCCTCAAGCAAACTTCTCATTTTTACTTCAGGAAATCTTTTCGGTTTCTTTTCTAATAGCCTAAGCGGTTTGCTTTTTATTATAAGAGCGAAAGATAATGTGAGTCATCTATGTTAGGGTTGAAACTATCTCTACAAGCATGCGAGGAGGTTACATGACTTAGGCTAGCTTTCACGGGTCACTCAAATCACTCAAGTGTTTAGGATTCCCTATAGATCTAAGAAATGAATTCTCACTCATAGCATGTCATGTTGTACTCATCGTCATAGGCTTGATAAAGACTCAAATCCTTGCTAATAATGTGAAAATGGTAGTAACCATAGCTTCTAGGTCATTTGTCAGTGATGGAACAGAATTTTGGAGTGGTGGTGAAGTTGTTTTAAGGGGTGAAAAGGGTAACATATTCTCAAAATACTTTTATTTTGGAAAATTTTTAGATAGATAGGAGTGCTGGTATTTTCGAGAAGCACTTTTGAACTATACTTCTTTTTGAAGCGATAGGCGTTTGTGGTCAAGTTCTTCTTCGGCGTTTCTCTTTATAAGTTCTGCTCCTTTTTCTCAGAACTTTTTTTTTGGATATTTCATCTCGAGAAACTTTTTGCCGGTAGACTTTTTCAAGACCTTTGCCGTGATACTTGAGAAATTTGTAGCATCGGGTTTACGGAAGGAATCTCATTTTCTGAATTTTCGATTGATAGTAAAGATGATGTGGATGAGGTAAAAGAAATGGAAGCGGGTTGTTTTTGACAAATGGCTAGCTCTTCTGATTATAACCGAATCACATTTCGCAACTTGGAAATGCAGATCTAAAGCAAGTTCTGATTCCGAGCACAGACATCGGCACTCTCAACGGAAAATAGTGAAGCATTAATGATGAATGCTGGTCTTATTTGGGTGCCTCACCATAATCAGTTTAGGTCGATAATGCCTAGTCATGCAATGCTCTTTAAGAGATTTGGTTCGTCCTAACAAGGTTTCCACCTTACTTAAGCCTTATTTTTATTTACAAACGTTTCAGGTTTTCAAAAATACTTTTTCGAAAAGGCTTTCTTTTGTTAAAAATTTGAAATTTGGATTAAAAACTTGGAATCTTTGTAATGGGTTATTTAAATATAGCATAAAAAGGATTATACCATCATCCCACACTTAAACGAACATTGTCCTCAATGTTCCTAGTGTATCCCGCACTTAGGAGTTTTAGTTTAAGATTTGGAATTATTCGTTTAGTGTTCATTTGAGTGTTATCCCACACTTAGTGATAAGCTATGATGTGGCATAGTTTGAATCTTGAGCTAGTAGCGGAAAGAAAGAAATACCCCTAGCAGATGCGGCTGGCTTCCAATCCTTGCGTCTCTTATCGGCTCATTTGTCATCCTTTATTCTTCTACTCTACTTTATTGCACGGGTTATCTCCCGAGAATCGCTTTTGTTTAAGGTCGTTGGCTCAACCGTAGTGATACTATAAACAGCAAACATTCCCCGCTGATGGTTGTGATCTTGGTCTTCTCAAGGGAATGTGAGTCTTGGCGGGTAAATCCTGAGAAAGTGCCGGACCAATAGTGGTAGAAGATCTGGTACTTCTCTTGAAGATCTTCTGAATGATAGTGCACAATTTTGGCTCTTAATAAGTCTTGAAAGTCTGATGAGAATATGATCTACAGCTCTGCTGGTTGACCCATGAATGTCAATCATAGAGGCAGTGCTGGTGGTGATCGTTTCTCTGATGGGATGCTCATTTCGGAGGTCTTCAAATAATGTTAGAAACTGTATCTTTAGAATCTCAAAGTCTTCGGAATGGTGATCTCCACAGTAAGAGTCTGTAGCTTTGCACAGATTTGTTAAAAGACGAAGCTGAAAAGAATTGAACAGCAATCCTGATCCGAGCATTAATGTCACCGCCTTTGAGTATATCTCCCGACATCCAGCTTTAAATGTGAAACTAGGATCTGTGGATTTGTGGAAGATACGTGATATCTGCTTCGTAACATAGGTGGCAATGTTGACTCGATCTGGTTCAAGATGAGAGAACGGATTGTTTCACCTTACTTCCTCCGTAACAGCGTCTCGTAACTCTTTGATAATCAGATCAGCATGGTGATCAATTGTTACTTAAATCACTAGTCTGTCTGGTGTGCTTTCGAAATTATCTCTTTCCAAGAGAGCGAAAAGGCTGTGAATGTCCTCTATCATTTACAAATTAGAGTGATAAGTCGGGCATCCGGTGGAAAGATCCATATGCTTTCAGATGAGAGTCAGTAGTGCTCGTTAGTTTCGTAAGAACGGAAGTGCAGATCCTGCTAAGGCGTTGTAGACCTTAGAGTAAATGATCTTCTGATCTCGATAGAATCTTGTCTCAAGAATAGTGTGAACCACTGAATTGTGCTCTCGTTGCCTTTCTTCTTGGTAGATATGATCGTGAAGAGAATTGATAAAGTCTTGAATGCATTCTTCTAGGATTTCAACATCATTGTCTTCTCTTCGAAGATAGAGGTTGTGTTCTTCTCGGATAGCCATAATTCGTTCTGTTAAGCGTAGCAAAAAATCAATGGTTGATTTTCGGATGGCTTTGAGAATATCTTCAAATTCATCGGTATCATTGATGAAAGTTATCATGTCTGCGTGTGTAGATATAACATGAATCCGATCTGAAGAAGAGTCCGACTCCCTTTGATCTGGTTCGGTTGGAGAGTGTGAGTTATTCAGAATGTCTTCATGTTGCTCTACCTCGTCATCATCGGTGTATTGTTCTTTCGAGGATACACTTGATGAACGGGTTTCTTCAATATTCTGATTCTCCAGTTTGATACTTGCAGGATCAATTTCTATATCCTTGACCTCGGCCTTGTCGGTCTTCTTCTTGAAGCGAATGATTAAACTGTGATCTGCCGTCTCAAGCCTCATTATTTCTTTATGACGCTCAATGCTTGGAGCCGGTATTGTCGCAGTTTCTTTTACGTCTTCCATTTCCTCTTCCTCTTCAGATTCCTCCTCTTCCTCTATTTCTTCGCTGGGATCCTCTTCTTCCATTTCTGGGTCGTCTACAGACTGTGATTCGACACCCATCTCGATATCATCAGCTGGTGGTGAAGACTCGTCATCGAAAGTGATCCGTCTGGTGGAAATAGCAAACATCTCTGCCTGTCCAGAAAGATCGATTGGTCGGTCAATTTTGAAGGTAATGCTCTCCCCATGTGATCGTAAGATCAAGGTTTGATTGTACACATCAATGACAGTCCTAGCCGTATTCATGAAAGGTCTTCCTAACACTATTAGTGTGTGTAGGTCTTCCTTGATATCCATTACTACGAAATCCGTAGGATACAAAAATTTGTCGACTTTTACCAAGACGTTCTCAACTATGCCCTTAGGATATGGAATTGTGTGATCGGCAAGTTGGATTGTCATTTTAGTTGGTGACAAGTCTTCTAACTCTAATCTCTTGTAGAGAGAGTAGGGGATTAGGTTGATACTTGCTCCTAAATCTGCTAGCGCATGAATGGTTCCAGATTGGTAGATTGAACACGGAAAAATGAATCGGCCCGTATCTCCTAGCTTCGGTGGTAGAGAGTTTCTGAGTAATGCAGAGCATTCTTCACTCAGTGGAATTTTGTTAGAGTCTGGTATCCTCTCCTTTGTAGAGAAAAGCCTTCGGATGTATCTCTTCTGGTTGGGGACTTTGGACAAAGTGTCCAGGAATCTTCCATCAAGTTTGAAGGAATCAAGCTTGGATGGTTCTTCTTGTAGCCTTCCAGGATAGGGTACATGAACTGGAGTTTTCGGTGTCAGCTTCTGAGTATATGTTGATTTGTTCTTAAGCCTGGCTGACCTTCTTCGTGGTTCTTCCTCTGGGATTATGGAATCCATTTGTTTTGCTTCTTCTATGTGGGGATTTTGGATAGTATTACTTGGCAATCTTCCATGCAGTCGGGTTTCAAGGCGTTGTAATAACTGTCCGAGCTGCATTTCCAGGCTTTTTAGCAGAGCCAATTGGTTTCTCATTAGTATCTCCGTCTGATATTGCCTGGTTGCAGTTCTCTGATTTAGCTGTTGTTGTCCTTGAATGAACTGAGTCAACTGATCATCAGCTCTGAGAGTGGGGTTAGTTGCTTTCGTAATCTGGGTGGTAGGGGAATTTTCCTCAACTGGGGTACCAGTGAGTGGAAGTGGGTAATCGTAGGTCAATTGAGATTGTTGGGCTGGGTAAGGTGGATAGCGATAACGAAAAGGTTGATTACTTCGCTGAAATTGATTAACCCTAGGTTGTTGATTGAATCCGGGATTTGGTGGACGAGCTGGGTATTGAACATAACAGACCGAACCGTCGGGGTTTTCGTACTCAACTTGATATTCTTCAGTGGGTTGCGGGTTGGTACAATTTACACAAGCCTAAGCTTAGTTGACCTGCTGCGGCTGCGTCTTCAATTCTCCGAGTTGTTTAGCAAGAGATTCCATCTTATCTGTGAGGGATTTGATGGCCTCCATTTGATTGTTGAGTGCAGAGAGTGGGGCAGATGATGAAGTTGTTTCACCACTGTTCCAGTCATGATGATGCATTGTAATCTTCTCGAGCAACTCCCATGCTTCGTCTGCGGTTTGGTTCATCAGATTCCCTTGAGCTGCTGCATCGATCGTTGTCCTATGATTTACCGTAAGACCATTGTAGAAGGTACAGATTTGGGCTGACCGTTCTAGCTGGTGATTAGGGCATTTCTTCAGCAGGGTTTTGAATCGCTCCCATGCAGTGTAAAGAGATTCATCATAACTTTGTTTGAAGTTAATGATGTCATTTTTCAGCTTGGTTTGTTTAGAAGGAGGGAAATATTTGGTTAGGAATTTAGTAGCCATCTCCGTCCATGACGTGATGGAATCTTTTTCCAGTCCTTTGAACCAGGTTTGAGCATGATGAGTGAGAGAATAGGGGAACAAGTATAGCCGGACTATATCTTGTCATATCCATGGGTGCTTGTAGGAGTTCGAAAGAGATATAAATTTATCAAGGTGAGAATTAGGATCGTCATTCGGTAATCCATGAAACTGATAGCTGTTCTGAATAAGCTGGATGATGTGATGTATTAACTCGAATGAGTGTCCTTGAATCTCTGGAAATCTGATCGGTCCTCCTCGACCTTCAATCGAGGGTTTAGTGTTTTCTGCTAAAGTAATGCGTAATGCCATTCGATTTTAGATTCGTGCTTCCTTGCGTGCTTTAGAGATTATGGCGTCTGGATCAGGTACGAATAACAACGGCCCTGGTCTAGATCGGGTTTGGGTCATACACTGGGTCTCCCTCTTTTTGTGTTTTAATTTTTATACAGATAAACTAAGTTCCTAATTTAATCTAAGGTAAGCTAATCTAAAGTAATCTAAGGTAGTCTAAGGTAATCTTATTCTAAAGTAGTCTAAGGTATTCTAGGCTAAGGTATTCTAATTATCCTAACTATAGATATGTTTTTGGTTCTTGCTACTGATTTCCTGGTATTTCGATAACAGAGCTTCGCACAAACTATTCAACAAACTAAGTGGCCAGGCCAACTATGGAGAGGCAGGATCCTTTTGGTTCCAATATAATTGGAGACTGTTCGGAAAATCCAACAACCAAGTCCGTGTATAATTGTCTTTCTTAGACACCACTTAAATGTTTGTGAATGAGTCTGATAGAGAGCAGTATTGTCTGATACCAGTTCCCCAGCAGCGGCACAAAAAATATGTCTCCCTCTTGATATGACCGAAACGGATGGTTTTATTTCGCGCGATGTCGTTAGGTCGCGGCGCGTCAGGGCCGGCCACCAAGAGGGGGGGACACTTGTTTTAAATTTATATTTAGCGGGGCCTAAATCGTACTACTCCTTATTATGAGTAAGGGAAGTAAGACCTAGAGTCGTATTTTTGAGATATCAGTAGAATCGAACCTATATCTAAAACTTAAGATAATTATAAAGTGCAGGAGTAGTTGGTGATTACCTAATTTTGGGTTTTCTAGATTAAAGTAAAGTAAAGTAAATGCGATAAAATTTGTAATTCAGATAAGGCTAAAACAAGTGCATGCTATGATTTCATCAGTTACTTTGCCGGTATTATGGAATGCTGGCTCATGGATAGGTAGTGACCTTGTATTTACTACACTAGTCCTAAACATCCCTGTCATAAGACATGTCACTGGGTAATGCACTAGGCTTGAAGATTCTGAATAGACAGCAATGTCCCTTACCCCCGACGCCCGTGCAGTCTGACTACAGGTATACACGTTCAGACGGCTCATCCAATTGAGCGACTCGGTTGGGTGACGTATTAACATTCCGAAATGGTCTAAACATTCTTAAGTATAATTGATTACATGGTTTTCCACATCCGAGAGACGTGATGGGTTGCAATGCGTTCATTAATGATTGGTTTAGAAGATAGTTAGGCCCTTAAAAGAGTTTAACCAAAAAGAACACCATGGCCAAGTCATGCTGACTTCCAGGAAATGTTCGGTTATCCTAACGGTCTAATCCTTTATGTGTTCGAACAAACAGTTCCTTAATTTACTAAGAATCCCTCAAGCGGGGTGCAATGCTTGAGATCGCGTTATGGTGAAGTGTATTAGTCAACACTAACCGTGTTCCATGGCCTTACTTAGCAGAGGTACAGCTTACAACAACTGTTGTGCTTCAGCGTGCACGTATGAAGTTTATATGCTTGGTGACTACACTAGCATGGTCTAGGATCGACAATGTACTGGAGGTCTAGTCAGATGTTTCACTACGAAAGAGTTCTCAGTCGGAATCCAAAGCTCGGTGGACTTACTACAACCGGTGTGCCTCAGTCAAACTCATGTTGTATCCGATAGACTTCTCTTACCAAGGGGTGACACAGATAGTGTAATCTGAATCGGGGTTCGCGACTTCCCAATAACAGAGCCAATAACTACATTCTATTAGTTGGAAAAGTGATTGAGTTCAAAGCATAATCAGAAAGCATTTTGACAACATACACAAGCCATAATATAATTTCGGCATTATAACTGATTACGTCATAACATACACTAAAGATAACTACTCGCTAATCATGGCAAGAATATCGTAAAGCATACTAATGGAAGACATTATAAAAAGACAAGGGATAGAATTACCAGTAGATTAAACGAGTTCTGAATACAAAAGTGACAACTTCAAGACTCCATACCGCTCCTAATACAATCTTCGGCGTTCTTCTCCGGGTAATAGGTTTCCCGCATGGAGTCGAAGACCTTGAAAGTATGACTAATATTGTACAAGAGAGAGAAAGAAGTGAATTGAAGTGTGTGTTGAAAATGAATGACAAGTGCCCTTTAAATAAGCTTGATTTTTGCCTGCAAACAGCTGGCAGGCCATTTGGCAGGCCGTTTGGCCAGCCTGTTTGTTGAGGCAGCCCGTTTGGTGAGGCCGTTTGATCTGGCCGTTTGGCAAGCCGTTTGGCCTGCTGATTCCCTGGATCGTAACTTGATTTCTTGTCTTTCACCATTTTCACTCTAGAATCTTCGTTTTAGCTCCGATTCTCTTGATTCTTTTTGCGTCATCTTCGTAATTACTTGTTCTTCAATTCTAACCGATGAAGTTGGTATTTTACCGATAAAGTTCGAATCTTTCTTGTTTTTGGGCCTTAATACCGGGGTGAAAACGTGACTTTTTAGCCGATATCAATCGCGTACTAGTTTGTCTCATTTCTTCATTATTTGTATCTTAATCTCTTCCTCTATGAAGCAACTGCTTCAAGCATAGTTATCAATTTTCTGTGATCACCCCTTTTGTATTGACCCTTTAATGCATTTGAATAATGTTTTCAATCTAAATGCACACTAGTTAATACTTCTGAGCATCCCTTAACTATGTTTCTCTTTTTTTGCACTAATTAAACGTACAATATCTAGTGCAATGGCATTCTCAAATACTTAGACAATTTTTTTTAGAACGGCAATTTTGGCATCTCATTTGCCACCGACACATACGTTAGGAAGAAACTCCTCGCATCCATTACGCAAAGCGTACCCAAAGTACTTTAGGTTAAATGCTTGGCCCGCACAGAGTGAAGGATACTAGAGGCACAACCTTGGAGAAAACTCCCCCATCAGGATTTGAACATGCACCTATTTTTTCAAGAATACGGGTCCATAACCAAATGAGACTTTTTACCACTCAACCAATAGTTCGGTGGTAAACAGTGGATCGAGGTTGTCTCGCTAATCTGTAAGTATTCATCAAACATATTTGTGGATGTATCGTACATCAATTAGCGTATGGCAGATGTAAAATATTGTAGTATAGTCAAAGATTGTCGATCGGTTGCATCATAACTTTCTTTAATAAAATTTGAAGTACATGAGAATTTATTCACCGTAGTACTGAGATATACCTTTGGGTGATTCAAAGGAACAACTAGCACCACATACGAAAAGGTCTCCGAAAAATGTTGATTCGCGATCATGGGATTCGTGGTTGTGAAGATTTAGCCTTGTATTGTTTAACGAAGTCCATTTTAACTTCGTCTTTTGAATCAAAATTAAAGATTATATCGTATCATTTCATTGACAAATACTTTGAATAATTCACAATCTTCATCGGGTTAACATTCACTCAAAAAATACTTTGATAATTTGTAAGGTAAATGAATATATATACTCGTAATATATAACTCAAGAGACATAGATGAATGCGTGAAAAAGTGAGTAAATTGTTGTGGTTTATATAATAGAAAGATATAAAAACAAAAAAATAGCCATTGTCAAACGGCTATAAAGCCATAAACAATCAGTATATTTCACGTGAAATCTAACGCTCCATTTTTGCCCGTTAGTGACGAAACTGACGCCTTTTCTCTGTTAGTTTTGACCCCGTATAGTCCTTGGGGTGTCAAACTTGCCGAGTCACAATCAACGCCCAAAACATTTCTTGTAACGTATGGTCTAACTAACATATATATAAAAATCAAATAACATTAATTAAAAGAATTTTTCCTAAAGACAAGTTTTAGAGATGTCGTTAATTTGTATAAAAGACTTTTACATAACGATTATCTTGGACTTTATAATGACACCTATCAAATATTACAAGCTTTCTATGTGCCTTAGATAACTTTAAGGTCCCGTTAAAAAAGTTTGTAATTAAATTAAATTGAAACTAAATTTAGAATTATATTCATATACTAGTGAAATGACCCGTGAAATTTTGTTTAAAGAAACAGTTTATTAATGTTTTAGGTATTAAGTGAACGTAAATGCTAAAGTCATTTAGTTTAATGACATGTGGAACCACAGATTCCGACCCTATGTAACTTGTCGTTTTTACAAACATATTCTCCCACGACATTCTTCCAATTTTCATCACAATTATTATTTTCGTTTTCAAAAAAGCTTACATTATAACATTTATTGAGACATGTAGTTCATATACATATGTAACGTAATTAATCCCGTAAAGAAAACCCATATTTGAATAATGATAATATGATAATAATAATAAATTTTACTCTAAAATTGAGTATTTATTTTTTTAATACTCGTAATATATTAATAATAACAAATGTCTATTTAATTTTTTTTTTAAAAATAAATACAATTATTATATGAAGGTCTTACAATATGCTTCAAAGTTTGTACATGTGTTCACGTGGTGTTATGTAAAATATTGTACATTTGTTTTAACGTTTATACATATGGTTATTGTGATGTTTTGTCATAAGATTGTATATAATGCTTCAAATATTGTACATATGGTCATGGAGGTGTTTTAATATAAGGTTGTACATAATGTTTCAAATATTGTACATATGATCATATAGCTGTTTTATCATAAGGTTGCACATAATGCTTCATATATTATATACAACGAACATGTTAATATTTTTATTAAATGTAACTAATTATTTTAATGACATCATCATGAGGGGCTTAGAAATTTTTTCTTTATTTTTCATTTTTTTAAGTTTGAATAGTCCTCATTTATGACATAGATAAGATAAGATCGCTGATAATTTTATTTACGTTTTACCGTAGTTTGGTATGTGAACTTTTTACCTTGGGTTAGCATTTTCATTTTTTTTCTTACTTTTTTTACATTTTACTTGGTTAATAAATCAGCTATTGACCTACAAGAAGTCTTGCAACTCAACTCAGGTTTTTATGATTTTATTTACATTTATTAATTAGTTGTATATTATATATAGATACATTTTGTAACTGAGGTAAAAACACTAACCCCCATCGATTAATACAATAATATATCTCGTACATAACTATTTATATAATTTTATCGTTGTAACATTTATTTTGTCGGTCTAATTGATAATTAATGAGAGTGGATTTTTTCCCCAAAAAACATGAAATAAATAAATAAGTACATTTAATTTAATTAGTAATTAATTAGATTAATGACATTAGCTTAAGGGTTTAGATTTTTTTTCTTTTTCTTTTTGATTTTTTCTTAACAAAAGAATTAATCTAATAATGACATCATTATTATAGAATTTTAATAGAAACTATAGATAAGTAATCTATCTATCTATCTATCTATCTATCTATCTATCTATCTATCTATCTATCTATCTATCTATCTATACATACATATAATAAAACACTGTAACACCCTATTTTTCCCCGTACATGATATATAATTGTATTGTGTAGCTACGACTGGTGTATGAAGGATTCGAGCCGTATTCGTATGTTGGAGTTCATGTATGCGAGAAGTGATCAGACCATGTGTTGGGTCGCGGCGCGACAGAAGGGGCCGCGGCGTGGCATTCAACTAGTTTCAGTTTCAGTTGGCTCGACAAACCAGTCCCAGACCGAGGCAATTCTCGTGGCGCGGAGAATAGGGACCGCGGCGCGGCATTCTGGGCGGACTGGTACCAGTTTTCGCAATATTAAAGGAAAGTGAAGGGCACTTTGGTCTTTTCGCTTGTGAGCCAGATTTGAGATCTTAATCTCATCCATTCATTTCATTTCTTTATTTCTTTTTCCTTTTTCTTCTTCATTTTCTCCCAAATCTTCAATACTCCAAATCATTCAAACGAATTTTTGGAAAGGAAGATTAGCGATTCGATCTTTGGCGTAAGAGACAACTTTGTTCTCCTCGTTCTTAGCTACAAGTTGATACTAGCGGTAAGCTCTAACTTCGAATTTCATTTTTGTGTTCATCATCTGAATTTGGGGCTTTTGATTGAATGTTCATAAATGAAACCCCATTAGTTGTTAATTGAAGATTTACACCAAGATTCGGGTTATGGTTGACGTTGGCGGGTTTTGGGCTTGGTAAGCTTGTGAGACTTGCAAATGAGTGTAATCACTAGTATTTAGTGATTATTAAGGTGTTGGAAGCTTTTAGGGTTCATGTGGTTGACAAATTTTGATTAGAGTCAAAATTAGGGTTTATGGGCGATTTTGAGAATGATAAGTGTTTAACACTTGTGTTTGGGTTTAATTAGCATATTAGGACCATTGTCACTAGTGTTAGTGATTATTAGTTGGTTTGGGCGCGGTTTGTGCTTGGAAGTGCTTTTGGGTCGAAATTGCACTAGTTGTCAATTTGGGTTGATTTGTATATCCACCCTAATTGTGTTACTCGTTATGTGATGAATGGATTAGGTACTTTCCTTTAGCGATTGCGGATTTTGGTTTGGCATCCATCAAGACTTCAAGGTGAGTGTTAATATTCTATGTGCATATGTATGTGTAGGATGGGTGCGAGTCGGGTGAAGTGATTCTCGGCTATAAAGCTCACTTCATATATAGGTGGATTTGATGGACTTGTGTATAGGTCCAATTGGCACGGTTGTGCATTTTGGTTGACCGCTTGGGCGAGGTGCACACTTTGTGTGTACGATATCACATAGACTTGTGATATGGATAATCCCTATGGCATGGGATTTGGTAATTCAGATGTGGTTGAGTAACGTATTTATTTATGAACAGATATGTGTTGTCCGAGTTAGTGATATATGTCGTTGTACACTAATGGTTGTGAACGGATATGTGTTGTCTGAGTTAGTGATATATGTCGTTGTACACTAACGGATTTATGAACGGATATGTGTTGTCCAAGTTAGTGATATATGTCGTTATACACTAATGGTTGTGAACGGATATGTGTTGTCGTTCCGCCAAAGGGTTAGTGATATATGTTGTTGTACACTAACGGTTGTTACTAACACCGATGGGAAATTCGAGTACCATTCCTTTGTACGATTGGCTAACCTTGGTCGGTTTATGCTTGGTTATATATATATATTAATGTATTGTTGTGATGTAGCTAACCCTACGGGTGTAGCTTGATGGCGTTGTTCACATCGTCGTTGGTGAACTTACTTTATTGTTGATGTTATTAGCTTGTTGCTTAGTGATCGTACGGTATGCTTAGATTAGCTTGCCTTATGCTTGGATGCTCCGGTACGTGTTATTTGATTATTGTGTGGCGTGTCCATTTTATGCATATATATATGTATGTAGTATATTCTCACTCACTAAGCGTTAGCTTAACCTCTTGTTGTTTACATTTTTATAGATTTGCATGGAGGCGGTGGCTCGGGTAAGCGTGGGAACTAGTGGACTTGCGTAGTTTGCTTAGAAGACGTTCTTTTGAATTGATTAGGATTGGTTAGCGTAACCCCAATCACCATGCTCGGTTTTTGTTGGAAATTAAAAATAGTCGGGTCGCGTTTGCCCGTTCGGATACTATTAAACTAATGTAATAAATATTTTAAAAGTTTATTGAACTTATCATTGTGTTAAAGATGTTTTGGAAACATAATTGGGACCTAAATATTAATGTAATTAAGAAAAATTTTACGGGCCGGTTTAAATACGGGTTGGGTTATTTCAAGTAGTATCAGAGCATGGTCTAAGGGATTTAGGCGACTTGAGATAGGTGCCTAGACTTAGACTTTGTGTGTGCTTATTTGTTGCGGGACTTGTAGGTGAACGGGTCGGGATGGGTTATAGTTAGTGCCTTGTTTGTAGGTGGACTAACTAGGATTTTTGACTCGTGTTGTGATGCTATTTTATTGCGTGTGTTTAAATCGCTTAGAATTTTCGTTGTGTTGGTTATATCATCGAGCGAGGCGCTCGTTGTACTAACAAGTTAAGACGACGTGTGTGCGTAATAAGGACTTGCAAACCTTATTATGGGTGCAAATCGTGTCTAACAAGTGATGTACCACGAGTGTTGAGCAAGATGGGGCGGTGTTGTGCGTGTGGTTTTATACGTTCGTAGACTAATCATTTTGAATTCTTTAGAATGACGACGCGAAACGAGATCGAGATGAATGACGAGGAGTTTAACGCTAGAGTTGCGGCCGCCATTGCGGAGAAAATGGGTGCGTTTCGAGAAGAAATGGATATGAAGTATTCCGAATTTCGAAGTAGTAGTGAAATGGAGCGTTGTCTTAAGAGCTTCATGAGGACTAAACCCCCGATGTATGATGGAAAACCGGATCCTTTGGTTAGCACAACATGGATCTCGGATGTCGAAGGGTGTTTTCGTACTAGTGAATGCCCTCCTGAGAAGAGGACAAGACTTGCTACTAGTTTGTTGCGAGGAAGGGCGAAGGATTGGTTGGATGGTAAGATTGATCTTGTCGGTGGTGAACCGTTTATGGCGTTATCGTGGGACGATTTTAAGGAGGAATTCTTCGAGGAGTTCCAGACTTCAGCCGATTTGTCGGAATTGCGCAACGGGTTGCAAAATTTGCAACAGGGTTCTATGGATTTGAATACTCTCAAGACGACCTTTATGGCGAAGGTTCGTTTTTGCCCGGAGTATTTGGGAAATGATCGTTTGTTGATGGAAGATTTCTATCAAACTTTGAATGACGACTTGAAGAACAAAATTAGTAGAGGTCAGGCGAAATCGTTTGCGGAGTTATTCGTCGTGGCTAGAGGTTTCGAGTCATATTCGCGATCGAAGATGGGTGAACCTTCAAGTGAGAGAAGGGTTGTTTCGTATAGTGCTCCAAGTAAGAGGACTAAGGGTCCGAGTGTGAGCACGGGAGGTACACGGACGAGTATATCAGATTCTAGTGCGTCTAGGTGTTACAATTGTGGCGTGAGGGGTCACAAGTCTTGGGAATGTTCGGTGCCAAAGGGTGATGGCACGGTGTGTTTCAATTACCGGGTGAAGGGCGTAAGACTTGGTGTAACCAAGCATTCCTTAATGTTGAGAAATGTTTCTACCAAGCCATGGGTGTGGGCTTTGGTGTTCGGATGTTAGAGCGTGTTCGCTGTCGTGTTGAAATTGATGAACCATAAGGTTCGTCGGGTGGATAGAACCCGAGAGATCTAGTGTTGATCTTGATGTATATTGGTGAGGGAGTCTACATGACGCGACGTTAGGTGCCTCTTTCATACCTACTAGCGTAGTGTTCGACTCCGATGGTGTTGCGGTTACATTGTACTTCGGGTATCGGAGAGAAACCCTTAGGTACATGAGTGACTAGGTGGGAAATTGACAAACTATAGCAATTGGATGATTGCGAGAGTAAAGTTTGTGTAATTTGTGGTGAACTCTTCGTTCGAAGTGTTTAAGGATAGGTTAATTTAACGACCCGTCCTAATCCATCTGGACGAATACATTACATTTGGTTACATCGTGAGGTACTTGGCCTCTATATGAATTTTACAAACATTGCATTCGTTTTTAAATGACAAACTTTCATCGCATCGAAAGTTGACGGCATGCATACCATTTCATAATATATCCAACTATAAATGACTTAACAATAATCTTGATTAACTCAACGACTCGAATGCAATGTCTTTTGAAATATGTCATGAATGACTCCAAGTAATATCTCTAAATCAGCAAATGCACAGCAGAATATTTCTTTCACACCTGAGAATAAACATGCTTTAAAGTGTCAACCAAAAGGTTGGTGAGTTCATTAGTTTATCATAAACAATCATTTCCAATAATATAATAGACCACAAGATCCTCATTTTTCATAAATATCATTACACTCGCAAATGTATAAAATCCATTCGTATGATGAACACCTGGTAACCGACATTAACATAATGCATATAGAATATCGGCAATCGCAATCACCATTTAAATCGAAGTACTAAAGCATTCCAAATTTCAGAATGGGGTTTGTTAGGCCCATAGATCTATCTTTAGGATTCGCGTCAATTAGGGGCCATTTCCCAAATTCTTAGGTTACCAGACTTGAAGGGGCGATATTCGGTATAGTAATCCAACCATAGAATGTAGTTTTAAGTACTTGTGTCTATTTCGTCAAACATTTATAAAAGCAGTGCATGTATTCTCAGCCTAAAAATATATATTACAAAAGCATTTAAAAAGGGAGCAAATGAAACTCACTATACGATATTTTGTAGTAAAAATATGCATACGATGGAATTGAACAATGCAGGGTTGGCCTTGGATTCACGAACCTATATCAGTTATATATATTAAAACATATAATTAACATGTAATAATAATCAAACCAGTTTATACATATTATTTATTTAATTTAGTAATATATTTGTTATTTTAAAGGTTATATATTAATACGAATAGCAATATAAAGACACGATAGAATTAAGAATAGTATCACCCCAAGGTAATAGTAGAAGTAAAAAGATTTTCTTGTGGAAGATTGAAAAGAAGGATGACAGAAATGATATTAGAAAGATATCAAGGATTAGAAATGGATTAAGCATTTTCACAATCTTTTGGATGTATGAACCAAGATTTCCGACTTGATGCTGACCCACTCTGTTCTGACCCACTTTTCTGTTTCAACTTAACAGACTTCTTTGACTTAGAGTCCGAATGACTCATCACCTGATCTTGTTGTGGCATCTCATAACCTACTATTCTATTCCTTGCTGCTCTGACGTCATCCTCTACCATCTTGGCCATAACAAACGCTTGAGATAACGTCGTCACCATCCTAACCATTGTTCTGTATTCTGGGAAAAATTACATTAACAAAATGCTGAATTCTGGACTGTTCATCTGAAACCCACTGTTGCACAAACCTTAATTTATCCATATACTGCTCAATTACCTCATCTATCGTCATCTGAGGTGTTATTTTCATTGCCAGAAATTCTGTCTTAATTCGATTGAGGTCATAAGAAAAACAATACTGCTCACAAACTTTACTATAAAATTGTTCCCAAGTAATCATGTTCACTTGCTCTTTTGGTATACTAGAAATAACCATATCCCACCAAACCATTGCCCTATTCTTCAGCATACGACTGGCATAAATAACCTGTAATTCCGATTCGCACTGACAAGCCCCGAAAACTCTTTCTATCTCTCTTAACCAGTTAAGTGTCACTGTTGGGTTAGAACTTCCTGAATACTCGGGTGGATTACAATTCAGAAACTGTTTGAAAGTGCATTTCTTCAGTGGTTGAAACATCGGCATCTGATAAAGACCCCACATCTGATTTGGGAACTGTTGATTAAACTGAGGTGGCATCTGATACTGTTGATGAAATTGATTCTGAGGTGGTAACCATTGCTGTTGTTGGTAAGCACTTCCAGTTTACTGATAATTATTTGACTACAACGGATACCCACTAATCATCTGATTCGGTACACTACCACTTGGATTCACGGTTACCTGACGATGTTTTAATTCCCTTATTCGATCACGTGCTTCCTTTAACTTACTTTGCAAATCTATTATTTGTTCCTGTGGATCCTTTTCTGACACGTACCCGTCTTCATCTGGGGCTCTGAATGTTATGGGGCTGACGGACCAGTTGTGTTTCCTGTATTATCTGTCAATGTTTAAGGATTAGGTTTGGTAGATGGGAGGGATGAAGGTACGGTGTTTGGTGAAGATTCTAGAGGCATGGAGAATTTGGTAACAAAATGCAGCTCACTACACTTATTTGAGGTTAAAATCCCATACCCCATCACACATGGGTATTTACCAGTTATCTGATATCTTTCGTACCACGCTGGAGGCCCTAACGGAGTCCAAATTAAACAAACGAACTTGTTCTGTGACCCTTGTCACAAACTGGCCTTAACTAAACAACCAAATAATTATAAACAAATAATTATTATAATAACATACAAACACGCCCAAGGTCAAAAGGGTCATTTCAGCTAGGCCCAAAACGCGGGTATTACATTACTAATAATAATACTAATAATGAAAATAATAATAATAGTAATAATAATAATAATAATAATAATAATAATAATAATAATAATAATAATAATAATAATAATAATAATAATAATAATAATAATAATAATAATAATAATAATAATAATAATAATAATAATAGTAAACTACCTCAAAGAAGTAGTCCTTAAAAAAATGCTCAAGTACGAGTTTGAACTCGCGACCTCCCACTAACCCAATAAAACTTAGACCAATGCTCCATTTATTACTTTCCTGATTAATACCCCAAACTAATTGTTTTAACCTGTTTTCTGTTTTGAGCCCGAACAGACCAATCAAACTTGGCCCAACAGTAAATTAGAAGCCCAATTATTCAGTAGCCCAATTCGGTTTTTAAATTTTGATAAAAATATTTGGAGTCGCCTAGATTCGAACCCATGATCTCTAGTTAAACTGAAACACCGTCAACCATCCGTCTATCCTTACATTTCTAATTTAATTCGTACTAAAATGCATTTAACATATAAATCTCTATGTAATCATTTTCCCCACATCGTAAATCTTGGATTCCTTTTATCACCTTTAAAATCAGAACCCACTTATCCTTTTCATCAACATCTAATCTACCATTAATATCAATCTATCATAATTATCGTAAACATCATAAGAGTACTCATCATCGTTTTTAATTTCATAAGCATCTCTTGTATCATCTTTATTACATATCGTCATTTCGTTATTCATTATCATTATCATCCTTCTTTTGTTCGCTGCAATAGGAACAGACATGGAGTAACAATATACTAGCAAGTGAAATTCAATCGTGGATTATTTTGGTGTTTGAAAAGCAAACGCTACGGCATAAGCTGTTGCTCGATCAACCAGCAACAAACAGAAACTAATCACGCAAGTTAACGATGGTAGTGATGGAAGCAGATAAATAGTAGCGAATATATATCTCACAATGGTGTTTTAATGGTGGTGGTTCGATGGTGATTGTTGGTTGATCAAACAGAAATGCATGTAGCAGTAGTAGCTGAAAACAATAAGTATAAAACAAGAATGAGGTGGTGGGTGTTGTAGGTTTTGGTTTGTGTTTACTCGATGAACATGAAAGAAACAAAAAGTGTGATGACCCAGAAATTTCGACTAAATTTAAACTTAATCTTTGTATGATTAACATTTTCGACACGATAAGCAAAGTCTGTAAAACTGAATCTCAAAATTTTTGAACTATTCAAGTACCCTTCGATTTTCTCAACGATTCGCGAACAATTATATGTAAATAGATACATATATATACTATAACTTGAAAACGTAACAAAGTTTTAATTGCATAATACCGTACATTAAACTTATTGGTTTATATATCTAATTAAATATATATGATTTCAAGTTATTTAGTAAACGATAGTAACATTCGATTATTGATTTGATTGATATTTAGATAAGTTAACTAAAACGTTTAAGATGAACCAGTAAAACACTAATTTGATAAAGTATTTTCAAATTGCTACAGTACCCAAAATGCTACAGTGTTTTTGAAAATCACTATTTGCTACAGTGAATTGCTACAGTAAAAATTGACTTTGCTACAGTGAATTGCTACAGTGACTTAAGACTATATTTTGACAAAGGTACGATTCACGAAACGTAAAGTACAAGTTTTCTCAGCGTACGAAAGGGCGTTCGAAAAACCGGAACCGGGACATAAGTCGAGTGACAGCGTACGACTTATCGGAACAAAAATTACAAGTCAACTATGCACGTGAATTTAATATAATATATAATTAATTAATTTAAATTATATATATTATATTTATATTTATTTTATATTATGTCGACAAGCTAGGAGCCAAAACAATGTGAGCTGTCCCTGGTCCTCATGCGAGTCGCATGGCCAGAAGGCCATTTCCATGCGAGTCGCATGACTCCAGATTCCAGGCCAGGTACTATAAATTCAGGTGTTTCGCTCGAATGAAAAATCAAACACACATACACAAATATATATTACTCCGTATAATATTTATTATTATTATTATTATTATTATTATTATTATTATTATTAAGATTATTATTAATCTTATTAATCTTATTATTAGTATTATTATTTTTGCGATACAAAAATAATAATGTACATAAAATATTACGACGGAGTACTGTCCAAGTAATTTTCAAAACGAGTTTCCGAGCGAGCTAGAGCTAAGGAAAATATGGGTTATTGCCAAGGAAATTATGGGTAATGTTCGGGGGTATTTTTGTGAATCAAACCTCGTGTTTATCATCTCCGATGCGTCTACGTGCTTTCCTGCAATATTGTATATCAATATTAAACTGTGAGTTTCATTTGATTCCCTTTTACTCTTTACATTTTTGGAACTGAGAATACATGCGCAGTTTTATAAACTGTTTTACTAAATGGATACAAATACTAAAACTGATTTTGTGTGAGTTTCATTTGATTCCCTTTTACTCTTTACATTTTTGGAACTGAGAATACATGCGCAGTTTTATAAACTGTTTTACTAAATGGATACAAATACTAAAACTGATTTTGTGTGAGTTATAGTCTCCCTTTTTAAATACTTTAAATATTTTTGGGCTGAGAATACATGCAATTTATTTTAAACGCAATAAGACACAAGTACATACAAAATTCTACACTGAGGTAAACCGAAAATCCCTTAGCTTTGGTAACTAGTAGCTGCCAGTACATAGGATATGGACTGGTGGGCGCGAATAATTGTATATGGATCCATAGGGCTTGACATCCCCGTCCGAGCTAGAGCGCTAGCCTTTTAACGGACGTATGCTATTTGAGAAGCGTACACGTTGGTTTGCGTGTATTATTAAGATGATTATACAAAGGGTACAAATTATATATACGTTAAAGTTTAGTTACCAGGGTGCTCAATTTCGTAGAATATTTTGATAAACGTTTCTGGATGAAACAACTAAAATCTTGTGATCCACTTTTATATAATCTATTGATAAACATTTCTGGATGAAACAACTAAAATCTTGTGATCCACTTTTATATACAGATTATACGAAACACTAAAACTATGAACTCACCAACCTTTGTGTTGACACTTGTTAGCATGTTTATTCTCAGGTTCCCTAGAAGTCTTCCGCTGTTTGCTTAGATGTTAGACAAGCTATGTGCATGGAGTCTTACATGACATATTTTCAAGGAAACGTTGCATTCACCAAATCATCACCATGTATCTTATTTTGACTGCATTGTCAACGGAAATACTGTTGTAAACTATTATTTATGGTGATTGTCTATATGTAAAAATCATCATATGTCGAAAACCTTTGATTTAAATATTCATTTATGGTGCGCCTTTTCAAAAGAATGCAATGTTTACAAAACGTATCATATAGAGGTCAAATACCTCGCAATGAAATCAATTAATGACGTGTTCGTCCATATGGATTTGGAGCGATTGTCACAAAAAGACAGTACATATGATGGTGATTTGGGGTTCATGGTGGTGGTTTTAAGTAGAGGTGTTGTGTAGGTGGTGATACGGTGGTGGACTAGTGGTAGTGATAAACGATGGTCGGGTAGTGATAAGTTGGGTTTATATCGAGTAAGTGATGGTTTGCAACCGTGTCCCATCATGTTTTGTTTTGGTTGTCGAATAAAGAGGAAGAAAGAAAAAAAACGATGGTGGTGGAATGGATGTGGGTGGTGGTTTATGTAAGGTGGTGATATATGTGAATTATGATGACCTCCGATGGTGGTGGCGGTTTAAGGAGGGTTGGGTGATCTTTTGTTGAGTCGATCAAAGAAAGAAATAACTAGAAAAATGCAAGTGATGATGTTCGTTGGTTAAAATAGAAAGATGAGTAGTTGTAATAATTTGTTTTGGTGAGTCGGGTGGTGACCAAAGATGGTACTAGGTAGTGGTTTTATTTGAGCAGGTAGCAAAAGAAATATATAAATGATATTTGCATTCATATATCCCACACACACATATATATATATATATATATATATATATATATATATATATATATATATATATATATATATATATATATATATATATATATATATATATATATGTCAAATGGTTGAGGTAACATAAAGTAAAAAGATTAAAGGATGTACAGAAAGAAACAGTGTAAGTTGTTAGTAATGGATTCGGTTAATCACATATTTGTATGTAAGTCCATATAAGTATCTAGGATATAAGTTAGTGGAAGACAAAAACAAAATCATTAATATAATAATAAATATAATTATAATAATTTATATCATATGTTAAAAGAACGTGTAAGCACAGTGAACCAATAGTTTAGCAGCCGTGATTTTGTATGCTTCTACCGACAGTTTTTCCGGACTGTGTATCGTGCGAAATCAGTGGCGGATAAAAGTGTTCAGAAAAATTCCATATTTTTAAATTTACTATATTTCTTTATTTTGGTCATTATGGTATAAAATTCGATCATTAATTTATTAAATAAAAATTACATCACTATCCCTCTCATTTATGGGTAAAATATAAAAAGTGTTAAAACTTAACAAATAGTTCCTAAATACATTTTTAATAAGCCTAAAATTTATAGAACTCATTTTCGTATCACCATTTATTTTAAAATCACATAAGTTTGTTTTTAACTAGTTTACTATCAATTGAATGATAAATGAGTGCTACTATTGTTTACTAAATAAATTCAAAATCAAATATATATATTCAATATACTTTATTTATATATAGAGATATATTTTAAATAATAATTATTATAATATCCTATTTTTATTTATTAATTTTTAATAACAACAACATATAATACATCAAGTTATATTTCGAATTATTATTTATATATACATACAAGCATATCTATTTACAATTAATTGTTCGTGAATCGTCGAGAGCAGTCGATGGTCAATTGAATATATGAAACAGTTCAAACTTTTTGAGACTCAACATAACGGACTTTGCTTATCGTGTCGAAATCATGAAAGAATAAAGTTTAAATTTGATCGGAAATTTCCGGGTCGTCACAGTACCTACTCGTTAAAGAAATTTCGTCCCCGAAATTTGATCGAGATCATCATGGCTGATAATAAGTATGTTTTCATGACACATATGAGTTGAAAAATAGAGTTTTATCACCATTGGGTAGTAGGGATAAAATAATTCGATTGTGTAAAGAGTACGAGTGAAGCTATCACGAAATAGTGAACTGAAATGAGATAATAAAGATTTGTCTTAACCTCTGACGTAGTCAAGGCTGATTTCCGGAATTCCAGGGATTTAAAAATAATCTTCGAAATCTATAACAGATTTGATTCTTCGGTGATTAAGAAAATTAGGATCCTCTTTGGTTAAATGCGATGATCTATTTTGATTGTTCTGTCGGATATTTCACTATAGATCCACCCTCTTCATTTCCTTTATATTTTTACAGTTCACACCTTCTATTCATTTTCTCTCAATTCAAACTTTTGTTTTCTTTTCTCGACTTTAAGTCAAATGAATAATGGTCCAGAATTCATAGGTATGAAGTTTGGAATGAACGTGATTAAAGTTCTAAGAGAGAGATTGGAATAGCACGATCTTGATTGGTTAGAGGAAAGATAGAATTATCAGAAAAATATGTTCTTGATATGTTTAGAGATTAAGTAGAATGTAAGAGTCGTGTAACATGGCACATGATGATGATAGGGTCTGTGAATCATCACGTTCAATTAGAAACTCAGCATGACTTACTGTAATATAATCACGTTGATCAAGTGTCATTATATTATACTAACTCATGCATCAATTTTCCAACACTACTTCAAAACATTCATATTTTAAATTCGAAGATTTACAGAATATAGAAACTAAAACAGTTTCCTTTTATGAAATAACACAGATAGCGCGGAGAGATAATTAATATCGGACGAGAATATTTATGAAGATATCTTCAGAAATATTGAGGATATTTATAATAAAAGATACCATGATATCTAATAATTCTAGAACCAAAGTGTGATGAAGAAATTCATTCATAATGATTTGGAATGATTAAGGAGCAAGGTAATCGTCAAAGATTTCATCAGAAATATAATCATCAAGATTCTTTATGTACAAGTTTAGTCCTTATGATTTGTTCAGAGTCTCCTTCATGGTTTTCTCAATTCTTTATTATCAAACTTTTGACTGTTAAGGTAGTCTCCAGTTTTCACTGCTTCATTAGCTTTTTCAAAACTCAAAAAACTGATTCATAGGCTAAAGCGCTTTTCAGAAATTCAGAATTGAAGTTCGTAAATCCAGGAGATAGAAGTTATATATATATATATATATATATATATAATTGTTGCCGTAGAATCGCTGAGAAATTTGAGATTATCGATTGATACCTTCCGGTATTTGGTATGGTAATTATCGTTACAAGATGCCGATGAGTTCATGAATAAACTTCAATAGATAAATATAGTGATTTTTCTGAGAGATCTAAGCCAAGGAGCGACGAGGTTGCTGGTACGTCTGCTGATAATATGGTGGAATATAAAAGGTTTCCCGGTAACAATAACAATGGCAAACGTATATATTAAAGTTATAATAAGGTTGATTCGAACAAAAAGTCGAAGTTGACTTGCTGGAGCTGTGACAAAACTGACTATTGTGAAAAAGAATTGCAATGTTATTTTCAGTAATAGCAATGCCAAAGGAGCTAGCACAAATATGTTTACTCAGGTTCCGAGTGTTTTCAGGTGCATAATTATATACATCAATCTTTTTTTTTACCATAGATGAAATGCGGTTGGTTCATCCTCTCGATTGAGGTGTTTTCAAGAATCATGAAAGGTTTGAACGCAGATTGTAATCGTCAAGATACAAATGAGGTTTAAGATGAAATCAAGTGGCAAACTTGAAGAATTGTTTAGTTTCATATGTTATAATCAATATTTTAATTCATTTTTAATTGTCCAATGTTGGTAGTCCACAGTTAGTAGTCCATAACTAGTAATTCAATAATTCATATATAACATTCAAATTAATTAATACGTATCGTGACCCATTGTATACATGTCTCAGACTCGATCACAACTCAAAGTATATATATTATTGTAGAATCAACCTCAACCATGTATAGCTAACTCAAGCATTACTGCATATAGAGTGTCTATGGTTATTCCAAATAATATATATAAATGCGTCGATATGATATGTCAAAACCTTATATACGTGTCCCGATATTTAAAATGCGTAAATAACAGTATTTAAATGACGATAAATAAAGTGCGTAAAATAAATAACAGAAATTAAATGACGATGAATAAAATTGCGAGAATTAAAATTGCGATAAATAAAATGTAATAAGGAATTAACAGTTAGCTAGGAACAGTTAGCTAGGATTTTGTTAGCGTGAATTCTTAACAAAATTTCTCATAGTTAATTTGTTTGTTTCTAACAAATTTTATTTTGTCCAATGTTTTCTTCATTATGCCACTTGTTGGATTTTGATAAGTCAAAATCTAAATATGAAATTGAATGAAAATGGTTATTCTGTGGTGAACGGATTCGTATATTTGTGGATGTAATTAGGATAGTAAATGACTGATGAATCAGATTCGAAGAATGTACAGTGTAACTTATTAATGTGAAATCTAAATATTCCTTGGGTATTACCTACCCGTTAAAATATTTTCACCATTAACAGTTTATACAAAAGAATTTTCAATTACAATCTTTATGAAAACATATATACATATATATTTTCTTCAGGTGTAATCATGGATTTAATGAGTTAATATGATATTAAACTCATTTGGTTTACGGTTAGAACTAGAGTACATAATCTCTAAAATATTAGAGGTTACATAACCATCATGTCGAACGAAGATAAATGATGTAGAACATCATGTAGAATGATGATTATACTCGAGGTACAGAATGAGATGTTGAGGCATGTGATGTTGAAACTTGGGTTGTTGATGGTACTGTTGGTACTGGTGATGTTGCTGAAGTTGGTACTTTTTGCACCATATTTTCCAAGGCTACAACTCGGCGCGAAGCTTGTTGACTTCTTCCATTACTCCGGGATGATTGTCGGTCAGAACGAGCGGATGAATAAGGTTTAGAATTGTGGATAGAATATAATCGCGTTGAGCTACTCTAGAAATGAGGCTGAAAATGGTGTTTCAGATAGGTTCATCGGTAAGCGCTTCAGGTTCATTGCCAAGAGGTAAATTCGGTTGGTGAAAAGGATCGCCTTCTTCACGTCTCCATTGATTAAGTCGACTACGAATCCATCCCCAATTCATCCAGAAATGATAATGACTAATCGGTTGATCCATTCCAGTTACACTGCTTTCGGAACTCGAGTGGAAATCCATATCGGAATAGTTGTCGGAATCCAAGGAACTTGAACTAGTGGTGAGTTCCATTTCGTACGATTGAATAAAGGATTTTTTGATATAAAATGATTTTCAGATATTGGATGATATTCTAATTACATAGAATACCTATATAAAATACAGAAGATCTCGTAGATTACAGAGGAATTTTCGGAAGCTGTCAGGCAAAGTTTACAGTAACAGATACGCTAAGATATGAATTTTGTCTATACACTATTCATGCAATCAATGCAGTAAGATGTATCTAGACTAAGAATGATAAGCAGATAATTTCCTAAGGATGATAAGTAGGTAATTTTCGACACAAAATGATAAGCAAAACTTTTGACATGCAGACACGGTCGAAGTCCAGACTCACTAATGCATCTAAGCAACTATCAGTTAAACACACTAATGCAAGACCTAGTTCGCTAAGACCACTGCTCTGATACTAACTTTAATAACCCGTCCTAATCCATCTGGACGAATACATTACATTTGGTTACATGTTGAGGTACTTGACCTCTATATGATACATTTTACAAACACTGCATTGGTTTTTAAAAGACAAACTTTCATCACATCGAAAGTTGACGGCATGCATACCATTTCATAATATATCCAACTATAAATGACTTAACAATAATCTTGACGAACTCAATGACTCGAATGCAACGTCTTTTGAAATATGTCATGAATGACTCCAAGTAATATCTCTAAATGAGCAAATGCACAGCGAAATATTTCTTTCATACCTGAGAATAAACATGCTTTAAAGTGTCAACCAAAAGGTTGGTGAGTTCATTAGTTTATTATAAACAATCATTTCCAATAATATAATAGACCACAAGGTCCTCATTTTTCATAAATATCATTACACTCGCAAATGTATAAAATCCATTCATATGATGAACACCTGGTAACCGACAATAACATAATGCATATAGAATATCTCTCGCATACTCCAAGTATGCCATAATATTGGCAATCGCAATCACCATTTAAATTGAAGTACTAAAGCATTCCAAATTCCTGAATGGGGTTTGTTAGGCCCATAGATCTATCTTTAGGATTCGCGTCAATTAGGGGCCATTTTCCTAATTCTTAGGTTACCAGACTTAAATGGGCGATATTCTGTATAGCAATCCAACCATAGAATGTAGTTTTAAGTACTTGTGTCTATTTCGTCAAACATTTATAAAAGAAGTGCATGTATTCTCAGCCCAAAAATATATATTGCAAAAGCATTTAAAAAGGGAGCAAATGAAACTCACTATACGATATTTTGTAGTAAAAATATGCATACGACGGAACTGAACAATGCAGGGTTGGCCTTAGATTCACGAACTTATATCAGTTATATATATTAAAACATATAATTAACATGTAATAATAATCAAACCAGTTTATACATATTATTTATTTAATTTAGTAATATATTTGTTATTTTAAAGGTTATATATATATATATATATATATATATATATATATATATATATATATATATATATATATATATATATATATATATATATATATATATATATATATATATATATATATATATATATATTGATAACATTATATTGTAAATCAATAATTTGTTATATAAAAAATAATACTAATTATGATAAAATTCATGATGATTCTAATAATAATAATAATGTTAATACAAATGAAAATGCTTTTAATATTAATAATAATGATAATACTAATAAAAATAAATAAAAATGTTATATGTTAATAATATTACTAATATTTGTGATAATAATAATGTTAATGAAATTAATAATAATAATAGTACTTTTACTAATAATAATACTAATAATGAAAATAATAATAATAATAATAATAATAATAATAATAATAATAATAATAATAATAATAATAATAATAATAATAATAATAATAATAATAATAATAATAATAATAATAATAATAATAATGAGTAATAAGTAAACTACCTCAAAGAAGTAGTCCTTAAAAAAATTCCCAAGTACGAGTTTGAACCCGCGACCTCCCGCTAACCCAATAACACTTAGACCAATGCTCCATTTATTACTTTCCTGATTAATACCCCAAACTAATTGTTTTAACCTGTTTTCTGTGTCGAGCCCGAACAGACCAATCAAACTTGGCCCAACAGTAAATTAGAAGCCCAATTATTCAGTAGCCCAATTCGGTTTTTAAATTTTTGATATAAATATTTGCAGTCGCCTAGATTCGAACCCATGATCTCTAGTTAAACTGAAACACCCTCAACCATCTGTCTATCTTTACATTTCTGATTTAATTCGTACTAAAATGCATTTAACATATAAATCTCTGTGTAATCATTTTCCCCACATCGTAAATCTTGGATTCCTTTTATCACCTTTAAAATCAGAACCCACTTATCCTTTTCATCAACATCTAATCTACCATTAATATCAATCTATCATAATTATCGTACACATCATAAGAGTACTCATCATCGTTTTTAATTTCATAAGCATCTCTTGTATCATCTTTATCACATATCGTCATTTCGTTATTCATTATCATTATCATTATCATCCTTCTTTTGTTCGCTGCAATAGGAACAGACATGGAGTAACAATATACTAGCAAGTGAAATTCAATCGTGGATTGTTTTGGTGTTCGAAAAGCAAAAGCTACGGCATAAGTTGTTGCTCGATCAAACAGCAACAAACAGAAACTAATCACGCAGGTTAACGATGGTAGTGATGGAAGCAGATAAATAGTAGCGAATATATATCTCACAATGGTGTTTTAATGGTGGTGGTTCGATGGTGATTGTTGGTTGATCAAACAGAAACGCATGTAGCAGTAGTAGCTGCAAACAATAAGTATAAAACAAGAATGAGGTGGTGGGTGTTGTATGTTTTGGTTTGTGTTTACTCGATGAACATGAAAGAAACAAAAAGACAGTACATATGATGGTGATTTGGGGTTCATGGTGGTGGTTTCAAGTAGAGGTGTTGTGTAGGTGGTGATACGGTGGTGGACTAGTGGTAGTGATAAACGATGGTCGGGTAGTGATAAGTGTGATGACCCATGAATTTCCGACCAAATTTAAACTTAATCTTTATATTATTCCGACACGATAAGCAAAGTTTGTTAAGTTAAATCTCAAGAATTTTAAACTGTGTTTATATATTCATTTACCCTTCGACTGTTCTCGACGATTCACGAACAACTATTTGTAAATAGATACATATATATTTAAAAAATAATAATAAAAATATATATATTAATTAGAAATATAAATTGAAATATTATATTATTTAGTTATTAAAATTAATTTTGAGAAATAAAATAATATAAGATATAATAAAATTTATTATAATTATAATTACTATTATTATTATTATTATTATTATTATTATTATTATTATTAGCGCATTAGTACACTGTATATATAATTTTTTCTTTATATGCATGCTACTAAAATTCCTAATTGTCTGAAACCTAATCCTTGACTGATCTTTAGTTTAGTGTGAATGTGAATTGTCTCATGTTTATCATGAATCTTGTAATAGTTTCTAAATCATAGTCAAATAAATTAAAAGAAATCGCTGGATGCATAAATACATCTATATATGTAGATATAGACTTGATACAGATAACCTAACGAATAAGACATTTACTATGCTTAATTGATTGAGTGATAAGCTTTTTGTTACCATTTCACATTATGGGTAATTAATATATTATTATTATTATTAATATTATTATTATAAACATATTTATATTTATTAATTATTAGTATGAATTATAAACAAATGATAAAGTCAGATGTATAAGTAATCTATTATATTTCACAATCTTCTTAAATTCTTCTGTATCTACCCGTGATTTCGTGTCTCCCACAAATGCCACTACAAAACACAAATGGATCTTTCCTATCTACTACAAACAACTATCTTCTTTCACCTCCTATTTCGCAGTCCAAATCATCATCACTTTAGACTTTCTGCAAACTACTAATCGAAGCTATGAACATCTAAAGAACACCACCTCATCACCATCACCTTACTCAATTTTTTTAACCGATCACCAACATCAAACCTAATTTATCACTATGCATCGATCACCAGTAAAACCACCACAAGAACCATCATTGACACCACACCTACTGTTTTGTTTCGGCTGCTACTTGCCATCTGTTGCAACCACCACTATCACCCCACAACCACCATGACCACCCTACCTAAACGACTAAACCACCATCACAACCATGATCACCACCAACATAACTTTTATTTATTATCCGTTGAACCCAACATCAACCATTATCGCCACCACCACCGGAAGTCACCATTACAACCGGGAACCATCATCAAATACCCTCATCAAAATGGGCTGTTGTAATTCGCTGTTGATGTAGGCTTGTTACCTCGATCGATCAACAAATTTTTCTATGATACATCATCACTAAAAAATATAAACATCGAACGTTTTATGTTGGATTGTAATCCATTGTGATTAGCAACTGGAACCATCACCCAAACCACTACTCCCTTCGACCCACACCATTTGGCCATAGTCGCCATCACCATGAACCATCAACACCAATTGCTGCTGCACTTTTGATTCAATTATGAGTTGAGAACAACACCATGATTATCATACACCACTCATCCTCATGTTAATGTTACAGCTACTTGGTTGTTTTCAAGTGCAACCCATAAATCCCATATCATCAACGATCACATATTACTTCCACTTTCCTGCAACCGGAACACCAACACCCACCATCGATTACAATTATTTTCTTCAAAACCATTACCTCGTTATCTCCTATTTCTACTGTAAGGATTCTGTTTCAGCTTTCTATTTTTCTTCATACTCGTCATCATCGAACCACTTTATGAATACCCTGATTGCTTATTAAGTTTCGTATTTATGTTTCTGTTTGTATCTGAAGAACCCGTTGTCCTTCTTTGATTTACTGAGCAAACACCAAAACCCTCGATCGATAAACTGCTACTAGCTTCTGTATTATGACCGGAGATGATAGAGGAAGATGATACCGTGTTGTTTATCTTCTGTTACAGCTGCAGCACATCTCTGATTTCTGATAGAGATAATGATTAACGATATTAAAAAGTAATAATATTGTTGTTGTGGTTGTCGGCTAAAAAAAAGGGGGGGGGATGAAGTGGAAAGAAAACACTTACTCTTTTTGTTTCATGGCTGCTTGAGTTGCTTTTAATCGAACCCCACAGAAACAATAATCAGATAACCCCACAATCCACAGATAGGGTTTAAATGGAAACAAGATATCGGGCTTTTTAATCATTCACGCATGAACCATGTGTTGTTGGCCCGCTGCGGATTAAACCCATGATTTATATTACTGGATTATGATGAGTGTGGCCCAATAATGAAATAAGAGATGATAATGGATCTTAGACCCAAATGAAATTTAGGAAGAATAGGAAGAATTAAGAAACCGAATATTACGGGTTAATTATATTGAGACGGGATAATAATCAGATAAATGAAATGGTTCAACTGGTTAGGGTGTTTGTGGGTGAGTGAGAGGTCGCGGGTTCGAGCCCTGGCAGAGTTCTTTTGTTTTTAATCCGATTCTTGAGAAGGTAGCATTTCCTTTCATTATTATTATTACCATTAATATAATCAATATTATTAGTATCATTATTATTATTACTAATATTATACTATTAGGATTATTATTAATAACTTTATAAGTATTATTATTACAGTTAATATTATCATTATTTTATTGTTAATATTATAATTATTATAATCATAATTATAGTTATTATTATTATTATTATTATTATCATTATTTTTAACATTATTATTATTATCATCATTATTTTTATTACTATTATTATCATTATTATTATTTTTACAACAAATAAATATTGTGCATATAAAGTTAAACTTATAATAAACATATTTTTTATATAAACATTCATATTTAACAAATGATGTATTTTTAAATATAATATTAATCATATATAAATATTAATATAATTATATAAATATTAGTCATTTTTAAAGATACATACAAATTGAATATATATAATATATAATTTAAGATATAATAAATTTGTTCGATTATAAATATATGTGTTAATATATATAAATGATATATGTTCGTGAATCCGAGGCCAACCCTACATTGTTCAGTTGTTCAATATAGTCATATGTATTTTTACTACAAAATACATTAGGTGAGTTTCATTTGCCCTTTTTTACTCTTTACGTTTTTTTTTGGGATGAGAATACATGCAAATGCTTTATTAACTGTTTTACAATATTTATATGCGTGAGTTTCATTACTCCCTTTTTATATATATTTTTGGGACTGAGAATACATGCGTTGCTTTTATAAATGTTTTACGATATAGACACAAGTAATCGAAACTACATTCTATGGTTGAATTATCGAAATCGAATATGCCCCTTTTTATTAAGTCTGGTAATCTAAGAATTAGGGAACAGACACCCTAATTGACGTGAACTCTAAAGATAGATCTATCGGGCCCAACAAGCCTCATCCAAAGTACCGGATGCTTTAGTACTTTGAAATTTATATCATGTCCGAAGGAGGATCCAGGAATGATGGGGATATTCTTATATGTATATTGTGAATGTCGGTTACCAGGTGTTCAATCCATATGAATGATATTTTTGTCTCTATGCATGGGACGTATGTTTATGAGAAATGGAAATATGAAATCTTGTGGTCTATTAAAATTATGAAATGATTATTTATGATAAACTAATGAACTCACCAACCTTTTGGATGACACTTGAAAGCATGTTTATTCTCAGGTACGAAAGAAATCTTCTGCTGTGCATTTGCTCATTTTAGAGATATTACTTGGAGTCATTCATGACATATTTCAAAAGACATTGCATTCGAGTCATTGAGTTCATCAAGAATATTATCAAGTCATTTATAGTTTAGATATATTATGAAATGGTATGCATGTCTGTCAACTTACGACGAAATGAAAGTTGTCATTTAAAAATGAATGCAATGTTTGTAAAATGTATCATATAGAGGTCAAGTACCTCGCGATGTAATCAACTGTTGTGAAACATTTATAATCGATGTGGAGTTTGTCCGGACGGATTAGGAAGGGTCTTCACAGTTGGTATCAGAGCGATGGTCTTAGCAAACCAGATCTTGCATTAGTATGTCAAACTGATAGTCGTTAGGATGCATTAGTGAGTCTGGACTTCGACCGTGTCTGCATGTCAAAAGTTTTGCTTATAATTTTTAGTCGGAAATCATCTGCTTATCATCCTTAGAAAATTACCTTCTTATCATTTTTAGTCTAGACACATCTTACTGTAATGATTGCATGAATAGTGTATAGATAAAAATTCGTATCTTAGCGTATCTGCCAATTCGTATCTTAGCGTATCTGTCAATTCATATCTTAGCGTATCTGTTACTGTAGACCTTGTCTGATATCTCTCGTAAATTTCTCCTTAATTTAAGGGATCCTGGTACTATATATATATATCTATGTAAATTATGCATTAAGAATACCATCCAGCTATCAATTACTGTCACTAAACTCTTCATATCAAAAATCTTTCCTGAGATCGCGTAAGATGGCCTCTACGAATCGACCAAGTTCCTCTGACTCCGAAGACAGCGTGACAGGAACACACCAATCAATCAACTATCGTGATTACTGGAGAAAATGGGGGTGGGTTTGCGACATACTCACCCTATGGAGAAGGGAAGAAGGTACTCCATATCATGAATCGAATCTACCACCTAACCTTGGAGTACTCGACCTGCTCACCGGCGAACCTGTTCGCAACACCGTTTATACCCTTTTTGCCAGAATTTTTCGTCTTGAGACTACCATTAACGGAACTAGAGAAGATATCCAACCTCTACCCCACACTGATAACCAACCAAGGTTAGTAGAAGAAGTTAAAGAACTCCGAGCTCGAGTGTTAACTTTAGAGAGCATGGTACACAGTTTGCAAGCATCAGCAGTATCACCAACACCAGTCACATCACCAACCTTAGCACCAACAGCACTAGTACCACCAACAACAACATCTGCATCACCAGCTTCGACATCTCATTCTGTACCTCGAGTATAATCATCGTTCCACATGACGTTCTACATCATTTATCTTCGTTCGACATGATGATTATGTAAACTCTAATGTTTTAGAGATTATATCTGAAATGTCCCGTTCTTATTGATTAAAAACGTTCCATATTAATTGATTTCGTTGCGAGGTTTTGACCTCTATATGAGACGTTTTTCAAAGACTGCATTCATTTTAAAACAAACCATAACCTTTATTTCATCAATAAAGGTTTAAAAAGCTTTACGTAGATTATCAAATAATGATAATCTAAAATATCCTGTTTACACACGACCATTACATAATGGTTTACAATACAAATATGTTACAACAAAATAAGTTTCTTGAATGCAGTTTTTACACAATATCATACAAGCATGGACTCCAAATCTCGTCCTTATTTAAGTATGCGACAGCGGAAGCTCTTAATAATCACCTGAGAATAAACATGCTTAAAACGTCAACAAAAATGTTGGTGAGTTATAGGTTTAACCTATATATATCAAATCATAATAATAGACCACAAGATTTCATATTTCAATACACATCCCATACATAGAGATAAAAATCATTCATATGGTGAACACCTGGTAACCGACATTAACAAGATGCATATATAAGAATATCCCCATCATTCCGGGACACCCTTCGGATATGATATAAATTTCGAAGTACTAAAGCATCCGGTACTTTGGATGGGGTTTGTTAGGCCCAATAGATCTATCTTTAGGATTCGCGTCAATTAGGGTGTATGTTCCCTAATTCTTAGATTACCAGACTTAATAAAAAGGGGCATATTCGATTTCGATAATTCAACCATAGAATGTAGTTTCACGTACTTGTGTCTATTTTGTAAATGATTTATAAAACCTGCATGTATTCTCATCCCAAAAATATTAGATTTTAAAAGTGGGACTATAACTCACTTTCACAGATTTTTACTTCGTCGGGAAGTAAGACTTGGCCACTGGTTGATTCACGAACCTATAACAATATATACATATATATCAAAGTATGTTCAAAATATATTTACAACACTTTTAATATATTTTGATGTTTTAAGTTTATTAAGTCAGCTGTCCTCGTTAGTAACCTACAACTAGTTGTCCACAGTTAGATGTACAGAAATAAATCGATAAATATTATCTTGAATCAATCCACGACCCAGTGTATACGTATCTCAGTATTGATCACAACTCAAACTATATATATTTTGGAATCAACCTCAACCCTGTATAGCTAACTCCAACATTCACATATAGAGTGTCTATGGTTGTTCCGAAATATATATAGATGTGTCGAAATGATAGGTCGAAACATTGTATACGTGTCTATGGTATCTCAAGATTACATAATATATAATACAAGTTGATTAAGTTATGGTTGGAATAGATTTGTTACCAATTTTCACGTAGCTAAAATGAGAAAAATTATCCAATCTTGTCTTACCCATAACTTCTTCATTTTAAATCTGTTTTGAGTGAATCAAATTGCTATGGTTTCATATTGAACTCTATTTTATGAATCTAAACAGAAAAAGTATAGGTTTATAGTCAGAAAAATAAGTTACAAGTTATTTTTGTAAAGGTAGTCATTTCAGTCGAAAGAACGACGTCTAGATGACCATTTTAGAAAACATACTTCCACTTTGAGTTTAACCATAATTTTTGGATATAGTTTCATGTTCATAATAAAAATCATTTTCTTAGAATAACAACTTTTAAATCAAAGTTTATCATAGTTTTTAATTAACTAACCCAAAACAGCCCGCGGTGTTACTACGACGGTTTAAATCCGGTTTTACGGTGTTTTTCATGTTTCCAGGTTTTAAATCATTAAGTTAGCATATCATATAGATATAGAACATGTGTTTAGTTGATTTTAAAAGTCAAGTTAGAAGGATTAACTTTTGTTTGCGAACAAGTTTAGAATTAACTAAACTATGTTCTAGTGATTACAAGTTTAAACCTTCGAATAAGATAGCTTTATATGTAAGAATCGAATGATGTTATGAACATCATTACTACCTTAAGTTCCTTGGATAAACCTACTGGAAAATAGAAAAATGGATCTAGCTTCAACGGATCCTTGGATGGCTCGAAGTTCTTGAAGCAGAATCATGACACGAAAACAAGTTCAAGTAAGATCATCACTTAAAATAAGATTGTTATAGTTATAGAAATTGAACCAAAGTTTGAATATGATTATTACCTTGTATTAGAATGATAACCTACTGTAAGAAAAAAAGATTTCTTGAGGTTGGATGATCACCTTACAAGATTGGAAGTGAGCTAGCAAACTTGAAAGTATTCTTGATTTTATGTAACTAGAACTTGTAGAATATATGAAGAACACTTAGAACTTGAAGATAGAACTTGAGAGAGATTAATTAGATGAAGAAAATTGAAGAATGAAAGTGTTTGTAGGTGTTTTTGGTCGTTGGTGTATGGATTAGATATAAAGGATATGTAATTTTGTTTTCATGTAAATAAGTCATGAATGATTACTCATATTTTTGTAATTTTATGAGATATTTCATGCTAGTTGCCAAATGATGGTTCCCACATGTGTTAGGTGACTCACATGGGCCGCTAAGAGCTGATAATTGGAGTGTATATACCAACAGTACATACATCTAAAAGCTGTGTATTGTACGAGTACGAATACGGGTGCATACGGGTAGAATTGTTGGTGAAACTGAACGAGGATGTAATTGTAAGCATTTTTGTTAAGTAGAAGTATTTTGATAAGTGTATTGAAGTCTTTAAAAAGTGTATAAATACATATTAAAACACTACATGTATATACATTTTAACTGAGTTGTTAAGTCATCGTTAGTCGTTACATGTAAGTGTTGTTTTGAAACCTTTAGGTTAACGATCTTGTTAAATGTTGTTAACCCAATGTTTATAATATCAAATGAGATTTTAAATTATTATATTATCATGATATTATCATGTATGAATATCTCTTAATATGATATATATATACATTAAATGTCTTTACAACGATAATCGTTACATATATGTCTCGTTTAAAAATCATTAAGTTAGTAGTCTTGTTTTTACATATGTAGTTCATTGTTAATATACTTAATGATATGTTTACTTATCATAGTATCATGTTAACTATATATATATCCATATATATGTCATCATATAGTTTTTACAAGTTTTAACGTTCGTGAATCACCGGTCAACTTGGGTGGTCAATTGTCTATATGAAACATATTTCAATTAATCAAGTCTTAACAAGTTTGATTGCTTAACATGTTGGAAACATCTAATCATGTAAATATCAATCTCAATTAATATATATAAACATGGAAAAGTTCGGGTCACTACAGTACCTACCCGTTAAATAAATTTCGTCCCGAAATTTTAAGCTGTTGAAGGTGTTGACGAATCTTCTGGAAATAGATGCGGGTATTTCTTCTTCATCTGATCTTCATGCTCCCAGGTGAACTCGGGTCCTCTACGAGCATTCCATCGAACCTTAACAATTGGTATCTTGTTTTGCTTAAGTCTTTTAACCTCACGATCCATTATTTCGACGGGTTCTTCGATGAATTGAAGTTTTTCGTTGATTTGGATTTCATCTAACGGAATAGTGAGATCTTCTTTAGCAAAACATTTCTTCAAATTCAAGACGTGGAAAGTGTTATGTACAGCCGCGAGTTGTGGAGGTAACTCAAGTCGGTAAGCTACTGGTCCGACACGATCAATAATCTTGAATGGTCCAATATACCTTGGATTTAATTTCCCTCGTTTACCAAATCGAACAACGCCTTTCCAAGGTGCAACTTTAAGCATGACCATCTCTCCAATTTCAAATTCTATATCTTTTCTTTTAATGTCAGCGTAGCTCTTTTGTCGACTTTGGGCGGTTTTCAACCGTTGTTGAATTTGGATGATCTTCTCGGTAGTTTCTTGTATAATCTCCGGACCCGTAATCTGTCTATCCCCCACTTCACTCCAACAAATCGGAGACCTGCACTTTCTACCATAAAGTGCTTCAAACGGCGCCATCTCAATGCTTGAATGGTAGCTGTTGTTGTAGGAAAATTCTGCTAACGGTAGATGTCGATCCCAACTGTTTCCGAAATCAATAACACATACTCGTAGCATGTCTTCAAGCGTTTGTATCATCCTTTCGCTCTGCCCATCAGTTTGTGGATGATAGGCAGTACTCATGTCTAGACGAGTTCCTAATGCTTGCTGTAATGTCTGCCAGAATCTTGAAATAAATCTGCCATCCCTATCAGAGATAATAGAGATTGGTATTCCATGTCTGGAGATGACTTCCTTCAAATACAGTCGTGCTAACTTCTCCATCTTGTCATCTTCTCTTATTGGCAGGAAGTGTGCTGATTTGGTGAGACGATCAACTATTACCCAAATAGTATCAAAACCACTTGCAGTCCTTGGCAATTTAGTGATGAAATCCATGGTAATGTTTTCCCAGTTCCATTCCGGGATTTCGGGTTGTTGAAGTAGACCTGATGGTTTCTGATGCTCAGCTTTGACCTTAGAACACGTCAAACATTCTCCTACGTATTTAGCAACATCGGCTTTCATACCCGGCCACCAAAAATGTTTCTTGAGATCCTTGTACATCTTCCCCGTTCCAGGATGTATTGAGTATCTGGTTTTATGAGCTTCTCTAAGTACCATTTCTCTCATATCTCCAAATTTTGGTACCCAAATCCTTTCAGCCCTATACCGGGTTCTGTCTTCCCGAATATTAAGATGCTTCTCCGATCCTTTGGGTATTTCATCCTTTAAATTTCCCTCTTTTAAAACTCCTTGTTGCGCCTCCTTTATTTGAGTAGTAAGGTTATTATGAATCATTATATTCATAGATTTTACTCGAATGGGTTCTCTGTCCTTCCTGCTCAAGGCATCGGCTACCACATTTGCCTTCCCCGGGTGGTAACGAATCTCAAAGTCGTAATCATTCAATAATTCAATCCACCTACGCTGCCTCATATTCAGTTGTTTCTGATTAAATATGTGTTGAAGACTTTTGTGGTCGGTATATATAATACTTTTGACCCCATATAAGTAGTGCCTCCAAGTCTTTAATGCAAAAACAACCGCGCCTAATTCCAAATCATGAGTCGTATAATTTTGTTCGTGAATCTTCAATTGTCTAGACGCATAAGCAATCACCTTCTTTCGTTGCATTAATACACAACCGAGACCTTGCTTTGATGCGTCACAATAAATCACAAAATCATCATTCCCTTCAGGCAATGACAATATAGGTGCCGTAGTTAGCTTTTTCTTCAATAACTGAAACGCTTTCTCTTGTTCATCATTCCATTCAAATTTCTTCCCTTTATGCGTTAATGCAGTCAAGGGTTTTGCTATTCTGGAAAAGTCTTGGATGAACCTTCTGTAGTAACCAGCTAGTCCTAAAAACTGGCGTATGTGTTTCGGAGTTTTCGGGGTTTCCCACTTTTCAACAGTTTCTATCTTTGCCGGATCCACCTTAATACCTTCTTTGTTCACTATGTGACCGAGGAATTGAACTTCTTCCAACCAAAATGCACACTTTGAAAACTTAGCGTACAATTCTTCCTTCCTCAATACTTCTAACACCTTTCTCAAATGTTCACCGTGTTCTTGGTCATTCTTTGAGTAAATAAGTATGTCATCAATGAAAACAATGACAAACTTGTCAAGGTATGGTCCACACACTCGGTTCATAAGGTCCATGAACATAGCTGGTGCATTAGTTAAACCAAACGGCATGACCATAAACTCGTAATGACCGTAACGTGTTCTGAAAGCAGTCTTTGGAATATCATCTTCTTTCACCCGCATTTGATGATACCCGGAACGTAAGTCAATCTTTGAATAAATAGACGAGCCTTGTAGTTGATCAAATAAGTCGTCGATTCTCGGTAGTGGGTAGCGGTTCTTGATGGTAAGTTTGTTCAACTCTCAGTAGTCGATACACAACCTGAATGTACCATCTTTCTTCTTGACAAACAAAACAGGAGCTCCCCACGGTGATGTGCTTGGTCGAATGAAACCACGCTCTAAAAGTTCTTGTAATTGGCTTTGCAGTTCTTTCATCTCGCTGGGTGCGAGTCTGTAAGGAGCACGAGCTATTGGTGCAGCTCCTGGTACAAGATCTATTTGAAATTCAACGGATCGATGTGGGGGTAATCCCGGTAATTCTTTCGGAAATACATCGGGAAATTCTTTTGCAATGGGAACATCATTGATGCTCTTTTCTTCAGTTTGTACTTTATCGACGTGTGCTAGAACAGCATAGCAACCTTTTCTTATTAGTTTTTGTGCCTTCAAATTACTAATAAGATGTAGCTTCGTGTTGCCCTTTTCTCCGTACACCATTAAGGGTTTTCCTTTTTCTCGTATAATGCGAATTGCATTTTTGTAACAAACGATCTCTGCTTTCACTTTTTTCAACCAGTCCATACCGATTATCACATCAAAACTCCCTAACTCTACTGGTATCAAAACAATCTTAAATGTTTCACTAACCAGTTTAATTTCTCGATTCCGACATATATTATCTGCTGAAATTAATTTACCATTTGCTAATTCGAGTAAAAATTTACTATCCAAAGGCGTCAATGGACAACTTAATTTAGCACAAAAATCTCTACTCATATAGCTTCTATCCGCACCCGAATCAAATAAAACGTAAGCAGATTTATTGTCAATAAGAAACGTACCCGTAACAAGCTCCGGGTCTTCCTGTGCCTCTGCCGCATTAATATTGAAAACTCTTCCGCGGCCTTGTCCATTCGTGTTCTCCTGGTTCGGGCAATTTCTAATAATGTGGCCCGGTTTTCCACATTTATAACAAACTACATTGGCATAACTTGCTCCGACACTACTTGCTCCGCCATTACTCGTTCCGACACCATTTGTTCCTTTCATTCTATTAACCCCTGGTCCGTAGACCTCACACTTCGCCGCGCTATGACCATTTCTTTTACACTTGTTGAAAAATTTGGTGCAGAACCCCGAGTGATACTTTTCACACCTTTGGCATAGCTGCTTCTGATTGTTGTTGTTGTTGTTGCGGTTATTACTGTTGTTGGGATGATTGTTGTAGTTGCTGTTGTTGTTGTTGTTGTTGTTGTTGTTGTTGGGCCGTTTGTTGTAGTTGCGATTGATATTGCGATTGTTGGGATAATTGTTACGATTATTGTTGTAATTGCTGTTGTTGTTTTATTGGTGATTCTTATCACCGTTTTCCTCCCACTTTCTTTTGACTTGCTTCACATTGGCCTCTTCAGCAGTCTGTTCTTTAATTCTTTCTTCAATCTGGTTCACTAGTTTGTGAGCCATTCTACATGCCTGTTGTATGGAGGCGGGCTCGTGTGAACTTATATCTTCTTGGATTCTTTCCGGTAATCCTTTCACAAACGCGTCGATCTTCTCTTCCTCATCTTCGAATGCTCCCGGACACAATAGGCACAATTCTGTGAATCGTCTTTCGTATGTGGTAATATCAAATCCTTGGGTTCGTAACCCTCTAAGTTCTGTCTTGAGCTTATTGACCTCGGTTCTGGGACGGTACTTCTCGTTCATCAAGTGCTTGAATGCTGACCACGGTAGTGCGTACGCATCGTCTTGTCCCACTTGCTCTAGATAGGTATTCCACCATGTTAACGCAGAACCTATGAAGGTATGCGTAGCGTACTTCACTTTGTCCTCTTCAGTACACTTACTTATGGCAAACACCGATTCGACCTTCTCGGTCCACCGTTCCAATCCGATCGGTCCTTCGGTTCCATCAAATTCCAAAGGTTTGCAGGCAGTGAATTCTTTGTAGGTGCATCCTACATGATTTCATGTACTGCTAGATCCAAGGTTATTGTTGGTATGTAGCGCAGCCTGTACTGCGGCTATTTTTGAAGCTAGAAAAGTTCGGAATTCCTCTTCATTTATATTCACGGTGTGTCGAGTAGTCGGTGCCATTTCCTTCAAAATAGTCAAATGGAACAAGTTAATCATACAGAATATTAAGAGTAGTTAATAGTATTTCGTAGCATAATATGAACTCATTTATAAAAGCTTTTTCTTCATATTAGCGTTTTATAAGTTTAAATTCGGGTAGTACCTACCCGTTAAGTTCATACTTAGTAGCTAATATACAATTCAACTACTACAATTCTATATGAAAAACTGATTATAATAATATTTCGCGTTCAAACTTTTACAAAATATTTTACAAACTTACAATACCGCTTATTTTACATATAGCATGAAATATAGCCCACAATAAATTTGATACAAGATGGTTGTGAAGATAATTCTAGCTAGTACACAAGTCGTTCAGCAAAGGCAATAAAGACACGTAATTCATACGTCCAGAAATAAGTCATGCATTCTAGTTTTACTAGGATTACTTCCCATCCTTGGTCTTGTGGAACATAACCGTTATGGCTGTTGATAAGACAACGTGTTATAACGTCGTCAAAGGGACGAGGGTTACGTAATGTCTAACAGTCCCGTAACAATCTAAAAACCTCATTTCTTACCCCAATTATCGACTCCGTCACTTGTGGGAACGTTTTGTTTAATAGTTGTAGCCCGATGTTCTTGTTCTCACTTTGGTGAGAAGCGAACATTACTAATCCGTAAGCATAACATGCTTCTTTATGTTGCATGTTAGCCGCTTTTTCTAAATCACGAAGTCCAATATTCGGATATATTGAGTCAAAATAATTTCTTAACCCATTGCGTAAAATAGCATTTGGGTTCCCCGCAATATATGCGTCAAAGTAAACACATCGTAACTTATGGATTTCCCAATGTGATATCCCCCATCTTTCGAACGAAAGCCTTTTATAAACCAAGGCATTCTTGGAATGTTCTTCGAATGTCTTACAAATTGATCTCGCCTTAAATAGTTGTGCCGAAGAATTCTGACCAACTCTAGACAAGATTTCATCAATCATGTCTCCGGGTAGGTCTCTTAAAATATTGGGTTGTCTATCCATTTTGTGTTTTTATACTGTAAAATAGACAAGAGTTAGATTCATAAAAAAAAATACTTATTAATACAAGCAATTTTTACATATATCATAAAGCATAAGCACACTATATTACATATATTACACCACACGAATACAACTATCTTATTCCGACTCGCTTGTTTCTTCTTCTTCGGTTTTGGTTCGTTTTGCCAAGTTTCTAGGGATATATGATGTTCCCCTAATACGAGCTGTCATTTTCCACATTGGTTTAGAAAAACCTGGTGGTTTAGAGGTTCCCGGGTCATTGTTACAACTTAAGGACTTCGGGGGTTGACGATACATATAAAGTTCATCGGGGTTGGAATTAGATTTCTATATTTTTATGCCCTTTCCCTTATTACTTTCTTTTGCCTTTTTAAATTCAGTTGGGGTAATTTCTATAACATCATCGGAATTCTCGTCGGAATCTGATTCATCGGAGAATTGGTAATCCTCCCAATATTTTGCTTCCTTGGCGGAAACACCATTGACCATAATTAACCTTGGTCGATTGGTTGAGGATTTTCTTTTACTTAACCGTTTTATTATTTCCTCCACCGGTTCTATTTCTTCATCCGGTTCCGATTCTTCTTCCGGTTCCGATTCTTCTTCCGGTTTCGACTCTTCTTCCGGTTCCTCTTTGGGAACTTGTGAATCAGTTCATGAATCATTCCAATTTACATTTGACTCTTCATTATTATTAGGTGAGTCAATGGGACTTGTTCTAGAGGTAGACATCTATCACATAATGTCAAACGCGTTAAGAGATTAATATATCACATAATATTCACATGTTAAAAATATATAGTTTCTAACAAAATTTGTTAAGCAATCATTTTTCAAGTAAACACGGTCGAAGTCCAGACTCACTAATGCATCCTAACAAACTCGATAAGACACACTAATGCAAAATTCTGGTTCTCTAAGACCAACGCTCTGATACCAACTGAAATGTCCCGTTCTTATTGATTAAAAACGTTCCATATTAATTGATTTCGTTGCGAGGTTTTGACCTCTATATGAGACGTTTTTCAAAGACTGCATTCATTTTAAAACAAACCATAACCTTTATTTCATCAATAAAGGGTTAAAAAGCTTTACGTAGATTATCAAATAATGATAATCTAAAATATCCTGTTTACACACGACCATTACATAATGGTTTACAATACAAATATGTTACAACAAAATAAGTTTCTTGAATGCAGTTTTTACACAATATCATACAAGCATGGACTCTAAATCTCGTCCTTATTTAAGTATGCAACAGTGGAAGCTCTTAATAATCACCTGAGAATAAACATGCTTAAAACGTCAACAAAAATGTTGGTGAGTTATAGGTTTAACCTATATATATCAAATCATAATAATAGACCATAATATTTCATATTTCAATACACATCCCATACATAGAGATAAAAATCATTCATATGGTGAACACCTGGTAACCGACATTAACAAGATGCATATATAAGAATATCCCCATCATTCCGGGACACCCTTCGGATATGATATAAATTTTGAAGTACTAAAGCATCCATTACTTTGGATGGGGTTTGTTAGGCCCAATAGATCTATCTTTAGGATTCGCGTCAATTAGGGTGTCTGTTCCCTAATTCTTAGATTACCAGACTTAATAAAAAGGGGCATATTCGATTTCGATAATTCAACCATAGAATGTAGTTTCACGTACTTGTGTCTATTTTGTAAATCATTTATAAAACCTGCATGTATTCTCATCCCAAAAATATTAGATTTTAAAAGTGGGACTATAACTCACTTTCACATATTTTTACTTCGTCGGGAAGTAAGACTTGGCCACTGGTTGATTCACGAACCTATAACAATATATACATATATATCAAAGTATGTTCAAAATATATTTACAACACTTTTAATATATTTTGATGTTTTAAGTTTATTAAGTCAGCTGTCCTCGTTAGTAACCTACAACTAGTTGTCCACAGTTAGATGTACAGAAATAAATCGATAAATATTATCTTGAATCAATCCACGACCCAGTGTATGCGTATCTCAGTATTGATCACAACTCAAACTATATATATTTTGGAATCAACCTCAACCCTGTATAGCTAACTCCAACATTCACATATAGAGTGTCTATGGTTGTTCCGAAATATATATAGATGTGTCGACATGATAGGTCGAAACATTGTATACGTGTCTATGGTATCTCAAGATTACATAATATACAATACAAGTTGATTAAGTTATGGTTGGAATAGATTTGTTACCAATTTTCACGTAGCTAAAATGAGAAAAATTATCCAATCTTGTTTTACCCATAACTTCTTCATTTTAAATCCGTTTTGAGTGAATAAAATTGCTATGGTTTCATATTGAACTCTATTTTATGAATCTAAACAGAAAAAGTATAGGTTTATAGTCAGAAAAATAAGTTACAAGTCATTTTTGTAAAGGTAGTCATTTCAGTCGAAAGAACGACGTCTAGATGACCATTTTAGAAAACATACTTCCACTTTGAGTTTAACCAAAATTTTTGGATATAGTTTCATGTTCATAATAAAAATCATTTTCTTAGAATAACAACTTTTAAATCAAAGTTTATCATAGTTTTTAATTAACTAACCCAAAACAGCCCGCGGTGTTACTACGACGGCGTAAATCCGGTTTTACGGTGTTTTTCGTGTTTCCAGGTTTTAAATCATTAAGTTAACATATCATATAGATATATAACATGTGTTTAGTTGATTTTAAAAGTCAAGTTAGAAGGATTAACTTTTGTTTGTGAACAAGTTTAGAATTAACTAAACTATGTTCTAGTGATTACAAGTTTAAACCTTCGAATAAGATAGCTTTATATGTATGAATCGAATGATGTTATGAACATCATTACTACCTTAAGTTCCTTGGATAAATCTACTGGAAAATAGAAAAATGGATCTAGCTTCAACGGATCCTTGGATGGCTCGAAGTTCTTGAAGCAGAATCATGACACGAAAACAAGTTCAAGTAAGATCATCACTTGAAATAAGATTGTTATAGTTATAGAAATTGAACCAAAGTTTGAATATGATTATTACCTTGTATTAGAATGATAACCTACTGTAAGAAACAAAGATTTCTTGAGGTTGGATGATCACCTTACAAGATTGGAAGTGAGCTAGCAAACTTGAAAGTATTCTTGATTTTATGTAACTAGAACTTGTAGAATATATGAAGAACACTTAGAACTTGAAGATAGAACTTGAGAGAGATCAATTAGATGAAGAAAATTGAAGAATGAAAGTGTTTGTAGGTGTTTTTGGTCGTTGGTGTATGGATTAGATATAAAGGATATGTAATTTTGTTTTCATGTAAATAAGTCATGAATGATTACTCATATTTTTGTAATTTTATGAGATATTTCATGCTAGTTGCCAAATGATGGTTCCCACATGTGTTAGGTGACTCACATGGGCTGCTAAGAGCTGATCATTGGAGTGTATATACCAATAGTACATACATCTAAAAGCTGTGTATTGTACGAGTACGAATACGGGTGCATACGAGTAGAATTGTTGATGAAACTGAACGAGGATGTAATTGTAAGCATTTTTGTTAAGTAGAAGTATTTTGATAAGTGTATTGAAGTCTTTCAAAAGTGTATAAATACATATTAAAACACTACATGTATATACATTTTAACTGAGTCGTTAAGTCATCGTTAGTCGTTACATGTAAGTGTTGTTTTGAAACCTTTAGGTTAACGATCTTGTTAAATGTTGTTAACCCAATGTTTATAATATCAAATGAGATTTTAAATTATTATATTATCATGATATTATCATGTATGAATATCTCTTAATATGATATATATACATTAAATGTCTTTACAACGATAATCGTTACATATATGTCTCGTTTAAAAATCATTAAGTTAGTAGTCTTGTTTTTACATATGTAGTTCATTGTTAATATACTTAATGATATGTTTACTTATCATAGTATCATGTTAACTATATATATATCCATATATATGTCATCATATAGTTTTTACAAGTTTTAACGTTCGTGAATCACCGGTCAACTTGGGTGGTCAATTGTCTATATGAAACCTATTTCAATTAATCAAGTCTTAACAAGTTTGATTGCTTAACATGTTGAAAACATTTAATCATGTAAATATCAATCTCAATTAATATATATAAACATGGAAAAGTTCGGGTCACTACAATATCTACTTGTTCAAACGGTAAATCAAAAGAGTTTAATATCATATTGACTCATTAAATCCATGGTTACATCTAAAGAAAATATATATGTAAGTATATTTTCATAAAGATTGTGATTAAAAATTCTTTTGTACAAACTATTAATGGTGAAAATATTTTTAACGGGTAGGTAATATTCGAGGAATATTCAGATTTCAAATTAATAAGTTACACTGTACATTCTTCAATTCAGATTCAGCAGTCATTAACAACACTGCTCAAATTCACGCATATACGTATCCGTTCACCAAAGAACAACTATTTTCATTCAAATTCAATTTCATATTTGGATTTTGACCTATCAGAATCCAACAAGTGGCATAATGAAGAAATAATGGACACAATAAAAATTGATTAGAAACAGACTAATTAACAATATTAAATTTTATTAAGAAACTACGCTAACAAAATCCTAGCTAACTGTTCCTAGCTAACTGTTAATTCCGTATTACATTTTATTTATCACAATTTATTTAATCGCAATTTATATTCTCGCAATTTTATTTATTGTCATTTAATTTCTGTTATTTACTTTACGCACTTTATTTATCGTTATTTAATTTCTGTTATTTATTTTACGCACTTTAAATATCGGGACACGTATACAAGGTTTTGACATATCATATCGACGCATCTATATATATTATTTGGAATCACCATAGACACTCTATATGCAGTAATGATCGAGTTCTCTATACAAAGTTGAGGTTGATTCTATAATAATATATATATACTTTGAGTTATGATCGAGTCTGAGACGAATACAGGTCACGATACGTATTAATTAATTCGAATATTATATATTAAATTATATATGAATTATTGAATTGCTAACTGTAGACTATCAATCAAGGACTACCAATATTGGACAATTAAAATGAATTAAAATATTGATTATAATATATGAAACTAAACAATTCTTCAAGTTTGCCACTTGATTTCATCTTAAACCTCATTTGTATATTGACGATTACAATCTACGTTCAAACCTTTCGTGATTCTTGAAAACACCTCAAACTAAAGGATGAACCAACCGCACTTCATCTACGGAAGAAAATATTAATGCATATAGTTATGCACCTGAGAAACTCTCGGAAATTGAGTAAAAGTTCAACACGTAGCCGCGTCAGATCCTTTGGCATTTATTAGCAAAAATAACTTTGCGATCTCTTTTCAAAATTAGCCAATTTTGTCACAGCTCCAACAAGTCAACTTCGACTCTTCGTACGAAACAACCCTATTATAACGTTGATATATACGCGTGCCCTTTTATTGTTACCAGGGAACCTTTCATATTCCACCATATTACCATCAGCGTTTAATCATCTAAAAACACAATTTTCCTGAAACCACCTCGGATTAATAACCGATGATTCAGATATCATAGCATTAAATGCAGAGGAAACAGAAAAATGGTAGATGGTCTAAACGACCAAAAGTTTAATGATAAAGAAAGGAGTGTTAGGAACGCTCGATAGAAAATTGGGTATTGAAAAACAGATTGAGCTACCCATGAAGGAGACCAAGGACAAATACAAGGATCAAACCCTATATTTAAAGGATTCAGGTAATTCTGAATCCGTTGAAATCTTTAGAGAATATCTTGCTCCGAAGTCATGTTAAAATCTTGCGAAAAATCTTTCTCCATCAACCATCGAACTTAGAAATTCCAAAATATCATCATCAATATCTTCGATATTTCTGAGGATATTTTTATAAATATTCTCGTCCGAAATTATATACCTCTTCGTGCTTCCGGTGTATCATTATATTGGAACATTCAATAGAAAATTTAGCACCGAAAAGCAGATTATGCGAAACTATGAAGAAAGCCGTGGACAAATCACAAAGAATAAGTTTGACTTCAAAGAATCCAAATGATTCAATGTCTGCTAAAGTCTTTAGTGAATATCTTTCTCCTTACTCTAAACCCTTGCAGACAATAGTTTCTATCATCCTCTGATCTTAGATATTCCGAGATATTATCGTATCTTTCATTATAAATATTCTCCATATTTCTGGAGATATTTTTATAACTATTCTTATCTGAAATCATTAATCGCTTCGTGCTATCAGTGTTACATCATATAGAAACTGTTAGTTTCTATATTCCGTAAACTTTCAAATTTAAAATATGAATGTTATAGAAGTAATGTTGGGAATTGATGCATGAGTTAGTATAATATAATGACACTTGATCAACGTGATTATATTACAGTAAGTCATGCTGAGTTTCTAATGAAACATGATGATTCACATATCATAACTGATAATGCTAAAAACGAACATATATTTCATAGCATTATTCCCCAAGAAAGACAAGCTTTTAGTTGCAATTGTTCTATTTACAAGTGATATTCGTTTAAATAATAAAAGGTGAAGACAAAAGACAGATTCGATGAATTGAAGACTCAAACGACCAAAAAGCTCAAAAGTACAAAAGACAATCAAAGAGGTTCCAATTATTGATAAGAAACGTCTCAAAATTACAAGAGTACAAGATTCAAAACGCAAAGTACAAGATATTAAATTGTACGCAAGGACGTTCGAAAATCCGGAACCGGGACCAGAGTCAACTCTCAACGCTCGACGCAACGGACTAAAAATTACAAGTCAACTATGCACATAAATATAATATAATATTTAAATAATTCTTAAAAATTATTTATATATTATATTTATATTTTAATCCGTCGGCAAACAAAGAGCCAAGGCTGGGTGAGCTGTAAAAACGAACTCCGCGACTTGCGGAGTTCGAAGACCAAAAGAACCGCGAGTCACGGAGATTACCTGGACGAAAATTCCTATAAAAGGCAACGCAGTTCGACGAAAATCAATATCCAATATATATCAATCTCTCTATATCTATACGTAATATTTATATTTATAATTTATATTTTAATTTTAATTTTAATTTTAATCCTAATAATAAGGGTATGTTAGCGAATGTTGTAAGGGTGTAAGTCGAAATTCTGTCTGTGTAACGCTACGCTATTTTTAATCATTGTAAGTTATGTTCAACCTTTTTAATTTAATGTCTCGTAGCTAAGTTATTATTATGCTTATTTAATCCGAAGTAATCATGATGTTGGGCTAATTACTAAAATTGGGTAATTGGGCCTTGTACCATAATTGGGGTTTGGATAAAAGAACGACACTTGTAGAAATTAGACTATGGGCTATTAATGGGTTTTATATTAACTAAACAATACCTTGTTAATTTAATATACAAACTTATAATTCGACGTATTTATATATAACCACATACGCTTGACTGGATACGGTGGGCGGGATATCTATAAATACCAATAATTATTCATTTTACCAGACACGAAACTGGATTAATAGTTAATAGACTTGTTGAAACAGGGGTGAATTACATTCAAGGGTAATTGGTGTAATTGTTAACAAAGTAGTAAAACCTTGGTTTACACGCAGTCGATAACCTGGTGTATTCATTAAACAAAGTATTAAAACTTTGTTACAATTCGAATCCCCAATTAGTTGAAATATTTAACTTCGGGAATAAGAATAATTTGACGAAGGCTTTCGCTCTTTATATTTATGACTGGTGGACTATTATGGACAAATCCGTATGGACATATTAAATAATCCAGGACAAAGAACAATTAACCCATGGGCATAAAACTAAAATCAACACGTCAAACATCATGATTACGGAAGTTTAAATAAGCATAATTCTTTTATTTCATATTTAATTTCCTTTATTTTATATTTAATTGCACTTCTGATTATCGCATTTTTATTTATTGTTATTGTATTTAATTGCACTTTTTAATTATCGCAAGTTTATTTTATCGCACTTTTATTATTCGCAATTTCATTATCATTATTTACTTTACGCTTTAAATTAAGTCTTTTATTTATTTAATATTTTACATTTTGTTTTAACTGTAACTAAAGTTTTTAAAATCGACAAACCGGTCATTAAACGGTAAAAACTCCCTTTATAATAATATTATATATATTTGTATTTTTATAAATTTAAACTAATATAGCGTTAAGCTTTGTGAAAAAGATTCCCTGTGGAACGAACCGGACTTACTAAAAACTACACTACTGCACGATTAGGTACACTGCCTATAAGTGTTGTAGCAAGGTTTAAGTATATCCATTCAATAAATAAATAAATATCTTGTGTAAAATTGTATCGTATTTAATAGTATTTCCTTGTAAAATATAAAGCTATTTTATATACACCTCGCATAACACCAAGTATTTTTGGCGCCGCTGCCGGGGACCTTAAACGCCGAAAGCGCAACGCTAAATATTAAAAAAAAAAAGATTTTTATTTTTAGTTTACTTTTATAAAAATACGTTTTTGTAAAAATACGTTTTAAATATTCGAAAACATAGAAAAGAAAAACAAAAATATAAATATTTTTAAGAGTTTATTAAATATTTGAGTTTTATAAAGTTTCTTTATTTTTATTTTATAAAAATATAAGTTTTATTTAAATATTTTGTGTTTATTTAGAACATAAAATTAAAAACCGAAAAAAAAAAATATATAAATCTAGTTTTAAGATTTTTATTATAAAGTATTTCTATTTTTATTTTAGTTTTTAAAACATAAATTTTTATTTAGTTTTTATAAATATTTTATTTAAATATTTAAACAAAAAATATAAAAAAAAAAAAAGTAAAACGAAACCTGTCGAAACCAGCCTGTCATCTGAATTTTCATATCCCGCGACTCGCGGAGTTTGAAGAAGAAAATACCGCGACTCGCGGAGCCGTCTGACACGGGTACACAGCAACCCTAATTTGGCATTTATTACGGAGTTTTAATTATTATTATTAATTAATTAGTATTTAGGGTTAATTAATTTATTATTTAGTTTAAGATTTAATTAATTTGTAATAATTATTTTTTAATTAGTTTTATTTATATATATAAAAGTAATAGTTTTATAAAATAAATAATATAAAAATAATATTTTTATAAAAATTGTACTTTTTATAACTTTTAGTATATTTTTATATTTTGTCCCTTTTTAATTGTTTTAGCGTAATTTTTTGTATTTTTCGCTCGTATTTAGTTTTAATACATAGTTTTTGCCATAGTTATTTTTAGTTCTAGATTTTTAGGCTTTGCCGTAAAATCCCTTAAGTGCTTTTTCTTTAGACTAAGATTTAGGTACTTTAGAATTTTGTGACGCCTTTTTAAGTTTTAGTTTCTTTTTAAGATATTGCCATTTGGGATATAGTTTTTCTTGTAAGCTTTAATATTTTTAGACACCTTTTACCTATGTATCAATTATCATTCCAATTAGTAATCTCAATTTGCGATTATAATTTTAAGTTAGTGATAGTAATAAGGTTGGGTTAGTCGAGTGTTTTTAAGTTCTATAAGTCATTTCTTTTTATTTCTTATTTTCCTACGCCTTTTATTTTTCAACCCTTTTCTTTTTCTTTTTCGACGCGCTCTTTTTCTTTCTTATTTCTCGTCATTCTAGTTTTTAGGACTTAGAATTTTTTCTACTTCTTATCTAAATTTCTTAAAATTACGAAAATTTATTTTAAGTGGTTAAATTGATAGACATCAAAATTTTATGGTTCGTAGTAATACTTGGATTTGTACGTGGACCGGGTTATTGGAGCCAAACAGTCCTCAATTATATTGAGACCAAACGAATCCTGCCCCTCTGCTGCATCTTTTGGCTATTCGAAACGTGGGCAAAATTAGAAAAGTCTATTAATTGGATAACTTATATAATTTTTCTTTCCTTTTTAAAAAACTAATAGGATATTCAGTGAATGCACCGAGCAAGACGTTCACCACCTTTTGTATGTTCACCACCTGTAACTAGATCAAGACATATAGCAAATATTACCGCCGTTGATTTTTCTTTAGAATCGTCATCCAGTCGACCAAGTACTCCAGTTCAAATTTCCCATAATCCATTTTTTGAACCCGACCTCACAATTGAGAATCCGGAGAATATTCAGGGACGATTCATAGATCCTGAACCATTAAATTTTCATCCGGAACCACCAATCGTTCAAACAGAGATTGTTGAGGAACGAACCATTAAATCAGAATCCTCTAGTGATTCTGATTCAACAAATTCAATTATGGAGAATCTGGAACCTTTAATTATGGAAGACCGAATGAGAGCTAAACGCACTGGCCAAGGTCACGCAATTATTCATCCAGACATTAATGCGCCAGATTATGAAATCAAATGACAAATTCTACACATGGTGACTAATCAATGCCAATTTAGTGGTGCACCGAAGGAAGATCCAAATGAACATCTTCGTACCTTTAATAGGATCTGCACTCTATTTAAAATAAGAGAAGTTGAGGATGAACAGATATATCTCATGTTATTTCCCTGGACTTTAAAGGGAGAAGCCAAAGATTGGTTGAAATCGTTACCTGAAGGGGCGATTGATACATGGGACGTTTTAGTTGAAAATTTTCTTAAACAATTCTTTCCGGCATCTAAAGCCGTAAGACTTTAAGGAGAAATTGTTACGTTCACACAGAAACCAAATGAAACTCTATATGAGGCGTGGACAAGATTTGGAAAGTTATTAAGAGGATGTCCGCAACATGGTTTAGACACCTGTCAAATAGTACAAATATTCTACCAAGGATGCGACATCACTACAAGGAAAGACATAGATATAGCAGCTGGTGGTTCCATTATGAAGAAAACCGAAACTGATGCTTATAAAATTATTGATAACACTGCTTCCCACTCACATGAGTGGCACCAAGAAAAAGATATCGTTAGATCATCTAAAGCAGCTAGAGCCGATTCTAGCCATGACTTAGATTCCATTTCCGCAAAGATAGATGCTGTTGAGAGACGAATGGAAAAGATGACTAAGGATATTCACTCAATACGAATTAGTTGTGAGCAGTGTGGAGGACCACATTTGACAAAAGATTGTCTCAGTATTGAATTAACAATGGAACAATGAGAGAATATTTCATATATAAACCAAAGGCCTGGAAATAATTATCAGAATAATTATCAACCGCCAAGACCGATCTACAATCAAAACCTGAATTATAATAGAAATATTCCATACAACAACCAACAAGGTCCTAGCAATCAACAAGTATCTAACAATACTTACAACCAGCAAAGGCCTAATTTTCAAAACAAACCACCACAAACCGATGATAAAAAGCCGAATTTAGAAGATATGATGACGAAGCTAGTTGAAACTCAAACGCAGTTTTTCACATCTCAAAAACAAACCAATGAACAAAATGCTCAAGCATTTAGAAATCAACAAGCTTCTATTCAAAATTTGAAACAAGAAGTAAGTAACCTAGCAAGATTAATAGGTGAAAGAAAACCGGGAAGTCTACCTAGTGATACAAATGCTAACCCCCGGAATGAAACAGCTAAAGCCATTACCACAAGAAGTGGTACAACACTTAAGCCACCTGAAATACCTGTAACTTCTGATGAAACTATTCCTACTCCATAAGAACCACAACCTGATCAAGATAAGGAAAAAGAACCGGTAGTTGAAAAGGTTAATGAAGATAACACAGTTAAGGATAAACCTTATGTTAAACCATACCAACCACCACTTCCTTACCCGAGTAAAATGAAGAAAGAGAAACTTGAAGCCGAGCAATCCAAATTCTTGGATATGTTTAAACAAATAAATGTAAATCTTCCTTTCATTGATGTGATTTCAGGAATGCCTAGATATGCTAAATTCTTGAAAGATCTAATCTCAAATAGAAAGAAAATGGAAGAACTCTCGGCTGTTACCATGAATGCTAATTGTTCAGCAGTGTTGTTGAATAAGATACCAGAAAAATTATCTGATCCAGGAAGTTTCACAATTCCATGTTTTCTGGGTAGTCTTAGTTCAATAGAAGCATTGGCAGACTTAGGTGCTAGTATAAATGTAATGCCGTTTTCACTATACACTAAACTAGACCTTGGAGAATTGAAACAAACCAGAATAAGTATACAACTAGCCGATAGATCAATAAAATATACTAGAGGGATAATGGAGAACATGCTAGTTAAAGTTGGTACTTTAGTATTTCCAGTAGATTTTGTTGTTCTGGACATGGAAGAAGATTTTCAAGTTCCTCTCATATTAGGAAGACCATTCTTAAACACGGCTAAAGCAATGATAGACGTGTTTGGTAAGAAATTGACCCTAAGTATAGAGGACGAGAGTGTTACCTTTTCAGTTGATAGAGCAATGCAACAACCGCAATCTGCAGATGATACATGTTATTATATTCGAACTATAGATTCACATGCAGAATTATTAGAAGAATTTCCAGAATTACAAGGAACGGGAGAATGTTCTTTAGGAGAAGGTAATGAACCAATAGATGAAGCTGAAATGTTAGCTACACTTATAGCTAATGGATATGAACCAACAACAGAAGAAATTCAAATGCTAAAAGAAGAAGACAGATATCGATATAAATCATCGATAGAAGAACCTCCGAAATTAGAACTAAAGCCACTTCCAAACCATTTGGAATACGCTTATTTACATGGTGAATCTGAATTACCTGTAATAATATCGTCTTCTCTTACTGAAAATGAGAAATCACAACTCATTTCTGTGTTGAAAGCTCATAAACCAGCCATTGCATGGAAGATTCATGATATTAAAGGAATAAGTCCTTCGTATTGCACACATAAAATCCTTATGGAAGAATTTCATAAAACGTATGTGCAACGCCAACGAAGACTAAATCCTAATATGCAAGATGTAGTTAAGAAAGAGATTATTAAACTGCTAGATGCAGGTTTAATATATCCAATTTCTGATAGTCCATGGGTAAGCCTAGTTCAATGCGTGCCTAAGAAGGGTGGCATGACTGTCATTACAAATGAGAAAAATGAGCTTATTCCTACTAGGACTGTAACAGGATGGCGTGTGTGTATTGATTATAGAAAATTAAATGACGCCACCAGAAAAGATCACTTTCCCTTACCTTTCATTGATCAAATATTGGAAAGATTAGCCGGAAACAGTTACTATTGTTTTCTTGATGGATTTTCCGGATATTTTCAAATTCCAATAGCACCCGAAGACCAAGAGAAAACCACGTTCACGTGCCCTTATGGTACTTTTGCTTACAAACGCATGCCATTTGGACTTTGCAACGCCCCTGCAACCTTTCAAAGGTGTATGATGGCGATTTTTCACGACATGATAGAAGAATGCATGGAAGTTTTCATAGATGACTTTTCAGTCTTCGGTGATACATTTGAATCATGTCTAGTTAATCTGGAACGAATGCTTATTAGATGCGAACAATCAAATCTAGTTCTTAATTGGGAGAAATGCCATTTTATGATTAAAGAAGGCATCGTTCTTGGTCATAAAATTTTAAAAGAAGGAATTGAAGTGGATAGAGCTATAGTAGATGTAATTGCTAAACTTGCACATCCCACCAATGTTAGAGGAGTCAGGAGTTTTCTAGGGCATGCCAGTTTTTACCGACGTTTCATAAAAGATTTTTCTAAAATTGCCACTCCTATAAATAAACTCCTAGAAAAGGATGCTCCATTCATCTTTTCAGATGAATGTATCAAATCTTTTAATATTCTTAAAGAAAAACTCACTAATGCTCCGATCATGATAACACCAAATTGGAATCTACCATTTGAACTAATGTGCGATGCAAGTGATTTTGCAATGGGAGCCGTTTTAGGACAAAGGATTGAAAAACGATTTCAACCTATATATTATGCTAGTAAGACGTTACAAGGAGCACAAACGAATTACACAACTACTGAAAAAGAACTCCTTGCTATTGTCTTTGCTTTTGACAAATTTCGATCATATCTCGTTCTAGCTAAAACGGTGGTCTATACCGACCATTCTGCTCTTAGATACCTATTTTTGAAACAAGATGCTAAACCAAGATTAATCCGCTGGATCTTACTCTTACAAGAATTCGATATTGAAATCCGAGATAAAAGAGGAGCAGAGAATCTCGCCGCTGATCATCTTTCTCGTCTTGAAAATCCCGAATTAGAAGTTTTAAATGAATCGGCCATACAAGACAACTTTCCTGATGAATATCTATTGAAGATAGATTATAATGAAATCCCATGGTTTGCAGACTATGCAAACTACTTAGTATGTGGATTCCTTGAAAAAGGATTATCGTACCAAAAACGAAAGAAATTCTTCAGTGATATAAAACACTATTTCTGGGAAGATCCACATCTTTTTAAAAGTTTTCCAGATGAAATAATACGCCGATGTGTATTCGGAGATGAAGCTAGTAAAATTTTAAACCATTGTCACACAGGACTAACAGGAGGGCATTATGGGCCGCAACTAACAGCAAGAAAAGTTTACGATGCAGGATTCTATTGGCCTACAATTTACAAAGACGCACACCTTCTTTGCAAATCCTGTGATGCTTGTCAAAGGGCCGGAAAAATAAGTCAACGTGATGAAATGCCACAAAATGTCATACAAGTATGTGAAGTATTTGACATTTGGGGTATTGACTTTATGGGTCCATTTCCAAAATCTCATAATAATCTCTATATTCTCGTAGCCATTGATTATGTATCTAAATGGGCGGAAGCACAAGCTCTCCCAACTAATGATGCACGAGTTGTAGTCAACTTTTTAAAACGTCTTTTTGCAAGGTTTGGAACACCGAAAGCTTTAATAAGTGATCGGGGAACTCATTTCTGTAATAATCAACTTGAGAAAGTTCTTAAAAGATATGGAGTAACTCATAAAATCTCCACCGCATATCATCCACAAACAAGTGGACAAGTTGAAAATACCAACCGAGCTTTAAAACATATTCTAGAGAAAACCGTAGGATCAAATCCGAAGGAACGGTCCATTAAATTGGAGGATGCACTCTGGGCTTTTAGAACAGCCTACAAAACTCCAATTGGAACAACACCTTTTAGACTTGTTTATGGAAAAGCATGTCATCTTCCAGTAGAAATTGAACACAAAGCATTTTGGGCTTTGAAGACATGTAATCTTGATTTACATGAAGCTGGACGTCTACGATTAAGTCAACTAAACGAATTAGAAGAATTAAGACATGAAGCATACGAAAATTCGTTAATCTATAAAGAAAGAACGAAGAAATGGCATGATAAAAGAATCAGAAGTTCAAAAGAATTTAAAGAAGGAGACAGAGTTCTTCTTTTCAATTCACAATTCAAGCTATTTCCTGGAAAATTGAAATCAAGATGGTCTGGACCATTCATAGTCAAAAGAGTTTTCCCATATGGAACGATAGAATTAATAAATTCAAATGAGATTGAATTTAAAGTTAATGGTCACAGAGTTAAACATTACATACATGGTCCGATGGAAGTTGACAATGAAGTTAATCATAATTTCACCACCCAAGAAAACCTTCAAAATGAAAACATAAATATGTTATCAACAACATATGAAAAATCAAAATTAGAATATAAGGAGGATTCAAATTTGAATGATGAAGAAGAATTCTTATACAAACCTCCCATTCCAAGAAACGAAGAAAAATGTGAACAAGAAATTCAAATAGAAGTGAAAGAACCAAGGAAAGAACACCCGAAAAAGGTTTACAAACCAACTCGACTTACTAAAGCAGGAGACCCGGGTGAATTTATCATTTCTTGCTTACTTAATGATGGTGTTGTATATAATGGACTCGCAGATTTAGGAGCAAGTGCAAATATTATGCCTCTTTCCTTATACAAAAGATTAGGCATGGGTAAATTAAAACAAACCAAAATAGGTGTTCAATCATTTGACCAAACCATTAAACACCTGGTTGGAATAGCAAATAATTTACTTGTTAACGTGGGAAGTTTGACCTTTGTTGCAAACTTCATAGTGATTAATATGGAGGAAAACCTTGATATTCCTCTAATTCTAGGTCGCCCATTTTTAGCAACCACCGAGGCATTCATTGATGTAAGAGAAGGTAGAATGACACTTAGGGATGGTGATACATCGATCACCTTTGTTAACTTAAAGTTTAGATCTCCACAAACCAAAACTGTTAGACCAATAAAAACGCATAAGTGTGGGGAAGATGAAGAAACACTTAATGATGATCCAATCACAAAGAATGCCGTTGGTGATACGAAATTAGATGAACCCATTTTTAACAGTTCAATGAAGAAACTTTATAAACGGATTCACGATGCTAAGATTAAAGGAAACTTTAAGTTATATAACCGATTAATATCCAATTTATCGTCAAAAGAAAAGGCAATGTTAGTTGAATTTGTGAAAGTTACGGAGGAAATCAACAAATGGATTGAAGTAAAAGTCAAAGATAAACAAGTTGTTGATGATTCAATTGAAAATAATGTTAATCACAATTTCAACTAAGTATAGGGAGGTTTATGTATTTCTATTAGAGTTAGATTGTCTGTTTTCGTGCAGTTCTCGAAAATGGAACCCGAATGGTCTTTCCCTAGCAGACCCAAAAGAACTAGTCTTCTCCTCTCATTCTGAATTTTTATTTTTTAGGTTTTTACGAAATGAAGACTGCCTGTGAACTAAACCATGGTCTAATGCTACACGCTTTGATCACTAAACGTAATAATGACACACTTTCGAGTGAAATAGTATCAGTAATCAGAGAAAGATTGGACGGAGTAAGAAAAGAATCCAGATGCGAAGATAATAAGTCACAATTTGGTAAAGGAAAAAATCCGCAGTGAAAAGAAGAGCACGACACCTAGAAAGATGTCACAAATGCGGAAAATGGTCACATGGAGGTAAATGTTCAAATAATCAAACCTATTCAAACACCGAATTTGTTACTTTATGCAGAGACGGACCGTTCATATGTTTAGAAGAAAAAACACTGAATGCTCGAGGTTACGCCTATGTAGCCATGGAAAACCAATTAAACCAACTATCTTATGAATGGGATAGATCATATAACTAAGAATACTATCTCACAGGTAAGTCTGTACAGTTTTTATTTTTTATTTTTATTTTTAACCTTTTGATAATAAACGCTAATTTGTTCGCTATAAAGTATTAAATTGGTATTGAATAAAATTAGGTTTGGCGACCGAAATTATTGATATCATACAAAAATTTATTACATCACTGCAAAATTTAACGTTTATTCTTAAGGTATAAATATCTTTAATCAATCAACCCAAAATATTTCAAAAATTCGTCATGAGTTAAATTAGGTTATGGAACCGAAATTACTTTACCGAAAAGAGGGGCGCATATTTTTGATAATATTTGATTGATTAAAGTGGGATAAAAAGCCAAAAAGATTTTTAAATTTATTTTTACCATGTTTTTAAAATTAATATATAAATCTTAAATTAATATTATAAACTTTGTAAAATCAATATATTTAAAATTGTAAATATTTGAAAAATTAATATAAGTTTGGTATGAATTTATAATATGAATTTTTAAATTAAGTTTGGTGTGAATTTTTTTTTTAATTTTTAAAATATGAATTTTATTTTTATGCATTTTAAATTTTAAGTTTGGTGTGAATTTTTAATATTAATTTTGAATTTTATATTTAAGTTGTGTGAATTTAAAAACAAAAATTTACTTTATGTCACTAAGTTAAAAATATGATTTTTAAAATTCGTCGTAAGTTGAAGACTAGGTCTTTGAACCGAAATTGCTTTACCCGAGGGAGGGACGAGAACTTTTATTATCATTATTTTTAATCTTATTGAATTAAAGTATGCCAAAAACATTAAAAAAACCAAAAATCTTAGCTTTTAAAACAATCGCTACAAAAAGACAAATTTTAAAATTTTGTCGAAGGACGGACTAGGACGTCGATCTGAAACGACCTCATCTTAAATAACAAGGGAAACAAAATTTTAAAATTAATTACTTAATTGTTTTAATTAGTATAAGATATATATAAAAAAATATATATACAAACTCCGCGACTCGCGGAGTTTGAAGGGTCAAACACCGCGAATCGCGGAGGGACCAAAATACAGAAAAAATAAAAACGTAAAGAACAGATCAGTCCCCAACCCAACACCCACGAAAATACTGCGAAAAAACCCGAGAAAACACTCCCAAATTCACAATTTTTCACCGTTAATCATCAAATCTTTTACTAAAATCACGTTAAGAAGGATGCTATCAAGGAATTACTCAAGAAAAACGGTAAATTTCTACACCTAAACACCATTTAATCCGAAAATTAGTGTTCTTGAGCAATTTTATACCCAATTTGATTTTGATGCTTTTTAGTGTAATTATGCTTAAATTGTTTATGTATTATGCTTGTATAACCTAGATTGATGCTATTTAACATGATTAGAAGCCTTAAACTTCAAATTTTGAGTAATCTAGGGTTTGTGTTCTTGAGCAAATTTGGGGCTTTTTGATATAAACAGGTTATGGCCGATTTTTGTCATGAATTGTTGCTAAATTAAGTAGTGTAACATGTTTAGGTAGCTAAACGATCCAAACTTTGAGCCTAAGCATGATTTTGAGAATTAAAGTGGACTTTTTCAAGTCTAAAATTCATGAACTTGATTTTTGAGAGATAATGCCATTTGAAACTTGTTTAATTGCTAGTAATGATTATTTTGACATGTTATTTGAGTTGAATGCTTATGAACTTGGTGAACATTTTCATATATGCTTATTTGAAAAAGTGTAGATTTGATGAAAATATGAAAATGAGCTTAAGTTTGATATAAATTGGACATGTTATTGTAATTATTTTGATTGATGATTTTGCTGACACTAATGCATATTTGGATGCACAAAAATTGTGTTTGATGTGTTTTGCAGACTGAAAGGGGTGAATCTTCATCCCAAGCTCGCAATGCTCCTACTGAGAATACGGAACAACAGGAGGTGGATAACTACTACAAACAAGATATTCCTCATCCAGTCATGACATTTTCTGATATGCACTTGGAAGATTTGCACCCGAACCTGAGATTTGACAGACTTTGGATAGATTATCCAAAATACCAAAGGGGTTTGCATACTCTTCATTCTAAAGCTGTTGAAGTACCTAGGGTCATAGAATGGGGACCATTAGAAGCTGTAGAATTGGCTGGGCCAATTAGGGAATTACTTGCACAGAGGTATGGTAATTCTACTTTTAACGATTGGGTACGGTTATTCAACATGCGTAGACCTGTATATAAAGTATGGTGTGAAGAATTGTTATGTAGTATAGAAATAAATGATCGGGTAGCTAGTTTAACCGATCGATCTTTTATTAGATTTTTGTTAGAAGGTTCGATGCGCCACATGTCTTTACTAGACATGGCTCAGGCTTTACGTATATATACGCCTGAGGAGTTAGCATCTGCCGATTGTAGAGGGTTGATACTAAATGGTAGAAAGATAGACGAAAATTTTGATACGCATGGTGTATGGAGTCAAATGACTAGCCATCACCGATTCAAAGGGGGAAATTACTCTTATTTGGATATAGATAGAGCAGAGTTAAGAGTAATTCATAGGTTTTTAGCTAATTCGATTACACAAAGAGGTAAGAATAAGGAAAAGGTAAATGAACAGGATTTGTTTTACTATATGTGTATTCGAGACCCACAAAGCGCTGTAAGTATACCTTATTATGTGGGTTATTATTTATCAGCTATGGTTAGGGAGATGAGACCGCATAGCATAATAGGAGGTGGTATATTTATTACTTTGATTGCTGAATATCTCGGTGTGGATATAAGTCGGGGGGGGATTATTAGTCGAAGAACCAGAACCCATAGATACAATAGGTTTAAATGTATACCATGGTGCGAAAGTTTTGAAGAGGCGAAATAACGCCGCAGTACGATATAATGGTAGACATCCACAGGTTGAGAGAAACCAACAGCAAGGTAATGTAGGAGGGGGAAATGAAATGGCAGAAATGCAAAGGTTTATAGCTTCACAAGAGTATGAAAATGCTAGACGTAGAGCATTTGAAGATTGGCAAGTTCATCAAAACCAAATCATAGCTTATTGCCAACATATAGGTAGAAACTATATTCCTACTCCATCTCCCATATTCCCTCCCTGGTCTATAGAGATCCAACCACCGTATCCTACGTATAACCCAGCCGAAGCATTTTATAGCACCTATGGTTATGCATGGAACCCCTACTGGTATTAGTATCATCCCTAGTCTACTTAGTTTTATTTATTTTGTAATTTGTAATGTTGATACGTTTAATACTTATGTTAATATTGTAATAGTTTTTATAATTTTCTAACTTTTATTCTTAGATTTCAATAATTTTTGAATGTGGGGTAATATAACAAACTTCAAAAATATGTATATATGTTTGCAGTTTATCTTATGTACACAACAGGGTAAAACAACGCATTTTCAAAGACTGGTATTAAGTTCAGCAAAAGCAACTAATTTTGACGACAAGATGCAAAATATATGTGAAATAACAACAAGACGGAATGAACAAATGATATGCACCATTTATCATTCAGCAAACAAACGCCAATATATTTGGAAACTTTGGTAAAATTTAATCATTTTCACACAAATCACCCTCAATAATTTAAATTGTTACTGATTTCTTGCAAATGAGGGCATTGCAAGATCTTAAGTGTGGGAAGGGGTTAAATTCTTTCGGATTTTTAAAATCTTTATCTTAAACACTTGGTTACCATTAAAAATACTAGTAAAGCAGTAGTTGTATTAGAACCTAGTGCTCTCTGATAATAAAGAACAGCCCTAGTCTTATATACTGACTACCCAATTCTAGTAAAATTTTTCAAAATTTTCAATTAAATGAACTCAAAATCATGTTTATACATATTTATGAACGATAAAACTAGGTGTTAATACCGAAATTATTGTTACCTTGGAAAGGACATAAATTGAGAAACAAACCAAAATGTTAGAATTCATTTAAAATGGAATAGAGGACAATAAAAAGGAAAATAAAAGCCAAGTGTCGGAAAAATTGCCAAGTTATCTTAAACATATGTCACATATTTCTGTAACAAATAACTGAAAATACTTTTGCTTTGGACTAAACTAAACTGTTTTACCTGATGAAAGAAAAGAAGAGATGGATCTACACGATGAATCAATTCCATCATTAAAAGGAAGTAAAGTCTTCCGAAAAATACACGCGCTTCTTGATTTAGGTCAAGAAGTTGTCGTCCAGACCAGCTGTAGGTTGACGAAAAATCTAGAAAAGTCATCACTAAAATCAGCAGGAAATCCACGGACCTCAGCATCAAACAGGGTCGCCAAGTGGTCAGACTTATCCTAACCATGAGAGGATCTGTCTTGTAAAATGGGGAGGGCACCGTGCAAATTAGCTTGATAAGACTAATGAATCAGATCCCCAGAAAGGATAATCTCCTTAAAGATCAAAAATCAGCTTTTAAGACTGATATTACTCAATCCTTGAGATTGACCTTAAAGATTGAGAATTACAAACTCATGGAATTCAATGATATCTAAACTCGAGCTTGAACGAGAAAATATTTTGATCAAAAATACAAACCGATTTGTTTTCTGAAAACCCATTTTCAATGCGTTCATTACCATTGAACATAAAATCCTAGGAATTCACCTGGAATTCATTAGGTCACCTGAACCAAATCGGGTGTCAACCGTAAGAACGGTGGTTGCATAGCATGGTCAAAGACAGGACCTTGTGCCAGACCAAAAAATCATAAGGGTGAGCTTTACTATTGCTCCTACCAAGGATAGTAATTGCGTCCGACACGTTATAGACCATAATTAAAAGCATGTCAGGGGACATTGCCTTAACAGTTTCTTGTTCAACGCTTTCCTTTACAACCGAATGGTAGTTTACCGAAAGGTAATATACGGGACAAGTAAACTGGACGTGTTGCTTTCCAAATACAAGGTTAGCAAGTGGGTAACACAAAACCGCAAGTTTTGAGCTAAAATTTTCAAATCGGAAACCCACCAAACCCACAAAAAGAATTTGCAAACACCGGTGAAGGGTTATTCCGGAAAACTTATCTAGGGTAAAAACTAGATTTAATTTTCAAAAGATCAAATGTTTTCATAAAGATCCAATTTCCTTAATGGATCTAAATTTTTATAGTCATGTGGGACTGTAAACCATATCGTTACTACCATTGTTTATACCGCTGTATAGAAATCACTGATGTACAAAGTGTGAAGAATAAAGAAGTGATTCTAGTATTTCAAGACTATATTGCTTGAGGACAAGCAACGCTCAAGTGTGGGAATATTTGATAATGCTAAAAACGAACATATATTTCATAGCATTATTCCCCAAGAAAGACAAGCTTTTAGTTGCAATTGTTCTATTTACAAGTGATATTCGTTTAAATAATAAAAGGTGAAGACAAAAGACAGATTCGACGAATTGAAGACGCAAACGACCAAAAAGCTCAAAAGTACAAAAGACAATCAAAGAGGTTCCAATTATTGATAAGAAACGTCTCAAAATTACAAGAGTACAAGATTCAAAACGCAAAGTACAAGATATTAAATTGTACGCAAGGACGTTCGAAAATCCGGAACCGGGACCAGAGTCAACTCTCAACGCTCGACGCAACGGACTAAAAATTACAAGTCAACTATGCACATAAATATAATATAATATTTAAATAATTCTTAAAAATTATTTATATATTATATTTATATTTAAATCCGTCGGCAAACAAAGAGCCAAGGCTGGGTGAGCTGTAAAAATGAACTCCGCGACTTGCGGAGTTCGAAGACCAAAAGAACTGCGAGTCGCGGAGATTACCTGGACGAAAATTCCTATAAAAGGCAACGCAGTTCGACGAAAATCAATATCCAATATATATCAATCTCTCTATATCTATACGTAATATTTATATTTATAATTTTAATTTTAATTTTAATTTTAATTTTAATCCTAATAATAAGGGTATGTTAGCGAATGTTGTAAAGGTGTAAGTCGAAATTATGTCTTTGTAACGCTACGCTATTTTTAATCATTGTAAGTTATGTTCAACCTTTTTAATTTAATGTCTCGTAGCTAAGTTATTATTATGCTTATTTAATCCGAAGTAATCATGATGTTGGGCTAATTACTAAAATTGGGTAATTGGGCCTTGTACCATAATTGGGGTTTGGATAAAAGAACGACACTTGTGGAAATTAGACTATGGGCTATTAATGGGTTTTATATTAACTAAACAATACCTTGTTAATTTAATATACAAACTTATAATTCGACGTATTTATATATAACCACATACGTTTGACTGGGTACGGTGGGCGGGATATCTATAAATACCAATAATTATTCATTTTACCGGACACGGAACTGGATTAATAGTTAATAGACTTGTTGAAACAGGGGTGAATTACATTCAAGGGTAATTGGTGTAATTGTTAACAAAGTAGTAAAACCTTGGTTTACACGCAGTCGATAACCTGGTGCATTTATTAAACAAAGTATTAAAACTTTGTTACAATTCGAATCCCCAATTAGTTGAAATATTTGACTTCGGGAATAAGAATAATTTGACGAAGGCTTTCGCTCTTTATATTTATGACTGATGGACTATTATGGACAAATCCGTATGGACATATTAAATAATCTAGGACAAAGAACAATTAACCCATGGGCATAAAACTAAAATCAACACGTCAAACATCATGATTACGGAAGTTTAAATAAGAATAATTCTTTTATTTCATATTTAATTTCCTTTATTTTATATTTAATTGCACTTCTAATTATCGCATTTTTATTTATTGTTATTGTATTTAATTGCACTTTTTAATTATCGCAATTTTATTTTATCGCACTTTTATTATTCGCAATTTCATTATCATTATTTACTTTACGCTTTAAATTAAGTCTTTTATTTATTTAATATTTTACATTTTGTTTTAACTGTAACTAAAGTTTTTAAAATCGACAAACCGGTCATTAAACGGTAAAAACCCCCTTTATAATAATATTATTATATATATTTGTATTTTTATAAATTTAAACTAATATAGCGTTAAGCTTTGTGAAAAAGATTCCCTCTGGAACGAACCGGACTTACTAAAAACTACACTACTGTATGATTAGGTACACTGCCTATAAGTGTTGTAGCAAGGTTTAAGTATATCCATTCAATAAATAAATAAATATCTTGTGTAAAATTGTATCGTATTTAATAGTATTTCCTTGTAAAATATAAAGCTATTTTATATACACCTCGCATAACACCAATAACGTCATCATATGCCATGTTACACGACTCTTACATTCTGTTAAATCTATGATCATGTCAAGAACATATTTTCTTGATAGTCCTATTTTTCCTTGAATTCTGGTAATCTGACAAGTCAGATTGTGCTATTACCATTTTCTTCTTAGAACATTAACAATGTTCATTCTGAAACGTATATCTGTGAATTCTGGACCATTACAAGAGATGCCCAATCGCAAGAAGAAGAAACGAAGGGACAAAGCTCCGAAATATAAATTGGAGTATAAATCGCAGCAAAAAGGAGGGAGTATTAACTGTGGATGACAGTGATTATAGGAGACAGGAAGAGGGACATTGAAATATAAGGGAGAATATAAAGCCCAACAACAACACCGAAATTACAAACTGTGGATATCAGTGCGTATAGAAATATAAAGACACGGGAGGATTATAAATACAATAATCCCTAGAGCATAGTAGAAATAAACAGATTCATCCTGTGGAAGTTGGAAAAGGAGAATGATTGTTATGACAGTCAGGATAAGGACAAGGATTAGAATTGGATTAAGCATTTTCACAATCTTTTGGATTTGGGAATTGAGTATAGAAGTGGTGAAAACTAATGGAACGGAAAAAGTTTAATTTATAATGAAAATATCAGACAGAGCAATCAAGTCAGATCACCGTATTTAATTATAGAGATCTTAATTTTCTTACTCGCCGAAGAATCTAATCTTTTAGATTTCGAAGATTTTCTTTAAATCCCTTGAATTCCGGAATTCAACCCTGACTACGTCAAAAGTTAAGACGCACCTTATTTTCTAATTTCCACCGTAACCACATCAAAAGTTGAATCTCTATCTCAATCTGTTGTGACAGCTTCATTCGTACACTTCATCTAATCGAATCGTTTTATCTATATTAGTCAATAATGATAAAACTCAATTTATCAACTCAAAGTTGTCATGAAAACATTTTTATTGTTAGTCATGACCACCTCACTCAAATTTTGGGACAAAATTTCTTTAACGGGTAGGTACTGTGATGACCCGGGAATTTCCGACCAAATTTAAACTTAATCTTTATATTATTCCGACACGATAAGCAAAGTTTGTTAAGTTAAATCTCAAGAATTTTAAACTGTGTTTATATATTCATTTACCCTTCGACTGTTCTCGACGATTCACGAACAACTATTTGTAAATAGATACATATATATTTAAAAAATAATAATAAAAATATATATATTAATTGGAAATATAAATTGAAATATTATATTATTTAGTTATTAAAATTAATTTTGAGAAATAAAATAATATAAGATATAATAAAATTTATTATAATTATAATTACTATTATTATTATTATTAGCACATTAGTACACTGTATATACAATTTTTTCTTTATATGCATGCTACTAAAATTCCTAATTGTCTGAAACCTAATCCTTGAATTGTCTGAAACCTAATCCTTGACTGATCTTTAGTTTAGTGTGAATGTAAATTGTCTCATGTTTATCATGAATCTTATAATAGTTTCTAAATCATAGTCAAATAAATTAAAAGGAATCGCTGGATGCATAAATACATCTATATATGTAGATATAGACTTGATACAGATAACCTAACGAATAAGACATTTACTATGCTTAATTGATTGAGTGATAAGCTTTTTGTTACCATTTCACATTATGGGTAATTAATATATTATTATTATTATTAATATTATTATTATAAACATATTTATATTTATTAATTATTAGTATGAATTATAAACAAATGATAAAGTCAGATGTATAAGCAATCTATTATATTTCACAATCTTCTTAAATTCTTCTGTATCTACCCGTGATTTCGTGTCTCCCACAAATGCCACTACAAAACACAAATGGATCTTTCCTATCTACTACAAACAACTATCTTCTTTCACCTCCTATTTCGCAGTCCAAATCATCATCACTTTAGACTTTCTGCAAACTACTAATCGAAGCTATGAACATCTAAAGAACACCACCTCATCACCATCACCTTACTCAATTTTTTTAACCGATCACCAACATCAAACCTAATTTATCACTATGCATCGATCACCAGTAAAACCACCACAAGAACCATCATCGACACCACACCTACTGTTTTGTTTCAGCTGCTACTTGCCATCTGTTGCAACCACCACTATCACCCCACAACCACCATGACCACCCTACCTAAATGACTAAACCACCATCACAACCATGATCACCACCAACATCACTTTTATTTGTTATCCGTTGAACCCAAAATCAACCATTATCGCCACCACCACCGGAAGTCACCATTACAACCGGGAACCATCATCAAATACCCTCATCAAAATGGACTATTGTAATTCGATATTGATGTAGGCTTGTTACCTCGATCGATCAACAAATTTTTCTATGATACATCATCACCAAAAAATATAAACATCGAACGTTTTATGTTGGATTGTAATCCCTTGTGATTAGCAACTGGAACCATCACCCAAACCACTACTCCCTTCGACCCACACCATTTGGCCATAGTCGCCATCACCATCAACCATCAACGCCAATTGCTGCTGCACTTTTGATTCAATTACGAGTTGAGAACAACACCATGATTATCATATACCACTCATCCTCATGTTAATGTTACAGCTACTTGGTTGTTTTCAAGTGCAACCCATAAATCCCATATCATCAACGATCACATATTACTTCCACTTTCCTGCAACCAAAACACCAACACCCACCATCGATTACACTTATTTTCTTCAAAACCATTACCTCGTTATCTCCTGTTTCTACTGTAAGGATTCTGTTTCAGCTTTCTATTTTTCTTCATACTCGTCATCATCGAACCACTTTATGAATACCCTGGTTGCTTATTAAGTTTCATATTTATGTTTCTGTTTGTATCTAAAGAACCCGTTGTCCTTCTTCGATTTACTGAGCAAACACCAAAACCCTCGATCGATAAACTGCTACTAGCTTCTGTATTATGATCGAAGATGATAGAGGAAGATGATACCGTGTTGTTTATTTTCTGTTACAGCTGCAGTAATCTCTGATTTCTGATAGAGATAATGATTAACGATATTAAAAAGTAATAATATGGTTGTTGTGGTTGTCGGCTAAAAAAAAGGGGGGGGATGAAGTGGAAAGAAAACACTTACTCTTTTTATTTCATGGCTGCTTGAGTTGCTTTTAACCGAACCCCACAGAAACAATAATCAGACAACCCCACAATCCACAGATAGGGTTTAAATGGAAACAAGATATCGGGCTTTTTAATCATTCACGCATGAACCATGTGTTGTTGGCCCACTGCGGATTAAACCCACGATTTATATTACTGGATTATGATGAGTGTGGCCCAATAATGAAATAAGAGATGATAATGGATCTTAGACCCAAATGAAATTTAGGAAGAATAGGAAGAATTAAGAAACCGAATATTACGGGTTAATTATATTGAGATGGGATAATAATCAGATAAATGAAATGGTTCAACTGGTTAGGGTGTTTATGGGTGAGTGAGAGGTCGCGGGTTCGAGCCCTGGCAGAGTTCTTTTGTTTTTAATCTGATTCTTGAGAAGGTAGCATTTCCTTTCATTATTATTATTACCATTAATATAATCAATATTATTAGTATCATTATTATTATTACTAATATTATACTATTAGGATTATTATTAATAACTTTATAAGTATTATTATTACAGTTAATATTATCATTATTTTATTGTTAATATTATAATTATTATAATCATAATTATAGTTATTATTATTATTATTATTATCATTATTTTTAACATTATTATTATTATCATCATTATTTTTATTACTATTATTATCATTATTATTATTTTTACAACAAATAAATATTGTGCATATAAAGTTAAACTTATAATAAACATATTTTTTTTATATAAACATTCATATTTAACAAATGATGTATTTTTAAATATAATATTAATCATATATAAATATTAATATAATTATATAAATATTAGTCATTTTTAAAGATACATACAAATTGAATATATATAATATATAATTTAAGATATAATAAATTTGTTCGATTATAAATATATGTGTTAATATATATAAATGATATAGGTTCGTGAATCCGAGGCCAACCCTGCATTGTTCAGTTGTTCAATATAGTCATATATATTTTTACTACAAAATACATTAGGTGAGTTTCATTTGCCCTTTTTTACTCTTTACGTTTTTTTTTGGGCTGAGAATACATGCAAATGCTTTATTAACTGTTTTACAATATTTATACGCGTGAGTTTCATTACTCCCTTTTTATATATATTTTTGGGACTGAGAATACATGCATTGCTTTTATAAATGTTTTACGATATAGACACAAGTAATCGAAACTACATTCTATGGTTGAATGCTCGAAATCGAATATGCCCCTTTTTATTAAGTCTGGTAATCTAAGAATTAGGGAACAGACACCCTAATTGACGTGAACTCTAAAGATAGATCTATCGGGCCCAACAAGCCCCATCCAAAGTACCGGATGCTTTAGTACTTCGAAATTTATATCATGTTCGAAGGAGGATCCCGGAATGATGGGGATATTCTTATATGTATATTGTGAATGTCGGTTACCAGGTGTTCAATCCATATGAATGATATTTTTGTCTCTATGCATGGGATGTATGTTTATGAGAAATGGAAATATGAAATCTTTTGGTCTATTAAAATTATGAAATGATTATTTATGATAAACTAATGAACTCACCAACCTTTTGGTTGACACTTGAAAGCATGTTTATTCTCAGGTACGAAAGAAATCTTCCGCTGTGCATTTGCTCATTTTAGAGATATTACTTGGAGTCATTCATGACATATTTCAAAAGACGTTGCATTCGAGTCATTGAGTTCATCAAGAATATTATCAAGTCATTTATAGTTTAGATATATTATGAAATGGTATGCATGTCTGTCAACTTACGACGAAATGAAAGTTGTCATTTAAAAATGAATGCAATGTTTGTAAAATGTATCATATAGAGGTCAAGTACCTCGCGATGTAATCAACTGTTGTGAAACGTTTATAATCGATGTGGACTTCGTCCGGACGGATTAGGACGGGTCTTCACAATAAGTTGGGTATATATCGAGTAAGTGATGGCTTGCAACCGTGTCCCATCATGTTTTGTTTCGGTTGTCGAATAAAGAGGAAGAAAGAAAAAAAAATGATGGTGGTGGAATGGATGTGGGTGGCGGTTTATGTAAGGTGGTGATATATGTGAATTGTCGTGACCTCCGATGGTGGTGGTGGTTTAAGGAGGGTTGGGTGATCTTTTGTTGATTCGATCAAAGAAAGAAATAACTAGAAAAATGCAAGGGATGGTGTTCGTTGGTTAAAACAGAAAGATGAGTAGTTGTAATAAGTTGTTTTGGTGAGTCGGGTGGTGACCAAAGATGGTACTAGGTAGTGCTTTTATTTGAGCAGGTAGCAAAAGAAATATATAAATGATATTTGCATTCATATATCCCACACACACACACACACACACACACATACATATATATATATATATATATATATATATATATATATATATATATATATATATATATATATATATATATATATATATATATATATATATATATATATATATATATATATATATATATATATATGTATATATATATGTCAAATGGTTGAGGTAACATAAAGTAAAAAGATTAAAGGATGTACAGAAAGAAACAGTGTAAGTTGTTAGTAATGGATTCGGTTAATCACATATTTGTATGTAAGTCCATATAAATATCTAGGATAAAAGTTAGTGGAAGACAAAAACAAAATCATTAATATAATAATAAATATAATTATAATAATTTATATCATATGTTAAAAGAACGTGTAAGCACAGTGAACCAATAGTTTAGCAGCCGAGATTTTGTGTGCTTCTACTGACAGTTTTTCCGGACTGTGTATCGTGCGAAATCGGTGGCGGATAAAGTGTTCAGAAAAATTCCATATTTTTAAAATAACTATATTTCTTTATTTTGGTCATTGTGGTATAAAATTAGATCATTAATTTATTAAATAAAAATTACATCACTGTCCCTCTCATTTATCGGTAAAATATAAAAAGTGTTAAAACTTAACAAATAGTTCCTAAATACATTTTTAATAAGCCAAAAATTTATAGAACTCATTTTTGTATCACCGTTTATTTTAAAATCACATAAGTTTGTTTTAACTAGTTTACTATCAATTGAATGATAAATGAGTGCTACTATTGTGTACTAAATAAATTCAAATTCAAAATCAAATATATATATATATATATATATATATATATATATATATATTCAATATACTTTATTTATATATAGAGATATATTTTAAATAATAATTATTATAATATCCTATTTTTATTTATTAATTTTTAATAACAACAATATATAATACATCAAGTTATATTTCGAATTATTATTTATATATACATACACGCATATCTATTTACAATTAATTGTTCGTGAATCGTCGAGAGCAGTCGATGGTCAATTGAATATATGAAACAGTTCAAACTTTTTGAGACTCAACATAACGGACTTTGTGTGACGATCGCTCCAAATCCATATGGACGAACATGTCATTCATCGATTTCATTGCGAGGTATTTGACCTCTACATGATACGTTTTGTAAACATTGCATTCTTTTGAAAAGGCACACCATAAATGAATATTTAAATCAAAGGTTTTCGACATCTGATGATATCTACATATAGACAATCACCGTAAATGATAGTTTACAATAGTACTTCCGTTGACAATGCAGTCAAAATAAGATACATGGTGATGATTTGGTAAATGCAACGTTTTCTTGAAAAATATGCCATGTAAGACTCCATGCACATAGCTTGCCTAACATATAAGCAAACAGTGAAAGACTTCTAGGGAACCTGAGAATAAACATGCTAACAAGTGTCAACACAAAGGTTGGTGAGTTCATAGTTTTAGTGTTTCGCATAATCTGTATATAAAGGTGGATCACAAGATTTCAGTTGTTTCATCCAGAAACGTTTATCAAAATATTCTACGAAATTGAGCACCCTGGTAACTAAACTTAACGTATATATAATTTATACCCTTTGTATAATCATCTTAATAATACACGTAAACTAACGTGTACGCTTCTCAAATAGCATAGGTCCGTTAAAAAGCTAGTGCTCTAGCTCGGACGAGGATATCAAGCCCTATGGATCCATATACTACTACTCGCGCCTACCAGTTCTTATAACCGGCAGTTACTAGTTACCAAAGCTAAGGGATTATCGGTTCAAACTCGGTGTAGAATTTAGTATGTACTTGTATCCATTGCGTTTAAAATAAAATGCATGTATTCTCAGCCCAAAAATATATATTGCAAAATCATTTAAAAAGGGAGCAAATGAAACTCACCTTAGCAGCATATAAAGTCGTTCACCAAAATGTGACTAAAACTCGGATTACCAAATAACCGTAGATCTCAACCTAGAGAACATATGTTGGTCAATAAATGCCTATCAAGCTAGGTCTGGTCATAGTGTATCACAATCCTAATGCTCGAGATCAACATACAAAGGTTATCCAAAGTCGTTTCAAAAAGTCAATTTTGATAATAGTTCAACAAAACGAGACATACCTTATATAAGGAGTCATTTACTAGGTTGGTAATATTCAAAAATCCATTTTATCAATCTCGTAAACAAGCTGTTTAAATCTTAATGGCAGATTCAAAAGCAATTTCAATTAACGTCAATCATAATTCAGTTGACCATATCTTTTGATTCGTTCATCGAAACTATTCGATATCTAAATGAAAAGTCATTGATTTTTCGCCAGATTTCCAAAAACATGCATATCATATACCTTTTACCAGTAACATATGTATTTAATTCGTGATTCATCATAAACTGTTTAACAACAAAATTTAGCATACAAGCATGTATAAATATATATACTCGAGCACTAGACATGGATACACAATTAATATATAAAAGATAAAATATGAGTGCTTACGTATCAATATTAAGATCCAATATTGTAGGAAAGTACGTAGACGCAACGAAGATGATAAACACTAGGTTTGATTCACAAATATACCCCCAAACATTACCCATAACCTCCTTGGCAATAACCCATAATTTCCTTAGCTCTATCCCGCTTGAAAACCATTTTGAAAGTGACACGCTCATAACCTCGTCGTAGTATTTTATGTATAATACTAATTAATAATATTAATAATAATAAGATTAATAGTAATAATAATCTTAATAATAATAATAATAATAATAATAATAATAATAATAATAATAATAATAATAATAATAATAATAATAATAATAATAATAATAATAATAATAGTAAATTAGTGTTTTACTGGTTCATCTTAAACGTTTTAGTTAACTTATCTAAATATCAAACAGATAATCAAACCGATAAGGTTAATGCACAGTATCATTTTCATAACACTTTGTTATGTTTTCAAGTTATAGCATATGTATTTATTTACATATAATTGTTCGCGAATCGTTGAGAACAATCGAAGGGTAATTGAATAGTTCAAAATTTTGAGATTCAACTTCATAGAATTTGCTTATCATGTCAAAAACGTTAAAGATTAAGTTTAAATTTGGTCAGAAATTTCCGGGACATCACACTTTGCTTATCGTGTCGAAATCATGAAAGAATAAAGTTTAAATTTGATCGAAAATTTCCGGGTCGTCACAGTTAAAATCCTTCGTATGCTCACGATTGGAGCAAGATGTGGTGAAGGGTCGTGTGAACCTAATTGTTAGTAAAGTCTACCTTTGGTAGCATTGTACGGTTGTACAAGATGTGGGTATGGAACGTAGATCCAAGTGGGGGAGTTGCACTCCCACACGATTTAGTAGATCCAGAATTTGTGATTGGACCTAGATTTGGTCGATTTGTGGTAAAGTGAAATTTCGGTCGAATTGTACTTATGATTTTGGATTTAAATTATCACCGAGGTGGTAATGTGGTAAATCTCGTTGAGAGATAATGGACGTGTTTGACGAGCAAGGTGAGATCCCTCGGTTAAGGAATGTGCGTGTCAGATTCTCTTTTAGAGAATTATTGTTTTTTGCCTATGTGCGATATAGGTAGTTCTTGCTCGATGGTGTTGGCGTTGTGTACACGTACGTATGGTTGATGGTTAGTGTATCCGTTAGGGTTCACTATAGTGTATCAGTGCGCGATGTTGCACTACTCGTTGTTTGAGGCCAAAAGAGCGTATGTGATTGGTTTGTTATGGCCGTTGACTCGGTCCGCTAACTTCATCATGGGAGTAGTGTTGTATCGGTATGGTATAACATTATCGGGAAATTCGAGTACCGATGGGGAATGGGAGTACCATTCCTATGTTGAGATTTGGGAGGTAGACACGTGTGGATGCGGTCATTTTATTGAGGAGGTGATTCTCGTGTAGTTCGGATTCACAATGACACATGTGGTTGCGGTCATTCTATTGGGATAGTGACACTCGTGTAGTTCGGATTCACTAGGGTGCGTGTAGTTCGGCCAATCCCAATTGTTGTGCGGTGAAGGTTGTGAGTCACGTGTGGTGCGGATTCACTAGGGCGCGTGTAGTTTCGGCCAGCCTTCATGTTGTTCGATGTGTGAACACCGATGGGAAATTCGAGTACCATCCCCGTGTGCGAATGGATATGTGTTGTCCATGAGTTAGTGTTATATGTCGTCGTACACTAACGGTTGTTGTGAACTATTGGTTGTTTTATACGCCGATGGTGGGGTCGTAAGGACCAAGTTGTGTGATTAGTGATGAGATAGTCATGTTTCGCTCACATGTTGTTACGGGTGTGACAATAGTCGATTTTGTACACCTTGGGTTTAGCGTTACCATAGTCGTTTTGGAGGCTATCGGTTTTAGCCATTGCTTATAATGTTATGATAGTGGCGTATTAGTCGTATTTGAGCACTACGAGGGATATTAGGTGTTAAGTGTTGTCCGTAAGGATTCGTTTTTGTTCGGTCTTCATCATTCAGGTTGTTGACCTTAGGTTGAGACTTGGTTGCTTTTAGTTGTTAAGGGTGACTCTTTGGGAAGAATTGCCTAGAGGAATTGGAAGAATGCGTGGTGATTTCGCGTATTCTAAGCGATCGTTATAGACTTCGAATGTTGTATGTATTGCACGTCTCGAGATGCGTGCAAGTGTGTATTTAGTAATGGATAAATCTTGGATTGATGAGAAATATGTTGGAAGTCGAACTGGAACGTTTGTTCGAGAACCATAGCGTATAGGTTCGGATTGATTAAGTGACTAGGATCACGAGGACGTGATCGAATCTAAGTGGGGGAGAGTTGTAACACCCCGTTTTTCCACGTACATGATATATAAGTGTATTGTGTAGGTACGACTAGTGTATGAAGGATTCGAGGCGTATTCATATGTTGGAGTTCATGTATGCGAGAAGTGATCAGACCGTGTGTTGGGTCGCGGTGCGACATTCAACTAGTTTCAGTTTCAGTTGGCTCGACAAACTAGTCCCAGACAGAGGCAATTCTCGCGGCGCGGAGAATAGGGACCGCGGCGCGGCATTCTGGGCGGACTGGTACCAGTTTTCGTAATATTAAAGGAAAGTGAAGGGCACTTTGGTCTTTTTGCGTGTGAGCCAGATTTGAGATCTTAATCTCATCCATTCATTTCATTTCTTTATTTCTTTTTCCTTTTTCTTCTTCATTTTCTCCCAAATCTTCAATACTCCAAATCATTCAAAGGGATTTTTGGAAAGGAAGATTAGCGATTCGATCTTTGGCGTAATAGACAACTTTGTTCTCCTCGTTCTTAGCTACAAGGTGATACTAGCGATAAGCTCTAACTTCGAATTTCGTTTTTGTGTTCATCATCTAAATTTGGGGCTTTTGATTTTATGTTCATAAATGAAACCCCATTAGTTGTTAATTGAAGATTTACACCAAGATTCGGGTTATGGTTGACGTTGGCGGGTTTTGGGCTTGGTAAGCTTGTGAGACTTGCAAATGAGTGTAATCACTAGTATTTAGTGATTATTGAGGTGTTGGAAGCCTTTAGGGTTCATGTGGTTGACAAATTTTGATTAGAGTCAAAATTAGGGTTTATGGGCGATTTTGAGAATCATAAGTGTTTAACACTTGTGTTTGGGTTTAATTGGCATATTAGGACCATTGTCACTAGTGTTAGTGATTATTAGTTGGTTTGGGTGTGGTTTGTGCTTGGAAGTGCTTTTGGGTCGAAATTGCACTAGTTGTCAATTTGGGTTGATTTGTATATCCACCCTAATTGTGTTACTCGTTATGTGATGAATGGATTAGGTACTTTCCTTTGGCGATTGCGGATTTTGGTTTGGCATCCATCAAGACTTCAAGGTGAGTGTTAATATCCTATGTGCATATGTATGTGTAGGATGGGTGCGGGTCGGGTGAAGTGATTCTCGGCTATAGAGCTCACTTCACATATAGGTGGATTTGATGGACTTGTGTATAGGTCCAATTGGCACGGTTGTGTGTTTTGGTTGACCGCTTGGGCGAGGTGCACACTTTGTGTGTACGATATCACATAGACTTGTGATATGGATAATCTCGTAGGCGTGGGATTTGGTAATTGAGATGTGGTCGAGTAATGTATTTATTTATGAACGGATATGTGTTGTTCGAGTTAGTGATATATGTCGTTGTACACTAACGGTTGTGAACGGATATGTGTTGTCCGAGTTAGTGATATACGTCGTTGTACACTAACGGATTTATGAACGGATATGTGTTGTCCAAGTTAGTGATATATGTCGTTGTACACTAACGGTTGTGAACGGATATGTGTTGTCGTTCCGCCAAAGGGTTAGTGATATATGTTGTTGTACACTAACGGTTGTTACGAACACCGATGGGAAATTCGAGTACCATTCCTTTGTACGATTGGTTAACCTTGGGCTGTTTACGCTTGGTTATATATATATTAATGTATCGTTGTGATGTAGCTAACCCTCCGGGTGTAGCTTGATGGCGTTGTTCACATTGTCGTTGGTGAACTTACTTTATTGTTGATGTTATTAGCTTGTTGCTTAGTGATCGTACGGTATGCTTAGATTAGCTTGCCTTATGCTTGGATGCTCCGGTACGTGTTATTTGATTATTGTGTGGCGTGTCCATTTTATGCATATATATGTATGTATATTCTCACTCACTAAGCATTAGCTTACCCATCGTTGTTTACATTTTTATAGATTTGCATAGAGGCGGTGGCTCGGGTAAGCGTGGGAACTAGTGGACTTGCGTAGTTTGCTTAGAAGACGTGCTTTTGGATTGATTAGGATTGGGTAGTGTGATGACCCGGAAACTTCCGACCAAATTTAAACTTAATCTTAATATGATTTCCACACGATGAGTAAAGTCTGTAATGTTGAGTCTCAAAAATTTTGAACTGTTTCATATGTTCAATTAACCTTCGACCATTCCCGACGATTCACGAACAACTATTCGTAAATAGATGCATATATATTTAAATACATACATATATATAATAATAATAATTTAAATTGTAATTTAAAATAATATAATAAAAGTTATTAGGAATCTATATATATATATATATATATATATATATATATATATATATATATATATATATATATATATATATATATATATATATATATATATATAAAGTATATTAAATATAATTATTAAATAATAGTAATACTCGTTAGTCGCTTCGTTGGTATTTAAATAAGTGATTCAAACTTATGTGATTTTAAAATAAACGAAAGCTCATTAATAGACTACATCAACTTCAGACTAGTTGAAAATATATTTACTATCTTATTTTGAATTTTAATTAATTTGTATATTTTAGTTGGGGTTGAGCTCGAATGACAGGTCAATTTTTATGATCGACGTGAAATGAGTTTAAACTCGAAATTATGAGAAGTTGAAATTAAACGTTGTTCCATAATTAAGTTTTATCAATTTCAACCTTGTTAAAAATATAGTTAAATACCCTGAGTTAAGTTTTAATACTTCGTACATATTACTTGGAATTTAAAATAAATAAAGGACGAATCCTTTTGAGCAAGTTTTTACACATTTAATAACCAAAATAAATAAAGATATTTTATTTAAAAATATGGAATTTTTTCCGAAGATTTTATCCGCCACTGATTTAACAACAGACCACAATATAATGTCCGTAAATTAAATTATATGACAGGAGGCTACACTATTACACTATTATTGATTGAAATTTGATGACAAATTATTACTGTACGATCTTTGAATCTTAATATCATTACTATATTAATTATTATTATTTATTTATTATTAATTTTATAATTATATATATATATATATATATATATATATGTGTGTAGAATGCAGAGAGAGAAGGGATATATCTTTGCACCATACCTCCTTCCTCTTCTCCACAACCTCCACCGGCTACCTCACCACACCGCCTCCCTAACACCCACTTAACCACCATAAAATCACCTTGAAATCACCCTCAAAGCTGCTACAACTATTTTTTTCTGTTATTTGCTACAGCGTAGCTGCTTTTTTTTTTTTTTTTTTGTGTTCTGTCACACCGTCATTCCTGCTACCACTTGCCTGCTGCTACTGTTCCGGTGAAGCCTCTTTTTACTATTACTCGCCACCCAAAAATCCCACCTACAACTGCTACATCGCTGTTTACTTAGGCTGCTGTTAACCATCGCTAACCACCACCTAATAACTATCATCTTCAACCTTAAACCCACCTCAACAGCCACCATCACTGTGTTCGCTGCAGCAACCATGTTTTTCTGTTTTGTTGCCAAGTTAACACGCTTCTGTTCCTATTCGGTTCCTACTATTTTTCTGTTGCTAATCGAATTACTAATGTTTATTGAATGAACGAATAGAGGATGATGATGATGGATAAACGTGATGGTGAATAGTAAAGATACATGATGCTTTAATGGTGATGTTATAAGGTGATAATGATATGAAACGGTTTAGATAATAATAAGATTACGAGGGTGGAGGAAGTTAGGATGGATATGGTGATGTTGTGAATAAAGATGATGATAAGAACACGAACGTATGATGACGATAATGAAATAAACTGGACGATTATGATATTAGATGATGGTGATTAGTGAATAAGATGATGATAATGATAATTAGTGATAATAGTTAATTAATAATAATTTGTTGTTGATGATGATGATGTGGTATGATGATGATCATGAAAGATGATGGTGATGTTATGATCATGTTATAGTATAATAAATGATGATGATAGATGGGTCATATAAATGGACTAATAAACTTGGGCTTCTTTTAATTATAAGTGGGCTTATGATCTTATTATTGGTGGATTGGACAATAAGGGTGAAAGCATTGGGTTTAGTTGTCTTAAGGCCCATTTTTCTTAAACTAGATTTGGTGAATCACGATAGATGTTGTTACTCGACCTTCTGCCACTGCGGTCGGGCTTCACTTCCGAGCACTACTCGTCTCATTCGTTCGATTTGACCAGAGGGTATAAACTATAAAACTTAAGTTTTAAATTCACATATATATCATAATTATAATTGATGAATATTGTGATAGTAATATATTGTTAATTTTATGATTTCGTATAATTATTCTAGTGTCACATTATAAAAGTATTACAACTCCTTATTTATTATTGTTATTACTACTAGCTTTATATGTATTATAATTATTGTTAATATTATTATTATTAATATCATTATTGTTATTATTATTATTATTATCATTATTATTATTATTATTATTAAAAGTTACCTTAATGTTAAAAATATCATTATTAGTAAAATTATCATTCTTACAAAAATTATCATTTTATTTTCATTAACACTATAATTATTATTAATAATATTATTATTAATATTATTATTATTACCACAAATATTAAATATATTTATTACATATATATACTAATATTACATAGTTTTTCATTTTTAAACAAAATATTATTTTTATTAAGTGATACATAATCTATAAATATATTACACAATATAGATAGTAATATGATTATATATGTAAAAATTAATCTTAATACATTATAAACTTAAGTTGATTAATATTATATCTGTTAATATATATATATATATATATATATATATATATATATATATATATATATATATATATATATATATATATATATATATATATATATATATATATATATATATATGATATAGGTTCGTGAATCCGAGGCCAACCCTGGATTGTTCAGTTTCGTCATATGTATTTTTACTATAAAATACAGTAAAGTGAGTTCATTTGCTCCATTTTTAAATGCTTTTGCAATATATATTTTTGGGACTGAGAATACATGCGCTGCTTTTATAAATGTTTTACGAAATAGACACAATTAATCGAAACTACATTATATGGTTGAATGATTGAAGCCGGATATGCCCCTTTTTACTTGGTAACCTAAGAATTAGTAAACCAGTCTACTAATTGACGCGAATCCGAAAGATAGATTTATTGGGCCTAACGAACCCCATCCGTTGCAGCGGATGCTTTAGTACTTCGATGTTGTTTTATCATGTTCGAAGGATTTCCCAGAATGATAGGGGATATTCTTATATGCATCTTGTTAATGTCGGTTACCAGGTGTTCAATCCATATGAATGATATTTTTGTCTCTATGCATGGACGTTTATTTATGAGAACTGAAAATGAAAATCTTGTGGTCTATTAAAATGATGGAAATGATTATTTATGTTAAACTAATGAACTCACTAACCTTTTGGTTGACACTTTAAAGCATGTTTTTTCTCAGGTATGAAAGAAATCTTCCACTGTGCATTTGCTCATATTAGAGATATTACTTGGAGTCATTCATGACATATTTCAAAAGACGTTGCATTCGAGTCGTTGAGTTCATCAAGATTATTATTAAGTAAATTATAGTTGGATATATTATGAAATGGTAAGCATGCCTGTCAACTTTCAATGTAATGAAAGATTTTCTTTTAAAACGAATGCAATGTTTGTAAAATGTATCATATAGAGGTCAAATACCTCGCGATGTAATCATATGCTATTGTATTCGTTCTTATGGATTAGGACGAGTCTTTACATGTGGTATCGAAGCGGTGGCATTAGTGAACTAGGTCTTGCATTAGTGTGTCTAACTAGTAGTTGTTAGGATGCATTAATGAGTCTAGACTTCGACCGTGTCTGCATATCAAAAGTTTTGCTTATCATTTCGTGTCGAAAAATTATTTGCTTATCATCCTTAAAGTCTAGACACGTCTTACTGCCTCTATTGCATAGACAGTGTATAGATAAATTCATATCTTAGCGTATCTGTTATTGTTACCTTTGCCTGACAGCTTCCGTAGATTCCTCCGTAACTTATGGGATTTTAGTATTATATATGCATATGTGAATTATGTATTGCAGGGTATTAATCTACATCATATAATCTATTTCTTATCGAAAATCCTTCATCTGATCGTACGAGATGAATCCCTCAACCAGTTCGAATTCCTCGGATTCCGACAGCTATTTCGATATGGAGTTTCACCTAAGCTCCGAAAGCAGTGTCACCAGAATGAATCAACAAATCATCCATCCCCAATTCATCTGATGGGTTCGTAGTCGACTTAATCAATTGAGACGCGAAGAAGGCGATCCCTTCCACCAACCGAATTCACCTCTTGACGATGAACCTGAAGCGCTTACCGGCGAACCTGTTCGAGACACCATTTTCTCTCTCATATCCAGAGTATCTCTTCATGATTATATACTATCTCAAATTCTAGATCTTATTCATTCGCTCGTTCCAACCGACAATCATCCCGGAATAATAGAAGAAGTCAACGAACTTTGCGCTCGAGTAATCAATTTGGAACATATGGTGCAAAACGTACCAGCTTCAGCAACATCACCGACATCAACCGCACCACTAGCAATAACACCCGTACCATCAACATCACACGCCTCAACATCTCATTTTGTACCTCGAGCATAATCATCAATCTGCGAATCGTTCTACATCATTTATCTTCGTTCGACATGGCGATTATGTAATCTCTAATGTTTTAGAGATTATATATTCTTGTTCTAGCGGTAAATCAAATGAGTTTGATATCATATTGACTCATTAAATCCATGATTACATCTGAAGAAAATATATATGTATATATATTTTTTCATAAAGATTGTAATTAAAAAAAAAATCTTTCGTACAAACTGTTAATGGTGAAAATATTTTTACGGGTAGGTAATACCCGAGGAATATTTAGATTTCACATTAATAAGTTACACTGTACATTCTTCGAATCTGATTCAACAATCAATTACTATCCTACTTACACCCACCGATATACGTATCCGTTCACCGCAGAGTAACCATTTTCATCCAATTTCATATTTGAATTTTGATTTACCAGAAATTAACAAGTGGCATAATGAAGAAAACATTGGACAAAATAAAATTTGTTAGAAACAAACAAATTAACTATGAGAAAAATTTTGTTAAGAATCCACGCTAACTGTTCCTAACTAACTGTTCCTAGCTAACTGATTACATTTTTATTTATCGCAATTTAATTATCGCAGTTTATATTCTCGCAATTTTATTTATCGTCATTTAATTTCTGTTATTTATTTTACACACTTTATTTATCGTCATTTAAATACTGTTATTTATGCATTTAAATATCGGGACACGTATACAAGGTTTTGACATATCATATCGACGCATCTATATATATTATTTGGAATAACCATAGACACTCTATATGCAATAATGCTGGAGTTAGCTAGACAGGGTTGAGGTTGATTCTACAATAATATATATACTTTGAGTTGTGATCGATTCTGAGACATGTACACGGGTCACGATACGTATTAATTAATTCGAATATTATAAATTAAACTATATATGAATTATTGGACTGTTAACTTTGGACTATCGACTGTGGACTAATAACATTGGACAATTAAAATGAATTAAAATATTGATTATAACATATGAAACTAAAAATTTCTTCAAGTTTGCCACTTGATTTCATCTTAAACCTCATTTGTATCTTAACGATTACAATCTGCGTTCAAACTTTTCATGATTCTTGAAAACATCTCAATCAAGAGGATGAACCAACCGCACTTCATCTACGGAAGAAAAGATCGATGCATATAGTTATGCACCTGAAAACTCTCGAAAACTGAGTAAACGTTTAACGCGTAGCTGTGCTAATTCCTTTAGCGTTATTATTACCGAAAATAACTTTGCAATCTCTTTCCAAATTAGCCAATTTTGTCACAGCTCCAACAAGTCAACTTCAATTTTTCGTTCGAAACAACCTTATTATAACCTTGATATATATGTGTGCTCTTTTATTGTTACCGGGGAACCTTTTATATTCCACCATATTACCATCAGCGTTTAATCATCTAAAAACACAATTCTCTTGAAACCACCTCGGATTGACAACCGATGATTCAGATATCGTAGCGTTAAATGCAGAGGAAATGGAAAAATTATAGATGGTCTAAACGGCCAAAAGTTTGATGATAAAGAAGGGAGTGTTAGGAACGCTCGATAGAAAATTTGGTACTAAAAAACAGATTGAGCAAACCATGAAGGAGACCAAGGCCAAATACAAGGACCATACCATATATTTAAAGAATCCAGGTAATTCTGGATCCGATGAAACCTTCAACGAATATCTTGCTCCGTACTCATGTTAAAATCTTGTGGAAAATCTTTCTTCATCAACCATCGAACTTAAAAATTCCAAAATATCATCATAAATATCTTCGATATTTCTGAAGATATTTTTATAAATATTCTCGTCCGAAATTATTTATCTCTTCGTGCTATAAAGGAAACTACTTTAGTTTCTAAATTTCTTTAAAATTCGAGTTTGATTTATGAATAATTTGGAAGTAGTGTTGGAAATTGATGCACGAGTTAGTATAATATAATGACACTTAATCAACGTGATTATATTACAGTAAGTCATGCTGAGTTTCTAATGGGACGTGATGATTCACAGATCCTAACGTCATCATGTGTCATGTTACACGACTCTTACATTCTATCTAATCTTTAAACATATCAAGAACATATTTTCTTGATACTCCTATCTTTTCCCTTAAATTCTGGTAATTTAACCAATCAAGATCGTGCTATTACAATTTCTCTCTTAGAACATTAGTCATGTTCATTCGAAACTTCATACTTATGAATTCTGGACCATTATTCACTTAACTTAAAGTCGGGAAGAGAAAACAAAAGTATGGAACTCCAAAATAAAAAGAAAACGAAGGGGATGAATTTATAGTGAAATATCTGACAGAGCAATCAAGACAGATTATCGCATTTAGCCAAAGAGGATCCTATTTCCTGAATTACCCAAGAAACAAATTTTATTACGAAGATTTTCTCTAAATCCCTTGAACTCTGGAAATCAACAGAATCTACGACAAAAGATATGACGAAACTTTACTTTCTTCATTTCAATCTTTTGTGATAGCTTCATTTGTACGCTTCGATTAATAGAATTATTTTATCCATATTATTCAACAGTAATAAAACTCTAAATATCAGCTCGTATGCGTCATGAAAACATACTTATTGTCAGCCATGACCATCCTAATCAAATTTCGGGACGAAATTTCTTTAACGGGTAGGTACTGTGATGACCCAAAAACTTCCGACCAAATTTAAACTTAATCTTAATATGATTTCGACACGATGAGTAAAGTCTGTAATGTTGAGTCTCAAAAATTTTGAACTGTTTCATATGTTCAATTAACCTTCGACCATTCCCGACGATTCACGAACAACTATTCATAAATAGATGCATATATATTTAAATACATACATATATATATAATAATAATTTGAATTGTAATTTAAAATAATATAATAAAAGTTATTAGGAATCTATATATATATATATATATATATATATATATATATATATATATATATATATATATATATATATATATATATATATATATATATATATATATATATATATATATATATATATATATATATATATATATATATTAAATAATAGTAATACTCGTTAGTCGCTTCGTTGGTATTAAAATAAGTGATTCAAACTTATGTGATTTTAAAATAAACGAAAGCTCATTAATAGACTACGTAAACTTCAGACTAGTTGAAAATATATTTACTATCTTATTTTGAATTTTAATTAATTTGTATATTTTAGTTGGGGTTGAGCTCGAATGACATGTCAGTTTTTATAATCGACGTGAAATGAGTTTAAACTCGAAATTATGAGAAGTTGAAATTAAACGTTGGTCCATAATTAAGTTTTATCAATTTCAACCTTGTTAAAAATATAGTTAAATACCCTGAGTTAAGTTTTAATACTTCGTACATATTACTTGGAATTTAAAATAAATAAAGGACGAATCCTTTTGAGCAAGTTTTTACACATTTAATAACCAAAATAAATAAAGATATTTTATTTAAAAATATGGAATTTTTTTCGAAGATTTTATCCGCCACTGATTTAACAACAGACCACAATATAATGTCCGTAAATTAAATTATATGACAGGCGGCTACACTATTACACTATTATTGATTGAAATTTGATGACAAATTATTACTGTACGATCTTTGAATCTTAATATCATTACTATATTAATTATTATTATTTATTTATTATTAATTTTATAATTATATATATATATATATATATATATATATATATATATATATATATATATATATATATATATATATATATATATATATATATATATATATATATATTTATATGTGTGTAGAATGCAGAGAGAGAAGGGATATATCTTCAACCATCACTAACCACCACCTAATAACTATCATCTTCAACCTTAAACCCACCTCAACAGCCACCATCACTGTGTTCACTGCAGCAGCCATGTTTTTCTGTTTTGTTGCCAAGTTAACACGCTTCTGTTCCCATTCGATTCCTACTATTTTTCTGTTGCTAATCGAATTACTACCGTTTATTGAATGAACGAATAGAGGATGATGATGGATAAACGTGACGGTGAATAGTAAAGATACATGATGCTTTAGTGGTGATGTTATAAGGCGATAATGATATGAAACGGTTTTGATAATAATAAGATTACGAGGGTGGAGGAAGTTAGGATGGATATGGTGATGTTGTGAATAAAGATGATGATAAGAACACGAACGCATGATGACGATAATGAAATAAACTGGACGATTATGATATTAGATGATGGTGATTAGTGAATAAGATGATGATAATGATAATTAGTGATAATAGTTAATTAATAATAATTTGTTGTTGATGATGATGATGTGGTATGATGATGATCTTGAAAGATGATGGTGATGTTATGATCATGTTACAGTACAATAAATGATGATGATAGATGGGTCATATAAATGGACTAATAAACTTGGGCTTCTTTTAATTATAAGTGGGCTTATGATCTTATTATTGGTGGATTGGACAATAAGGGTGAAAGCATTGGGTTTAGTTGTCTTAAGGCCCATTTTTCTTAAACTAGATTTGGTGAATCACGATAGATGTTGTTACTCGACCTTCTGCCACTGCGGTCGGGCTTCACTTCCGAGCACTACTCGTCTCTTTCGTTCGATTTGACCCGAGGGTATAAACTATAAAACTTAAGTTTTAAATTCACATATATATCATAATTATAATTGATGAATATTGTGATAGTAATATATTGTTAATTTTATGATTTCGTATAATTATTTTAGTGTCACATTATAAAAGTATTACAACTCCTTATTTATTATTGTTATTACTACTAGCTTTATATGTATTATCATTATTGTTAATATTATTATTATTAATATCATTATTGTTATTATTAATATTATTATCATTATTATTATTATTATGATTATTATTAAAAGTAACCTTATTGTTAAAAATATCATTATTAGTAAAATTATCATTCTTACAAAAATTATCATTTTATTTTCATTAACACTATAATTATTATTAATAATATTATTATTAATATTATTATTAATATTATTATTACCACAAATATTAAATATATTTATTACATATCTATACTAATATTACATAGTTTTGCATTTTTAAACAAAATATTATTTTTATTAAGTGATACATAATCTATAAATATATTACACAATATAGATAGTAACATGATTATATATGTAAAAATTAATCTTAATACATTATAAATTTAAGTTGATTAATATTATATCTGTTAATATATATGTAAATGATATAGGTTCGTGAATCTGAGGCCAACCCTGCATTGTTCAGTTTCGTCATATGTATTTTTACTATAAAATACAGTAAAGTGAGTTTCATTTGCTCCCTTTTTTAAATGCTTTTGCAATATATATTTTTGGGACTGAGAATACATGCGCTGCTTTTATAAATGTTTTACGAAATAGACACAAGTAATCGAAACTACATTATATGGTTGAATGATCGAAGCCGAATATGCCCCTTTTTACTTGGTAACCTAAGAATTAGTAAACCAGTCTACTAATTGACGCGAATCCTAAAGATAGATCTATTGGGCCTAACAAACCCCATCCGTTGCAGCGGATGCTTTAGTACTTCGATGTTGTTTTATCATGTCCGAAGGATTTCCCGGAATGATAGGGGATATTCTTATATGCATCTTGTTAATGTCGGTTACCAGGTGTTCAATCCATATGAATGATATTTTTGTCTCTATGCATGGGACGTATATTTATGAGAACTGAAAATGAAAATCTTGTGGTCTATTAAAATGATGGAAATGATTATTTATGTTAAACTAATGAACTCCCCAACCTTTTGGTTGACACTTTAAAGCATGTTTATTCTCATGTATGAAAGAAATCTTCCGCTGTGCATTTGCTCATATTAGAGATATTACTTGGAGTCATTCATGACATATTTCAAAAGACGTTGCATTCGAGTCGTTGAGTTCATCAAGATTATTATTAAGTAAATTATAGTTGGATATATTATGAAATGGTATGCATGCCTGTCAACTTTCGATGTAATGAAAGTTTTTCTTTTAAAACGAATGCAATGTTTATAAAATGTATCATATAGAGGTCAAATACCTCGCGATGTAATCATATGCTATCGTATTCGTTCTTATGGATTAGGACGGGTCTTTACAGGTAGCGTATCCCCAATTGCCATGTTCGGTTTTTGTTGGAAATTAAAAATAGTGAGGTCGCGTTTGCCCGTCTGTATACTTTTAAACTAATGTAATAAATGTTTTAAAAGTTTATTGAACTTATCATTGTGTTAAAGATGTTTTGGAAACATAATTGGGACCTAAATATTAATGTAATTAAGAAAACTTTTACGGTCCGGTTTAAATACGGGTTGGGTTGTTTCAAACACGTGACAATAATCCTATGTGTCACTTCATGATTAAATTCTGTCACGTGTCACCTCCATATTTAATGTTGCAACATGTAGCTCTCTATAATTTCAAATTTTTTAATATGGTATTATATATCATTTAGATTTAAAAAATATTTCAAACTTGGAATGTCAAGGAATATTACGTACGGAGTATAATATTATCATCAATTACTAATTATTAATTATAGGAATGTGGACTAAAATTGGTAAGTCTAAATATACCATACCACTAATAATTATATATAATTGATAATCTAATAATTTGGGGAAATGATTTTTTAATTAAAACCTAAAAAAATTAATATAACACTATTATGACATATTTTAAATTAATATTTTTATTCTCATTTATGATATTAAATTAATATTATGATATATATATATATATATATATATATATATATATATATATATATATATATATATATATATATATATATATATATACACGTAAAATATAATTAGTTTGAACTAAAGTGATATATACAATAGAAGTGTACATACAATTATATCATTAATGGTCAGTTTTAAAACAATTTTTTAAGAACTTATGTTTGATGTTTTATCGATTATTTGTCAATTGAAGTTAAAATAGTTTTAACCGACGGGGGCGGAGGGAGGGGGTGCAAGTGGGGTCGGCCGCCCCGACGACCAAATTTTTTTAGTGTATTTTTATGTTAAATTTGACGTTTTTTCTAACTTTTTACGTTTTGCCCCCATCGAAAAAAGTTTCTGGTTCCGCCCCTGCTAACCGCCGGGCTCATAGTCTATGTGTTAGTATTTAATACTAACGATTCAGATACAAATGTTATCAGTGATAAATAAGGTTATTCATTATAATTTTATTGTTGATTTGATAAGTATTAATATTAACGTTATCGAATACAAATTTATACAACTGTCGTGCAACGTACGGGCTCATAAAACTAGCTAATTTCCTGAAAATTTTAAAGCCCAAAAAGCACATACCTGGCCCAAGAAGAAAAAATTTCCAAAGTTTTTTACAAAAATGAGAAATGATATGCCCACTCATTTTTCACTCAATTTGGTTCACACGCTGACTTAGATTCCTGAGTTGTCAATTCACGTTGAACAATAACTGCCTCCATTTAAATAATTATTGGGTAAAAAAATTTTCTATATTATTATAAATTATAAATAAAATAAAAAGAATCCTACAAATTTACAAATCCTGTACTCTGGTTCTTTTGTTACAAACTAGAAAAAATTCGACCGCGCGTTGCTGCGGTTGTATTCGACGCGCGGTCGAATTTGGATATACGTTGTTTGGTACCTAATATATCTAGTAGGTTGGGTTGTTTGTTGGACGTGTATGTATATGTATGTAAAGCTTTTTTAACGATGTCCGTTTCGCGTATAGTTAGTCGCGTTGTGTTCGTAAAATTATTTTGAGTTGAACGGTGGTCTCGGAAAAATTTAACTCGCACCGAGCGAGAATATAGGGCCCGTTATTTAGCGTTTTTTAACGATGTCCGTTTCGCGTATAGTTAGTCCCGTTGGGTTCTTGAGATTTTTTAGAGCTGAACGGTGTTCTCGGAAAAATTTAACTCGCACCGAGCGGGAAGATATGTCTCTCTGAAAAACCAGGTGGAGTTTATTAATTAAAATAAGAATTTCACATTTTGTACCCCTGTTTTGGGGGGTGAAGTTGCACCCTGTTAAAACTTGGGGGGTAAAAGTTATTTTTTCCATGTGTTTTTTTTTTTGTCGTTTGTGTTTGTTTCTTGGTCCAAAACGACCAAATTCACGGTGGTTATTAGTATATATTGAAATTTCTTCCACATTGCATCATCAAAATCTAACAAAACAAAAATGGCTGCAATGGCAATTGCATACACAATTATGAACGGAACACTTGATTATTTACATTCATTACTTTTTTATATGTTATCAATTGAGAATAAATGCTCACGTGTCGTAATCGTATACGTAGAATCATATGAATTTGTTACTAAATACAATAGAACCACAAGCGGATGCAACTCAAAGTCTTATTCCCCCAGTTTGATTGATTGAAACCCTAAAGCACTAAATCTATATTTTGATACCAATTCAGTAAGTGACTTGATTAACGATCCTCTATGTTTAACATGTTATCAGATTCAATAAATGGATGATTATTAACAAATTTTCAAAGATAGGTGATTTCAGTATCTTATTCAATAATCATAAACACAAATTTGGTCAAATAAGGTCGTGAACCAGATTCAAATTCTGAAACGATTGATCTTCAATAACGATAAGGCTTTTTCTTACTCTTTGAAGGATTCCAACATACCCTTTTTAAATCCGTTTCTTATTGTTTGAATAAATTATGAATCATGGCACGAAAACAGGCTGCAAATGACAACTTGCTTCTTTGAATGATTTTAAAGGGTCAGATTTCAAGGAGATTACATAATTTCAGTGTTGTAGAGAGAGAGAGAGAGAAAGAAATTACAAACTCAGGGATTTTACTAGAAATATAGATAGATAGATAGATAGATAGATGGAGATAATAATGAACAAAATATATGGAGCAGTTATTATCTTACGTGTATTGCCAGATCAATGGCCAGATCAGCGTGTGAGAATAATTGAGTTAAAAAAATGGGTGGGCGTAGCATTCCTCAACTAAAAAATCATAATCTACTTCGTGTACTAACGGTCATAACCATCATTGCAGCTGTCAACTTTGAAATTTCAAGCCCAAATTCTTTACCATTTTCTATCCGTTAATTCATTTATTCATTCATTTTTATATATAAAAACATTCCCAGTTCATTTAACCTAATTTCTTCTTCTTCAACTGTCTTTGTATACACGTCTCCGGTAACCTCTTTTAACAACAAATTAACAAACTTTTACCTTTTGAAAACTAATCCAAGAAACGAAAATGAGAGAATGCATTTCAATTCACATCGGTCAAGCCGGAATCCAAGTCAGTAACTCTTGCTGGGAGCTGTATTGTCTCGAACACGGCATTCAGGTATTTATTCATGATATCGATTTCTTGTTACTGTTCTTAATGTTTACAATTGGATGTTTAGTAAAAAAATAAAAATTGTAAAATGTTACAGCCTGATGGCCAAATGCCGAGTGATAAGACTGTCGGAGGTGGTGATGATGCTTTCAATACGTTTTTTAGCGAGACAGGAGCGGGTAAACACGTGCCGCGTGCGGTGTTTGTTGATCTCGAACCGACTATTATCGATGAAGTTCGAACTGGTACTTATCGCCAGCTGTTTCACCCTGAACAACTTATTAGACCGGTACTAACCCGGCGTCAGAAGGAATGCGTCAGATGAGGTGGCCACCGTTGACGGAATTTGACGCCGTTAACTGTAACGACCCAACTTTTTCGACTTGTTTTTGTGCCTTGTGTTTTTGCGAAACTGCGTATTTGTGCGTACTATGCTACCTTATACTCTGGAATCTTTATACACATGGCTTACTTTCATTTATGTGTTAAAACGTGCCTTTAAGTACGTAGGATACTTAACTTGATCACCGGATGCCTTTATGACCGTTAGTGTCACTTGACGTTACAAACAAACTGTGTACTGCGTACACGTTTAACTTTTGTCGTAATCGGAATATTATGACTACGAAATCTTAATTATTATTTTATAATAATAATTACTTGGGTCATTGGATGCTTAATTACGCGTAGTAATTTACTTATGCTTACTGGTTAGTCTTGTTGGACTTTCTACCTTGTTGGGCCTTAGCCCACCCTACACTAGTTAGTGGACTATTTAAGTAGCCCAATTAATAATAGCTAGTGACCCATTAATATGTAAGACAAATGCCAATTTATTAGAGGGAACATGCTAGCATTTATGTCAAGTATTATCCTTAATGTTGCATGGGATCCTAACATAAGCACCAACTTTAGACAACCATTAACTAAAAAGCAAAAGTTGGTCTCCCTTGTCCCCCTCCCAAGTCCACGGCCAAACCCCCCTCCCCTCACCTCATTCACCTATAAATACAAGCCTCATTCCATCCATTTTACACTTGCTTTCATTTGTAATTCACACACACTCACTCTCTAATTCTTTCTCTAGTTCTTTCTCTCTCTAAAAAGTGTAAGTATTGATTTTTCTTCTTCTTCTTCTTCCTCTCTCTCCCACGAATTCATCATCATCATCATCATGGATCTAGCTTTTTAGCTTTGATCTTGATTACATCTTGTAAATTCAAACTTGGATTTGAATCCTTCAAGAACATGGAAGATTCAAGCTTTCTAGCTTTGAATCTTCACCTACTTTGTAGATCTATATCTTTTAACTTTAATCTTGCTATTTTGTTATAAAGATTCAAACTTGTATTTGTAATCTTCATGTAACTTAAAGATCCAAGCTTTATGCTTCAAGATCTTCAAGAACAACCAAGATACAAGCTTTCTAGCTTGAATCTTCATATCTTTTGTTGGATCTAAGTTTTCTAACTTATGATCTCATTATTTTGTTATAAAGATCAAAACTTGTGTTTATGGTCTTCATTTAACTTAAAGATCTAAGCTTTATGCTTCAAGTTCTTGAAGAACACTAAAGGTTCAAGCTTTCTAGCTTTGTGACCTTATAACTTGTGTGAAAAGGATCCAAGCTCTCTAGCTTAGGGTTTCATCACTTCATTTGACTTAGATTATGTTCATACTTTCTTGATTGAAGTAAAGTTTGTAGCTTAGGTTGTATATGTAACTTATAATTGTGTTAAGACTAAGGATATGATGTAACCTTGGTTCATCATCCATCTAAGACTCTTAAATGAGTTGTATTCTTACTTGGTATTAACATATTGTGTGTTGATGGCAGAATCTTGGTCAAGATGATGCTAACCTGTCACACCCCCAGTTAGGGTCTGGGTGAAATGTGACTTAATATCAAATCAACCAACATATTATAATATACGAGAACAATACTAAATGATAAAACAAACTTTATTGAGCACGCAGCGGAAAATGAAACGTAGTTACAATGATAGGAATAACAATAATGGAAATGTTCACATGCAGAAGTAATAAATGCGATATCTCTTGATCCTATGTCCAAGTAGCATCACATAAGCAGTAAGTATAAGAGCTTGAATCAAACAGCACCTGAGACAAAACATGCTAAAGTGTCAACCAAAAGGTTGAGTGAAGTTCATAGGTTTAACAAATAAGTTTGACCGTTTGTTTTAGACCACAAGATTTAATTTGTAAGGTTGATCTACCGCAGGATCAAAAAGTTATGCCAGTGCGTGATATTTAGACTAAACGTTCAAGTTTGCCCCATGACAAGTTAGTTCTACTTGTCGGTTTAATTTCATTATCAAGCAATACAACGATAACATCAAATGTATCGGGGACGTTACTCCCGATAGGCCTACCCCCAATAATTAAGCATGCCGCAGCAATTAAAAATATCACTGTAGGGACTTAGTCGGACATAGCCGGGTATAGCATAGTTTTAACAGTTGGTACTGATATTTAGACTAGACTTTCAAGTTTACCCCATGTCAAGTTATCGTTTATACTTGTCGGTTGGGGGCTTGCTGGTCATAGCCCAACATTTCACAGTTTAATAGTAGATACGTGTAAGTACTGATATTTAGACTAGACTTTCAAGTTTACCCCGTAACAAGTTATCGTTTATACTTATCGGTTGGGGGCTTGCTGGTCATAGCCCAACATATCACAGTTTAATAGTTAATACGTGTAAAACAGTTATAAAAGTTGTGCATGTATTCTCACCCCAAAAGTTATAAAACAGTTATGAAACAGTACAAAGTGGGGCTATGAATTCACGTATATAAATATTGTAAAACAGTTATTAAAATATTGCATGTTAAAAATTTAAAAGCAAGCATGTGTCTCACCCCATAGTTTCAAAACAGTAATGAAATAGTAAAAAGTGGGGCTATGAAATTCACCTTAGTAAGTAGAGAGAGTTATTCCTCAGAATAGAGAGTTGAACGAGTGAGCAAGAAAGTCAACCTATTGACATTTAAGAGTAGTTAAGTGTTTTGCCCATGTTTAAGTTTAAGTATGTGTTTAAGTATAGTTTGGTTTACTAAGTTTCTATTCCTAGTAAGTTACTATTTTTATAAAGTTTCTATTTTTAGAAAGTTTCTTATTTTACTAAGTTTCTATGACTAGAGAGTTTCTACTTTTATGAGTGTTTCCATTTTAGGATACTTGCCGTATTAGATAAGCTTCCAATCACCCCTTTCCCTTCGAATGGCTAATTTAGATCTAGGGGCTTGAGCCATAGGACCCTTTAAATCGGAAGTCCAAACCCTCTGCCTAGAATCTCGTAGAAACCATTCGTCAAGAAAGTTCGAAGATCTATACATCTCTAATACATATCCCAAAATGTTTGTGTGCTACAATATAAGTAGTAGGTTATAGGTGCTAGTAATAGTAATAGTATATACATGTTAAGTACTAGTATAAGTAGTATTAGGGTTTAAGGTTTTAATATGTATATGTATATATAAAAATATATATATATTTTTTTTTTACATGTATATATGTATATATAAATCTAGGTGTGTTTATGGATAACAAGTTTATAATATGAATATGATTTAACAAAGATTAAAGTTTATGTAAATAGTTTAGGGTTTATGTTATACCTTTGAAGATTCAAGATAATTAACAAAGAAAAGATGAACACGATGAAGATGGAAGATCAAAGCCTTAAAAATCTTGAAGAACTCCTTGAAGATTCTTGAAGAACACGAAGAACAAGCTTGAAGATCCGAATACCACAAGAGAGGGAGAGGGAGAAATTGTTTTTGAGAGGATTTTGGTGTGATTTGTGAATGAGAAACTAGGAGTTTATATAGTGCAAGTATTAGAGTGTTAGTCAACATAAGGATGTTCTAATTAATGATTTTATTTTGTTTTATAATTTTTAGTCAACAATAGGTGGTACTAGTTTATATATATATTTTATTTTAATTTTTAGTCAACATAAGGATGTAATTGTTTAAGATTCTTTAGTCTCATTATTATTACTATTATTACTATTATTATTTTTACATTTACTACATGATAAGTATTATTTCTTTTTACTAATTCATGACTTGTATATATTTAGTTCCCAATTGTTTTATTATTTATATAAATGTCAATTTTTATTTATTACTTATAGGTTATTAGTTATAATATTACATAAATGCATAAATTTTAATTAGCAGTGAGTGTCGACTAACAGTTTATTATTTTCATCTTTTATTAACTTGTCAATTATTGCACAAAGTTAATTAATATGTTTTCTAACTCTTAACACTTAACAATTGTTGATTAAAGTTTGATCATTAAGTTTTAATTATATTGTTTGGGCATTTAATATTGAAAAAATATAGAATGGAAAAATGAGGGTCGTTATAGTACCTCCCCGTTATTGAAAACTTCGTCCCGAAGTTTTTAGGTAGTTTTCTCGTTTGCATCAGCAGTTGAGAAGAGATGGGGATATTTCCGTTTCATATGGTCTTTGCGTTCCCAGGTATATTCGGGGCCTCTACGCGAATTCCACCGGACTTTAACGATAGGTATATTGCTTTTACGCGTTTGTTTGACCTCTCCTTCCATGATTTCTATAGGTTCTTCAACGAAGTGCATTTGCTCATTAATGCGGACATCATCCAGAGGAATAACGAGTGTGTCATCGGCAAGACACCGTTTAAGATTTGAGACATGAAACACATCATGTACTTGACTAAGTTCGGTTGGCAGTTCTAATCGGTATGCCACGGGACCGACTCTTTCAGTGATTGTGAATGGTCCAACATATCGTGGACTGAGTTTACTTCGCTTACCGAAGCGGACAACACCTTTCCAAGGGGATACTTTCAACATGACTTTATCTCCAACTTGGTATTCGATGTCTTTTCGTTTCTTATTGGCATAGCTTTTCTGTCGGCTACGGGCAGTTTCTAAACGTTGCTTGATTTGAACGATCTTTTCGGTAGTTTCGTGAATAATTTCAGGACCAGTTAAATGTCTGTCCTCAAGTTCATCCCAACACAAAGGGGATCTACACTTCCGTCCATATAAAGCTTCAAAAGGTGCAGCCTTAATGCTGGAGTGATAACTGTTATTATAAGAAAATTCAACCAAAGGTAGATGTCTATCCCATCCTTTGCCGAAATCGATTGCACAAGCACGTAGCATATCCTCCATAGTTTGAATGGTTCGTTCACTTTGACCATCGGTTTGCGGATGATAAGCTGTACTCATGTCGAGTTGAGTTCCAAGAGCAGATTGTAAAGTTTTCCAAAATCTAGAAACAAATCGACTATCGCGATCAGAAATGATCGAGATAGGAACACCATGACGTGAGACGATTTCTTTAATATAAAGCTGTGCTAATCTCTCCATCTTGTCAGTTTCCTTGATCGGTATAAAATGTGCAGATTTAGTAAGACGATCAACTACGACCCAAATAGTATCGTTACCGTTCGAAGTCTTAGGTAACTTAGTAACGAAGTCCATAGTGATACCTTCCCACTTCCACTGCGGAATGTCGGGTTGTGTCAACAGACCAGAAGGCTTTTGATGTTCGGCCTTGACTTTCAAACAAGTGAGACACTTACTAACATAAGTAGCAATATCGGCTTTCATGTTAGGCCACCAGTAGAATTCCTTCACATCTTGATACATCTTACTGGAACCGGGATGGATAGAATATCTAGTCTTATGTGCTTCATCCAAGACTAGTTCGCGAAGATTACCAAAACGAGGAACCCAGATTCTATTGCCAAAGTACCGTGTACCATTAGCTTTCACTTGAAGTTGGTTCTCAAAACCAATAGGTCCTTCACCTTCGATAAGTGTCGGTCTAATAGCTTCCAATTGAGCTTCACAGATTCGTGAAATAAGATTCGATTTGATTTTTAGGTTTAAAGCACGAACACGTTTAATATCATCTTTTCGACTAAGGGCATCGGCAACTACATTCGCCTTGCCAGGATGATATTTCAGCTCACAATAATAATCGTTCAATGTCTCGAGCCATCGACTTTGCCTCATATTCAGCTGTTTTTGATCAAAGATGTGTCGAAGACTTTTATGGTCAGTGTACACCGTAAAGTGATTACCATAGAGATAATGTCTCCATATCTTTAATGCAAATACCACGGCACCTAACTCTAGGTCATGTGTGGTATAGTTTACTTCATGTTTCTTCAACTGTCTAGATGCATAGGCGATAACCTTCTCTCGTTGCATTAAAACACAACCAAAGCCATGCTTTGAGGCATCGCAGTAAACAACAAAGTCGTCGGTACCTTCAGGTAAAGAAAGAATCGGGGCTGTGGTCAACTTCTCCTTCAGAATCTTGAAAGCAGATTCCTGTTCTTCGGACCACTCAAATTTCTTCCCTTTTTGAGTCAGCTTTGTAAGAGGTTTGGCAATGAGAGAAAAATCTTTTATAAACCTTCGATAGTAACCGGCAAGTCCCAAAAATTGACGAATATGCTTTGCAGTCTTTGGTATCTCCCAGTTCTGAATAGCAGTAATCTTAGCTGGATCGACATGTATTCCGTTTCTATCAACAACATGTCCGAGAAATTGTACGGTTTTGAGCCAAAACTCGCACTTAGAAAATTTAGCATAAAGTTGTTCCTTTCGTAAGAGTTCAAGAATCATGCGCAAATGTTGCTCATGCTCTTTCTCATTCTTCGAATAGATCAAGATGTCGTCAATGAATACGATGACAAATTTGTCAAGATACGGTTTACAAACACGATTCATGAGGTCCATGAACACGGCAGGAGCATTAGTTAAACCAAAAGGCATGACACAGAATTCATAGTGCCCATAACGAGTGCGAAAAGCAGTCTTAGGAATATCGGATTCCTTGACCTTGAGTTGGTGATAACCGGATCTTAAATCAATCTTTGAATAAACACTTGACCCTTGAAGTTGGTCAAATAGATCATCAATACGTGGCAACGGATAACGGTTCTTGATAGTAAGCTTGTTAAGTTCGCGGTAATCAATGCACATCCTTAATGTACCATCCTTCTTTTTAACAAACAGAATAGGAGCTCCCCAAGGGGACGAGCTTGGACGAATGAAACCTTTATCCAATAGTTCTTGGAGTTGGTTGGATAATTCCTTCATTTCGGAAGGTGCTAAACGGTATGGTGCTTTAGCAACAGGAGCAGCACCAGGAGTTAAATCAATTTGGAATTCAACTTGTCGAGGAGGTGGAATACCCGGAAGATCTTCGGGAAACACATCGGGAAAGTCTTTAACTACTGGTACATCTTCAATTCGCTTCTCTTTCGATTCAATCAGATTAACGTGGGCTAGAATAGCTGGATAACCTTTCATAAGGTATTTGCGGGTTTTAATACAGGAGATAATATTGAGATTGGAACCACTCTTTTCACCTTGGATAATAAGAGTCTCTCCATTTCCTAATGGAACATGAACGGTTTTATCGTAACACATGATCGCAGCTCTTAATGGACGTAACCAATCCATTCCAACTACGACATCGAAACTTCCTAGCTCGACCGGCAAAAGGTCTATCTTAAATTCTTTGCTGGCTAAGATTAGGTTGCAGTTTTTATAAATTTTATCAACTTTCATGATCTTTCCATTGGCTACTTCTACTAATCGTTTAGTTTCTAAGGGTTGAGGCTTTTCAGTAAATAGGGTACAAAATTCATTAGATACGTAACTTCGGTCGGCACCAGTATCGAATAAAATAGTTGCGTAGCAATTATTGACGAGATACGTACCCGTGATGACCTCATCTTCATCTCGGGCTTCAGCAGCAGTAATAACAAATGCACGACCCTTTGCAGCAGTAGTATTGGCTCCAGTAGCAGGATTATCTCTCTTCTTAGGGCAATTTGGACTAATGTGTCCCTTTTCCCCACAAGTATAACAAGTAGGAGGAGCTTTGGCAGGAACAATAGATTTATTCTTTGGAGGAGTCCTACACGTCTTAGCTACGTGTCCCACTTTCTTACACAACGAACAAGTGGCAGTGCACTGCCCCGGGTGATGCCTTTCACAACGAACACAAAAAGGATAAGTGCCCCTATAATTCGTCCTTGTACTATCCATAAGCTTTTTACTAACATTCTGAGTTGAACCTTGAGACGGCTCAAACTTCCTCTTACCATCATTACCCTTGGTTTCAACTTGCTTATTGGCCGACGCCCTTCTTCTCTTGGCCAACATGAGATTTTGTGCCATGAGAATCACAGCATCCAAAGTAACCTTCTCAGCAGCAATAACATTCCCTTGAACATCCTCGGGAAGACCTTCAATATACCGCTCAATTCTTCTAGCTTCAGTAGGAAACATTTCAGGACATAGAGTAGAAAGCTCCAGATAACGATTGGTATAATTCTCAATGTCAGTACCCTTGACCCTGAGTTCCCAGAACTCAGCTTCAAGCTTCTGAACTTGACTCCTTGGGCAGAATTTGTTGACCATCATACTTTTGAGTTCGTCCCATGGAATTGCATTAGCATTATCAATTCCTACGGACTTGGCATAAGCAGTCCACCAAGTTAAAGCATTACCACCCAACGAGCTAGTGACATACTTTACTCGATCATCATCACCACAGTTGCAAATACGGAAAATAGATTCCATCTTTTCGAACCAACGAACTAGTTCGACAGCTTCTTCGTTTCCCTTAAAAGCGGGAGGGTGACAGTTTGTAAAGTCCTTGTAGGAACAAGGTTTTGGTTGAGTATTAGCATGATTAGCTTGGGCGTTGCCTTGGGCAGCAGCGAGTAACTGTTGGAATTGCTCAGTAGTTAACACAACGTTGTTAACGGTAGGTGCAGCTGGACGAACCATGATGTCACTACATAAAAGTGAACATATGTTTGATAAGTTTAACAAGTTATAAGTTTGAGTAATCACAAGTATGAATAAACTAAAGTATTGATATCGCATGATATTAATAAAACACTTTATATTATTAGAACGAGGCATTAAATAAGCCTTTATTACACGATTCGGAAATAGAAATTGTTTAAGGCACAGCCTTTACATAGATGAAAAATAGGAAAAATAACTAGGAAATATTAAGATTGAAGTAGTCTTCATATTTCGTCTCCAACCTTCTTCATAAACTCCTCAACTTTCTCATTTTTCGTCTTTTGTTTCTCATAGAGATACTCGAAGTTGTCATAAAGGTTGGTAACACGACTGTTTACGGCATTAGTGTTGTACTCTCTTATGGCAAGTTGTTCGTCGACTCGACCTTTCTCCATTTTCATTCGGACATCAACATCCTCCTTGAGGTAAGCAAGTGATTGCTTTCCCCAGCGAGTGTTGCGTTCTTCCTCGCACTTTAGCATCAGCAACTCCTTTCTTAGCTCGACGTTTTCTTTCATAAGTTTCTTCATTCGACGATCCACTCTTTCCATGTGGCGAAGTAGACCTCCAATGTTTCTCTCGGTATCATTTCGTAATCTCATGATTTCATACTTAGGACCATCATAAAAAGGAGATCGGGCTCTCTTCCTTGATGGACCAACTTCTTCATGCCGTTTTCCCTTATCTTGGGTTCTCGGAGTTGGGTAGTATTGAGGAGACCCATGTGAATCTAAAATAGTATTCGGGCTATAATTCAGCGGTGGTGAAGCAGGACTATAAAGAGGACTTCGAACTGGTCTCGAAGTTGAAGAGTGTCCAACACCTACTTCGGTGGTAGGGTTGTGAGTTGCTTTGTTGGGCTTGTTAACGTTTGAGCTTGACATCCTATCATTAGGAAAGAGACCTTGATTAGAATCTTTGAGTCAAGTTTATTAAAGCATAATTGTTAAGATTATACGACAATCCTAAGTGCTTTAAGTCTAAGGCAGGAAAGGTTATAGTTTCCTAGATTGCTAAGGCACCCTAGCTAACAAGTAAGGCACACATAAAAATGCAATCCTGGTTCTCTATAACAGCCTGGTTTGCTCTGATACCAATCTGTCACACCCCCAGTTAGGGTCTGGGTGAAATGTGACTTAATATCAAATCAACCAACATATTATAATATACGAGAACAATACTAAATGATAAAACAAACTTTATTGAGCACGCAGCGGAAAATGAAACGTAGTTACAATGATAGGAATAACAATAATGGAAATGTTCACATGCAGAAGTAATAAATGCGATATCTCTTGATCCTATGTCCAAGTAGCATCACATAAGCAGTAAGTATAAGAGCTTGAATCAAACAGCACCTGAGACAAAACATGCTAAAGTGTCAACCAAAAGGTTGAGTGAAGTTCATAGGTTTAATAAATAAGTTTGACCGTTTGTTTTAGACCACAAGATTTAATTTGTAAGGTTGATCTCCCGCAGGATCAAAAAGTTATGCCAGTGCGTGATATTTAGACTAAACGTTCAAGTTTGCCCCATGACAAGTTAGTTCTACTTGTCGGTTTAATTTCATTATCAAGCAATACAACGATAACATCAAATGTATCGGGGACGTTACTCCCGATAGGCCTACCCCCAATAATTAAGCATGCCGCAGCAATTAAAAATATCACTGTAGGGACTTAGTCGGACATAGCCGGGTATAGCATAGTTTTAACAGTTGGTACTGATATTTAGACTAGACTTTCAAGTTTACCCCATGTCAAGTTATCGTTTATACTTGTCGGTTGGGGGCTTGCTGGTCATAGCCCAACATATCACAGTTTAATAGTAGATACGTGTAAGTACTGATATTTAGACTAGACTTTCAAGTTTACCCCGTAACAAGTTATCGTTTATACTTATCGGTTGGGGGCTTGCTGGTCATAGCCCAACATATCACAGTTTAATAGTTAATACGTGTAAAACAGTTATAAAAGTTGTGCATGTATTCTCACCCCAAAAGTTATAAAACAGTTATGAAACAGTACAAAGTGGGGCTATGAATTCACGTATATAAATATTGTAAAACAGTTATTAAAATATTGCATGTTAAAAATTTAAAAGCAAGCATGTGTCTCACCCCATAGTTTCAAAACAGTAATGAAATAGTAAAAAGTGGGGCTATGAAATTCACCTTAGTAAGTAGAGAGAGTTATTCCTCAGAATAGAGAGTTGAACGAGTGAGCAAGAAAGTCAACCTATTGACATTTAAGAGTAGTTAAGTGTTTTGCCCATGTTTAAGTTTAAGTATGTGTTTAAGTATAGTTTGGTTTACTAAGTTTCTATTCCTAGTAAGTTACTATTTTTATAAAGTTTCTATTTTTAGAAAGTTTCTTATTTTACTAAGTTTCTATGACTAGAGAGTTTCTACTTTTATGAGTGTTTCCATTTTAGGATACTTGCCGTATTAGATAAGCTTCCAATCACCCCTTTCCCTTCGAATGGCTAATTTAGATCTAGGGGCTTGAGCCATAGGACCCTTTAAATCGGAAGTCCAAACCCTCTGCCTAGAATCTCGTAGAAACCATTCGTCAAGAAAGTTCGAAGATCTATACATCTCTAATACATATCCCAAAATGTTTGTGTGCTACAATATAAGTAGTAGGTTATAGGTGCTAGTAATAGTAATAGTATATACATGTTAAGTACTAGTATAAGTAGTATTAGGGTTTAAGGTTTTAATATGTATATGTATATATAAAAATATATATATATTTTTTTTTTACATGTATATATGTATATATAAATCTAGGTGTGTTTATGGATAACAAGTTTATAATATGAATATGAATTAACAAAGATTAAAGTTTATGTAAATAGTTTAGGGTTTATGTTATACCTTTGAAGATTCAAGATAATTAACAAAGAAAAGATGAACACGATGAAGATGGAAGATCAAAGCCTTAAAAATCTTGAAGAACTCCTTGAAGATTCTTGAAGAACACGAAGAACAAGCTTGAAGATCCGAATACCACAAGAGAGGGAGAGGGAGAAATTGTTTTTGAGAGGATTTTGGTGTGATTTGTGAATGAGAAACTAGGAGTTTATATAGTGCAAGTATTAGAGTGTTAGTCAACATAAGGATGTTCTAATTAATGATTTTATTTTGTTTTATAATTTTTAGTCAACAATAGGTGGTACTAGTTTATATATATATTTTATTTTAATTTTTAGTCAACATAAGGATGTAATTGTTTAAGATTCTTTAGTCTCATTATTATTACTATTATTACTATTATTATTTTTACATTTACTACATGATAAGTATTATTTCTTTTTACTAATTCATGACTTGTATATATTTAGTTCCCAATTGTTTTATTATTTATATAAATGTCAATTTTTATTTATTACTTATAGGTTATTAGTTATAATATTACATAAATGCATAAATTTTAATTAGCAGTGAGTGTCGACTAACAGTTTATTATTTTCATCTTTTATTAACTTGTCAATTATTGCACAAAGTTAATTAATATGTTTTCTAACTCTTAACACTTAACAATTGTTGATTAAAGTTTGATCATTAAGTTTTAATTATATTGTTTGGGCATTTAATATTGAAAAAATATAGAATGGAAAAATGAGGGTCGTTATATAACCCATCAACGAGTTGTACACTTGAAGCTACAAGCATCAAGGATGAGAACCGTGATGAGCATCAAGCACTAAGAACCCCACCGGAGCACTTTGCTTACTGTTTTCGGGATCTGAGCAGACCACCTGGGCTACTGGAAAGTTAATTTTCAGTTAGTTCGGTTCGATTATATGATTTTCCGTTTAGACCTAGTCTTAATCCGAGTTACGGTTTAGGATCTATGGCCTTCCGAAAGTCACTACACCCTATTAACGTTGTGCTGAAATTTCTGACCTACTCGCACTTAAACCTTCACCACGGTCAAATGAAGATGAGTTTGGTTCTGGAAATTGGTTAGCAACTAGAGGACTCCTATACGGAGCCATATCCACTGATTACGCGTCTTTTAGATTTACGTAGAGGTCGTAGCAGCTGACCGAAGTTAGCCTATTGTTTCGATCTCTATTCTTGTCAAACTTACTTAGCTTTTATGATGATGAATGATGATGATGATGATGACACTTAAACTCATTTTATGCACTATTAGAACTTATGAGGATAACATACTGACCTAGTAACCTTTGACTTAGGTTGACGACCTTTCGGACCGACTTACTACTTGCATACTTTCATTATCGACTTTACCGCTCTTATCACTGTGAGTTATAGCATCCCTTTTTACTTTAACTATTTTGGGACTGAGAATACATGCGCTTTTTACGTTTTAAATACTAGGCACGAGTACTTAAACTTTATATATGTGTGGGTTATACAACGGCATAAACTTTCCCCTTAACCGGTGAACGCGAATCTTAGATATGGATCCATAGGGTTTGACATCCCCACTCGGGCTAGTCGCGCTAGCATTTAACGGGTGTTTAATACTTCGTAAACATACGTACTCGCCAAGTGTACTTTTAAGGGGTTATAAACGTTAAGTTAGTTACCAAGTGCCCACGGTTAAACATATACTTTTCATACTGTTTTGAAACGCTGTTTGAAGCACTGAAATCTCGTGGCCTACCTTACATTACTGTTACAACTTAAACTATAGCTCACCAACATTACTGTTGACGTTTTTAAGCATGTTTTCTCAGGTGCTTAGAGGTTTGTTGCTTCCGCTGTTTAGACTTGCTGTCTTGGTATTAAACTTGCGGTTAAGGACCTGCTGTGCTAGAATTCCGCTGCATTACTTAGAGATGTCTCAATCATGGAACTTTTCTTTTGTATTCGTAGTTTATGTTATTTTCAAATAATGACTTTGTAACGACCTTTGTGTCACGTTATCTTTTGTAAACACTATCTTTTATGAATGCAAAACTGGTTTTCAAATAGCATGTAGTATTCGACCGTGTAAAGATCCTGTTGTTGATGAATCGTACACGATGGTTTTGTATGGGGCGTCATATTAACCCGGCGTCAATTTTTGACGCACTTTTCCGTTCGTTCCTTTTTTGACGATACAAACTTCTTGAGTGAGATTTACATTGAGCCAATCATACGTTTTCTACATTTATATTTATTATTTAATTTATTTTTTCCCACCCAATTTCCAATCAGATTTTACCACCTCACCCTTTAAATATTTGACACAAAAACTTGACATTTTGGGTTAACGGGGGTCAAGTACAGTCACAGTCAAAAACCCACTTTTTCACCAAAAAGTGCATTATTCGCCTCTGACATCACAGTCAGGGTTGGAAACAGTCTTAGTGGTAAAAAAGATGCTGCTAATAACTTTGCCAGAGGTCATTACACTAGCAAGTAATCGAATTTAATTTTAATTTAATTTAATCTAGTTAGATATACTCTACTTTTTTTTTTGGGAATAGGAAATTTGGGGCTGATTCACTGAGGCATTTTATCGAACAGTTGGCAAGGAAATTGTGGACTTGTGTCTGGACCAAGGTTGGAGAATTTGGATCTCGGGAAGATCTCGTTTGGACTTTTTTAGGAAGATCTCGGCATCTCGAAATAATCTCGGGGAGATCTCGGACGTTGATTTACGTTGACTTTATAGTTTTTAATAAAAATATACATAAAAACATAAATATATGTATATTTATATACGTTTTTACGAGATTTTACAAAAATATTCGGGAAATGACCGAGAAAATCTTAAAAATTACGAATTTTACAAGAAAATCTTACAAATCACCATGAAAATCCGAAAAATCGTGGCTTTTACTAAGTTTGACCGTGTTGACCGAGAAATCTCGGGAGATGAACATCTCGTCTCGGTTGCATTCTAAAACGAGATCTCGAAGGAGATCTCGGGGAGATCTCAGAGAAGATCTCGGGGAGATCTCGGGAGATTTACAACACTGGTTTGGACCGTATCAGGAAGCTAGCGGATAACTGTACCGGTTTACAAGGGTTTTTGTGATGGAAAATCGTGTGTACTTTTAACAAATCAGATTAACCCAGCGGATAGTTAAAATAATAATCTTTTATTATTTCATAAAACATTTACAAGATTAAATATTCATATATTTAATGAAACATGCACACGATTAATTTATCCCAATTAGATCCAGTTACACCATAATAATTGTTATGAATATTAAAACAAAAGAGGAGTTAATGATATACCTTTCTTGGAGAAATTGATGAGACGGAGAGAAACTTACGATCAAAAGTATGACCGTATCTTTGGATAGTCTACACTACACTTCAAACGACCGTCAATGGATGCTAGTCCAAACCCAAAGTAACAAATTAATATAATCAAATTATATTAATAAGCAATAGATAAATATTACTCCGTATTGATTTCGTTTCATAAACAAAATGGCATGTAGCTTTCTTGATCTTTGATATGTAAGAAAAGGTTTTAATTTTTGTTTATTTTGTCACTCTGTACCATAAACAAGAACCAATATATATTTGAGGAGTACATGTAAAAACAACTCGTGAACCTTTTTCAATTAACCCGTGAATTCAAATTAGACCAAATATATATATCATAAAGTCGTATTTCTCAAATACTTTAGGGGTATATTATGTAACTTATAATTAATAATTTCTATCATGTCGCTTTCATGTAAATAGTAAATTAATTAATTTCGATTCATTTACTATTCATATGAATAGTAAATGAAATAATTTCGATTTACTATTTTGTTACTTGAGATATATATAACATCATATATATATATATATATATATATATATATATATTATTTGACATCTCGGTGTATATGTGTATGACCCCGAAGGCTCAAATGAGGTTGGCCATATAGTTATATGTTGTACCTTGCATATTAATCCTACAGACTCCCACTTGTTCATGGCACAACACCAAGTAACTATACAAACAATGGTAAGCGTCTAGCAACACGTCATTGTCCCTAAATTCATGTGAGGGTAGTTTCTAGAAACTGTTTATGGTAAGTTTTAAATGTCATTCGTCCTTTTGTTTCAGATACTTTAGTTAAACTTGAGATATGGATCATCGGTCATTCTCATTTGTTTAACAATTTTGTTTCTCGGTCTTAGAACTGAATTAGATCACCAAACTAATTAAGTATCATCTTAATTACATCTGGGTGCGGCCACACAAATATCTTATTCATTCATCGAGGAGCTCAAAAAGTATCTAACTCCAAACATTTTGGAGGAACAAATCCTATATTGCATACACATGTCTATTACGAGCTTTACATTATACCCAATAATGGCCTTTATAACAGCCTTATTCAGAACAGCGTTTAACCATATCAAAGTACAATGCTACACTCATCAAGACGGGCGTGCATCTCAAGTCTAAGGACACAAAGACATAATCACTAAAAGATTCACTACTGACTACGATCCATGTAGTGACATCTCATGGTTGGGTCATTCCAATATTCATCATCAATGAATACATATGAATTTTGATCTCAACAAGTTAACTATTCATCATCAATGAATATAACCAAAATTTTACATTAATCTTAATTCATGTTATTCCCATAACATGACTGATTATGGAGATTTTGAATAATCAACAATTATTCATGGATTAAACATGCTAATATAGAATACAGTGATATAAATGAAACTGATCATACCAACTATATATCAATTAATTAAGATAAAACTGCTTAATGTTCCAAAAATATCTAAATACTAAATTAAAATTAAAAAGATCAGCAGCATAACGAAGTCCAATACTACTAGCATGATCATCATGCTTGTTGTGTGTCATGGGCTTCATGAACGGGTCAGCCACATTATCATCTGTATGAACCTTAAGAATACTAATATCATTCCTCTCAACGACTTCTTGAATGTAGTCAAACTTTCAAAGAATGTGTCTGCTGCCTTTATGTACACGTGATTCTTTCGCAAGTATAATAGCACTTGAATTATTACAGTACATTTCCATAGGGGATTCAATGCTGGGAACTACTTCGAGTTCAGCAATAAACTTCCTAATCCAGACAGCTTCTTGAGCAGCTTCTGAGGCAGGAATGTATTCTGCTTCCGTTGTAGACTGTGTAACTGTGCTCTACTTTGAGCTTCTAAAATCAACTGCCCCGCCATTCATGATACCCTGATTGGGATCGAGAATCATCTCGATCAGTTTGAAAACTAGCATCTGTATAACATCTAATACTCAACTCTTCTTCCAAACCACCGTAAACCAAGAACATATCTTTAGTTCTCCGCAAATACTTAAGAATGCTCTTAACAGCAATCCAATGTTCTTCACCTGGATTCTGTTGATAACGACTCGTCAAACTCAAGGCTAACGAGACGTCTGGTCTAGTACATAACATGGCATACATAATGGATCCTATATCTGAAGCATACGGAACACATTTCATTCATCTTATCTCATCAGGTGTGATAGGACTTTGAGACTTGCTCAAGGTTATGCCCTTTTGCATGGGCAATGCTCCGCGCTTGGAGTTTTGCATGTTAAATCTTCGTAAGATTTTGTCAATGTATGTACTTTGACTCAAACCAATAAGCCTTTTGGATCTATTTCTATAGATCCTGATTCCCAGAATATACTTAGCTTCTCCAAGATCTTTCATGGCAAAACATTTTCCAAGCCAAGATTTGACATCTTGCAAAGCTGTAATGTCATTTCCAATAAGTAGTATGTCATCAACATACAAGATCAAGAAGAAAACTTTGCTCCCACTAGCTCTAATGTAAACACATGGCTCATCCCCGTTTTGAGAAAAACCAAACTCTTTAATTTTCTCATCAAACTTAAGATTCCAGCTCCTGGATGCTTGCTTTAATCCATAAATGGATTTTAGAAGCTTGCATACTTTAGTAGGATTCTTAGGATTCACAAACCCTTCCGGCTGAACCATATATACGTCCTCGCTTAGGTCGCCATTTATAAAAGCGGTTTTAACATCCATTTGCCATATTTCATAATCATGAAAAGCAGCTATGGCAATAAGTATCCTAATTGATTTAATGCTCGCGACTGGTGAAAAAGTTTCCTCATAATCAATTCCTTGAGTTTGAGTATAACCTTTTGCCACCAATCGAGCCTTAAAATTGTTTACATTACCGTCCATGTCAGCCTTCTTCTTGAAGACCCATTTACTGCCCATTGTCTTGCAATTGGGTGGAAAATCAATCAAGTCCCATACTTGATTATCTTTCATGGACTGCATCTCTGCCTTCATAGCATCTCCTCATTTTTCAGATTGTGGATCTGACATGGCTTCACCATAACTAGAGGGTTCATCATAATCCCCTAGATGAGGTTCATCTAAATTAATCAGAAGATTTAACCTCTCAGGTAGATGAGGAGTTCTACTAGATCTACGAAGTATATGTGCAACACGTTCTGGCTAACCAACAATGTGTTCAGCTTCAACGTGCGGTTGGCTAGTGCCTTCAGAAGGTAAGTTACTTTGTGATTCTTGAATTTTCTCAAGATCTACTTTACTCCCACTGACTTCTTGTAAGAGAAGATCTCTTTCAAAGAATTCAGCAAACCGAGTAGTAAACACTTTGTTTTCAGCTTGGTAGTAAAAGTAGTAACCCATTGTTTCCTTTGGGTATCCCACAAAGTGACATTTGATACCTATGGGTTCTAACTTGTTTGATGTGTCACGTTTTACATACGCTTCACAACCCCAGACTTTCAAATAAGACAACTTAGGACTCTTTCCATGCCATAACTCATATGATGTCTTTTCTACCTTCTTGGTTGGAACCATATTGAGTATGCGTGCATCAGACTCTAATGCATAACCCCAAAAAGACATCGATAGAGTAGTTAGACTCATCATAGATCGAACCATATCAAGTAAAGTTCGATTCCTTCGTTCCGACATACCATTGTGCTGTGGTGTGTAAGGTGGAGTGAATTGTGAGACAATCCCACGATTCTTCAGGTGGTCTAAAAACTCTTGACTCATATATTCCCCTCCCCTATCAGAGCGAAGGGCTTTAATGGTCTTTCCAAGTTGATTCTCTGCTTCATTTTGGAAGATTTTGAATGTTTCAAAAACTTCATGTTTATGTTTCAGCAAGTAAACATAACCATATCTACTATAATCATCAGTAAATGTAACGAAGTATGATTCACCATTTCTAGACATACTTCTAAAAGGGCCACACACATCAGTATGTATTAGTCCTAAAAGATGATGTTATGCGAGGGGTATATGAAATAGTATTAATTTTTACAAAGAAATACTATTAAATACGATACAATTTTACACAAGATATTTATTTATTTATAGAATGGATATACCTAAACCTTGCTGCAATACTTATAGGCAGTGTACCTAATCGTACAGTAGTGTAGTTTTTAGTAAGTCCGGTTCGTTCCACAGAGATCTTAGCCAAGTTTAACGCTATATTTTTAAAACTATATTTGTAAATAAATATATATATATAAATATAAGTAGTATTATTATTAGAAAAGGGGGTTTTTACCGTTTAATGGCCGGTTTGTCGATTCTAAAATTTAAGTCGCAGTTAAAACCTAATGTAAAATATTAAAAAATAAATATAACTTAATTTAAATCGTAAAGTAAATAACGATAATGAAATTGCGATAAATAAAAGTGCGATAAATAAAATGACAATAAATAAAATTGAGATAAAAAATATGATAATTAAAATGACAATAAATTAAAGTGCGATAATTAAAAGTGCAATTAAATATGAAATAAAGGAATTATGCTTATTTAAACTTCCGTAATCATGATGTTTGACGTGTTGATTTTAGTTTTATTACCATGGGTTAATTGTCCTTTGTCCTGGATTATTCAATATGTCCATCTGGTTTTTGTCCATAACAGTCCATCAGTCATAAATATAAAGTGCGAGTGTCCTCGTCAAATTATCCTTATATCCGAAGTCAAATATTCCAACTAATTGGGGACTTATACTATAATTACACCAAGTGCCCTTGTATATAATTCACCCCTGTTTTAATAATTCCATTGACTATTAATTCATTCCCGTGTCCGGTTAAATGAACGATTATTAGTACTTATAAATATCCCGCCCATCGTGTCCAATCGAGTGTATATGGTTATTTATAGGTACGTCCAATTGTAAATCTTTATATTAAATTAACAAACTATCATTTAATTAAACAAATATAAAGCCCATTAATAGCCCATAGTCTAATTTTCACAAGTGTCGTTCTTTTATCCAAACCCCAATTATGGTACAAAGGCCAATTACCCAATTTTAATATTTAGCCCAACATCACGATTACTTCGGCTTAAATAAGCATAATAATAACTTAGCTACGAGACATTAAATTAAAAAGGTTGAACATAACTTACAATGATTAAAAATAGCGTAGCGTTACACGGACAGAATTTTGACTTACACCCTTACAACATTCGCTAACATACCCTTATTATTATTAAAATTAAAATTAAAATTAAAATTATAATATATATATATATATATATATATATATATATATATATATATATATATATATATATACACGTTGAGAGAATGAAGAAAGAAAAAGATGTTTTCATTGTGCAGAATTCGTTGCCTTTTATAGGCCCACGTTTTCCTGTAGATCTCCGCGAGTGCGGTTGTTTTATACATCAGAACTCCGCGAGTGCAGAGGTCTGGATTACAGCTCACATATTGATTCAACACGTGGGCTGCATAAATATATAATATATAATAATATATATAATTAATTATATATTATATTATATTCTTGAGCATAGTTGACTTGTAATTTTTTGTCCGTTGCATTGAGCGTTGAGAGTTGACTCTAGTCCCGGTTCTGAATTTTTGAACGTCCTTGCGTACAATTTAATATCTTGTATTTTACGTTTTGCGTCTTGTACTCTTGTAATTTTGAGACGTTTCTCATCGATAATTTGAACCACTTTGATTGTAATTTGTACTCATTAGCTTTTTGGTCGTTTGCGTCTTCAATTCGTCGAATCTGCCTTTCATCTTCACCTTTTATTATTTAAACAAATATTACTTGTAAATAGAACAATTGCAACTAAAAGCTTGTCTTTCTTGAGGGATAATGCTATGAAATATATGTTCGTTTTTAGCATTATCAAATATTCCCACACTTGAACGTTGCTTGTCCTCAAGCAATATAGTCTTGAAATAAAAACATACTTGAATCACTTCTTTATTCTTCACACTTTGTACATCAGTGATTTCTATATGGCGGTGTGAACAATGGTAGTAACGATGTGGTTTACAGTCCCACATGACTATGAAAATTTAGATCCTTAAGGAAATTGGATCTTTATGAAAACATTTGATCTTTTGAAAATTCAATCTAGCTTTTACCCTAGATAAGTTTTCCGGAATAACCCTTTACCGGTGTTTGCAAATTGTTTTTGTGGGTTTGGTGGGTTTCAGATTTGAAAATTTTAGCTCAAAACTTGCGGTTTTGTGTCACCCACGTGCTAACCTTGTATTGGGAAAGCAACACGTCCAGTATACTTGCTCCGTATATTACCTTTCGGTAAACTACCGTCCGATTGTAAAGGAAAGCGTTGAACAAGCAACTGTTAAGGCAATGTCCCGTGACATGCTTTTCATTATGGTCTATATCATGTCGGATGCAATTACTATCCTTTGTAGGAGAAATAGCAAAGATCACCCTATAATTTTTCGGTCTGGCACAAGGTCCTGTCTTTGACCATGCTATGCAACCACCGTTCTTATGGTTGACACCCGATTTGGTTTAGGTGACCTAATGAATTCCAGGTGAATTCCAGGTGAATTCCTAGGATTTTACGTTCAATGGTAATGAACGCATTGAAAATGAGTTTTCAGAAAACAAATCGGTTTTAATTTGATCAAAATATTTTCTCGTTCAAGCTCGAGTTTAGATATCATTGAATTCCATGAGTTTGTAATTCTCAATCTTTAAAGTCAATCTCAAGGATTGAGTAATATCAGTCTTAAAAGCTGATTTTTTTATCTTTAAGGAGATTATCCTTTCTGGGGGTCTGATTCATTAGTCTTATCAAGCTAATTTGCACGGCGCCCTCCCTATTTTACGAGACAGATCCTCTCATGGTTAGGATAAGTCTGACCACTTGGCGACCTTGTTTGATGCTGAGGTCCGTGGATTTTCAGCTGATTTTCGAGAAAACTTTTCAAGGTTTTTCGTAGACTCTACAACTGGTCTGGACGACAACTTCCTGACCTAAATCAAGAAGCGCGTTTCTTTTTCGGAAGACTTAACTTGTGATATGTGTTTTAAATAACTTGGTAAATTTTTCCCACACTTGGCTTTTATTTTCCTTTCTTTGCCTTTTTATTGTCCTCTATTCCGTTTTAAATGAATTCTAACATTTTGGGTTGTTTCTCAATTTATGTCCTTTCCGAGGTAACAATAATTTCGGTATTAACACCTAGTTTTATCGTTCATAAATATGTATAAACATGATTTTGAGTTCATTTAATTGAAAATTTTGAAAAATTTTACTAGAATTGGGTAGTCAGTATATAAGACTAGGGTTGTTCTTTATTATCAGAGAGCACTAGATTCTAATACAACTACTGCGTTACTAGTATTTTTAATAGTAACCAAGTGTATAAGTCAAAAATTTTAAAAATCCGAAAGAATTTGCGTTTATGTGTGCACGATGACTTATGATTTGGTTTTGATGATACTGCCAATCTTGAAATGCTAGTTGTCTAACCATTTCATACTCATGATGAGCCATAAAAAGTTGGATTTCTGTCATCTGATTACCCCCTCCCGCATTACGTTGCTGTTGATCTCTCTCGACCTGTGTATGCCTGCCATCATATTGTACTACAGCGTTGTTTCGTTTCTTTAAAACCTTAGCACCATGATACACGCGTAAATCTATCCTATCACGGGGTTCTGGTTCTGCCATTAATAATCCCCCCCCCCCCGACTTCTATCCACACCGAGATGTTCAGCAATTAATGTAACAAAGATACCACCTCCTATTATGCTATTAGGCTGCATACCCCTAATCATAGCCGATAGATAATAACCCATATAATAAGGTATACTTACATCGCTCTGTGGGTCTCGAATACACATGTGGTAAAATAAATCCTGTTCATTTACCTTTTCCTTGTTCCTACCTCGCTGTGTAATCGAGTTTGCTAAAAACCTGTGGATTACTCTTAATTCAGCTCTATCAATATCAAGAAAAGAGTAAAATCCCCCTTTGAATTGGTTATGACTAGTCATTCTACTCCATACACCATTCATATCAAAATTCTCATCAACCCTCCTACCATGAACTATCAACCTCTGACAGTCATCAGATGCTAACTTCTCAGGCGTATATATATGTAAAGCCTGAGCCATATCTAGTAAAGACATATAGCGCATCTCACCTCCTAATAAAAATCTAATAAAGGTACGATCGGTTAAAGTAGCTACCCGATCATTTATTTCAATACTACATAATAACCCAACACACCATTCTCTATATACAGGCCTATAAATGTTGAATAAACGTACCCAATCATTAAAAGTAGAATTACCATACCTTTGTGTAAGTAATTCTCTGATTGGTTCGGCTAATCCAACTGCTTCTAACGGATCCCATTCTATTATCCTAGGCACCTCAACAACATTAGACTGAAGGATGTGCAAGTTCCTCTGATATTTTAGATAGTCTATCCAAAGTCTGTCAAACCTTAAGTTTGGGTGTAAATTCGGCACATCGATATTTGAAAATGAAACTATTGGATGCGGTACATTTGTCGATAAAAGTCATTAACTTCCTGTTGTTCCGCATTCTCAGGAGGAGGAGCATTGGGAGCCTGGGATTAAGATTCACCCCTTTCAGTCTGCAAAACACATCAAACACAATTTTTGTGCATTCAAATATGCATTAGTGTTAGCAAAATCATAAATCAAAACAATTACAATGACATGTTTAAACCATATTAAACTTTATACACATTTTCATAATACTAACAATTCTATATTTTTACAAATAAACTTATATGAAAATGTATGTAACATTCCTAGGCATTTAACTTCTAGAACATGTCAAAAATAATCATTATAGCAATTAAACAGGTTCCACATGGCATTCATATCAATTAGATCAAGTTCATGCATTTTTGACTCAAAAAGTCTACTTTAATCTTCATAAATCATGTTTAGGATCAAAGTTTTGATAATTTAGCAACCTAAACATGTTACACAACTCAATTTAGCATAAACTAACAACAAAATTCGGCCATAACCCGTTTATATCAAAAAGCCCCAATTTTGCTCAAGAACACAAACCCTAGACTACTCAAAATTTGAAGTTTAAGGCTTCTAATCATGTTAAATAGCATCAATCTAGGTTATACAAGCATAATATACAATCAATTTAAGCACAATTACACTAAAAATCATCAAAATCAAATTAGGTATATTTTTTTTCAAGAACACTAAAAATTCGAATTAAAGAGTGTTTAGGTGTAGAAATTACAGATTTCCTTGAGTAACTTCGTGGGAAGAATCTCCTCATTGTGATTTTAGCAAAAAATTTGATGATTTATGGTGAAAAATCGTGAATTTGGGAGGTGTTTGTGTGTGTTTTTCGCAGTATTTGGGTGTGTGTGTGTGCGTGCAAACTGGTCTGTTCGACCAGTTTTATTTTTTTCTGGAATTTTTAAACTCCGCGATGCGGAGGTGGTCCCACATCAAACTCCGCGAGTGCGGATTTATCTCTTTTTTTAAAATAAAAACCTTTAACTAATAAAAAATAGATTAATAAATTTTAAAAATTAGTTTCTTTTGAGAATAAGGGCGTTTCGGATTGTTGTCCTAGTCCGTTCCTCGACAAAGTTTTAAAATTTGTTACTTTTTAAGCGTCGTTTTAAAAGCAAAGATTTTTGGGGTTTTTAATGTTTTTGACATACTTTAATTCAATAAGATTAAAAATAATGATAATAAAAATTCTCGTCCCTCCCTTGGGTAGAGCAATTTTGGTTCAACGACCTAGTTTTTAACTCACGACGAATTTTAAATATCAAATTTTTAACTTAGTGAAATAGAGTAAATTTTTGTTTTTAAATTCACACCAAACTTAAATTTAAAATGCATAAAATTAAAAATTCATATTATTAAAATTAAAAATTCACACCAAATTTGTATTATATTTTTGTTTTTATACATACAAACTTATATTAAAAATATTAATTTTTCAAATAGGTACAAACTTAAATATATTGATTTTAAAAAGTTTACAATAATAATTTAATATTTATATATTAATTTTAAAATCATGGTAAAAATAAAATTAAAAATCTTTTTGGTCTTTCATACCACTTTAATCAATCAAATATTATCAAAAATATACGCCCCACTTTTTAGTAAAGTAATTTTGGCTATATTACCTAGTTTTACTCCTGACAAATTTCTGAAATATTTTGGGTTGATTGATTAAAGATATATATACCTTAAGAATAAACGGTAAATTTCGCAGTGATGTAATAAATTTTTTGTACGATATCAATAATTTCGGTTACGCATACCTAATTTTATTGAATACCAATTTAATACTTTATAGCGAACGATTCAGCATTTATTATCAAAAGATTAAAAGCAATAAATAAAAACTGTACATACTTACCTATGAGAAAGAATTCTCAGAGACCTACTTTAGCTGACTCATAGGAGAGTCGTGTAATTTGGTTCTCCATAGTTACGTAAGCATAACCTCGAATTCTTCTAAACATATAAACGGTCCTTCTCTGCATAGAGTAACAAATTCGGTGTTTGAATATGTTTGATTATTTGAACATTTACCTTCGTGTGACCATTTTTCGCATTTATAACATCTTTCAAGGTGTCGTGCTCTTCTTTTTGTTGCGGATTTTGATTTTCCTTTACCAAAATGTATCTTATGATGATCTTTTCTGAGTTCTTTTCTTACTCCGTCCATTTTACCTCTTATGAATGATACCAGTTCACTCGGAAGTGTGTCATTATTACGTTTAGTAATCATAGCATGTAGCATTAGACCATGGTTCAGATCAAAGGAATTCTTCATCTCGTAAAACCTAAAAAAAATAAAAATTCAGAATGGGGGGAGAAGACTAGTTCTGTAGGGTCTGCTAGCGAAAGACCATTCGGATTCCATTCTCGGAAACTACACGAAAACAGAAAATCTAACTCTAACAGAAATATATATTACCCTAAAAAGATTCGAACCTTCCCACACTTAGTTAGCTGTGGTGTCGAAATTGTGATTAACTTCATCTTCAACTTCCATTAGATTATCTATGTAATGTTTAACTCTGTGACCTTTAACTTTAAATTCAACCCCATTTGAATTTATTAACTCTACTGTTCTATATGGGAAAACTCTTTTGACTATGAATGGTCCAGACCATCTTGATTTCAATTTTCCAGGAAATAGCTTGAATCGTGAATTGAAAAGAAGAACTCTGTCTCCTTCTTTAAATTCTTTTGAACTTCTGATTCTTTTATCATGCCATTTCTTTGTTCTTTCTTTGTAGATCAACGAATTTTCATATGCTTCATGTCTTAATTCTTCTAATTAGTTTAGTTGACTTAACCGTAGACGTCCGGCTTCATGTAAATCAAGATTACATGTCTTCAAAGCCCAAAATGCTTTGTGCTCAATTTCTACTGGAAGATAACATGCTTTTCCGTAAATGAGTTTAAAAGGTGTGGTTCCAATTGGAGTTTTGTAGGCTGTTCTAAGAGTCCAGAGTGCATCCTCCAATTTAATGGACCATTCCTTCGGATTTGATCTTACGATTTTCTCTAGAATGCGTTTTAATGCTCGGTTGGTATTTTCAACTTGTCCACTTGTTTGTGGATGATACGCGGTTGAGATTTTATGAGTTACTCCATATCTTTTAAGAACTTTCTCAAGTTGATTATTACAAAAATGAGTACCCCGATCACTTATTAAAGCTTTCGGTGTTCCAAACCTTGCAAAAAGATGTTTTAAAAAGTTGACTACAACTCGTGCATCGTTAGTTGGGAGAGCTTGTGCTTCCGCCCATTTAGATACATAATTAATGGCAACGAGAATGTAGAGATTATTATGAGATTTTGGAAATGGACCCATAAAGTCAATACCCCATATGTAAAATACTTCACATACTTGAATGACATTTTGTGGCATTTCATCACGTTGATTTATTTTTCCGGCCCTTTGACATGCATCACAGGATTTGCAAAGAAGGTGTGCATCTTTGAAAATTGTAGGCTAATAGAATCCAGCATCTTAAACTTTTCTTGCTGTGAGTTGAGGCCCATAATGCCCTCCTGTTGGTCCTGTATGACAATGGTTTAAGATTTGACTAGCTTCATCTCCGAATACGCATCGGCGTATTATTCCATCGGGACAACTTTTAAACAAATGTGGATCTTCCCAGAAATAGTGTTTTATATCACTAAAGAATTTCTTTCGTTTTTGGTACGACAACCCTTTTTCAAGGAATCCACATACTAAATAGTTTGCATAGTCTGCAAATCATGGAATTTCACTATAATCTATCTTCAATAGATATTCGTCAGGAAAGTTATCTTGTATAGCCGATTCATTCAGAACTTCTAATTCGGGATTTTCAAGACGAGAAAGATGATCAGCGGCGAGATTTTCTGCTCCCTTTTTATCTCGGACTTCAATATCGAACTCTTGTAAGAGTAAAATCCAACGGATTAATCTTGGTTTGGCATCTTGTTTCGAAAATAGGTATCTAAGAGCAGAATGGTCGGTATACACCACCGTTTTAGCTAGAACGAGATATGAACGAAATTTGTCAAAAGCAAAGACAATTGCAAGGAGTTCTTTTTCAGTAGTTGTGTAGTTCGTTTGTGCTCCTTGTAACATCTTACTAGCATAATAAATAGGTTGAAATCGTTTTTCAATCCTTTGTCCTAAAACGGCTCCCATTGCAAAATCACTTGCATCCCACATCAGTTCAAACGGTAGATTCCAATTTGGAGTTATCATGATCGGTGCATTAGTGAGTTTTTTTTTAAGAATATTAAAAGATTTGATGCATTCATCTGAAAAGATGAATGGAGCATCCTTTTCTAGGAGTTTATTCATAGGAGTGGCAATTTTAGAAAAATCTTTTATGAAACGTCGGTAAAAACCGGCATGCCCTAGAAAACTCCTAACTCCTCTAACATTGGTGGGATGTGGAAGTTTAGCAATTACATCTACTTTAGCTCTATCCACTTCAATTCCTTCCTTTGAAATTTTATGACCAAGAACGATGCCTTCTTTAACCATGAAATGGGATTTCTCCCAATTAAGAACTAGATTTGATTGTTCGCATCTAATAAGCATTCGTTCAAGATTGACTAGACATGATTCAAAAGTATCACCGAAGACTGAAAAGTCATCCATGAAAACTTCCATGCATTCTTCTATCATGTCGTGAAAAATCGACATCATGCACCTTTGAAAGGTTGCAGGGGCGTTACAAAGTCCAAATGGCATGCGTTTGTAAGCAAAAGTACCATAAGGGCACGTGAATGTGGTTTTCTCTTGGTCCTCGGGTGCTATTGGAATTTGAAAATATCCGGAAAAATCATCAAGAAAACAATAATAACTATTCCCGGCTAATCTTTCCAACATTTGATCAATGAAAGGTAAGTGAAAGTGATTTTTTCTGGTGGCGTCATTTAATTTTCTATAATCAATACAAACACGCCATCCTGTTACAGTCCTAGTAGGAATAAGCTCATTTTTTTCATTTGTGATGACAGTCATGCCACCCTTCTTAGGTACGCATTGAACTGGGCTTACCCATGGACTATCAGAGATTAGATAAATTAAACCTGCATCTAGCAGTTTAATAATTTCTTTTTTAACAACATCTTGCATATTAGGATTTAGTCTTCGTTGGCGTTGCACATACATTTTATGACCTTCTTCCATAAGGATTTTATGTGTGCAATACGAAGGACTTATTCCTTTAATGTCATGAATCTTCTATGCAGTAGCTGGTTTATGAGCTCTTAGCACAGAAATGAGTTGAGATTTTTCATTTTCCGTAAGAGAAGACGATATTATTACAGGTAATTCAGATTCACCATGTAAATAAGCATATTCCAAATGGTTTGGAAGTGGCTTTAACTCTAATGTTGGTGGTTCTTCTATCGATGATTTATATCGATATCTGTCTTCCTCTTTTAGTATTTGAATTTCTTCTGTTGTTGGTTCATATCCATTAGCCATAAGTGTAGCTAACATTTCAGTTTCATCAATTGGTTCAGTTCCTTCTCCTAAAGAACATTCTCCTGTTCCTTGTAATTCTGGAAATTCTTCTAACAATTCTGCATGTGAATCTATAGTTTGAATATAATAACATGTATCATCTGCAGATTGCGGTTGTTGCATGGCTCTATCAACAGAAAAGGTAACACTCTCGTCCTCTATACTTGGGGTCAGTTTCTTACCAAACACGTCTATTAATGCTTTAGCCGTGTTTAAGAATGGTCTTCCTAATATGAGAGGAACTCAAGAATCTTCTTCCATGTCCAGAATAACAAAATCTACTGAAAATACTAAAGTACCAACTTTAACTAGCATGTTCTCCATTATCCCTATAGGATATTTTACTGATCGTTCTGCTAGTTGTATACTTATTCTTGTTGGTTTCAATTCTCCAAGGTCTAGTTTAGCGTATAGTGAATATGGCATGAAATTTATACTAGCACCTAAGTCTGGCAATGCTTCTATTGAACTAAGACTACCCAGAAAACATGGAATCGTGAAACTTCCTGGATCTGATAATTTTTCTGGTATCTTATTCAACAGTACTGCAGAACAATTAGCATTCATAGTAACAGCCGAGAGTTCTTCCATTTTCTTTCTATTCGTGATTAGATCTTTCAGAAATTTAGCATATCTAGGCATTCCTGAAATCACATCAATGAAAGGAAGGTTGACATTTATTTGTTTAAACATATCCAAGAATTTGGATTGCTCGGCTTCAAGTCTCTCTTTTCTAATTTTACTCGGGTAAGGAAGTGGTGGTTGGTATGGTTTAACATAAGGTTTTGCCTTAACTGTGTTAACTTCATTAACCTTTTCAACTACCGGTTCTGTTTCCTTTTCTTGATCAGGTTGTGGTTCTTGTGGAGTAGAAATAGAGTCATCAGAAATTACAAGTATTTCAGGTGGTTTAAGTGTAATACCACTTCTTGTGGTAATAGCTTCAGCTGTTTCATTCCGGGGGTTAGCATTTGTATCACTAGGTAAACTTCCCGGTTTTCTTTCACCTATCAACCTTGCTAGGTTGCTTACTTCTTGTTTCAAATTTTGAATAGAAGCTTGTTGATTTCTAAATGCTTGAGCATTTTGTTCATTGGTTTGTTTCTGAGATGTGAAAAACTGCGTTTGAGATTTAACTAGCTTCGACATCATATCTTCTAAATTTGGCTTTTTATCATCGGTTTGTGGTGATTTGTTTTGAAAAATAGGTCTTTGCTGATTGTAAGTATTGTTAGATACTTGTTGATTGCTAGGACCTTGTTGATTGTTGTATGGAACATTTCGGTTATAATTCTGATTTTGATTGTAGATCTTTCTTGGCGGTTTATAATTATTCTGATAATTATTTCCAGGCTTTTGGTTTAGATATGAAACATTCTCTCTTTGTTCCATTGTTTGTTCAATACTGAGACAATCTTTTGTCAAATGTGGTCCTCCACACTGCTCACAACTAATTCGTATTGAGTGAATATCCTTAGTCATCTTTTCCATTCGTCTCTCGACAACATCTATCTTTGCAAAAATGGAATCTAAGTCATGGCTAGAATCGACTCTAGCTGCTTTAGATGATCTAACGATATCTTTTTCTTGATGCCACTCATGTGAGTGGGAAGCAGTGTTATCAATAATTTTGTAAGCGTCAGTTGCAGTTTTCTTCATAATGGAACTACCAGCTGCTATATCGATGTCTTTTCGTATAGTAATGTCACATCCTTGGTAGAATATTTGTACTATTTGACAAGTGTCTAAACCATGTTGCGGACATCCTCTCAATAACTTTCCAAATCTTGTCAACGCTTCATATAGAGTTTCATTTAGCTTTTGTGTAAACGTAACAATTTCTCCTTGAAGTCTTACGGCTTTAGATGCCGGATAGAATTGTTTAAGAAATTTTTCAACTAAAACATCTCATGTATCAATCGCCCCTTCAGGTAACGATTCCAACCAATCTTTGGCTTTTTCCTTTAAAGTCCAGGGAAATAACATGAGATATATCTGTTCATCCTCCACTTCTCTTATTTTAAATAGAGTACAGATCCTATTAAAGGTTCGAAGATGTTCATTTGAATCTTCCTTCGGCGCACCACTAAATTGGCATTGATTAGTTACCATGTGTAGGATTTGTCCTTTTATTTCATAATCTGGCGCATTAATGTCTGGTTGAGTAATTGCGTGACCTTGGCCAGTGCGTTTAGCTCGCATTCGGTCTTCCATACTTAGAGGTTCCAGATTTTCCATGATTGAATTTATTGAATCTGAATCACTAGAGGATTCTGATTTAATGGGTTATTCCTCGACAATATCTGTTTGAATGATTGGTGGTTCCGGAGGAAAGATTAATGGTTCAGGATCTCTGAATTGTCCCTGAATATCCCCCGGATTCTCAATTGTGAGACCGGGTTCAAAAAATGGATTATCGGAAATTTAAATTGGAGTACTTGGTCGACTGGATGACGATTCTAAAGAAAAATCAACGGCGACAATATTGGCTAGATGTCTTGATCTAGTTACAGGTGGTGAACGTATAAAAGGTGGTGAACGTTTTGCTCGGTGCATTCACTGAATATCCTATTAGTTATAAAAAGATAAAAATTATATAAGTTATTAAATTAATAGACTTTTCTACTTTTGCCCACGTTTCGAATAGCCAAAAGATGTAACAGGGAGCCAGAACCCTTTAAATCAGAAGCTCACAACTCAGCCACTAACAAATCCAACTATTACTACGAAGCAGAAAATTTTGGTTGTCTATCAATTTAACCACTTAAAATAATTTTTCGTTGAAATTTAAAGAAAATTTAGAGAAGAAATAGAAAATTCTATGTCCTAAAAACTAGAGCGACGAAAAATAAGAAAGAAAAAGAGTGCGTCGAAAAATAAGAGGTCGAAAAATAATAAGAAGGTAGCGCGTTGAAACTTAAAAAGGAACTTAAAATTTATAAACAGCGTCGCAAAATTCTAAAGTACCTAAATCTTAGTCTAAAGAAAAAGCACTTAAGGAATTTTACGGCAAATCCAAAAAATCTAAAAATAAAAATAAACTACGGCAAATACTAGTCTTAAAATTAATTACTAACGATAAATATACAAATTATGATTTAAACGATTAAAATATATAATTTATAAAAAGATACAAAAAAATGATAAAATTACTAATTTTTATAAAAATATTATTTTTATATTATTTATTTTATAAAAGTATTAAGTTAATATTTAATAAAACTAGATAAAACTTAAATTACAAAATTAATTAAAACTAAAAACTAAAAACTAAAAACTAATTAAATAATAAAACCTAATTAGTTTTGATAATAATAATAATAAAAATTTAACCCTAAATCCGTAATTAATGTTGGCTGAGGGTTTGACCTGTCAGACGGCTCCGCGAGTGCGGTGCCACGTGCCAGAAAAATTCCGCGAGTGCGGATGTTGCAGGTTCAAACGAGAATGGTTCAATTTCGCAGGTTCAGTTTGTTTTATTTAATTTTTTTTACTTTTTATTTTAATTTTCAGTTTTATAAAATATTTATATAAAATAAATAAAAACTTATAATTTGAAAAATAGAAATAGAAATACTTTATAATTTTATATATTTTAAACAAATTCTTAAAAATATATAGATATTTTTTTTATATTTTTGTATTTTTAATATTTAAAACGTATTTTTACAAAAATAAACTAAAACTTAATAAAAATCTTTTTTTTTATATAGCGTTTCGCTTCCGACGTTTAAGCATTCCCCGGCAACGGCGCCAAAAATACTTGATGTTATGCGAGGGGTATATGAAATAGTATTAATTTTTACAAAGAAATACTATTAAATACGATACAATTTTACACAAGATATTTATTTATTTATATAATGGATATACATAAACCTTGCTACAACACTTATAGGCAGTGTACCTAATCGTACAGTAGTGTAGTTTTTAATAAGTCCGGTTCGTTCCACAGGGATCTTAGCCAAGTTTAACGCTATATTTTTAACTTATGATTGTAAAAATACAAAAATATATATAAGCAGTATTATTATTATAAAAGGGGGTTTTTAACGTTTAATGACCGGTTTGTCGATTCTAAAATTTAAGTCGCAGTTAAAACCTAATGTAAAATATTAAAAAATAAATATAACTTAATTTAAAGCGTAAAGTAAATAACGATAATGAAATTGCGATAAATAAAAGTGCGATAAATAAAATGACAATAAATAAAATTGCGATAAAAAAATACGATAATTAAAAGTGCAATTAAATATGAAATAAAGGAATTATGCTTATTTAAACTTCCGTAATCATGATGTTTGACGTGTTGATTTTGGTTTTACTACCATGGGTTAATTTTCCTTTGTCCTGGATTATTCAATATGTCCATCTGGTTTTTGTACATAACAGTCCATCAGTCATAAATATAAAGTGCGAGTGTCCTCGTCAAATTATCCTTATATCCGAAGTCAAATATTCCAACTAATTGGGGACTTATACTATAATTACACCAAGTGTCCTTGTATATAATTCACCCCTGTTTTAATAATTCCATTGACTATTAATCCATTCCCGTGTCCGGTTAAATGAACGATTATTAGTACTTATAAATATCCCGCCCATCGTGTCCGATCGAGTGTATATGGTTATTTATAGGTACGTCCAATTGTAAATCTTTATATTAAATTAACAAACTATCATTTAATTAAAAAAATATAAAGCCCATTAATAGCCCATAGTCTAATTTCCACAAGTGTCGTTCTTTTATCCAAACCCCAATTATGGTACAAAGGCCAATTACCCAATTTTAATATTTAGCCCAGCATCACGATTACTTCGGCTTAAATAAGCATAATAATAACTTAGCTACGAGACATTAAATTAAAAAGGTTGAACATAACTTACAATGATTAAAAATAGCGTAGCGTTACACGGACAGAATTTCGACTTACACCCTTACAACATTCGCTAACATACCCTTATTATTATTAAAATTAAAATTAAAATTAAAATTAAAATTAAAATTATAATATATATATATATATATATATATATATTATATATATATATATATATATATATATACACGTTGAGAGAATGAAGAAAGAAAAAGATGTTTTCGTTGTGCAGAATTCGTTGCCTTTTATAGGCCCACGTTTTCCTGTAGATCTCCGCGAGTGCGGTTGTTTTATACATCAGAACTCCGAGAGTGCAGAGGTCTGGATTACAGCTCACATATTGATCCAAAACGTAGGCTGAGTAAATATATAATATATAATAATATATATAATTAATTATATATTATATTATATTCTTGAGCATAGTTGACTTGTAATTTTTTGTCCGTTGCGTCGAGCGTTGAGAGTTGACTCTAGTCCCGGTTCCGAATTTTCGAACGTCCTTGTGTACAATTTAATATCTTGTATTTTGCGTTTTGCGTCTTGTACTCTTGTAATTTTGAGACGTTTCTCATCAATAATTTGAACCACTTTGATTGTAATTTGTACTTTTTAGCTTTTTGGTCGTTTGCGTCTTCAATTCGTCGAATCTGCCTTTCGTCTTCACCTTTTATTATTTAAACGAATATTACTTGTAAATAGAACAATTGCAACTAAAAGCTTGTCTTTCTTGAGGGATAATGCTATGAAATATATGTTCGTTTTTAGCATTATCAAAAGATCTTTAGCTCTTTCACCTAAACTGGTGAAAGGAGCCTTTGTCATCTTTCCACATAAATATGAATCGCATACATCAAATGACTCAGAGCCAGTTGATTCCAAAATCCCATCCGATTGGAGTTTCGAAATGCGTTGTTGATTTATATGACCAAGACGACAATGCCATAGATAGGTCTTGTTCCAGTCTTGCTTGAATCGTTTGGCAGTACAGGTATATACATAATTATTATTTAAAATAACACCATGCATATCAATTTCAAAAATACCATCACGTGGAATAGCATTAAAATAAAATACATTATTCTTAGAAACTGAAATACCAAAGTGCGTAAATGTAAGTTCAAAACCAACATTTTTCAAAAGAGAAACTGAAATTACATTGCTCGTAATACTAGGAGCATAATGACATTGTTCCAACAAAACAATAAGACCACTAGGTAGAGTAAGCTCATAGGTTCTAATAGCTTCAACAGCAGCTCGAGCTCCATTTCCCACTCTTAAGTCTAGTGTGTCTTTCTTCAGTCTCTTACTTCTTCTCATTCCCTGCATATTGTTACAGATGTGAGTACCACAACCAGTATCAAAAATTCAGGAATCACTAGAAAAAGTATATAACTGTATATGAAATAAACCTGATTTGCTGGTCTGGCCAGCTTTGCCTTTTCTCAACTCAGATAGGTAGGAAGGACAATTCCTCCTCCAGTGGCCAACTTTTCCACAGTGGAAACATTCGGCGTCTTTCGATGGGTTTTCTTTCTTGGGAGGTGGTGGAATTTTCTTCTTAGCAATTGACTTGCCTTTTTCTTTTCCCCAAGTTTTTGGCTTATTCTTTTTCACCTTACCATCCCTAATCATCAGGACACCAGGATTGGAAACCTTATATGGAATATCCTGTTCAGCAGTTTTGAGCATCGAGTGCACCTCTGCCAGAGATTTCTCTCAACCTTGCATATTGTAATTCATCACAAACTGGTGATACGATTTTGGTAGTGAAACCAAAACCGTGTTCACAGCCAAGTTAGGCGGCAAGGTAGTTCCAAGTTTTTCCAATCGGTCAATGTAGCTTTTCATTTTTAAGACATGAGAGCTCACTGATTGTCCTTCCTCCATTTTGCATGTTTGAAGAAGCTTATAAGTTTTATATAACTCTTGACTAGCCTATTTCTGAAACATATTTTTCAGCTCAGTCATCATATCATATGCTGTATGATCTTCCATTTCCTTTTGAAGGTCAGAAGTCATACTAGCAAGCATGATTAAATCTATCTTCTCTTGCTCATCAAACAACTTCTGATAAGCATTCTTTTGAGCAGCAGTAGCTGTCTCAGGAGGAGCTTCGGGTAAGGGTTCTTCAATTTTGTTCAACTTTCCTTCATATTTGAGAACAATTCTCAGGTTGCGGTACCAATCGAGGAAGTTTGAACCATTGAGTTTCTCCTTCTCTAACAAAGAACGGAGGGTGTTTTGGTTTACGTTTTGATTGTTTGACATCTACAAAAGAACAAGGTTCAATTTTAGTATTTGCGATATAATACTTTAATAAATTAATTACCCAAGTTTTAATATATTTAAAAACAATTAATTTACGAAAGCCTAAGATCCACATAGAGGTTCCATAACTACATCTGTTGATTAGCTAGCAGTTATAGAGTCTACTGGTAGGTAGCGAGTACCAATTGCATCACAGGTGCAACTCTTAGATCTTTATGGGACCTTGAGATATGTGTAGTCTAACAAACCACTATTATCTATTGGCATGTTTGTCTCATCCTTGCCTCGAACTCAGGTCTCACCATGAATACAATTAAGTCGTCCAATTTGGAAACAGTGAAAATTCAGCCTAGTCTCACTCGTAACTGAAAATCCACCTCGTGGCTATAATTCGATTAGGTCTCACCGTAATCAAAAAATTACGAGGAGTGTTTGCAAGCTCATTGGATGGCATGACTTAAATTTGACGAGTATTTTTAAAAAGTTTGTGTTAACGAATAATGCATGCACACAAGATTCGCTACACTATTTGTTAAAAATCATTTTAACCAGTTTTATATATGTCGATCGTGTTTATGCGTCTAGTTTGTTATTTTATTTTATATATAAAAGTAACAAATACACAAACGTGTATCATTTTAAAACAGTTTTAAAAGATGTCGCCCATATATATATATATATATATATATATATATATATATATATATATATATATATATATATATATATATATATATATATATATATATATATATATATATATATATATATATATATATATATATATAGTTTTATATTATTTGAGTTTCAAAAAAAATATATTTAACTTTAAACTCATTAGAGTTTAACTTTTTAAAATCATCAATTTTAACCTTTGAAACTCGTTACTAGTTTTATTTGATGTTTTCATAAAAAACAATTAGCATATATTATAATCAACAATTAAATATAAATGCGTAAAAATAAAACACAACCATACCATGCATCACACACACATAGCCTAGCCCAAAAATCCTATGCGTGATCTCATGAGCCGATATGGGATCAAGAGGTCAAACTAAGGGTAATATCGTAGCTCCCACTTGATTCAAGAATCAAGTGAAAACTTGACAAACGCCATCGTTGTCAACTTGACCTATTCGCCATCTTCTAAGCCAAAAGCATGTTGTATTTTATCTTCAATCTTCATCTTGTTACATTTATTTAAATTTGAAAATACAATTAAACTAGTACTTTTACAAATTGAAATAAACTTAAATACAATACTATGAAAATGAAAAATAAATATAACACAACTTTGGCTTCAAAATGGCCTTTCTAATAATACAAATAATCAATATGACATAATATTGCCGTAATCAACAGTCACAACAATCATACATAGGTCGGGGCATTATGAGCTATGTGTGCAATCACAATTTTAATAACTACATTATTAAAACTTAAATATGGCTTGTCTATGGTTATAATGCATGTGTATAACCATGGAATAAAACAATCAACAATTATAATAAATATTCAAGCCATAACAATTAAATCTACAATTTAAAAAAATGATATTCTTTCAATCATATTTGTGCGTCATGAGGTTAAGTCTAGATCAACCGTGTTGACTTTAAAAACCAAAAAGGTTTCGACTTTCACCAATATACCACAAAGCTAAATCTAAAGAATAGTCACACGACAATTAAGATGGTGTAAAAGCGGCTCGGATACCACTGATGGAAAATCGTGTGTACTTTTAACAAATCAGATTAACGCAGCGGATAGTTAAAATAATAATCTTTTATTATTTCATAAAACATTTACAAGATTAAATATTCATATATTTAATGAAACATGCACACGGTTAATTTATCTCAATTAGATCCAGTTACACCATAATAATTGTCATGAATATTAAAACAAAAGAGGAGTTAACGATATACCTTTCTTGGAGAAATTGATGAGACGGAGAGAAACTTACGATCAAAAGTATGACCGTCTCTTTGGATAGTCCACACTACACTTCAAACGACCGTCAATGGATGCTAGTCCAAACCCAAAGTAACAAATTAATATAATCAAATTATATTAATAAGCAATAGATAAATATTACTCCGTATTGATTTCGTTTCATAAACAAAATGGCATGTAGCTTTCTTGATCTTTGAGATGTAAGAAAAGGTTTTAATTTTTGTTTGTTTTGTCACTCTGTACCAAAAACAAGAACCAATATATATATATATATATATATATATATATATATATATATATATATATATATATATATATATTTGAGGAGTACATGTAAAAACAACTCGTGAAACTTTTTCAATTAACCCGTGAATTCAAATTAGAACAAATATATATATCATAAAGTCGTATTTCTCAAATACTTTAGGGGTATATTATGTAACTTATAATTAATAATTTCTATAATGTCGCTTTCATGTGAATAGTAAATTAATTAATTTCGATTCATTTACTATTTATATGAATAGTAAATGAATTAATTTCGATTTACTATTTTGTTACTTGAGTAATATATATACACATCATATATATATATATATATATATATATATATATATATATATATATATATATATATATATATATATATATATATTATTTGACGTCTCGGTGTATATGTGTGTGACCCCGAAGGCTTAAATGAGGTTGACCATATAGTTATATGTTGTACCTTGCACATTTATCCTACATTTTGGTGTTTCATGCTGTTGGTGGTGGAACTGGGTCGGGTCTTGGGTCACTTCTTTTGGAACGCTTGTCTGTCGACTATGGAAAAAAATCGAAGCTTGGGTTCACAGTTTACCCTTCACCGCAAGTCTCGACGTCAGTCGTTGAGCCTTACAACTCTGTTCTTTCGACTCATTCGCTTCTGGAACACACTGATGTTTCAGTCCTTCTTGATAATGAAGCAATTTACGATATCTGTCTTAAGTCGTTAGATATCTAAAGACCAACTTACACTAACCTAAACAGACTTGTCTCCCAGGTATTCGATAAAAGTCCTGAATGAATGTTAAAGTTTTATTCTTCAGTTTGTTGATTGGTGTCCAACTGGGTTCAAGTGTGGTATTAACTACCAACCGCCAACTGTTGTTCCTGGTGGTGATTTGGCTAGGTGCAAAGAGCAGTTTGTATGATATCGAATTCGACTAGTGTTGCTGAGGTGTTTTCAAGGATTGATCATAAGTTTGATTTGATGTATGCTAAGAGGGCGTTTGTGCATTGGTATGCTGGTGAGGGTATGGAAGAAGGGGAGTTTTCGGAAGCGGATTTGGCTGCACTTGAGAAAGATTATGAGGAAGTTGGACTTGAGTCTGCTGATAATGAGGATGATGAAGGTGATGATGAGTATTAGATGGATGATTAGTGTGTCTGGTTTTATTTTCCTAGTCATGTAACAAAACAAATGGGCTCATTGGTTTTTAGAGTCTTAGTATTATGTAGTAGCAGTTTGTAATTCTGTTTTTCTAGTGTCGAAAAAGATTTGATCATCTTCCTTTATTACCTTTTGTGAAAGTTGCAAGGAGTTTTATTAGTTTTGGAAACTTATACTTCAGTAATGGTGCTTATCATGTGCTCAGGGCACTAATTAATGTGACAAAACACTAGACGATCGACTATAGAAGGTATTTATGTATTTTGTAAATTTGAATCTCACCAATCAAAAAAACTACAAGCAGTAACAAATTAAGTAAGAAAAAGGCTTGCTATTTTCTTAACTAGATTGAATTATTCAAAACTGGATTAATCAAAGTAAAGGATCATTTAATTTACAAAAGAAATTGTTCTGCAATCTTCACAAAGACGTTTTAAAATAGTAGAGCATTTTTTGAATTTTATTTGTAGTGTCGTACAAGCTATATATCGTGTTCCATCTTTACCATATCTATATGTAGTAGATACAATCTCGATAGAGTATGAGTGGAGTCCTCCACGTTGCTCAGCTTGCAAAGTTTTTGGTCATCAAGATGTGCAATGTCCAAAGAATATTGCTAAGGTTATTACTCCTCCAGTGGTCACGAAAATTGTGGATAGTGATGGTTTTCAAACTATAGGAAAAAAGTCGAGTCACGATCACTCTAGAAGGCAGTCGGATGGGATTAATGTGGGAAAAAGAAAGCGAAAATTGGTGTATAGGCCCAAGAAAAATGTGGCTCAATGTGGTACTAATAATCATGTGCCGAAGGTTGCTCCAGTTGACGAGAAATTCGGAAATTGGGACAAGTAAAGGTTCTCAAGTGAAGGTTCAAAACACGTCGAAGCTCTGAATAAAGTATAAACTAATTGATGAAGAAAGTGATGTTGAATCTGATAAAGATGAAACATCTGAGTTTATGGCAGCGAAAACCGTGGTTAAGGAAAGGACTACATTTGGCATGAATCAGGCTGGTTATAGGTCTTTAGTCTCGATGTTTAGATATATTTTTTTGGTTTTGCTAGTTCCTTGTGTCTATAGGTTCTAGCGTGGTTAATGGTTGTTTGGTGCGCTTGTGGTCGTTGTCCTTCTTTGTAACTTTTATTATTTTTTTAAATAACATTTACCGGGTAAAAACCCTTTACTCAAAAAAAATATCTATATGTAGTTACATCATCACATATAAAATGATGAGTACGATTTTTCTTTTTTTAAAGCAGATCAACGCTATATTATGATCTGATTCTACTTTTTAAATAAAGTCGAGTCTTTTTGGTTACTTGTTTTCTAGTTTTATCTATTACTAAACAGTGAACACCCTCTTACTATAGATGTGGACAATAATGTATACACAATATCAGATTTGTTGTTTAATTTGAACATTCAGAAAAAAATCAAAACTATGTATATACAAATATATATGTAGCTCCAATTCAGATTAACATACACATAAATCATGAAACCATCATGCAATATTTTGCAATATGACGTTCACGTTTTGATATGCTCACAAGATCTCTCTTAGGTTTCAACGTCTTAACAAGACGATTTGCAATATGACGTTCACGTTTTGATATTCTCTGAGGTTTCAACCTCTTAACAAGACGATTTAAAAAAACTAGGGGTGGTGGGTGGTCAGTATTTGGTTTGAAACCGTTTAACCCGAAAATTAAATCGGAAATAACCAAACTGAATTTAGAAAACGGTTTTCGAATCGAGTAAAACCGAAAATGAATTTAAATTCGGTTTTCGATTTTGAAAATTCTGAATTCTATTAAACCGAAAACCGAATTCAAATTCAAAATTCAAAATTTTTAATAAATTTAATTTGTATATTTATTTTTGAATGTTATTATATTTTAGATCCAATAATCTAAATAGGAACTCACTCATATAACGATGTAGTAACTCGAATTATAATTATGTTACTAGAATTATTATGTTATTCTTTTAAATAATGAAAACAGTAAGCGTCGCAATTAAGCTTTAATAAATATTAATAAATCATCGAATTATTAATAGTCTGTCATTGTTCTAGGTTGTAAATAACTAAAACCTAAGTAATGCCACCATTAAACTACCATGGTTCTAAATTTTCTCATGATTTTCGGTTTTAACCGAAACCGACCCGTATACGAATTTGGTTTTTGGTTTAGCTTTCGTCAGTTTTGATTTCGGTTTTGCCCAAAATAATTTTAAAACCCAAAATACCGAACAAACCAAAAACCGACCCGATAAACACCACTATAAAAAACAGTCACGTGATAACCAATTATACCGCGTAAATCTGAGTAAAAACTCGCAATTCCTATATAACTGAGTAGCATGAAGAGTGAAGATACATATAAATATATATACACCTCTGTTCTATAAAACTATATATATCCTGTAAAAGGTAATTTATAACTAGATCACAAAACTATACCAAAATTAGAAACATATATATGTTGCATGATCACTGAATCATATCGATTCGCGCCGCACCCTTGCCGCTAAGAGGTGAAGCCGGCCGCGTAAAACTCATGACATCATCGACACAATCATGACCAGAGTAACAAACCCTAGCGATTAAACATTCGCCGATATCTTCTCCTAGATGTGAATCCTCAGCTCTAATTCGTTCAATTTGATTACGAACACGACGGCTGAAAACGTCGCCGGTTACACCCTTCTTCCGCAGCTTCGTAACCAGCGATTTCGGAGAGTAAATTTCCGCATCATCTGATGACGATGATCCGTTACTTTCGCTATCGGTTTCGAAGAGCTGAAATACCTTAAACGACGGCGTTTTGCGTGTAACGGTTTTGTTTGGTGATTGTTTGGCGACGGTCATTGTGATTAATTGATTGGGAATGGATTTGGAGATTAAGAAGACGATATGATTAAATTGATGTTGTAAACCGATATGTGAAGGTATTTATATAGGGTGAGTGAGATGATGAGAAGAGGACACGTGGCGGTCATCGGATGATGTTTGACGGTTTAATGAAAATGTGAAAGGGTGAGCGTACCAAAATGAATACCGTTGGATTTTGGCTCTTGTTCACCAACGTTGCGTGTGCCACTTAAATATGTTGTTACATTACAATTATTACGGAGTATGTATAACTCCAATCTTTTATATTTATGATTCTTTTTTTTAATAAACTTTGAAATTCTGTTAATTATGGTACAATTAAATATTTATCATTATGAAGTTCTAGCTTCGTCCCGGCCTCTTGCTTTGTATTACTGGTTGGCGATGTTTTCTTTATGAAAACGGTGTCGTTCCATGTGAGTTTTTTCGTATTTTCAATAAAAAAAATTAAAAATTACAATAATAAATATTGACTTGTCAATGAATTTAAGCGTATGGCTGTATAATTAAGTTATAAGCTGAATTTCATTTTGATTTAGTCATTCCTTGTTTAAAGAATATAAAATAATAACTTCAATCATTAATTGCTAAAAAAATTAGACATTTGTAACAAGACAAGACCACTTATTTTGAAAGGTACAGTACAACGCACATGATCTAAATGGGTCATCAGGCCAATTTTGTTAGGGTGTTGATTCGTACACAACCTGTTTTTAGCCGTACACCACCAAATGTGCTTTACAGTGTTGTACTGTACAACACTGTAAAACATCTTTGGTGGTGTATAGCTAAAAACAAGTGGTGTACAAATCACTCCCTATTTTGTTAGATCAATTAGTGGAGGTTATTATGATGTTTGAATTGCAACTCCTACTGGGTCTAACGATTCAAGTCACCGTTAGGATGGTACAACAACTTACACACGGCTAACTCCCATTGGTTGAACCCGAAACATGGGCACTTGCAACTGGCCCAACAAACTTTACATTCCAACAGCTTTTGATATTTTAATTTTAAATTAGTTTATTACGGAGTATTAATTATTTAGAAGCTGGTGGCACCATACGTGGCGTGGAAGATTTCACATTTCCATTATTTATAGATCCTTCCTCAATAATTTGGAAACATTTTTGAATATATCCTAAATAAAGTAATTCAAAATTACAAGAATGATGTGTAGGGTAAATAACAAATTACACTCCAAGATCTCATAGAAGTGGAGTGTTATTGTATCAAAATCTATCATTAATTAATGAAGTCTTGTCTTTATAACGTAACAACAACAACAACAAAACAAACCCCAATATCACACAAATGGTATATAAGGAGGTGAGATGTAAACAATTATTCTTCTATAAAAAAAAAATTTCATTTCTCCACCCAGAATTAAAACACTCTCAAAAGTAGAGAAAGTCATCTCTCTCTATATTCGACGAATAGAGAGATTGCTTCTGAGTGAACCTCCGGCCAATAAGTAGGAAAAAATTGGTGAAAAAAGTAAATTAAAAATAAAATTGAGACGTCGTGAAAATGATAAAATCAAATTTCCATGGGTTTAAATCCTGTCTGAAATTTAATTTTGGCTCTAAGAATCAGTCAAGTCGTCAATAAATCGACGCTTGTTGCCAACTCATTAACTAGAGTCGTTGTCTTTAGAACGTAAATTAATGCATAAAAGAGTGGTACGGTTTGTTAGTTTAAGTGGTTATTTTCATGAATTGTGCGGTTATCTTTTATTTATAAGTAAAATAAGCGTGTCTGATTGTCTGAATCTCTTAAAGACATCCCTACGGGGTGTCATTAAAAACTTCTCAATGGAATATATACATATCCGTGAAATAAATTATAAGGTGCTTTCAAGATCCCTTTATTAAAATATACGGAGTAGGATTTTAGACGGGTAAATGTTCGAATGTTTATATACTAATGTATCTAAATATAGGATTTTGACTTATTGTTAGTGAACAAACTTGTAATCAAATCACAACACCTTAATTAAAATAAAAATCAAAGAGTTCGATCACAGAGATTAACAAATCAATTACATTACAAAGTGTAACCCAAAATATATGAAACATAAATTATTCAGATTACAAAGTGTAGTTTAGGAAACAACAAATGCAGAGAGCTTCTTAAAGATGAGAAAATATGTTGATGAGAGAAAAAGAGAGTAGAGCGTATTTGTGTATATGAAGGTTATGAGATGAAAAACCATAATTCTTCATCTGCATTTGTATATAAACAAACTAATCCAAAAGTTACAAATTAGCCTTGGACTTTTATCTTTTACACTTCAGACTCATACAGTAGCCTCCAGCTTTCATCTTTCACACTTTAAGCACAACTACATCAATTCTTTTTCATTACTAGTCCTTTCACAGTGTCAACACTAACAAACAAACAGATCAAGTTAGGTTGTGAATCAAGATAAGATTGAGATTGATAAATGTATATTTTATCAGTTCGTGTCAAACATTTTAGTTATCGATAATGTAACCCAAATAAGATGATGTGACAGTGATATGTCAGATGACGGGATAACTTATATGTTTCTTATATTATCGAAAAGTAAAGACTAGTAGCAAAATATGTAATAAGCTTTATATAACATAATAATACGGAGTAATTAAATAAAATCTTGATACACCCAATATGAAAAATGAAGTATTACAACATGAATTATACTTGGATACATTTTCAAAGACTCGTCCCCATTAAAAAACAATGATTATTTATGTTTAAGTGGTTTTAGCATATGTGGCATGAGGTAATTTTCTCGTAGTTTTTAATTGCGCCGAGTTTCGTTAAAAAGGGAAGAATCTGAACAGAAACATGCAAATGATATGGTGGTAAAAAATCTTGACCACCCAAACAATTATAATACTCGTAGGAAATTTTGACACTCACATTGTTTAAAATAGAGATCTTGACCACCCAATAGTTAATGAAAGCTAATTAATTAGACTGTGAGGTGACACCAATTTCAATTATGCTTGTTATAAAAAGTAGGGAATGGTGGAGTACATCTCATTTTGCTTCATAACCAATTTCACAATACCAGATTGACATGTGTAAATGTCTTTTAACACCCAACAAAAAAAATTAAGTTTATTCAATTTGAATCCAAAAAATTCTAAAAAAAATGTGTCTTGATAAATTCAAATAGCCCGAAATGATAACCTATGTTATTCAATTTAATAATCAAGATAAACTCCAACTTGCTTAAGTCTAAAAAGGATTCTGATTTTTAATTTATCAAAGAAAGGGATTACGATGTCAAAATTTTTTAAAATTGAAGTAATCATCGTCAAATTCATTAACGGTCGTTAGTCTAAAATACATGTCTGGTCCCTTAAATTTCTTAAAAATTGCACCCATTCTCTTCATCATCTTCATCTTCATCACCACCATCTGCATCATCATTGCCACCATCTGCATCATCATCGCCACCATCTTCATCATCATCGTCGGAAATCACCACCACCGCCATCTTCATCATCACCGTCGGAAACCACCATCACCGTCGAAGGTCTGAACAGAAACCACCGCCATCTTCATCTTCATCGCCACCATGTGCATAATCATCTCCACCATCTTCATCATCATCGTCGGAAACCACCACCACCGCCAATTTTATCATCATCGTCGGAAACCCCAATCACCGTTGAAGGTCTGAACGGAAACCAACATCATCATAGAAACCACAAAATTAAGACATGAAAATTTGTAGAAAGCAGCGTTGAAACTAATCAAACACATCTCCAATATCAATTTTTCTAGAATCACACCCAAAATCACTAGAAAACTCGATTTAAGTTTCATTTTTTTCCAAACTAAAAATGTCCAGATCTTGATCAAAACTTGGAATTAGAATCTGAGATTTTGAGGATATAATCACTAAGTGATTTTCAACGTTTCCACATTTTTAGATTTTCTAGATTTGTAAACAAACACTTGTATTTAATGAAGATGATGAAAAGGGCTAGTGGTGCAATCTTTCAAGAAACTTCGGGGACCAACCGTATATTTTTGACTAACGATCGTTAATGAATTTGACGATGTTACATTTTCTTTGGTAAATTTAAAATCGTAATCCTTTTCGGGCTTATGCAAATTGGGGGTTAATTTGATTGTCAAATTGGATAACTTATGTTACATTTTCGGGTCATTTACCCTTTTGATAATTAGTAACTGTAAACCTATATATATTAGATTTAGGTAAAACTATGATTCAGATTCTGAATACAGTACTGCTTACATCTTTGTAGATGGTTTAACTGTATGTGGCATGAAGTAGCATTCTTATGTTTACACCACGATTGTGTTTAGATAAAAAAAAAAAAAAAAAAAAAAAAAAAAAAAAAAAAAAGAAACAAAAAAACAAAATAAAAATATGTGGGTAGTTCGGAACCACTGGTTCCTATTGTTTACCCAAGATTTCATGAAGCGTCTCTTTACTTTTTTTTTAACGTAGGAGGTCACCATGGTTAGCAAAAGTACTTGGGTGCTCCTTGTCAATAACGGCCGTTAAAAAAGTCCGTTAAGTTTTACTATTTGTTATATACGGGTTGGGGTCTTCGCGCGTTGCGGTTGATGAACGTTTTCTAAGTTCGATAGACAAAAAGGAAAAAAAATAGAAGCAGAAGAAATAAGTGAATTGGATAAAAAAAAAAAACTCAAGGTTTATAAAGAGAAAAGAAACTATTCACTATGAAGTCCAGATAATAAAATGTTGCCACTCGTTTTTGTGTTTTAGATAGTTGTTTAATTTAATTTAATTTAATATAAATAAGATATGAGAAGCATGATATTAACGGACTCAACTTTTCCAGCCATCTCCATCTTCTTTCACCTTTGTTAACCGACTTAACGGTAAAACTTAATGAAGACTTTTAACGATCATTAGTGACGAGGATCACCCACAAAACGTGTGCAAACTAGGGTGACCCTCGCGTCACAAAAAGTATAGGGACGCTGTATGGAATCCGGAGTAAACTACAGGGACCCGCATATTTATTTTATAATAAATAATTTTTTTGGCTGACATGACTATATTTTGAGAACTTGTTGGGAGGGTTATTGAAATGTCCCGTTCATATTGATTATAAACGTTCCATATTAATTGATTTCGTTGCGAGGTTTTGACCTCTATATGAGACGTTTTTCAAAGACTGCATTCGCTTTTAAAAACAAACCATAACCTTTATTTTATCGACAAGGTTAAAAGGACATCACCTAGATTATCCAGAAATGATAATCTAAAATATCACACTTACACACTACCAATACATATTGGTTTACAATATTAATATGTTACAACAAAGTAAATCTCGAATGTAGTTTTAAACAATATTATACAAGCATGCTAACACCAAATCTTGTCCTTATTTTAGCATGCAACAGCGGAAGCTCTTAATAATCACATGAGAATAAACATGCTTTAAACTTCAACAAAAATGTTGGTGAGTTATAGGTTTAACCTATATATTTATCAAATCATAATAATAGACCACAAGATTTCATTTTCAATATACATCCCATACATAGAGATAAAAATCATTCATATGGATTGAACACCTGGTAACCGACATTAACAAGATACATATAAGAATATCCCCATAATAATAGATCTATCTTTAGGATTCGCGTCAATTAGTAGACTGGTTTACTAATTCTTAAGTTACCAAGTAAAAGGGGCATATTCGGCTTCGATCATTCAACCATAGAAAGTAGTTTCACGTACTTGTGTCTATTTTGTAAAACATTTATAAAACTGTATGTATTCTCATCCCAAAATATTAGATTTTAAAAGTGGGACTATAACTCACTTTCACAGATTTTTACTTCGTCGGGAAGTAAGACTTGGCCACTGGTCGATTCACGAACCTATAAAAAATATGTACATATATATCAAAGTATGTTCAAAATATATTTACAATATTTTTAATACGTTTTACTGTTTTAAGTTTATTAAGTCAGCTGTCCTCGTTAGTAACCTACAACTAGTTGTCCACAGTTAGATGTACATAAATAAATCAATATATATTATCTTGAATCAATCCACGACCCAGTGTATACACATCTCATGCTAGATCACAACTCAAAGTATATATATTTTTGGAATCAACCTCAACCCTGTATAGCTAACTCCAACATTACTGCATATAGAGTGTCTATGGTTGTTCCAAATAATATATATACATGGGTCGATATGATATGTCAAAACATTTGCATACGTGCCTATGGTATCCCAAGATTACATAATATATTAGAATACATGTATAATACAATATGAGTTAGCTAGGATATGATTAATATAGATTTGTTACCAATTTTCACGTAGTTACAACAAGCAAAAATATCCAATCTTGTTTTACCCATAACTTCTTCGTTTTAAATCCGTTTTGAGTGATTCAAGTTGCTATGGTTTCATATTGAACTTAAGTTTATGAATCTAAACAGAAAAAGTATAAGTTTATAGTCAGAAATACAGGTTACAAGTCGTTTTTTTAAAGGTAGTCATTTCAGTCGAAAGAACGACGTCTAGATGACCATTTTGGAAAACATACTTCCACTTTGAGTTTAACCATGATTTTTTGATATAGTTTCATGTTCATAATAAAAATCATTTTCCCAGAAGAACAACTTTTAAATCAAAGTTTATCATAGTTTTTAATTAACTAACCCAAAACAGCCCGCGGTGTTACTACGACGGCGTATATTCGATTTTACGGTGTTTTTCGTGTTTTCAGGTTTTAAATCATTAAGTTAGCATATCATATAGATATAGAACATGTGTTTAGTTTATTTTAAAAGTTAAGTTAGAACTATTAACTTTTGTTTGCGAACAAGTTTAGAATTAACTAAACTATGTTCTAGTGATTACAAGTTTAAACCTTCGAATAAGGTAGTTTTATATATATGAATCGAATGATGTTATGAACATCATTAATACCTTAAGTTTAGTAGGTAAACCTACTGGAAATGATGAAAAAATAACTTGAGCTTCAAAGGATCTTTGATGGCTTGGAAGTTCTTGAAATAGAATCATGACACAAAAACAAGTTCAAGTAAGATTATTACTCGAATTAAGATAGTTATAGAAATTGAATCAAAGCTTGAATATAAATATTACCTTAATTTAGAAAGATAACCTACAATAATTAACAAAGGTTTCTTGATCTTAGATGATTGTTTGGAATGGATTAGGAAACTTGGAAGTAAACTTGTAAACTTGGAAGTGTTCTTGATGTGTTCTTGAGTAATTGTATTTATGATGTTTATAGGTAATAACCACAACTTGTATTTGATGATTTTTTCTGGAAAAATAGTAACTTAGACGTTCATGGAAGAGTGTGTGTGTGTTTTGAGAGAGAATTGGGAAGAAAATTGGAAGTGAAATGGAGTAGGTGGTGAGTGGTGAAGGTGAGTGAGGTTAAAAGGAGTTCTTATTTTTGTTTCCTTGCTCATAAGTCATGCTAGTTGTCTAATTATTAGTTTCACATGTTTTTTGACTATTTAGGACTGCTAAGAGCTGAATTATTATGTGTATATACCAATAGTATATACGTCTAGGATCTGGGTATTGTACGAGTACGAATACGGTTGCATACGAGTAGAATTGTTGATGAAAATGAATGAGAATGCAATTGTAAGCATTTTTGTTAAGTAGAAGTAATTTGATATGTGTCTTGAAGTCTTTCAAAAGTGTACTAATATATCTAAATACACTACATGTATATACATTTTAACTGAGTCGTTAAGTCATCGTTAGTCGTTACATGTAAGTGTTGTTTTGAAACCTTTAAGTTAACGATCTCATTTAATGTTGTTAACCCATTGTTTATTATATCTAATGAGATGTTAAATTATTACATTATCAAGATATTATGATGTATGAATATATCTTAATATGATATATATACATTAAAATGTCGTTACAACGATAATCGTTACATATATGCCTCGTTTCAAAATTCTTAAGTTAGTAGTCTTGTTTTACATATGTAGTTCATTGTTAACATACTTAATGATATATATAATTATCATTTTATCATGTTAAATATAGTGTAACAATATCTTAATATGATACATATGTATTTAGTAAGACGTTGTAATAACGATAATCGTTATATATATCGTTTCGAGTTTCTTAACTTAGTAGTCTCATTTTTATGTATATAACTCATTGTTAATATACTTATTTAGATACTTAATTATCATAATCTCATGCTAACTATATGTATATCCATATATATATCGTCATGTCATTTTTACAAGTTTTAACGTTCGTGAATCGCCGGTCAACTTGGGTGGTCAATTGTCTACATGAAACTCATTTCAAATAATCAAGTCTTAACAAGTTTGATTGCTTAACATGTTGGAAACATTTAATCATGAAAATATAGTTTTCAATTAATATATAATCATGGAAAAGTTCGGGTCACTACAGTACCTACCCGTTAAATAAATTTCGTTCCGAAATTTTAAGCTGTTGAAGGTGTTGACACATCTTCTGGAAATAGGTGAGGGTATTTCAGCTTCATCTGATCTTCACGCTCCCAGGTGAATTCGGGTCTTCTACGAGCATTCCATCGAACCTTAACAATTGGTATCTTGTTTTGCTTAAGTCTTTTAACTTCACGATCCATTATTTCGACGGGTTCTTCAATGAATTGTAGTTTTTCGTTAATTGTAATCTCGTCTAATGGAATGGTGAGATCTTCTTTAGCAAAATATTTCTTCAAATTCGAGACATGAAAAGTATTATGTACCCCGGCGAGTTGTTGCGGTAAGTCAAGTCGGTAAGCTACTGGTCTGACACGATCTATAATCTTGAATGGTCCAATGTACCTTGGATTTAGTTTCCCCCGTTTACCAAATCGAACAACACCTTTCCAAGGTGAAACCTTAAGCATGACCATCTCTCCAATCTCAAATTCTATATCTTTTCTTTTAATGTCCGCATAGCTCTTTTGTCGACTTTGGGCAGTTTTCAATCGTTGTTGAATTTGGATGATCTTCTCGGTAGTTTCTTGAATTATCTCCGGACTCGTAATCTGTCTATCACCCACTTCACTCTAACAAATCGGAGACCTGCACTTTCTACCACTCGTAACGGTAGGTGTCGATCCCAACTGTTTCCGAAATCGATAACACATGCTCGTAGCATGTCTTCAAGGGTCTGTATCGTTCTTTCACTTTGCCCATCAGTTTGTAGATGATAAGCAGTACTCATTTCTAGACGAGTCCCCAATGCTTGTTGCAATGTCTTCCAAAATCTTGAAACAAATCTGCCATCCCTATCTGAGATAATAGAGACTGGTATTCCATGTCTGGAGACAACTTCCTTCAAGTATAATCGCGCAAACTTCTCCATTTTATCATCTTCTCTCATTGGCAGAAAGTGTGCTGACTTGGTAATACGATCGACTATTACCCAAATTGTATCATAACTACTTGCAGTCCTTGGCAATTTAGTAATGAAATCCATGGTAATGTTTTCCCATTTCCATTCCGGGATTTCAGGTTGTTAAAGTAGACCTGATGGTTTCTGATGTTCAGCTTTGACCTTAGAACACGTCAAACATTCTCCTACGTATTTAGCAATATCGGCTTTCATACCCGGCCACCAAAAGTGTTTCTTGAGATCTTTGTACATCTTCCCCGCTCCGGGATGTATTGAATAGCTGGTTTTATGTGCTTCCTTAAGTACCTTTTCTCTCACATCTCCAAACTTTGGTACCCAAATTCTTTCAGCCCTATACCGGGTTCTGTCTTCCCGAATATTAAGATGTTTCTCCGATCCTTTGGGTATTTCATTCTTCAACTTTCCTTCTTTTACAACTCCCTGCTACGCCTCCTTTATTTGAGTAGCAAGGTTAGTACGAATAATTATATTCATAGCTTTTACCCGTATAGGTTCTCTGTCCTTTCTACTCAAAGCGTCGGCTACCACATTTGCCTTCCCCGGGTGGTAACGAATCTCAAAGTCGTAATCATTCAATAATTCAATCCACCTACGCTGCCTCATGTTCAATTGTTTCTGATTAAATATGTGTTGGAGACTTTTGTGGTCGGTATATATAATAATTTTGACCCCATATAAGTAGTGCCTCCAAGTCTTTAATGCAAAAACAACGGTGCCCAATTCCAAATCGTGAGTCGTATAATTTTGCTCGTGAATCTTCAATTGTCTGGATGCATAAGCAATTACCTTCGTTCGTTGCATTAATACACAATCGAGACCTTGCTTTGAGGCATCACAATATATCACAAAATCATTATTCCCTTCAGGCAATGCCAATATAGGTGCCGTAGTTAACTTTTTCTTCAACAATTGAAACGCTTTCTCCTGCTCATCCTTCCTTTCAAATTTCTTCCCTTTATGCGTTAATGCAGTCAAGGGTTTTGTTATTTTGGAAAAATCTTGGATGAACCTTCTTTAGTAACCAGCCAGTCCTAAAAATTGGCGTATATGCTTCAGAGTTTTCGGGGTTTCCCACTTTTTAACGGTTTCAATCTTTGCCGGATCCACTTGAATACCTTCTTTGTTCACTATGTTACCGAGGAATTGAACTTCTTCTAATCAAAATGCACACTTTAAAAACTTAGCGTACAGTTTTTCTTTCCTCAACAACTCTAGCACTTTTCTCAAATGTTCTTCGTGCTCTTGATCATTCTTTGAGTAAATAAGTATGTCATCGATGAAAAAAATGACAAACTTGTCAAGGTATGGTCCACACACTCGGTTCATGAGGTCCATGAACACAGCTGGTGCGTTAGTCAACCCAAACGGCATAACCATAAACTCGTAATGACCGTAACGCGTCCTGAAAGCAGTCTTCGGAATATCATCCTCCTTCACCCGCATTTGATGATACCCGGAACGTAAATTGATCTTTGAATAAACCAACGAGCCTTGTAGTTGATCAAATGAGTCGTCGATTCTCGGTAGTGGGTAACGATTCTTGATGTTAAGTTTGTTCAACTCTCGGTAGTTGATACACAGCCTGAATGTACCATCCTTCTTTTTGACAAACAAAACAGGAGCTCCCCATGGTGATGTACTTGGTAGTATAAAACTACGCTCTAAAAGTTCTTGTAATTGGCTTTGGAGTTCCTTCATTTCGCTGGGTGCAAGTCTGTATGGAGCACGAGCTATTGGTGCAGCTCCTGGTACGAGATCTATTTGAAATTCAACAGATCAGTGTGGAGGCAGTCCCGGTAATTCTTTCGGAAATACATCGGAAAATTCTTTTGCGACGGGAACATCATTGATGTTCTTTTCTTAGGTTTGTACTTTCTCGACATGTGCTAGAACAGCATAGCAACCTTTTCTTATTAGTTTTTGAGCCTTTAAATTACTAATAAGATTTAGCTTCTCATTGCTCTTTTCTCCGTACACCATTAAGGAATTTCCTTTTTCTCGTACAATGCGAATTGCATTTTTGTAACATACGATTTCTGCTCTCTCCTTTTTCAATCAATCCATGCCGATTATCACATCAAAACTCCCTAACTCTATTGGTATCAAATCAATCTTAAATGTTTCGCTAACCAAATTAATTTCTCGATTCCGACATATATTATCTGCTGTAATTAATTTACCGTTTGCTAATTCGAGTATAAATTTGTTATCCAAAGGCGTCAGTAGACAACTTAGTTTAGCACAAAAATCTCTACTCATATAGCTTCTATCCACACCCGAATCAAATAAAACATAAGCAGATTTATTGTCAATAAGAAACGTACCCGTAACAAGCTCCGAGTCTTCCTGCGTGTGATGACCCGAAAATTTCTGACCAAATTTAAACTTAAATCTTTGTATGATTAACATTTCCGACACGATAAGCAAAGTCCGTAAAACTAAATCTCAAAATTTTTGAACTACTTTTATATATTTAAATACCCTTCGATTGTTTTTGACGATTCGCGAACAATTATATGTAAATAGATACATATATACTATAACTTGAAAAAGTAACGACGTATTAATTGTTAGATACCGTACATTAAACTTATTGGTTTAAATATCTATTTGAATATATATGATAAGTTGAAATATTTATTATTAAAATTAATTATAAATAACTTCCAATGTGTATTTAAAAACTGATTTATGTATATCAAATAAAGATATATACATACATATAATTTCAAGTTATTTAGTAAACGATAGTAACATTCGTTTATTGATTCGATTGATATTTAGATAAGTTAACTAAAGCGTTTAAGATGAACCAGTAAAACACTAATTTGCTACAGTATTTTCAAATTGCTACACTACCTAAAATGCTACAGTGTTTTCGAAAATCACTATTTGCTACAGTAAAATTTACTTTGCTACATTAAAAATTGGCATTGCTACAGTAACTTTGCTACAGTAAAACACTATTTCAAAATGAAAATATATGTATTATATATATATATATATATTAACAAATAGCGAGACGATAATTTATAGAAGTAAATGACTAAAACATTCAAATGTATAAGTTATACCTCGAGTGGTAAAGTTTATTGATAATTTAAGACGATATTTTGACAAAGGTACGAGTCATGAAATGTAAAGTGATAGTTTTCTAAGCATACGAAAATGCGTTCGAGAAACCGGAACCTGGGCATAAGTCGAGTGACAACGTACGAATTATCGGGACGAAAATTACAAGTCAACTATGCACGTGAATTTAATATAATATATAATTAATTATTTAAATTATATATATTATATATAATATATATAAATATGTCGACAGAATGAAAACAAAACAGATTGGGTGCCAAACAGCTGGCCATGCGATCGCATGGCACTAACCCACATTACCCATGCGATCGCATGGGATCAAGATTCAGGAAACATTATAAAACGCGATCGAGTTCTGGCATTTGACACACACACATACCTCCCTCTGTTATTTATTTTATTAATATTTATATTATTATTATTATTATTATTATTATTATTATTAATATTATTATTATTATTATTATTATTAAAATTAATATTAAGATTAACATTATTATTAATCTTATTATTATTAGTATTATACATAAAATACTACGACGGAGTGCTGTTCGAGTAATTAAAAAACGGGTTTTACGAGCGGGGTAGAGTTAAGGAAATTATGGATTATTGCCAAGGAGGTTATGGGTAATGTTCGGGGATATATTTGTGAATCAAACCTAGTGTTTATCATTTCCGTTATGTCTACGTACTTTTCTGAAATATTGAATCACAATATTGATACGTTGAGATCTACGATTATTTGATATTCCGGGTTTCGGTCACATTACGATGAACAACTTTAGGTGCTATTAAGGTGAGTTTCATATGATCCCTTTTACTCAATATATTTTTGGGCTGAGAATACATGCGACTATTTATAAATACTGAAAATACTAGATTTATATGCGTGAGTTTCATTTGCTCCCTTTTTAATTGCTTTTGCAATCTATATTTTTGGGCTGAGAATACATGCACTTTATTTTAAACGCAATGGATACAAGTACATACTAAATTCTACACTGAGTTTGAACCGAAAATCCCTTAGCTTTGGTAACTAGTAACTGCCAGTTATAAGAACTGTTGGGCACGAGTAGTAGTATATGGATCCATAGGGCTTGATATCCCCGTCCGAGCTAGAGCACTAGCCTTTTAACGGACGTATGCTATTTGAGAAGCGTACACATTGGTTTGTGTGTATTATTAAGATGATTATACAAAGGGTACAAATTATATATACGTTAAGTTTAGTTACCAGGGTGCTCAATTTCGTAGAATATTTTGATAAACGTTTCTAGATTGAACAACTGAAATCTTGTGATCCATCTTTATATACAGATTATGCGAAACATACAAACTATGAACTCACCAAACTTTGTGTTGACACTTGTTAGCATGTTTATTCTCAGGTTTCCTAGAAGTCTTCCGCTGTTTGCTATTATGATATACAAGCTATGTGCATGGAGTCTTACATGGCATATTTTTCAAGAAAACGTTGCATTCACCAATTCATCACCATGTACCTTATTTTGACTGCATTGTCAACGAAAGTACTATTGTAAACTATTATATACGGTGATTGTCTATATGTAGAAATCATCAGATGTCGAAAACCTTTGATTTAAATATACATTTATGGTGTGCCTTTTCAAAAGAATGCAATGTTTACAAAACGTATCATATAGAGGTCAAATACCTCGCAATAAAATCAATGAATGACGTGTTCGTCCATATGGATTTGGAGCGATCGTCACACTGCGCTTCTGCCGTATTAATATTGAAAACTCTTCCGCGGCCCTGCCCACTAGTATTCCCCTGATTCGGGCAATTTCTACTAATGTGGCCCGATTTTCCACATGCAAAGCAAACTATGGCGGCATTATCTGTTCCGACGTTATTTGTTCTTTTAATTCTGTGAAACTTTGGTCCGTAGGCCTCACACTTTGCCGCACTATGACCATTTCTTCTACACCTAGTGCAAAATGTCGTGCAGAACCCCTGGTGATTCTCTTCACACCTTTGGCATGACTGTTTTTGGTTTTTGTTACCATTGTTGTTATTGAGATTGTTGTTGGGATTGTTATTGTTGCTATTGTTGTTGTTGTTGTTATTGTTGTTGGTACGGTTATTGTAGTTGTTGTTAGGACGTTTGTTGAATTTGTTGTTGCGATTGATGTTGCGGTTGTTGGGATAGTTATTGCGATTGTGGTTGTGATTGTTGTTGTTGTATTGGTGACTCTTGTCATTGGTTTCTTCCCACTTTCTCTTGACTTGTTTCATGTTAGCCTCTTCAGTCGTCTGCTCTTTAATCCTTCCTTCAATCTGGTTCACTAATTTGTGAGCCATTCGACTTGCCTTTTGTATGGAGGCGGGCTCGTGTGAACTCACATCTTCTTGAATCCTTTCCAGTAACCCTTTTACAAATGCGTCGATCTTCTCTTCTTCGTCTTCGAACGTTCTGGGACACAATAGGCACAATTCGGTGAATCGTCGTTCGTACGTGGTGATATCGAAACCTTGCGTTCGTAATCCTCTAAGCTCTGCCTTGAGCTTGTTGACCTCGTTTCTGGGATGATACTGCTTGTTCATCAATTGCTTGAATGCTGACCACGGTAGTGCGTAAGCAGCATCTTGTCCTACCTGCTCGAGATAGGTATTCCACCATGTTAGCACCGTACCTGTGAAGGTATGCGTAGCGTACTTTACTTTGTCTTCTTCAGTACATTTACTTATGGCAAACACCGATTCAACCTTCTCGGTCCACCGTTTCAATCCAATTGGACCCTCGGTGACATCAAATTCTAAGGGTTTGCAGGCAGTGAATTCTTTGTAGGAGCATCCTATACGATTTCTTGTGAAATTAGTTCCATTGCTAGATCCATAGTTATTGTTATTTTGCATCGCAGCCTGTACTGCGGCTATGTTTGCTGCAAGGAAAATACGGAAGTCTTCCTCGCTCATGTTCAAATTCTGACGAGTCGCCGGTGCCATTTCCTTCAAAATAGCCCAAAAGAATTAAGTTAATCATATAGAATTTTAAGAGTAGTCAATAATATTTCGTAGCATATTATGAACTTATTTATAAAAGCTTTTTCTTCATATTAACGTTTTATAGTTTTTAATTCGGGTAGTACCTGCCCGTTAAGTTCATACTTAGTAGCTAATATACAATTCAACTACTATAATTCTATATGAAAAAACTGATTATAATAAAATTTCGCGTTCAAATTTTATACAATATTTTACAAACTTACAATACCGCTATTATACATATAGGATGAAATATAGCACATAATAACTTTGCTACTCGGCAGTTATAAAGGCAATTCTAGTTAATACGCAAGTTGTTTAGCAAAAGAAATAAAGACACGTAATTCATAAGTCCAGAAACAAGTCATGCATTCTGGTTTTACTAAGACGACTTTCCATCCTTGGTCTTGTGGAAAGTAACCGTTATGACCATTAACTAGGCAGCATGTTGTAATGTCGTCAAAAGGACGAGGGTTTCGTAATGTCCAACAGCCCCGTAATAATCTAAAAACCTTGTTTTTCACCCCCAACTACTGAATCCGTCACCTGTGAGAATGTTTCATTTAATAGTTGTAATCCCATGTTCTTTTTCTCACTTTGGTGAGAAGCGAACATCACTAACCCGTAAGTATAACATGCTTCTTTATGTTGCATGTTGGAAGCTCTTTCTAACTCATGAAATCCTATATTGGAATATGTTGAGTCAAAATAGGTTCTTAACCCGTAGCGTAAAATTGCATTTGGGTTCCCCACATTTAACGCTTTAAAGAAAACACGGCGTAACTTACGGTCTCCTCAATGCGATATACCCCACCTATCAAAGGAAAGCCTTTTATAAACTAAGGCATTTCTAGACAAGATTTCCTCAATCATATCCTCTGGTAGGTCTTCTAAAATATTCGGTTGTCTACCCTTAACATCCATTTTGTTTTTATACTGTAAAATAGACAAGGATTAGATTCATAAAAGATAATTAACAAACAATACAAGCAATTTTTACATAGAACATAAAAGTACAAGCACACTACAATACATATAATACACAACATGATTACAACTCCCTAATCTGAATCACTGGTTTCTTCTTCTTCGGACTTGGTTCGTTTTCCTAATTTTCTAGGGATATATGGTGTTCCTCTAATACGAGCCGTCGTTTTTCACAATGGTTTAGAAAAACTTGGTGGTTTAGAGGTTCCCGGGTTATTGTTACAATTTAAGAAATACGGAGGTTGCCGATACATATAAAGCTCATCGGGGTTGGAATCAGGTTTCTCTATTTTTATACCTTTTCCCTTATTATTTTCTTTTGCTTTATTAAATTGGGTCGAGGTAATTTCTATAACATCATACGAATCCTCATCGGGATCCGATTCATCGGAATATTGGTAATCTTCCCAATATTTTGCTTCCTCGGCGAAAACACCATTGACCATTTTTAACTTTGGTCCGTTGGTTGAGGAATTTTTTTTATTTAACCGATTTACTGTAGGTATCAATATTTCTTCCTCCGGAACCTCTTCTTCTTTCGGTTCCTCCTCTTCTGGTTCCTCTTCTTCCGGTTCCTCCTCTTCCGGTTCCTCCTCTTCCGGTTCCTCTTCGAGAATTTGTGAATATTCTCAAAGTATATTCGACTCTTCATTATTATTAGGTGAGTCGATGGGATTTGTACTAGAGGTAGACATCTATCAAAAAATATCAAACACGTTAAGAGATTAATATATTTACATGTTAATAATATATAGTTTTCAACAAAAAATGTTAAGAAATCGTTTTTGAAGAAAAACACGGTCGAAGTCTAGACTCACTAATGCATCCTAACAAACTTGGTAAGATACACTAATGCAAAAATTCTGGTTCTCTAAGACCAACGCTCGGATACCAACTGAAATGTCCCGTTCATATTGATTATAAACGTTCCATATTAATTGATTTCGTTGCGAGATTTTGACCTCTATATGAGACGTTTTTCAAAGACTGCATTCGTTTTTAAAAACAAACCATAACCTTTATTTTATCGACAACGTTAAAAGGACATCACCTAGATTATCCAGAAATGATAATCTAAAATATCACACTTACACACTACCAATACATATTGGTTTACAATATTAATATGTTACAACAAAGTAAATCTCGAATGCAGTTTTAAACAATATTATACAAGCATGCTGACACCAAATCTTGTCCTTATTTTAGCATGCAACAGCGGAAGCTCTTAATAATCACCTGAGAATAAACATGCTTTAAACTTCAACGAAAATGTTAGTGAGTTATAGGTTTAACCTATATATTTATCAAATCATAATAATAGACCACACGATTTCATATTTCAATATACATCTCATACATAGAGATAAAAATCATTCATATGGATTGAACACCTGGTAACCGACATTAACAAGATGCATATAAGAATATCCCCATCATTCCGGGACATCCATCGGACATGATATAAAAACTCAAAGTACTAAAACATCCGCTACAATGGAAGGGGTTTGTTGGGCCCAATAGATCTATCTTTAGGATTCGCGTCAATTAGTAGACTGGTTTACTAATTCTTAGGTTACCAAGTAAAAGGGGCATATTCGGCTTCAACCATAGAAAGTAGTTTCACGTACTTGTGTCTATTTTGTAAAACATTTATAAAACTGCATGTATTCTCATCCCAAAATATTAGATTTTAAAAGTGGGACTATAACTCACTTTCACAGATTTTTACTTCGTCGAGAAGTAAGACTTGGCCACTGGTCGATTCACGGACCTATAACAAATATGTACATATATATCAAAGTATGTTCAAAATATATTTACAACATTTTTAATACGTTTTACTGTTTTAAGTTTATTAAGTCAGCTGTCCTCGTTAGTAACCTACAACTAGTTGTCCACAGTTAGATGTACAGAAATAAATCGATATATATTATCTTGAATCAATCCACGACCCAGTGTATATACGTCTCAGGCTAGATCACAACTCAAAGTATATATATTTTTGGAAACAACCTCAACCCTGTATAGCTAACTCCAACATTACTGCATATAGAGTGTCTATGGTTGTTCCAAATAATATATATACATGGGTCGATATGATATGTCAAAACATTTGCATACGTGTCTATGGTATCCCAAGATTACATAATATATTAGAATACATGTATAATACAATATGAGTTAGCTAGGATATGATTAATATAGATTTGTTACCAATTTTCACGTAGTTACAACAAGCAAAAATATCCAATCTTGTTTTACCCATAACTTCTTCGTTTTAAATCCGTTTTGAGTGATTCAAGTTGCTATGGTTTCATATTGAACTTAAGTTTATGAATATAAACATAAAAAGTATAAGTTTATAGTCAGAAATACAGGTTAGAAGTTGTTTTTGTAAAGGTAGTCATTTCAGTCGAAAGAACGACGTCTAGATGACCATTTTGGAAAACATACTTCCACTTTGAGTTTAACCATGATTTTTGGATATAGTTTCATGTTCATAATAAAAATCATTTTCCCAGAAGAACAACTTTTAAATCAAAGTTTATCATAGTTTTTAATTAACTAACCCAAAACAGCCCGCGGTGTTACTACGACGGCGTATATTCGATTTTACGGTGTTTTTCGTGTTTTCAGGTTTTAAATCATTAAGTTAGCATATCATATAGATATAGAACATGTGTTTAGTTTATTTTAAAAGTTAAGTTAGAACTATTAACTTTTGTTTGCGAACAAGTTTAGAATTAACTAAACTATGTTCTAGTGATTACAAGTTTAAACCTTCGAATAAGGTAGTTTTATATATATGAATCGAATAATATTATGAACATCATTAATACCTTAAGTTTAGTAGGTAAACCTACTGAAAATGATGAAAAAATAACTTGAGCTTCAAAGGATCTTTGATGGCTTGGAAGTTCTTGAAATAGAATCATGACACAAAAACAAGTTCAAGTAAGATTATTACTCGAATTAAGATAGTTATAGAAATTGAATCAAAGCTTGAATATAAATATTACCTTAATTTAGAAAGATAACCTACAATAATTAACAAAGGTTTCTTGATCTTAGATGATTGCTTGGAATGGATTAGGAAACTTGGAAGTAAACTTGTAAACTTGGAAGTGTTCTTGATGTGTTCTTGAGTAATTGTATTTATGATGTTTATAGGTAATAACCACAACTTGTATTTGATGATTTTTTCTGGAAAAATAGTAACTTAGATGTTCATGGAAGAGTGTGTATGTTTTGAGAGAGAATTGGGAAGAAAATTAGAAGTGAAATGGAGTAGGTGGTGAGTGGTGAAGGTGAGTGGGGTTAAAAGGAGTTCTTGTTTTTGTTTCCTTGCTCATAAGTCATGCTAGTTGTCTAATTGTTGGTTCCACATGTTTGTTGACTATCTAGGTCTGCTAAGAGCTGAATTATTATGTGTATATACCAATAGTATATACGTCTAGGAGCTGGGTATTGTACGAGTACGAATACGGTTGCATACGAGTAGAATTGTTGATGAAAATGAATGAGAATGCAATTGTAAGCACTTTTGTTAAGTAGAAGTACTTTGATATGTGTCTTGAAGTCTTTCAAAAGTGTACAAATACATCTAAATACACTACATGTATATGCATTTTAACTGAGTCGTTAAGTCATCGTTAGTCGTTACATGTAAGTGTTGTTTTGAAACCTGTAAGTTAACGATCTCATTTAATGTTGTTAACCCATTGTTTATTATATCTAATGAGATGTTAAATTATTACATTATCAAGATATTATGATGTATGAATATATCTTAATATGATATATATACATTAAAATGTCGTTACAACGATAATCGTTACATATATGCCTCGTTTCAAAATTCTTAAGTTAGTAGTCTTGTTTTACATATGTAGTTCATTGTTAACATACTTAATGATATATATAATTATCATTTTATCATGTTAAATATAGTGTAACAATATCTTAATATGATACATATGTATTTAGTAAGACGTTGTAATAACGATAATCGTTATATATATCGTTTCGAGTTTCTTAACTTAGTAGTCTCATTTTTATGTATATAACTCATTGTTAATATACTTATGGAGATACTTATCATAATCTCATGTTAACTATATGTATATCCATATATATATATCATCATGTCGTTTTTACAAGTTTTAACGTTCGTGAATCGTCGGTCAACTTGGGTGGTCAATTGTCTACATGAAACTCATTTCAAATAATCAAGTTTTAACAAGTTTGATTGCTTAACATGTTGGAATCATTTAATCATGCAAATATAGTTTTCAATTAATATATAATCATGGAAAAGTTCGGGTCACTACAGTACCTACCCGTTAAATAAATTTCGTCCCGAAATTTTAAGCTGTTGAAGGTTGAAATGACCCGTCCTAATCCATCCAGATGAAGACTTCAACAGTTGGTCCCATTGTGAGGTTCTGACCTCTATATGCCATGAACGACTCCATGTAATATGAGCAAATACACAGCGGAAGATTTCTTTCATACCTGAGAATAAACATGCTTTAAAGTGTCAACCAAAAGGGTTGGTGAGTTCATAAGTTTATCATAAAACAATAAAATTCATCATTTTGATAGACCACAAGATTTAAATGCTGCATGGTACAAATGGGCCCGAATCCTATACCCACCTGTAATGTACATGCGATATCGTTTAAATATAGTACACCTTTCTCGTGTACGAAATTATCTTTCATAAATCTTAGTAATCCTACACATATCTCGTGCACAAAAATAACATACACATAACCTGTGTATAAAATCATTCTCTCGATATATAACATTAACTTTACTTTCATAACTTGGCTTGGTAACCGACCTTAACATATAATGCGCATAATAATATCCCCAAAACAGAACATCTCGTCTGTATAATAATCATATAAACTTTGAAGTACTAAACACCACGCCCACTAGCCCTTCCGTCTAGTGAACATTCTGGGTGGGGGTGTTAAACCCGGTAGCTACCTTTAGAATTCGCGTCAATTAGGCGTGCACTAATTCTCAAAATTAGTGATGTTCCCTGATTCTTAGGTTACCAAGCAATAATAATCAGGGAAAAAATATTCATATCAATTGTGGCAATTATCACGTCCACATAATTCAATGGTGGCAATTATCACGTCCACATAATTCATCCGAGGAATGTTTTGCTTGTGTCTATCTCGTTAAGCATTTATAAAAGCATTTCATGTATTCGCAGTTCAAAATGTATTTCAAAAGCATTTAATAAAGTAGTTGTAAAAGTAGCGCATGTATTCTCAGTCCCAAAAATGTAAAGAGTAAAAGGGAATCAAATGAACTCACCTAATGTATTTTGTAGTAAAAATACATATGACGACATTGAACAAAAGCAAGGTTGGCCTCGGATTCACGAACCTATTATTCAATCATGTATATTAATACATGTAATGATAATCGAATAATTATATATATATATATATATATATATATATATATATATATATATATATATATATATATATATATATATATATATTATTAGTGATTTTACTTGTTATTTTATATCATGTGTTTTATTATTTACTTATTTAGATATATTTATCTTTATGTAGATAATTAACATTTATTACAAAAGTATTAATATGGTTAGGTTTTATGTCATAAATATATATTTATATAGAAAATCTTCATTTGATATATTAATAGTACTAATAATAATAATGATAAAAATAATACTAATTATGATAAAAATTATGATAATTCTAATAATAATAAAAATGATAATTTTAATATTAATGATAAAGATAGTACTAATAATAATAATGTTTGTAATGATAATATTAATAACGTTTAATGATGATACTAATAATTATGATATAATTTTTGTTAATAATAATAAATAATCTAGCAATAACAATAATAAAAATAATAATAATAATAATAATAATAATAATAATAATAATAATAATAATAATAATAATAATAATTTTAATTTTAATTTTAATGAAAATACTACCTCAATAGGAGTAGCCCTTAAAAATATGCCCAAGTCCGGGTTTGAGCCCGCAACGTCCCGCTAACCCGATAACTCCCATAACCATTCGTCCATAACTATTTTTCTGTTCTAATTCATACCATTTATTATTTTGATCCATTATTAGCATATCATATTATCTTCATCATCATTTTAACTTAAACATCACCATACTATTATCACCATCTTCTCGTCAATTACGTAATCATCATCATCATAAAAATATAACATTATCATCATCGAATCTATCATCATGAATCATTCGTTAATTATCATCTGATTTCGTTGGTTTTGTTCCTCAAATGAGGTTTGTTGGGCAATAAGAGCATAAAATCAGTCCATTAAATGTTGGGCCTTAAAAGCATACAATCAGTCCAGTTAATGTTGAGCCTTTTAAAGGGTTTAAACCCATTAAACAGCCCAATCGTTTGTATAAAGCATTCGGTTCCAATCATTCTTCACAGGTTGATTTATTTTCCCCAATAATTACGATACCCTACTCATCCAGGTTAGTTTCCATAAAATCTTGTCACAAGATCAACGAATTTATTTCCTGGATTCAAATTTACGAAGTTCTGATGAAGGAATTTAAAGTTAATAACAAAATCAAACTCCAATTTTTGTTAAGAACAGGGCGATGATGGTGATGAAGATGGAAATCAGAAATCAAGATCTAACGCGGTTCAAGTATTGATTTCTTCTTGAAAAGTGTTTAGAATATCTCAAAGAACACTTGTAAACTGTTTTTAATATCTAAAGACCTCTGATTCGTTCCAATTGAAATGTTGGCCGATAATATAATTGCTTTGACTTGACGAATTCGAGTTCGATTTATTGAGTTAGGAATTGTAAAATGTTCTTGGGTTTTCTGATAACCGGCTGTGAACAGAGAGCTGGAATCATAGCAGGTGCAGTAGAAATCCGTTGGTGGTTTAATGAGGTTAAAGTAGAAAATAAATAAATGGTGAGGATTGTTGTTTTTGATCGATGCAGCAACACACCGTAGCAGTATTATAATATTTAGTAATATGTATTGATGATATTTGATGATGGTTTCGTTTTGTTGTAAGTCGAACAAGAATAGTAATACCTGATGGCTACAGAAGGTGGTTGTTTGGGGTTACAACCAAACAGGAACAAGAAATAAAAGGTATGCAGTTGCAGATTTATTTCGTGATTCTCCTATGATATTGTTGCTGTGAACTTGTGAGATAAATTTAAATGGTGATTTGAATTATAAAATTTGAATTTGTGGTTTGAATATTGAGCAGGTGAGTGTCGATGGTTCTTTAACAAAATAAGAACAGAAGACAGAATTTGATAGATAGAGTGTTCGTTGGTGAGGTGATGTGACCTGGTATTGTTCGATAGACAGCAAGGAAACAGTAGTAGCAGTAAGGATGATGATGGTGATCGATTTGGTTGAAAGTTCGATGGTGTTGATGAATCTTGTTGTGTTCTTGATGGTAACCGAAAATAAGAGTAACATCCATGTCGTTCGAGGTAGACCAAGAGTAACAGCAGTGGACCTTCGGATGATGTGGTTTTTGGTTGCAGATGCTTGAATGGGTGATGTTTGTGACATTTCTATTTAATTCAGTGGATTGAAGTTAGTGTATTTGGTATTTGATAATGATGGTAAAACAACCGATTGACTTTTATGTCTGAAATGTGATTCACTTGTTTGTTTTATAATGATATAGGGTCGATATTTTCTTCAATCAGAGCAGGGAAGAAATAGATATAATAGAAGAGATAGAGACATATTTTGAATCAAATTGTTGATTGAATCGTGACATCTAACTGAAATTGTATCTATATGATTTTATATATCATAAATTTTAATAATTAATAAATATAAGTATATTAAAATGATAAAAATACAAATAAAAATAATAATAATAGGATTAGTATTATTCTCATTAATAATAATATCAAATAATGTTAATGATACTAAGAAATAATAATTTTATATAGAAATGATAATTCTTAGTAATAATAATAATAATAATAATAATAATAATAATAATAATAATAATAATAATCATCATCATGATAAGGCCTATAATTATAATTTATATTAATCAAATAATAATGATGTTAATAATGATAACAATAATATTAGTAATATTAATAATAACTTAAATGTATCAAATTTTATATAATAAGTTTTAATATTAATAATACTATTAATATTGAATGTAATAATGTAACAACTATATTCGTAATTACATTTAATATGATATACAATCTTATATTATGTGGTAAAATTTATTTAATATTTATATATTACAACTAATTATAAATTATATACATATTTATATATATTCATTCTAATAGTAACTTAATTATTCTATTTATCATTTTTCATTCTTGATTCCAAATGTTTAAAGTATATTTTATTGATTCTAATTATTATATATATATATATATATATATATATATATATATATATATATATATATATATATATATATATAATCATTTACACACAATTGTTCGTGAATCGTCGGGAGTAGTTACAGAATAACTGAATCCTTATAAACAAATATAATAATTTTTGAGACTCAACATTACAGACTTTGCTTATCATGTCGAAATTATATAAAGATTAAGTTTAAATTTGGTCGAAAATTCCTGGGTCGTCACAAAGGTGTTGACGCATCTTCTGAAAATAGGTGAGGGTATTTCAGCTTCATCTGATCTTCACGCTCCCAGGTGAATTCGGGTCCTCTACGAGCATTACATCGAACCTTAACAATTGGTATCTTGTTTTGCTTAAGTCTTTTAACCTCACGATCCATTATTTCGACGGGTTCTTCAATGAATTGTAGTTTTTCGTTAATTGTAATCTCGTCTAATGGAATGGTGAGATCTTCTTTAGCAAAACATTTCTTCAAATTCGAGACATGAAAAGTATTATGTACCCCGGCGAGTTGTTGCGGTAAGTCAAGTCGGTAAGCTACTGGTCCGACACGATCTATAATCTTGAATGGTCCAATGTACCTTGGATTTAGTTTCCCCCGTTTACCAAATCGAACAACGCCTTTCCAAGGTGAAACCTTAAGCATGACCATCTCTCCAATCTCAAATTCTATATATTTTCTTTTAATGTCCGCATAGCTCTTTTGTCGACTTTGGGCAGTTTTGTTGGGTTATTTTGGGTTTAGGGTTTGATGACGAATTTGGAAGTATTTGTCATGGTTTGGGTGTTAAAACATTAGGTTGTAAGCGTATTGGTGATTTTTGATGTTCTTAAGAACAAGTTTGCTAGTCAAAATGGGTGTTGACTTTGATTTGGTGTCAAAATAAGTTTTGAGTCAAGTTTTGGTGAATCAAGTATGTAAATACTTGATTTAGGTGTTACTTGGTGTTTTGGAAATATAATTACTAGTCGTTAGTGATTTTGGGCGTTTTTGGAACTTTTGTCAAAATTGGTAAGTTGATTGGGTCGAATTTGGTAATGACACTAGTTTTGGTCAAATGGATGTTTAAACACTTATGTTAAGTGTTGAATGGCATTTTTGTAAATAGTCATTCATGAGAAATGATTTTGAGTCAAAGTGATATTTTAACACAAGTCAAATGTGATCAAACGCAATATAGGTCAATATTGCTCGTGTTGTGGTTTTGGGTGTAAATTGACAAGTTGAAGTGAGTTAAACCTAATTTGGTCAATTGAAAATTAACTTTTGTGTTAAGTGTTAAATTGATGAATTTATTACGTAATCACTAGTAATGGTGATATTGGGTCAAACTTGTCTTGTTTTGGTGGCTAAGTGCAATTTGGGTCAAGTTGCACTTATGGGTTGGTTTTTTAAGGTCAAGTGCAATAAGTGTTAGTTTGTACCTTTTGAATGGGTCGGAATTACCACCCGTAGTGGTAATTGGTGAAGTCCACTTAAGGTGTCTAAATGGGCGGATTGTGGAGGTAGGTTTAAACCCTTAGTTAAGGGTGTTGGCGTCGAATTCTCTTGTAGAGAATGTATGTTGATTATGTATATACCTATATGCGTATTATAGGTAAAAGTTTGCTCGGTTGCGTTTGGTGGAGATTTCGCGCATGGTTTGTAATGCTCGAGTTCATGAGGTGAGTGGAATAATTATACGTGTATGTATATGATGTTTGTGTAGCGTGAGATGTGAAGTGTCGACGTGTTAAGACACCACATTTCACGTGACGAATGAAGTGTCGACGTGTTAAGACACCACACCGAGAAGTATGATGGGTGAAGTGTCGACGTGTTAAGACACCGCCCGGGGGTTAGTGATACGACGTGTTAAGTACACTAACAGATGTTGTGAACACGGATGGTCTTTCGCGAGCACCATTCCCTTGTACGATTGGTTAAGCATGGTTATGTGTTGTAGTTTTAGCATATTAAATTGTGAATTATATGCTATTGGCGATGCTAACTTATTGTGAATTGCGGATATTTAGTTTATGCATTGTGATTGCATGGTTGCTGAATTGCTAACTCGTATGCGTTATTTGTGTAAGTGTTTGCAAGTAAGTAGATTATATATGTATATGTATAATTATTGCATACATTAAGCTTTATGCTTACGCCTCTCGTTGTTTACCTTTTTTTACAGGTATTGTGATTGTGAAGTTAGCTAGTTGATAGACTAGATGCGTAGGAGCGCTTGGGCTCGATGGGATAACTTTTGGATATTTGGACGCGGATTGGGGATTTGGTAGTCCCCGGAATTATGCTCTTGGTATCGGGTTGGGTTATTGAGTCTTAACCCGTATTTTGTGTAATTGTGTCATTATTACAAATGTTTTTGTAATGTGTCATTTGTGTACCAAGGGTCATATAAGTTGTTAAACGTAACGTTATGATATTATGTTTTGGTTAAAACAGAGTCGAAAATGTTATGTATTATGAACGCTATATTGGGACCTAACTTATAAAAAAAAATATAGTGCTTCGCTTTTGGTAAACGGATTTGGGGCCGTTACATGGTAATTACGGATTACTAATCAGGCATAAAGGCTTTAGATCTATTCTTGACCACCCACTAATCCAAAGTATAAACCTAATTATAAATTAAACAATTTGGATAATCTCCGTTAAAAAAAAAAAAAAAAAAAAAAAAAAAAATCAGATTAAACAAGTTAGGGACCAATTACAATGCAATAAGCAATACCAGATTGGCATGTGTTAATCTGCTTTTACGCCCAACATATAAAACAAAACAGTAATTAAGTATTGAACTGAATGTCTTTTAGTAGGTATTCAAAGGACAACCAACAAGTATTGGTAGTTATGCCATTACAAAAATGAGACAAACTTACAAGTAATCCCTTCCTTTCTTTCATTTGTAACTCGGAGTTCACTTATCATTATCAATGAATGTTCAAAAAATATTCAAAATAGTAAACCTGATTTCCCAATTAGTAGTTTTTTTTTCTTTTTCTTGAAGATTTATTAAATAATTAGCTAGAAGAGGGATAAAGTTACAAAGGGGAACAAAGCCAAAAGTTACATTTAATTGATTTCCTAGCTCTATTAACTAACCGTGAGAACGATAAGTTACAAATACAATCAAAGATCATTTCTCGCTTCATCGAGGTAGAATCAAAAAGCACAACATTACGTTATCGCCAAAGCATCCATGTAGTTCAGAAAATAAGTATATATGTAGTTAGTTTGTGGTCTAGTTCAACGTTATATCTCGTGGTTTAGGGACAGATCAGAATGACTTGACTAGATAACCCATATCATATGTAATTTAGAAAAAAAAAAAAAAAAAAAAAAAATTATGATGGCAACTAAATTCATATAGTAAAACACAGAGCAAACCAGCATACATGCCTCAAACAGATCCATACCCCTAAATCAGCATATTTTCAATTCCACAAGTACAGATTGCAAGAGAAAACAATAACAAGACGTATCTTTGTTTTCTTTCTTCAAAAACTTGTAAGGTTTTCCATGTTCAGGTTACTCGAAGGGCGAGTAATCCAACCCCATACTAATATACGCAGCCAGTACTGAATTTTTTTCCCTTCAAACTTCAAACCAAGTATCGATACAACTGTCTCTCGTCTTTGTCTCTTTCTAAGAACTCTGTCTCGATAAGGGACTCGATTCATTTCTTTAACACAACAGGGTTTGGCAGGAATCTTGACTGTGCTACCACCATGCCTATCTTGTCGATAATGAAACACGTGTCATCGGGTATATCAGTAGCCTGCTCAATTTCTCTATAACTCAACCCGTCTCCATTGTTGAATGGCATAAGCACACACATCTGGTACGTCGAGACGTTCAGCTCATGCTTTTGGCCTCTAGCTATCAAATGTTTGTTTGCCATGTCCGAAGTGTGTTTATTAGCTTCATTTGGATCTCGATAGCGTGAACGATATTTTTCCCCATAAATTAAGTCCAAGCTCATGAACTGGAGTTTTGTGTGTACTCGGGATAAAAGTTCTATCCATATCCATATAACATATTAACATCATAAGCTATAAGTACTTGAAATATGTTTTAATAGTAAATAACTAGCTGTGTGATACTGTCGAATTTCAATGCAGAACAAATTATATGATCAACACATAACAAAATGCATTTATCCTCTAACATTTAGCTAAGTCGAAGCTATATCCAAACACTTATAAAGTGTTTATAAAAACAAATGAGCTATAAGAAGTTCAAATATGTCCGAATAGTACAAAAACCAGCTTTGTGATGCTACTGAACTTGGATACAGAGCAACAAATTGGTTTATATATGGGCTGCAGGCGAGGCTCAGTTATAAGTGTATGGAATTCATGGTGAAAATCATATGATTATATAGCGTGATAGCTAATAATCATTCATATACATTTAATTTAAACACTGTTTTTGTTACATTGTAATGATCTCACATCACCAAATTGTAAGATTAGTTGATGGCTTATAAGTGATATGCCTTCAAGTTAATTTTTTGGAGTATATAAACTAGTGTGGGATAGATTATTTTTTTTTAGAAAGGCAAATTTCATTAAAAAAAAAAAAAAAAAAAAAAAAGAACACGAACAAAGCAATACACTGGGGATTCTCACAAGTATTTGAATCGCCCAGCAGCCTCACCAGGACAGTTTATGACTCTAAACCACTCGAGCAGATACATATACATACATAATACAGTTGCCAAGAGTGCAACCATACTATGATCACGAAAGGTTTAGATAAATACTATGACTAGTTATCCACTTTAGCCAATCTAATTGTCTTCCTTTTGCTCTATGCGCAATCCACTCGAACGATTTTGATTGGATCTCGTTAAAAATTACGGGTACACTCCAACTTTTGCCTTGAAACACCTTGTCGTTACGAATCTTCCAAATTTGATAGATACTGTAAAGTCTCGTGAATCTTCCAAATTTGATGGCTTGCGATAGTTTTTTCCCGAAACTCAAGCTTTGATTTGAGCCATTATCGTTTGTAAGATCGCGAATGTTGATACCTGAGGATGAACCCAGATTACACCAATTAAAGACCCTGACCCAAACCTCGGAAGCAACCTTGCACGAAATCAACACATGATCAATTGATTCCACATCCTCGTCGCAAAGTGGGCATCGCATCGTCTGTAAGTCAATCCCTCGTTTGTCGAGCTCAAGTCTCACCGGTAAGCGTTTGTTATTCACTCGCCAAATGAAAACCTCAAGCTTTTTGGGAATAAGGGAATTACGAATGAACTTTTGCATCAGCGGGGCTTGGCCAAGAATTTGAGCGTCAATCAGGGATGCCAGTTTCTTCACCGTGAGAACCCGTCTGAAGCTAAACTCCATGACCACGAATCTCTGCTGTTGGGATTGAAACTGTAAGGTGACAACAAATTGGTTAGGGATAGCAGCTCTCCTGCAGACCTTCCAGTGGGCTCACGGGCCCAATTCCAGCTTAGCCCAATTGCACCATTTGAAGCATCCACCCTATCCTTAATAGTTGCACGTTTATCCAACTCAAGCCTGTAAAGTCTCGTGAATCTGCTGCACAATTTTTCATTTCCTATCCACTGATCATGCCAAAAGGAAGTTGTAGCACCATCTCCGATAGATTTGACGAAGGAGCTCTTAAACTGCACTTGAAGTTCTTGCAAGGAGTTACCTGCTAGAATAATTTTATGCCATGTACCTAATGTTGAGGGGTGATTAGAATCACTCTCCAACATTAAGCCACCGCACGGACCATGAACACTACAAATAACTTTAACCCAAAGTGCGTTGGTCTCAGTTTTGAACCTCCACCACCACTTTCCCAAAAGAGCGAGATTTTTACTCTTTAAAGACCCGATATTTAGCCCCCCATTCCCGTAAGAATTAATGACATTTTCCCACTTGATCCAACAAATATTAGACCCTGAACCCGACCCGCCCCAAAAGAAACAACGCCTCACACTCTCTAATTTTTTGATCACACAAGGCGGAGCGCGAAAGAGCGAAAATAGTACAACGAGAGACTATTGAGCTCCGATTTCACGAGGACTAATCTTCCTCCAAATGACAACGTTCTCATTTTCCAACCCGAAAGTCTAGCGTTAAATTTATCAATAACCGAAGCCAATCTTTCATCTTGTTCATTTTCGAACCTATAGGCAAACCTAGGTACACAAAGGGGACTTTGCCATAATTGACACCTAATATGACTTGCAAGGAAATGAACTTCCGCATGATCGACCACGACTCCATAAATACAACTTTTTTGAAAGTTAACCTTTAATCCGGAAGCAAGCTCGAAACACTTTAATAATTTTCTCAAGTTTATGATATTTGTACGGCTCCACTCCCCGAAGAAGATGGCATCGTCCGCGTACTGTAAATGTGAGACTAGCACTTTATCTCTACCAACTTCAACTCCTTTAAAGAGTCTTTTCTCCACCGCCGCTTTAGTAAGAATATTTAGCCCTTCGGCCGCGAGAATGAATAAAAATGGTGATAGAGGATCTCCTTGTCTCACCCCTCTTCCGAGTAAAAAATCGTTAGTAGGCGACCCGTTAATCAAAATAGAAATGGATGCCGAAGTAAGGCATGCCATAATCCATTTCCTCCATTGGCGCCCGAAACCCATGCTTACCATCACTTCCTCAAGGAAACACCAACTAAGGCTATCGAAAGCCTTTTCGAAGTCAACTTTAAAGATCACCCCTTTCTTCCGACTAGATTTGAGAAAATCAATAGTCTCGTTTGCAATTAAGACACCATCTAGGATATAACGCCCTTTTAAAAACGCACTTTGTTCTGGGCCTACGAGGGATGGGAAGACCTTTCTTAGCCGATTAGATAGTATCTTAGCCACAATTTTATAGAAGCTACCTATTAGACTAATGGGTCTATAGTCCCTGAGCCCCAACGAATCCGGATTTTTTGGAACAAGTTTAACGAAGGACGCATTACATCCTCTAGATATCTCCTCATTATCCCAAAACCAAGTGATAGCCTCAATGAGTTCGGGTTTGATGATGTCCCAAAATTTCTTGTAGAAACATAGGTGAAACCCGTCCGGACCGGGAGCTTTTGTGCTTCCACAATCATGAAAGCCTCTCGAATTTCAATTTCTGTAAAGGGGGCTTCTAAAGCAATTACTTCGTCTTCTGATATCATAGGGTAGAGGAGATCGGACAATGATGGCCTTGTAGGGTCAGGTTCCTCAAACCCTTTCTTAAAATGATTATAGGCTTCATCTTTAATGTCTTTCGGGTTCTCATTCCATTGCCCATTAATAGTAAGACCGCGTATGTTGCTCTTGTTGTGCTTGTTCCGGATGAACGAATGAAAGAACTTTGTATTTTCATCCCCCTCTAAATTCCAACGTAAACGGGCCTTTTGCTTCAACATACACGATTTAATCTTTTCTTTTTGTAACCAACCCACTCGAGCTTCTTTACAAGAATCAAGTTCAGAGGGATTTAGGATGCTGGTCTCTGCCTTAAGAGCTTTGTCCTTGAGGTATTCTATCTCAGCATCTAGTTGGCCGAATTTGTTGGACTCCAAACTTTGAGTGCCTTTTTTACGTTTTTTAGCTTGTTAAGGAAATTGCAATCTCTACGAAAACTGCAGATGATTGGCTCTTCCCACGCGTCGGCAATGATTTGTTCCACCCCATCTACATCGAGCCAAATGTCAAAATTTTTAAAATGTGTGGGATAGATTATATAACTAATAAATATGTTACAAAATAGAAAGGTCAATAATAACCTGTGAAGTTCTTCATAACTAAGGCACATTGTGATTAGAAATCTCATGAGTCGCATTTTCAATTAGTTTACAAGTTTTTTTTAGCATATTTTGGATCCAAAACAACACGATGCTTAAACGCTTTGATTTTCTTTCTTTCTTTTTGTCTTTCTTTTTTTGGTGTGGGTGTGAACTCATTTTTGTTCCAAGTCGATTAATCTCAAAAATTACACTTTGCAAAGCCTACCCCTTTATCTTTGTATTGTGATATATTCTTATTTTTATTGTGTATTATAACTAGTTGTTGAACACTCGCTTCGTGCCGGGGGTTCGGTTTTCAATGTATTTTATTGTGTTTAGTTTGTAAAATTGTTTCGTGGCTAAAGAATGATGTCGTTGAAGCGCAACTCGAGTCGAACTAAAAGGTAAAACCCATGAAAGATTTAAATGTTAGTTTAAATTAACAATATATGTCCATCTCCGCGTTTAGCTATGTAATTATCGACTTTTAAAAATTTAACTCAAAATCAACTTGTATGAAAAGTACCCCAATTTTCTAGATTTTTTAAAAAGCGTCCGTTTTGCGTATAGTTAGTGACATTGTATTCCTAAAATTATTTCGAGTTTAACGATGGTGCCGGAAAAATTTAACTCTTTGCGAGCGAGAAGATATGACCCGTTGAATATATGAGTTTAAGATTTTTTATGAAAATGGTTATTTGACACTTTTGAAAGGACCCGTTCATATACATTATAAACGATTCACAATAGTTTATTTTTCATTGCGAGGTATTGGACCTCTATATGATACATTTTACAAATATTGCATTCGTTTTTAAAAAGACAAACTTTCATTACATCGAAAGTTGACGGAATGCATACCATTTCATAATATATCCAACTATAAATGAGTTAATAATATTCTTGATGAACTCGACGACTCGAATGCAACGTCTTTTTGAAATATGCCATGAATGACTCCAAGTAATATCTTTAAAATGAGCAAATGCACAGCGGAAGATTTCTTTCATATATGAGAATAAACATGCTTTCAAGTGTCAACCAAAAGGGTTGGTGAGTTCATAAGTTTATCATAAACAATAAAATTCATCATTTTGATAGACCACAAGATTTAAATGCTGCATGGTACAAATGGGCCCGAATCCTATACCCACCTGTAATGTACATGCGATATCTTTTAAATACAGTACACCTTTTGATAATGCTAAAAACGAACATATATTTCATAGCATTATTCCTCAAGAAAGACAAGCTTTTAGTTGCAATTGTTCTATTTACAAGTGATATTCGTTTAAATAATAAAAGGTGAAGACAAAAGACAGATTCGACGAATTGAAGACGCAAACGACCAAAAACCTCAAAAGTACAAAAGACAATCAAAGAGGTTCCAATTATTGATAAGAAACGTCTCGAAATTACAAGAGTACAAGATTTTAAAACGCAAAGTACAAGATATTAAATTGTACGCAAGGACGTTCGAAAATCCGGAACCGGGACCAGAGTCAACTCTCAACGCTCGACGCAACGGACTAAAAATTACAAGTCAACTATGCACATAAATATAATATAATATTTAAATAATTCTTATAATTATTTATATATTATAATAAATAATAAAAACCGTCGGCAAGAAAGACTCCAAAGGGACTGAGCTGTAATTTCATTCTCCGCGACTCGCGGAGTTTGAAGGCAAAATTGGCCGCGAGTCGCGGAGCCCCCAGTTTTGAAACTCCCTATAAAGCAAACCGAAATCTGATCATTTTCATCATCTTTTTCTTCTTCTTCTCATACGTAAATTATATATATATATATTTATAATTTATATTTTAATTTTAATTATAATTTTAATAATAAGGGTATGTTAGCAAATGTTGTAAGGGTGTAAGTCGAAATTCTGTCCGTGTAACGCTACGCTATTTTTAATCATTGTAAGTTATGTTCAACCTTTTTACATTAATGTCTCGTAGCTAAGTTATTATTATGCTTATTTAAAACGAAGTAATCATGATGTTGGGCTAATTACTAAAATTGGGTAATTGGGCTTTGTACCATAATTGGGGTTTGGACAAAAGAACGACACTTGTGGAAATTAGACTATGGGCTATTAATGGGCTTTATATTTGTTTAACTAAATGATAGTTTGTTAATGTTAATATAAAGATTTACAATTGGGCGTCCCTATAATTTACCATATACACTCAATTGGACACGATGGGCGGGGTATTTATATGTACGAATAATCGTTCATTTAACCGGACACGGGAATGGATTAATAGCCACTAGAATAATTAAAACAGGGGTGAAATTATGTACAAGGACACTTGGTATAATTGATAACAAAATATTAAAACCTTGGGTTACACTCAGTCGACATCCTGGTGTAATTATTAAACAAAGTATTAAAATCTTGTTACAGTTTAAATCCCCAATTAGTTGGAATATTTAACTTCGGGTATAAGGATAATTTGACGAGGACACTCGCACTTTATATTTATGACTGATGGACTGTTATGGACAAAAACCAGACGGACATATTAAATAATCCAGGACAAAGGACAATTAACCCATGGGCATAAAACTAAAATCAACACGTCAAACATCATGATTACGAAAGTTTAAATAAGCATAATTCTTTTATTTCATATTTAATTTCCTTTATTTTATATTTAATTGCACTTCTAATTATCGCATTTTTATTTATTGTTATTGTATTTAATTGCACTTTTAATTATCGTACTTTTTAATTATCCCAAGTTTATTTTATCGCACTTTTATTATTCGCAATTTCATTATCATTATTTACTTTATGCTTTAATTTAAGTCTTGTATTTTTTTTTTTTTACATTTGGTTTTAACTGCGACTAAAGTTTTAAAATCGACAAACCGGCCATTAAACGGTAAAAACCCCCCTTTATAATAATAATATTACTTATATATATATATATATATATATATATATATATATATATATATATATATATATATATATATATATATATATATATATATATATATATATATATATATATTGTATTTTTGTAAAAGTAAACTAATATAGCGTTAAGCTTTGTTTAAAAAGATTCCCTGTGGAACGAACCGGACTTACTAAAAACTACACTACTGTACGATTAGGTACACTGCCTATAAGTGTTGTAGCAAGGTTTAAGTATATCCATTCTATAAATAAATAAATATCTTGTGTAAAATTGTATCGTATTTAATAGTATTTCCTTGTAAAATTTAATAGTATTTTATACCACTCCGCTACCACATCAAGTATTTTTGGCGCCGCTGCCGGGGAATTTTCTAAACGCCGGAAGCTCAACGCTAATATATAAAATAAAAAAAAAACGTTTTAAATATTCGAAAATATAAAAAGAAAAACAAAAATATAAGTATTTTTAAGATTTTGTTAAATATTTAAGTTTTATAAGTTTCTTTATTTTTATTTTAGTTTATAAAAATATAAGTTTTATTTAAATATCTTTTATTTATATAAAAACAGAAAACTAAAAAAAAAAAGTAAATAAATAAATAAAGAAAAACGCGTCGAAGATTAAACCTGTCATCTGAATTTCTGAACCCCGCGACTCGCGGGGTTTGAAGCTTTGAATACCGCAAGTCGCGGAGGGGACCTGACACACGAACAGGAAGCCCTAATCCTGCATTTATTACGGATTATTATTAATTATTATTATTATTATTAACCCTAATTATTATTATTATTATTATTATAATTAAGTTTATTTTTAATTTAAGTTTTATTTAATTTATATTTTAGTTAAATTAGTTTAATTAAATTGTAAAATTAATAGTTTAATAAAATAAATAATATAAAAATAATATTTTTATAAAAATTGTAATTTTTACAACTTTTTGTATATTTTTATATTTTGTCCCTTTTTAATCGTTGTAGCGTAATATTTGTATTTTTTCGCTCATATTTAATTTTAAACTTAGTTTTTGCTATAGTTATTTTTACTCCTAGATTTTTAGGCTTTGCCGTAGAATTCCTTAAGTGCTTTTTCTTTAGACTAAGATTTAGGTGCTTTAGAATTTTGCGACGCCTTTTTAAGTTTTAGTTTCTTTTTAAGTTATTTCCATTTGGGATATAGTTTTTCTTGTAAGCTTTAATATTTTTAGACGACTTTTACCTATGTATCAATTATCATTCCAATTAGTAATCTCAATTTGCGATTATAATTTTAAGTTAGTTGTAGTAATAAGGTTAGGTTAGTCAAGTATTTTTAAGTTTTATAAGTTTCTTTTATTTTTTCGTCACCTTTTATTTTTTCAACCATTTTTCTTTTTCAACCTTTTTTCGACGAACTCTTTTTCTTTCTTATTTCTCGCTATTCTAGTTTTTAGGACATAGATTTTTATTCTACTTCTTATCTAAATTTCTTAAAATTACGAAAATTTATTTTAAGTGGTTAAATTGATAGACATCAAAATTTTCTGGTTCGTAGTAATAGTTGGATTTGTACGTGGACCGGGTTATTGGAGCCAAACAGTCCTCAATTATATTGAGACCAAACGAATCCTGCCCCTCTGCTGCATCTTTTGGCTATTCGAAACGTGGGCAAAATCAGAAAAGTTTATTGGTTGGATAACTTATTATAATTTTTCTTTCCTTTTTAAAACTAATAGGATATTCAGTGAATGCACCGAGCAAGACGTTCACCACCTGTAACTAGATCAAGACATTTAGCAAATATAACCGCCGTTGATTTTTCTTTAGAATCGTCATCCAGTAGACCAAGTACTTCAGTTCAAATTTCCGAAAATCCATTTTTTGAACCCGACCTCACAATTGAGAATCCGGAGAATATTCAGGAACGGTTCGTAGATCCTGAACCATTAAACTTTCCTCCGGAGCCACCAATCATTCAAACAGAGATTGTTGAGGAATGAACCATTAAATCAGAATCATCTAGTGATACCGATTCAACAAATTCAATTATGGAGAATCTGGAACCTTTAAGTATGGAAGACCGAATGAGAGCTAAACGCACTGGCCAAGGTCACGCAATTACTCATCCAGACATTAATGCGCCAGATTATGAAATCAAAGGACAAATTCTACACATGGTGACTAATCAATGCCAATTTAGTGGTGCGCCGAAGGAAGATCCAAATGAACATCTACGTACCTTTAATAGAATCTGCACACTATTTAAAATCCGAGAAGTGGAGGATGAACAGATATATCTCATGTTATTTCCCTGGACTTTAAAGGGAGAAGCCAAAGATTGGTTGGAATCGTTACCTGAAGGGGCGATTGATACATGGGATGTTTTAGTTGACAAATTTCTTAAACAATTCTTTCCTGCATCTAAAGCCGTAAGACTTCAAGCAGAAATTGTTACGTTCACACAGAAACCAAATGAAACTCTATATGAGGCGTGGACTAGATATGGAAAGTTGTTAAGAGGATGTCCGCAACATGGTTTAGACACCTGTCAAATAGTACAAATATTCTACCAAGGATGCGACATCACTACAAGAAAAGACATAGATATAGCAGCTGGTGGTTCTATTATGAAGAAAACCGAAACTGATGCTTACAAAATTATTGATAATACTGCTTCCCACTCACATGAGTGGCACCAAGAAAAAGACATCGTTAGATCATCTAAAGCAGCTAGAGCCGATTCTAGCCATAACTTAGATTCCATTTCCGCAAAGATAGATGCTGTGGAGAGACGAATGGAAAAGATGACTAAAGATATTCACTCAATACGAATTAGTTGTGAGCAGTGTGGAGGACCACATTTGACAAAAGATTGTCTCAGTATTGAATTAACAATGGAACAAAGAGAGAATATTTCATACATAAACCAAAGGCCTGGAAATAATTATCAGAATAATTATCAACCGCCAAGACCGATTTACAATCAAAACCAGAATTATAACAGAAATATTCCATACAACAACCAACAAGGTCCTAGCAATCAACAAGTATCCAATAATACTTATAATCAGCAAAGACCTAATTTTCAAAACAAACCACCACAACAAATCGATGATAAAAAGCCAAATTTAGAAGATATGATGACGAAGCTAGTTGAAACTCAAACGCAGTTTTTCACATCTCAGAAACAAACCAATGAACAAAATGCTCAAGCATTTAGAAATCAACAAGCTTCTATTCAAAATCTGGAACAAGAAGTGAGTAACCTAGCAAGGTTAATAGGTGAAAGAAAACCGGGAAGTCTACCTAGTGATACAAATGCTAACCCCCGGAATGAAACAGCTAAAGCTATTACCACAAGAAGTGGTACAACACTTAAACCACCGGAAATACCTGTAACTTCTGATGAAACTATTCCTACTCCACAAGAACCACAACCTGATCAAGATAAGGAAAAAGAACCGGTAGTTGAAAAGGTTAATGAAGATAACACAGTTAAGGATAAACCTTATGTTAAACCGTATCAACCACCACTTCCTTATCCGAGTAAAATGAAGAAAGAGAAACTTGAAGCCGAGCAATCCAAATTCTTGGATATGTTTAAACAGATAAATGTAAATCTTCCTTTCATTGATGTGATTTCAGGAATGCCTAGATATGCTAAATTCTTGAAAGATCTAATTTCAAATAGAAAGAAAATGGAAGAACTCTCGGTTGTTACTATGAATGCTAATTGTTCAGCAGTGCTGTTGAATAAGATACCAGAAAAACTATCTGATCCAGGAAGTTTCACAATTCCATGTTTTCTGGGTAGTCTTAGTTCAATAGAAGCATTGGCAGACTTAGGTGCTAGTATAAATCTAATGCCGTATTCACTATACACTAAACTAGACCTTGGAGAATTGAAACCAACAAGAATAAGCATACAACTAGCCGATAGATCAATAAAATATCCTAGAGGGATAATGGAGAACATGCTAGTTAAAGTTGGTACTTTAGTATTTCCAGTAGATTTTGTTGTTCTGGACATGGAAGAAGATTCTCAAGTTCCTCTCATATTAGGAAGACCATTCTTAAACACGGCTAAAGCAATGATAGACGTGTTCGGTAAGAAACTGACCCTAAGTATAGAGGATGAGAGTGTTACCTTTTCAGTTGATAGAGCAATGCAACAACCACAATCTGCAGATGATACATGTTATTATATTCAAACTATAGATGCACATGCAGAATTATTAGAAGAATTTCCAGAATTACAAGGAACAGGAGAATGTTCTTTAGGAGAAGGTAATGAACCAATTGATGAAGCTGAAATGTTAGCTACACTAATAGCTAATGGATATGAACCAACAACAGAAGAAATTTAATTGCTAAAAGAAGAAGACAGATATCGATATAAATCATCGATAGAAGAACCTCCGAAATTAGAGTTAAAGCCACTTCCAAACCATTTGGAATACGCTTATTTACATGGTGAATCTGAATTACCTGTAATAATATCGTCTTCTCTTACTGAAAATGAGAAATCACAACTCATTTCTGTGTTGAAAGCTCATAAACCAGCCATTGCATGGAAGATTCATGATATTAAAGGAATAAGTCCTTCGTATTGCACACATAAAATCCTTATGGAAGAAGATCATAAAACGTATGTGCAACGCCAACGAAGACTAAATCCTAATATGCAAGATGTAGTTAAGAAAGAGATTATTAAACTGCTAGATGCAGGTTTAATTTATCCAATCTCTGATAGTCCATGGGTAAGCCAGTTCAATGCGTGCCTAAGAAGGGTGGCATGACTGTCATCACAAATGAAAAAGATGAGCTTATTCCTACTAGGACTGTAATAGGATGGCGTGTATGTATTGATTATAGAAAATTAAATGACGCCACCAGAAAAGATCACTTTCCCTTACCTTTCATAGATCAAATGTTGGAAAGATTAGCCGGAAATAGTTACTATTGTTTTCTAGATGGATTTTCCGGATATTTTCAAATTCCAATAGCACCCGAAGATCAAGAGAAAACCACATTCACGTGCCCTTATGGTACTTTTGCTTACAAACGCATGCCATTTGGACTTTGTAACGCCCCTGCAACCTTTCAAAGGTGTATGATGGCGATTTTTCACGACATGATAGAAGAATGCATGGAAGTTTTCATGGATGACTTTTCAGTCTTCGGTGATACATTTAAATCATGTCTAGTTAATCTGGAACGAATGCTAATTAGATGTGAACAATCAAATCTAGTTCTTAATTGGGAGAAATGCCATTTCATGGTTAAAGAAGGCATCGTTCTTGGACATAAAATTTCAAAAGAGGGAATTGAAGTGGATAGAGCTAAAGTAGATGTAATTGCTAAACTTCCACATCCCACCAATGTTAGAGGAGTTAGGAGTTTTCTAGGGCATGCCGGTTTTTACCGACGTTTCATAAAAGATTTTTCTAAAATTGCCACTCCTATGAATAAACTCCTAGAAAAGGATGCGCCATTCATCTTTTCAGATGAGTGTATCAAATCTTTTAATATTCTTAAAGAGAAACTCACTAATGCACCGATCATGATAACACCAAATTGGAATCTACCATTTGAACTAATGTGCGATGCAAGTGATTTTGCAATGGGATCCGTTTTAGGACAAAGGATTGAAAAACGATTTCAACCTATATATTATGCTAGTAAGACATTACAAGGAGCACAAACGAACTATACAACTACTGAAAAAGAACTCCTTGCTATTGTCTTTGCTTTTGAAAAATTTCGATCATATCTCGTTCTAGCAAAAACGGTGGTCTATACCGACCATTCTGCTCTTAGATACCTATTTTCAAAACAAGATGCTAAACCAAGATTAATCCGTTGGATCTTACTCTTAAAAGAGTTTGATATTGAAATCCGAGATAAAAGAGGAGCAGAAAATCTCGCCGCTGATCATCTTTCTCGTCTTGAAAATCCCGAATTAGAAGTTCTAAATGAATCGGCCATACAAGACAACTTTCCTGATGAATATCTATTGAAGATAGATTATAATGAAATCCCATGGTTTGCAGACTATGCAAACTACTTAGTTTGTGGATTCCTTGAAAAAGGATTATCGTACCAAAGACGAAAGAAATTCTTCAGTGATATAAAACACTATTTCTGGGAAGATCCACATCTGTTTAAAAGTTGTCCCGATGGAATAATACGCCGATGTGTATTTGGAGATGAAGCTAGTAAAATTTTAAACCATTGTCACACAGGACCAACAGGAGGGCATTATGGGCCTCAACTAACAGCAAGAAAAGTTTATGAAGCTGGATTCTATTGGCCAACAATTTACAAAGACGCACACCTTCTTTGCAAATCCTGTGATGCATGTCAAAGGGCCGGAAAAATAAGTCAACGTGATGAAATGCCACAAAATGTCATCCAAGTATGTGAAGTATTTGACATTTGGGGTATTGACTTTATGGGTCCATTTCCAAAATCTCATAATAATCTATATATACTCGTAGCCATTGATTATGTATCTAAATGGGCGGAAGCACAAGCTCTCCCAACTAACGATGCACGAGTTGTAGTCAACTTTTTAAAACGTCTTTTTGCAAGGTTTGGAACACCGAAAGCTTTAATAAGTGATCGGGGTACTCATTTCTGTAATAATCAACTTGAGAAAGTTCTTAAAAGATATGGAGTAACTCATAAAATCTCCACCGCATATCATCCACAAACAAGTGGACAAGTTGAAAATACCAACCGGGCTTTAAAACGTATTCTAGAGAAAACCGTAGGATCAAATCCGAAGGAATGGTCCATTAAATTGGAGGATGCACTCTGGGCTTTTAGAACAGCCTACAAAACTCCAATTGGAACCACACCTTTTAGACTTGTTTATGGAAAAGCATGTCATCTTCCAGTAGAAATTGAACACAAAGCATTTTGGGCTTTGAAGACATGTAATCTTGATTTACATGAAGCCGGACGTCTACGATTAAGTCAACTAAACGAATTAGAAGAATTAAGACATGAAGCATACGAAAATTCGTTAATCTATAAAAAAAGAACGAAGAAATGGCATGATAAAAGAATCAAAAGTTCAAAAGAATTTAAAGAAGGAGACAGAGTTCTTCTTTTCAATTCACGATTCAAGCTATTTCCAGGAAAATTGAAATCAAGATGGTCTGGACTATTCATAGTCAAAAGAGTTTTCCCATACGGAACGATAGAATTGATAAATTCAAATGGGATTGAATTTAAAGTTAATGGTCACAGAGTTAAACATTACATACATGGTTCGATGGAAGTCGACAACGAAGTTAATCACAATTTCGACACCACAGCTAACTAAGTGTGGGGAGAATCAAGTCTTTAAAGGATAATATGTATTTCTGTTAGAGTTAGATTGTCTGTTTTCATATAGTTCTCGAAAATGGAACCCGAATGGTCTTTCCCTAGCAGACCCTAAAGAACTAGTCTTCTCCCCCCATTCTGAATTTTTATTTTTTTTAGGTTTTTACAAAATGAAGACTGCCTGTGAACTAAACCATGGTCTAATGCTACACGCTTTGATCACTAAACGTAATAATGACATACTACCAAGTGAAATAGTATCAGTAATCAGAGAAAGAATGGACGGAGTTAGAAAAGAATCCAGATGCGAAGATAATAAGTTACAATTTGGTAAAGAAAAATCAAAATCCGCAGCGAAAAGAAGAGCACGACACCTAGAAAGATGTCACAAATGCGGAAAATGGTCACATGGAGGTAAATGTTCAAATAATCAAACCTATTCAAATACCGAATTTGTTACTTTATGCAGAGACGGACCGTTCATATGTTTAGAAGAAAAGACACTGAATGCTCGAGGTTACGCCTATGTAGCCATGGAAAACCAATTAAACCGACTATCTTATGAATGGGATAGATCATATAACTAAGAAATCTATCTCACAGGTATGTCTGTACAGTTTTTATTTTTATTTTTATTTTTAACCTTTTGATACTAAACGCTAATTTGTTCGCTAAAAAGTATTAAATTGGTATTGAATAAAATTAGGTTTGGTGACCGAAATTATTGATATCATTCAAAAATTTATTACATCACTGCGAAATTTAACGTTTATTCTTAAGGTATAAATATCTTTAAACAATCAACCCAAAATATTTCAAAAATTCTTCATGAGTTAAATTAGGTCTTGGAACCGAAATTACTTTACCGAAAAGAGGGGCGCATATTTTTGATAATATTTGATTGACTAAAGTGGGATAAAAAGCCAAAAAGATTTTTAATTTTATTTTTACCGTGTTTTTAAAATTAATATTTAAATCTTAAATTAATATTGTAAACTTTGTAAAAACAATATATTTAAAATTGTAAATATTTGAAAAATTAATATAAGTTTGGTATGAATTTATAATATGAACTTTTTAAATTAAGTTTGGTGTGAATTTTTAATTTTTAAAATATAAATTTTTAATTTTATGCATTTCAAATTTTAAGTTTGGTGTGAATTTTTAATATTAATTTTGAATTTTATATTTAAGTTGTGTGAATTTAAAAACAAAAATTTACTTTATCTCATTAAGTTAAAAATATGATTTTTAAAATTCGTCGTAAGTTGAAGACTAGGTCTTTGAACCGAAATTGCTTTACCCGAGGGAGGGACGAGAACTTTTATTATCATTATTTTTAATCTTATTGAATTAAAGTATGCCAAAAACATTGAAAAAACCCAAAAATCTTAGCTTTTAAAACAATCGCTACAAAAAGACAAATTTTAAAATTTTGTCGAAGGACGGACTAGGACATCGATCCGAAACGACCTCGTCCTAAATAACAAAGGAAACAAAATTTTAAAATTAAGTACTTAATTGTTTTATAAGTTATTGATTATAAAAAAAAAAATATATCAAACTCCGCGACTCGCGGAGTTTGAAGGGTTATTTACCGCGACTCGCGGAGGGGTCGAAAAATCAGAAAAAAATATAAACACCCGAACTGATCAGTCCCAACACAGAAAAAAAAACTGCGAAAACCTGCGCGAAAAACCCGAAAAATACACCCCAAAATCACAATTTTTAACCGTTAATCATAAAATCTTTTGCTAAAATCATGTTGAGAAGGATGCTATCTAGGAATTACTCAAGAAAAACGGTAAATTTCTACACCTAAACACCATTTAATCCGAAATTTAGTGTTCTTGAGCAATTTTTTCCCCAATTTGATTTTGATGCTTTTTAGTGTAATTAGGCTTAAATTGTTTATGTATTATGCTTGTATAACCTAGATTGATGCTGTTTAACATGATTAGAAGCCTTAAACTTCAAATTTTGAGTAATCTAGGGTTTGTGTTCTTGAGCAAATTTGGGGCTTTTTGATATAAACAGGTTATGGTCGATTTTTGTCATGAATTGTTGCTAAATTGAGTAGTGTAACATGTCTAGGTAGTTAAATGATCCAAACTTTGAGCCTAAACATGATTTTGAGAATTAAAGTGGACTTTTTCAAGTCTAAAATTCATGAACTTGATTTTTGAAAGATAATGCCATTTGAGACTTGTTTAATTGCTAGTAATGATTATTTTTGACATGTTATTTGAGTTGAATGCTTATGAACTTGGCGAGCGTTTTTGTATATGCTTATTTGAAAAAGTGTAGATTTGATAAAAATGTGAAAATGAGCTTAAGTATGATATAAATTGATCATGTCATTGTAATTATTTTGATTGATGATTTTGCTGACACTAATGCATATTTGGATGCAAATAAAAATTGTGTTTGATGTGTTTTGCAGACTGAAAGGGGTGAATCTTCATCCCAAGCCCGTAATGCTCCTGCTGAGAATGCGGAATAACAGGAGGTGGATAACTACTACAAGCAGGATATACCTCATCCAGTCATGACCTTTTCTGATATGCACTTGAAAGAGTTGCACCCGAACCTGAGATTTGACAGACTTTGGATAGATTATCCAAAATATCAAAGGGGTTTGCATACTCTTCATTCTAAGGTTGTTGAGGTACCGAGGGTCATAGAATGGGGACCCTTAGAAGCTGTAGAATTGGCCGGGCCAATTAGGGAATTACTTGTACAGAGGTATGGTAATTCTACTTTTAATGACTGGGTATGTTTATTCACCATGCGTAGACCTGTATATAAAGTATGGTGTGAAGAATTGTTGTGTAGTATAGAGTTGAATGATCGGGTAGCTAGTTTAACCGATCGTTCTTTTATTAGATTTTTGTTAGGCGGTTCGATGCGCCACATGTCTTTACTGGACATGGCTCAGGCTTTACGTATATATACGCCTGAGGAGTTAGCGTCTACCGATTGTAGAGGGTTGATACTAAACGGTAGAAAGATAGATGAAAATTTTGATACACACGGTGTGTGGAGTCAAATGACAAGCCATCACCGTTTCAAAGGGGGAAATTACTCTTATTTGGATATAGATAGAGCCGAATTAAGAGTGATACATAGGTTTTTAGCTAATTCGATTACACAAAGGGGTAAGAACAAGGAAAAAGTAAATGAACAGGATTTGTTTTACCATATGTGTATTCGAGACCCACAAAGCGCTGTAAGTATACCGTATTGTGTGGGTTATTATTTATCAGCTATGGTTCAGGGGATGCGACCGCATAGCATAATAGGAGGTGGTATTTTTATTACTTTGATTGGTGAATATCTCGGTGTGGATATAAGTCGGGGGGGATTATTAGTAGAAGAACCAGAACCCCGCGATACTATAGGTTTAAATGTATACCATGGTGCGAAAGTTTTGAAGAGGCGAAATAACGCCGCAGTACGATACCATGGTAGACATCCACAGGTGGAGAGAAACCAACAGCAAGGTAATGTTGGAGGGGGGAATGAGATGCAAGAAATGCAAAGGTTTATAGCTTCTCAGGAATACGAAAATGCTAGACAGAGAGCATTTGAAGATTGACAAGTTCATCAGAACCAAATCATAGCTCATTGCCAGCATATAGGTGGAAACTATATTCCTACACCGAAACCCATCTTCCCTCCCTGGTCTATAGAGATGCAGCCACCGTATCCTACGTATGACCGTGCCGAAGCATTCTATAGCACCTATGGTTATGCCTGGAACCCCTATTGGTACCAGTATCATCCCTAGTATACTTAGTTTTTTTTTTGTAATTTGTAATTATTGATACGTTTAATACTTTTGTTAATATTGTAATCATTTTTATAATTATCTAACTTTTATTCTTAGATTTTAATAATTTTTGAATGTGGGGTAATATACCAAACTTTAAAAATATGTATATATGTTTGCAGTTTATCTTATGTACACAACAGGGTAAAACAACACATTTTCAAAGACTGGCATTAAGTTCAGCAAAAGCAACTAATTTTGACGACAAGATGCAAAATATATGTGAAATAACAACAAGACGGAATGAACAAATGATGTGCACCATTTATCATTCAGCAAACAAACGCCAATATATTTGGAAACTTTGGTAAAATTTAATCATTTTCACACAAATCACCCTCAATAATTTAAATTGTTACTGATTTCTTGCAAATGAGGGCATTGCAAGATCTTAAGTGTGGGAAGGGGTTAAATTCTTTCGGATTTTAAAAATTTTTACTTTATACACTTGGTTACCATTAAAAATACTAGTAAAGTAGTAGTTGTATTAGAATCTAGTGCTCTCTGATAATAAAGAACAGCCCTAGTCTTATATACTGACTACCCAATTCTAGTAAAATTTTTCAAAATTTTCAATTAAATGAACTCAAAATCATGTTTATACATATTTATGAACGATAAAACTAGGTTTTAACACCGAAATTATTGTTACCTCGGAAAGGACATAAATTGAGAAACAAACCAAAATGTTAAAATTCATTTAAAATGGAATAGAGGACGATAAAAAGGAAAATAAAAGCCAAGTGTGGGAAAATTTACCAAGTTATCTTAAACATATGTCACATATATCTGTAACAAATAACTGAAAATACTTTTGCTTTGGACTAAACTAAACTGTTTTACCCGATGAAAGAAAAGAAGAGATGGATCTACACGATGAATCAATTCCATCATTAAAAGGAAGTAAAGTCTTCCGAAAAAGACACGCGCTTCTTGATTTAGGTCATGAAGTTGTCGTCCAGACCAGCTGTAGGTTGACGAAAAATCTAGAAAAGTCATCACTAAAATCAGCAGGAAATCCACGGACCTCAGCATTAAACAGGGTCGCCAAGTGGTCAGATTTATCCTAACCATGAGAAGGATTTATCTCGTACAATGGGGGGCACCATGCAAATTAGCTGGATAAGACTAATGAATCAGATCCCCAGAAAGGATAATCTCCTTAAAGATTAAAAATCAGCTTTTAAGACTGATATTACTCAATCCTAGAGATTGACCTTAAAGATTGAGAATTCAAACTCATGGAATTCAATGATATCTAAACTTGAGCTTGAACGAGAAAATATTTTGATCAAAATTACAAACCGATTTGTTTTCTGAAAACCCTATTTTCAATGCGTTCATTACCATTGAACGTAAAATCCTAGGAATTCACCTGGAATTCATTAGGTCACCTGAACTAAATCGGGTGTCAACCGTAAGAATGGTGGTTGCATAGTGGTCAAAGACAGGACCTTGTGCCATACCGAAAAATTATAAGGGTGAGCTTTACTATTGCTCCTACCAAGGATAGTAATTGCGTCCGACACGTTATAAACCATAATTAAAAGCATGTCAGGGGACATTGCCTTAACAGTTGCTTGTTCAACGCTTTCCTTTACAACCGGACGGTAGTTTACCGAAAGGTAATATACGGGACAAGTGAACTGGACGTGTTGCTTTCCAAATACAAGGTTAGCAAGTGGGTAACATAAAACCGTAAGTTTTGAACTAAAATTTTCAAATCTGAAACCCACCAAACCCACAAAAATATTTTGCAAACACCGGTAAAGGGTTATCCCGGAAAACTTATCTAGGGTAAAAACTAGATTTAATTTTCAAAAGATCAAATGTTTTCATAAAGATCCAATTTCCTTAATGGATCTAAATTTTTATAGTCATGTGGGACTGTAAACCATATCGTTACTACCATTGTTTATACCACCGTATAGAAATCACTGATGTACAAAGTGTGAAGAATAAATAAGTGATTCTAGTATTTCAAGACGATATTGCTTGAGGACAAGCAACGCTCAAGTGTGGGAATATTTGATAATGCTAAAAACGAACATATATTTCATAGCATTATTCCTCAAGAAAGACAAGCTTTTAGTTGCAATTGTTCTATTTACAAGTGATATTCGTTTAAATAATAAAAGGTGAAGACAAAAGACAGATTCGACGAATTGAAGACGCAAACGACCAAAAAGCTCAAAAGTACAAAAGACAATCAAAGAGGTTCCAATTATTGATAAGAAACGTCTCGAAATTACAAGAGTACAAGATTTTAAAACGCAAAGTACAAGATATTAAATTGTACGCAAGGACGTTCGAAAATCTGGAACCGGGACCAGAGTCAACTCTCAACGCTCGACGCAACGGACTAAAAATTACAAGTCAACTATGCACATAAATATAATATAATATTTAAATAATTCTTATAATTATTTATATATTATAATAAATAATAAAAACCGTCGGCAAGAAAGACTCCAAAGGGACTGAGCTGTAATTTCATTCTCCGCGACTCGCGGAGTTTGAAGGCAAAATTGGCCGCGAGTCGCGGAGCCCCCAGTTTTGAAACTCCCTATAAAGCAAACCGAAATCTGATCATTTTCATCATCTTTTTCTTCTTCTTCTCATACGTAAATTATATATATATATATTTATAATTTATATTTTAATTTTAATTATAATTTTAATAATAAGGGTATGTTAGCAAATGTTGTAAGGGTGTAAGTCGAAATTCTGTCCGTGTAACGCTACGCTATTTTTAATCATTGTAAGTTATGTTCAACATTTTTACATTAATGTCTCGTAGCTAAGTTATTATTATGCTTATTTAAAACGAAGTAATCATGATGTTGGGCTAATTACTAAAATTGGGTAATTGGGCTTTGTACCATAATTAGGGTTTGGACAAAAGAACGACACTTGTGGAAATTAGACTATGGGCTATTAATGGGCTTTATATTTGTTTAACTAAATGATAGTTTGTTAATATTAATATAAAGATTTACAATTGGGCGTCCCTATAATTTACCATATACACTCAATTGGACACGATGGGCGGGGTATTTATATGTACGAATTATCGTTCATTTAACCGGACACGGGAATGGATTAATAGCCACTAGAATAATTAAAACAGGGGTGAAATTATGTACAAGGACACTTGGTATAATTGATAACAAAATATTAAAACCTTGGGTTACACTCAGTCGACATCCTGGTGTAATTATTAAACAAAGTATTAAAATCTTGTTACAGTTTAAATCCCCAATTAGTTGGAATATTTAACTTCGGGTATAAGGATAATTTGACGAGGACACTCGCACTTTATATTTATGACTGATGGACTGTTATGGACAAAAACCAGACGGACATATTAAATAATCCAGGACAAAGGACAATTAACCCATGGGCATAAAACTAAAATCAACACGTCAAACATCATGATTACGAAAGTTTAAATAAGCATAATTCTTTTATTTCATATTTAATTTCCTTTATTTTATATTTAATTGCACTTCTAATTATCGCATTTTTATTTATTGTTATTGTATTTAATTGCACTTTTAATTATCGTACTTTTTAATTATCGCAAGTTTATTTTATCGCACTTTTATTATTCGCAATTTCATTATCATTATTTACTTTATGCTTTAATTTAAGTCTTGTATTTATTTTTTTTTACATTTGGTTTTAACTGCGACTAAAGTTTTAAAATCGACAAACCGGTCATTAAACGGTACAAACCGGTAATATTACTTATATATATATATATATATATATATATATATATATATATATATATATATATATATATATATATATATATATATATATATATATATATATATATATATATATATATTACTTATATATATATTTGTATTTTTATAAAAGTAAACTAATATAGCGTTAAGCTTTGTTTAAAAAGATTCCCTGTGGAACGAACCGGACTTACTAAAAACTACACTACTGTACGATTAGGTACACTGTCTATAAGTGTTGTAGCAAGGTTTAAGTATATCCATTCTATAAATAAATAAATATCTTGTGTAAAATTGTATCGTATTTAATAGTATTTCCTTGTAAAATTTAATAGTATTTTATACCACTCCGCTACCACATCACCTTTCTCGTGTACGAAATCCTTTTTCATAAAACTTAGTAACCGTATACATATCCTTTTTCATGTCCACATAATTCAATAATAATCCGCAGAACTTCTGTCTGCATAATAATTCATTCGAGGAATGTTTTGCTTGTGTCTATCTCGTCAAACATTTATAAAAGCATTTCATGTATTCGTAGTTCAAAATATATTTCAAAAGCATTTAATAAAGCAGTTGTAAAAACAGCGCATGTATTCTCAGTCCCAAAAATGTAAGGAGTAAAAGCGAATCAAATGAACTCACAATAATGTAGTAAAAATACATATGACGAAACTGAATAATGCAGGGTTGGCCTCGGATTCACGAACCTATATCAAGTATATATCTTAAAACGTATAATCGTAATCGAACAAATTTATATATTATATCTTAAATTATATATTATACTTATTTAGTTTATGTATATATTCAAAATGTTTAATATTTATATAGTTTTATTGATATATATTTGATTAGTATTTTAATAAAAATACCTAACATGTTATATATGAATATTTATATAAACTTTGTTAATTTGATTAAAAACATATTTACAACCTTAATAATATCTTTAAAACTTTTATTTTCATAAACGTAATTATTTTTAGTAATATTGATATTGATAATGCTGATAATAATAATAATAATAATAGTTTTAATGAAAACAAAATAATAATTTTGGTAAAAATAATCATAGTGATATTAATAATAATAACTATATTAATAACGATAATATCCGTAATTTTTAATATAATGAATAATTTATAATAATAATGATGATAAAAAAAATAATAATTTTGATGTTAATACTTAATGCCTATTAATAACAATAATTATAATAGTCTTCTTACGAGTGGTAATCTTAATAGTAATACTTTTGTTAATAATAATAATATGTCTATAATGATACTGATACTAATATTAATGATAATATTAATGGTTATAATACTTATAATAATTATAATACTAGTAATAATTATGATGCTATTAAGTAGTAGTAATAACAATTAATATTAACAACAACAATAATAATAATAACAATAATGATACAATAATAATAATACAATTAATAATGATAGTGTTAATACTAATAATATTAATAGTTGATAATAATTAGTAATATATTAATACTAGTAAATAATAATAATAACATATCAATAATAATACTAATAATAATAATAATAATAATAATAATAATAATAATAATAATAATAATAATAATAATAACAATAATAACAATAATAATAATAATAATAATAATAATAATAATAATAATAATAATAATAATAATAATAATAATAATAATAATAATAATAATAATAATAATAATAATAATAATAATAATAATACTAGGGTTAGAAAAGCTACCTCAATGTATAAGCCTTTTTAAAAAAAAAATAAACACCCTAGTCCGGGCTCGAACCCGAGAGCTCTCGCTCACCCAACACTCCTAACCAATCCACTGACAAATCACTTCTGCTTTCACTCTTCAAAAATAAAAATATAAACCGTATTTCAATTCGTTTATTTCTTCTTCTTTAAACCACATCTCATCATCAAGTGATACCCTCACCAATTTGTAACGACCCAAATCCATTTAACCAAAAACAGAGTACATTTTTTATTTATTTATTTAGTTAGGTCCCATTAATATAATACATTTTCAACTCTGTTTTAATCGAAACATAACATCATAAGGATACGTTTAACAATCTATCATGACCCTTGGCACACAAATTACACTTTACAAAATCATTTGTAATAATGACCCGATCACAAGAAATACGGGTTAAGACTCAATAACCCAACCCAATACCAAGAGCATAATCTCGGGGACTACCAAATCCCCCATCCGCGTCCAAATATCCAAAAGCTACCCCGTCGAGCCCAAGCGCTCCTAAGCATCTAGTCTACAACTAGCTAGCTTCATAATCACAATACCTGTAAAAAGGTAAACAACGAGAGGGATAAGCATAAAGCTTAGTGAATGCAATAATTATACACATACATATATAATATACCTAATTGCAAACACTTACTCACATACCGCATACATGCTAGCAACACAAATAGCTTATCATCACAATACAAAGCTATAAACCTCCAATACCACAAGCTAGCACAACAATAGCATATATATAACACGAACAATATAGTATGCTACACTACAACACAATAACCATGGTTAACCAATCGTACAAGGGATGGTACTCGAATTTCCCATTGGTGTTCATAACATCCATTAGTGTACTTAGCACCTCGTATCACTAACCCCCGGGTGGCATCTTAACACCTCGATACTTCACCCTCGGGTGGCGTCTTAACACCTCGACACTTCACCCTTTAACATGGAGTGGCGTCTTAACACCTCGACACTTCACTCCTAGGTGGCATCTTAACACCTCGATGCTTCACCTCGAGTGGCATCTTAACACCTCGATGCTTTACTCGTCACGTGAAACGTGGTGTCTTAACACCTCGACACTTCACATCTCACGCTACCACAAATAAATATATTCTATACCTACGCATATAATTATTCCACTCACCTCGTGAACTCGAGCATTACAAACCATGCACGAAATCTTCACCACACGCAACCGAGCAAGATTTTACCTATAATACGCATATAGGTATACACATAATCAACATACAACCCCATTTGGACTCTCGACCCGCCCAAATGAACAACAAGTGCAAAATATACCCTTTTGCACTTTTAACGCTATCCGAAGGTCCAAAACTAGCGAGACTAGTTCCCGCGTTCTCGAAATACCCAATTATGTCAACTTTAACCTTTAAACGCATACTAGCTCGTATTTTACACAAAACCCATTCCATGGTTGAACAAGTTTGACTTTATTGCTAAAACACCAAATTTTAACCTAAAATCACTTCTTGCGAGTAATTACATGAAAAGCATCATTTAACACTCAACAAAAGTGTTTAACATCCAATTAATCCAAATTAGTGTCATCCTCAATTTTGACCCAATTCAAATTGCTCATTTTGACCAAAGTCATAAAACGCCCCAAAATCACTAACGACTAGTGATTATATTTCCAAGACAACCACTAACACTTAAATCAAGTATTTACCTACTTGATTTACCAAAACTTGATTTAAAACTTAATTTGACAACGAATCGAGCTTACTTGTCCCGAAATGCCCATTTAACCCGTTTTGACCTAAATTAGGGTTTACACCCAAAAACCGAGTCAACACGGATGTTCTAACGTTTAACCAACATACGCAAGACCCAAACTCATAATTTCATCACTCGAAACCCACTTTGACACATAAACCCTAATTTTGACCCATTTCAAAATTAGTCAACTCGAATACACCCAAAAGGGTTCCAACGCTTCCAAAATCACTAAACTAAGTGATTACACCCAAAACCAAAGCCTAATCATGGTCAAAACGTCAATCAACCCAAAACCCGCCATGTATCAAAAATAACTAGTTTCCATAAACCCACTTCATCATCTAAATGGGTTTTACAACTAAAAAGCTAAAAACTCTAACTTGAATACCAAATCATAAAGATGAATTTCGGAGTTAGAACTTACCATCACTATCACAACGTAGCCGTGAACGAGGAGAACAACTTTAACTCTTGGGACCCGACCCGAATCACTCTTCTTCATCCCCGATTCGAGCTTTCTCTCTCTAAACCCTTTACTCTCTCTCTAGGGTTTGGGGTGTGAGTGGGAGGGAAGAAATGAGAAGGAAATGAGGTTTAGATAAGATTGGGATTAGTTTTATGGCCAAAGACCCGTCCATATGTGAAATACCAACTTTGCCCCTCATTTAACTCATTAAAAGGCTGAAAAGTACCAGAACGTGCCTATTGTCGCGCCGTGGCCCAAAGGGTGGTTTTAGATCACTTTTTTTAAGCTTTCTGACCCTCAAAATAGGCATTTGTCGCGCCGTGGCCATTCTGGTCGCGCCGCGGCATTTGCCTGTTTCATCTGAACTTCAGCAAACTTCTTTTGGCCATAACTTTTTGACCGTAACTCCGTTTTCGATGAATCAAATATCGTTGGAAACGTAATGAGATTTCCTATCAAATGGTAAGGTTTTAGAACATCAAATCTAACTTTATTTGGGATCCAAATATACGCTTACATGCCTCGTATTTCGAATGTCGTTCAAAATAACACGTAACTGAAAACGGGTGTTACAACTCTCCCCCACTTAAATTGGATCACGTCCTCGTGATCCGCACCAACACTAGAAGATAAGAACTTCTCCCTCGAACATTTTCGCTTCCAACGCGAAGTCACTCATGTAGTAATCACGCGCCCGAATTCTCGCTTCGTGCACTGACTCAACATTTAACAACAATATCGGGTAATCAACCCTCGAGTCAAAACAACTGCAACCGTTTGCTCCTACGCCGAGTATCCTCGTACCATACACTTCACAATCGTCTTAAAAGTAGAGCATTTCACCGATAACCATCGTCATCACGCCTCACGATCCTACGAAACACAACCAAGCCCGACATCCATAACATCTACCGTGAATTTTAAGATCTCACCACACGCTAATAATCACTAGCGTGCACTACCGCAACATGCGATATTTCATACACTCAATGTCCATAATTTCCATTTAGGAAAATACGAACAACACCACATACCCCTTCAAGTTTTCTCGGCTACAACACGTAATAAGCTGTATCCATAACTATATCACCCAAAGCGATCTACTAAATCCACCACGTCGTGAACCATGTCTTGCATTAATCCCAATCGAGAAGGATTCATGCTTCCTTGAAACTCCGTGCTCCATCGGTTCATAAACGTACTAGTCAACCGGTCATTCATGAATACTCTCTGGACCGAGTACCAAATTCCTCCGGCTCCACAACTGGGTCATTCCTTCAACGAATAAATTTCGGTAACCCCAAAATAATCACTTAGGAGCACCACTTTCCCACCAATCGATCCGCGCATGACCATTCGTCACTGGATTAATCCAGGACGACAATAATACACCACGATTTAGACGAAATATCAACACTCGACACAAGATTTCTCCCTTAAATCCTACAACACATCCATACACAATGGCTTCCTAGTACTATCATGGAAACTATTCGTGTACTAGAATCCCGTCAGCAGCGAATTATCAACATAACAATTCGCAATTCGCCACACGACCCACAAAATATTCACCAACGCCGGGTGAATCCTCCTACATTGACCGTCCATTGAGGATGGCTTCGACATTTCAATACAACCAACAGGTCACATCACTAGGGAACACACTCTCGTAAATAAACAACAACCGCGTGTCTCGACGTGAGACAATGAGAACTGGCACTCCCCGCCTCATAACCATCCACAAAGTGGAATAATCCACCGAAAATCCTCACGATCACGTTTCCCGACAGGGAAAATATAGTATTCACCACCATCTCAAACTCGTACTCACTCGACAGTACTATTCGAGTTTCACACCAACCCAAATTTATATCACGAGAGCACCTGCAATAACAGTTACATTCTCTCACTTTTGTGATATCAAACTTCACACTTGGTCTCATACCGCACTTGGTACTGCACGACCACCTTATACAAGAAGACTTACGCTTCACTTGATCTAACACCACCGGATATTCCTCGGGCGGCAGTAAAAACTCCCCCACTTAGGATTTATCTCTCCATTCTCACCGCCAAAATGATAACATCCCGCGGAATTGTAATTTCACGTCATACCTGACCATTCTCACCGTTGGTCATAAACATCAAATCACCGCAAATTCACTTTAGGCTCTTAGAGCCGACATGTACTATCACTTGAGACGTCGTACACGCGACGACATCGCACCGTCATACCACAAATCATAATTTACAGCTCTTCATCGTTCGCAAAGCGAACTCCACCAAAGTCCCACACACGCCTCTATGTCTAGGCATATGGCACTCCGCTTAATCAGTCGTGCATCACAGTCGAGATCACCCGACCTTCTACGCAACGAACCATTATCAACAATTGCTCACTCTCATGGGGAAGAGTGACTAATCCGACACAATAATTGCATCGACCGCAATATCAACGCTTCATCATAACCTTCGACCTAATCGACCATTAAGCCCATCACCGGCTCACCGGTCATCCTTACTCGTCCATCACATAAGAGCAACAAGATTTGCTCATCTGCCACTTCATAAGAAGTATTTACTGCAATGCTCCTAAACTTCTACTTTTGCAACCGTCGAATTACTATCACCCGTCGATCACTATTTAAAATCTTCGATGCTTCCAAATGGTATCTCACAAGCACCCTAAGCACAAAGTGATCACACCATCATCGGAGTTGAACATTACACTAGCAGGTATAAGAAGGCACCTGACGCCGTGTCATGCAGACTCCCACCACAATTAACCGAATTTTAGAAACCCGATCTTTAGGTTCCATACACCCGATGTCACCCATCTCTCAATAATAATGACCCGCAGTCATACCTACCTGGCAAACCTTACGGTTTATCGTCTTATCGAAAATTCCTAGCGATCACACGCTACCCGCAATAGTCCACAAGGCCAAACGATATAGCCTCACGAAACCCTTCATCTAACACTAAAGAGATGCTCGGGAACACCAAGTCTTACACCCTTCTACATCTCGATAACACCACTACTACAAGGGATATTCCGTTAGGAATGTTACCCTACAATCCATAACGCACTAACGCAATCACCATCATACGGGTCCCACTCCCATGAGTTTAATGACCCAACGACTCCACGATTCGCCAATTCCAAGGCGACTCACAACAAGAATCCCAACACGATTCTCTAACCACACACTCTACCGAGTGTAACTCAAAACTACAATCATTAGACTTATTGCATTCCATTACGGAATTCAAGTCTTCGCCGCACACACGCACACGTAAATCGGTCATCCTAGTTATGATAGGTAACTAAAACCAATAACATTCTCAACAGTACACCCACTACTTAGGGTGACTAAGCACGCGCCAAACTCGTGAGTTGCTCACTCACCTTAGCTAACCGAATCCAGCGTAACACTTCCCGACTCGTAAAGAACTCAACGTGACAACAAGCACATCACTCGAGACCACTATATCCTAGGAACCAATAAAAGATTCCTAACACGTCCCGTTATACCCCAACCATGCCACGTTTCCTCCGTTCGGTACTTGTCATGTCATGCTTGGTGTCAAAATACACTTTCGTAATAATGGTGATCGGTCACTATTACAAATGCGTACCTTACCATTTTCACATGGTCATGCAAGGTACTTTCCCAGACTGACGCAACATTCACATAAAATAACACGCGATAACTCCTAGTACCCGAATGACCTAAGTCCTTACCGTGAACTTGATCACTCAAACAGCCAAACATGCGAATCTCTCCAATAGATTCGTCCCTAGGACACCGCACCAAAAGATACCTGTATATATACACCAATATACAATAATAATAAACGTACACAAGTATACCACAACAACAAGTCAACCTACAACCTAGGTGACTATCACTAAAACAACGTCCAAGTTTGCCTACTTACATTAGGCACTAGCGATCTAAGGCACTAATTTACACATGAAATAGGGCCCCACATAATCCCACATTGGACAAGCACTAGTCCTAGTTAGTCACCTACTCTAAGGCACTAACAAATCTCAATCCGACCCGTACTCCTACAAGTCTCGCAAATAACGCACCACTGTCAATAAGTCTAAGACTAGGCACCTATTCCAAGGTTACCTAATTCCCTTAGACTATGCTCTGATACCACTTGTAACGACCCAAATCCATTTAACCAAAAACAGAGTACATTTTTTTTTTATTTAGTTAGGTCCCATTAATATAATACATTTTCAACTCTGTTTTAATCGAAACATAACATCATAAGGATACGTTTAACAATCTATCATGACCCTTGGCACACAAATTACACTTTACAAAATCATTTGTAATAATGACCCGATCACAAGAAATACGGGTTAAGACTCAATAACCCAACCCAATACCAAGAGCATAATCTCGGGGACTACCAAATCCCCCATCCGCGTCCAAATATCCAAAAGCTACCCCGTCGAGCCCAAGCGCTCCTAAGCATCTAGTCTACAACTAGCTAGCTTCATAATCACAATACCTGTAAAAAGGTAAATAACGAGAGGGGTAAGCATAAAGCTTAGTGAATGCAATAATTATACACATACATATATAATATACCTAATTGCAAACACTTACTCACATACCGCATACATGCTAGAAACACAAATAGCTTATCATCACAATACAAAGCTATAAACCTCCAATACCACAAGCTAGCACAACAATAGCATATATATAACACGAACAATATAGTATGCTACACTACAACACAATAACCATGGTTAACCAATCGTACAAGAGATGGTACTCGAATTTCCCATTGGTGTTCATAACATCCATTAGTGTACTTAGCACCTCGTATCACTAACCCCCGGGTGGCATCTTAACACCTCGATACTTCACCCTCGGGTGGCGTCTTAACACCTCGACACTTCACCCTTTAACATGGAGTGGCGTCTTAACACCTCGACACTTCACTCCTAGGTGGCATCTTAACACCTCGATGCTTCACCTGGCATCTTAACACCTCGATGCTTCACTCGTCACGTGAAACGTGGTGTCTTAACACCTCGACACTTCACATCTCACGCTACCACAAATAAATATATTATATACCTATGCATATAATTATTCCACTCACCTCGTGAACTCGAGCATTACAAACCATGCACGAAATCTTCACCACACGCAACCGAGCAAGATTTTACCTATAATACGCATATAGGTATACACATAATCAACATACAACCCCATTTGGACTCTCGACCCACCCAAATGAACAACAAGTGCAAAATATACCCTTTTGCACTTTTAACGCTATCCGAAGGTCCAAAACTAGCGAGACTAGTTCCCGCGTTCTCGAAATACCCAATTATGTCAACTTTAATCTTTAAACGCATACTAGCTCGTATTTTACACAAAACCCATTCCATGGTTGACCAAGTTTGACTTTATTGCTAAAACACCAAATTTTAACCTAAAATCACTTCTCGCGAGTAATTACATGAAAAGCATCATTTAACACTCAACAAAAGTGTTTAACATCCAATTAATCCAAATTAGTGTCATCCTCAATTTTGACCCAATTCAAATTGCTCATTTTGACCAAAGTCATAAAACGCCCCAAAATCACTAACGACTAGTGATTATATTTCCAAGACAACCACTAACACTTAAATCAAGTATTTACCTACTTGATTTACCAAAACTTGATTTAAAACTTAATTTGACAACGAATCGAGCTTACTTGTCCCGAAATGCCCATTTGACCCGTTTTGACCTAAATTAGGGTTTACACCCAAAAACCGAGTCAACACGGATGTTCTAACGTTTAACCAACATACGCAAGACCCAAACTCATAATTTCATCACTTGAAACCCACTTTGACACATAAACCCTAATTTTGACCCATTTCAAAATTAGTCAACTCGAATACACCCAAAAGGGTTCCAACGCTTCTAAAATCACTAAACTAAGTGATTACACCCAAAACCAAAGCCTAATCATGGTCAAAACGTCAATCAACCCAAAACCCGCCATGTATCAAAAATAACTAGTTTCCATAAACCCACTTCATCATCTAAATGGGTTTTACAACTAAAAAGCTAAAAACCCTAACTTGAATACCAAATCATAAAGATGAATTTCGGAGTTAGAACTTACCATCACTATCACAACGTAGCCGTGAACGAGGAGAACAACTTTAACTCTTGGGACCCGACCCGAATCACTCTTCTTCATCCCCGATTCGAGCTTTCTCTCTCTAAACCCTTTACTCTCTCTCTAGGGTTTGGGGTGTGAGTGGGAGGGAAGAAATGAGAAGGAAATGAGGTTTAGATAAGATTGGGATCAGTTTTATGGCCAAAGACCCGTCCATATGTGAAATACCAACTTTGCCCCTCATTTAACTCATTAAAAGGCTAAAAAGTACCAGAACGTGCCTATTGTCACGCCGTGGCCCAAAGGGTGGTTTTAGATCACTTTTTTTAAGCTTTCTGACCCTCAAAATAGGCATTTGTCGCGCCGTGGCCATTCTGGTCGCGCCGCGGCATTTGCCTGTTTCATCTGAACTTCAGCAAACTTGTTTTGGCCATAACTTTTTGACCGTAACTCCGTTTTCGATGAATCAAATATCGTTGGAAACGTAATGAGATTTCCTATCAAATGGTAAGGTTTTAGAACATCAAATCTAACTTTATTTGGGATCCAAATATACGCTTACATGCCTCGTATTTCGAATGTCGTTCGAAATAACACGTAACTGAAAACGGGTGTTACACAATTTATAATTCATTCTCAACAGAAGTCTAAGCTGGGTTTCAATTTTAAATTATCATCATCTCATATTAATTACCATGATCATCATAAGCCTAATAGCAGTTCACCATCATCATCATTTGTTATCATCATCGAACCCTTGCCATTCACGATCATCATTGTATATTGTCAATGCATAATAATCATCGTGAAATCACTTAACATCACCATATGATTATTACATCTTCTTCTTCATTAGTTATTTTAATAGTATCAATATTACTATAATCTATAACAGAAAAAGAAAACAGAAAAACGTATTGCACCGTCGTTTACAATAGCAGGTAGCAGGAGTTGTGCTTCAACAGACAACAAATGGGTTTTTGTTATGGCCCAATGATAAGGCTAAAAAGGAACATATATTTCATAGCAATATCCCTTCTAAATAATAGGTTTTCATATGTAATTGTATTATATTTTCATTGTAATTGTTTAAATAAATAAGTGCGAAGACAAAAGGCGAAAACGAAGATTTGAAGACACAAACGTCCAAAAAGCTCAAATGTACAAGATACAATTCAAAAGGTTCAATTTATTGATGAGAAACGTCTAAAAATGACAAGAGTACAAGTTACAAAACGCAAAGTACAAGATATTAAATTATACGAAAGGACGTTCGAAAATCCGGAACCGGTACCCGAGCCAACTATCAATGCTCGACGCAACGGAGCTGAAAGTACAAGTCAACTATGCACAAGAATATAATATAATATTTAAATAATTCATAATAAGAATAATAATAAATAATAAAAAGTTGTTAATTGAGCATAGTTAAGGGGTCATAAGTGAAAATTTCAATTCAATATTTGCCTATAAAAGGCAATTCATTTGATCGATTTATGAACACCTTTCTTCATATTTCTTTCTCTCTTCTGTAATATGTAATATATATTTATATTATAATTTTAATATAAGTTAATTTTAATAATAAAGTTATGGTTTAGTTGGGTTATTGTAAGAAATATTTTACGGGTTTTAAGTCGAAATTCTGTCCATGCAACGCTACGCGATTAATCACCACTGTAAGCTATGTTCTTCCTTTTTAAATTAATGTCTAGTAACTAAGTTATTATTATGCTTATTTAAGCCGAAGTAATCGTGATGTTTGACTAAATATTAAGACGGGGTTATTGGATTTTGTACCATAATTAAGGTTTGGGCAAAAGACCGACACTTGTGGAAATTGGACTATTGACTATTAATAGATGGGGGGTATTGTCTAATTGAGTGACAACTCATTGGAGTCTGTCGAACCTATCTTCAAATTAATTATCCTAATAATTAATAATGATTATGGTTGTCCTATTTAGTGACGTTCATATGGAATCTATTATAATCATTTAATTAATTATTTGGGTTGGGTAATTGATTATTCAAACTGATCAAGTGGGTAAATTAATATTCATATCTAATCAAAACAGGGGTAGATTACATACAGTGATAACTGGTGTAATTGTTGACAGAAGTGATAACTGCGTCACAGTTTAAATCCTTAATTAGTTGGAATATTTGACTTCGGGTATAAGGGTAATTTGACGAGGACACTCGCACTTTATATTTATGACCGATGGACTATTATGGATAAAAACCAGATAGGTATCAAATAAACCATGACAAAGGACAATTAACCCGAGTAACAATTAATTAAAATCAAAACGTTAAATATCATGATTACGGAAGTTTAAATAAGCATAATCCTTTTATTTCATATTCTATCGCAATTTTATTTATTGTTATTTTACTTATCGTCATTTATTTATTTTACGCACTTTAATTATTGTCATTTATCTTTACGCTTAAAAATATAAAATCGACAAACCGGTCATTAAATGGTAAAAATCCCCCTTTTATAATAATATTACTACTTATATATATATATATATATATATATATATATATATATATATATATATATATATATATATATATATATATTTATATAAATATAGTTTTATAAAAATATAGTACGTAATCACTAGCTCCCTGTGGAACGAACCGGACTTACTAAAAACTACACTACTCTACGATTAGGTACACTGCCTATAGTGTTGTAGCAAGGTTTAGGTATATCCCATCCGTAAATTAATAAAACTTGTGTCATATTTTGTAGTATTTCCTAGTAAAAATAATACTATTTCGTACCCTCACGCTACATCATCAAGTTTTTGGCGCCGCTGCCGGGGAGCGCTAAAATGCTATATTTTTAATTTATATATGTAAAAATATAGTTATAAAAAAAAGTAATTTCGGGGACACTTTTTGTGTTTTCACGGGGTATTTAAGTTTTTTTTTAGTTTTTAATTGATTAAAGATATATTAATTTAAATATAATAATTTAATAAATATAATAATATAATAATATTGAAATAAAATATAATAATATAATAATATTTTAGAATCAAATTTGATACGTAAAAGTTTTAAAAGTTTTAAAAAGTCGTATTTATTAAATATTTCAGGGTATATTATGTAACTTATAATTAATAATTTCTATAATTTCGCTTTCATGTGAATAGTAAATTAATTAATTTATTTCCTTTACTATTTTGAATCGTAAAAGTTTTAAAAATTTTAAAAAGTCGTATTTATTAAATATTTCAGGGGTATATTATGTAACTTGCAATTAATAATTTCTATCATGTCGCTTTCATGTGAATAGTAAATTAATTAATTTCTTTTCATTTACTATTCATGAATAGTAAATGAGTTAAAAAAAAAGTTTTGAAAAAAAAAATAATAATAAAAAAATTATTAATTCCTTTAAAAAAAAATTGTGTAAAAAAAATCGTTTTTTTTAAAGAAAAAAAAATTCGTTTTAAAAAAAATTGTAAAAAAATCATTTTTTTTAGAAAAATTTTAAAAAAAAAAAAATATTAAAAAAAAATATATATATAAAAAATAAATTTTAAAAAAATTTTAAAATCCTTAAAAAACGAAATATAAAAAAAAAATAAAAAAAAAAGTTTTTTTTTATTACCTTTAGATTTTTAGACTCTAGTTACAATTTTTAGTATTAAGTTTAGTTTTGCCATAGTTATTTTTATTTCTAGAATTTTTAGGTTTGCCGTAAAATCCCTTAAGTGCTTATTCCTTAGACTAAGATTTATGTGCTTTAGAATTTTGCGACGCCGTTTTTCGCGCTACTTTCTTATTTTTATTTTTCGACGCCTATTTTTCGACCTTTTATTTTTCGACCTTTTTCGACGCGTTTTTTTTTCTTTCTTATTTCTCGCTATTCTAGTTTTAGGATAAGAATTTTATTCTACTTCTTATCTAAATTTCTTAAAATTACGAAAATTTATTTTAAGTGGTTAAATTGATAGACATCAAAATTTTCTGGTTCGTAGTAATAGTTGGATTTGTACGTGGACCGGATTATTGGAGCCAAACAGTACTCAATTATATTGAGACCAAACGAATCCTGCCCCTCTGCTGCATCTTTTGGCTATTCGAAACGTGGGCAAAATTAGAAAAGTCTATTAATTGGATAACTTATATAATTTTTCTTTCCTTTTAAAAACTAATAGGATATTCAGTGAATGCACCGAGTAAAACATTCACCACCTTTCATACGTTCACCACCTATAACTCGATCAAGACATCTAGCCAATATTGTAGCCATTGATTTTTCTTTAGAATCATCATCTAGTCGACCAAGAACTCCAACTCAAATTTCCGATAATCCATCTTTTGAACCCGACCTCACAATTGAGAATCCGGAGAATATTCAGGGAAAATTCCAAGATCCAGAACCACTAATCATTCCTCCTGAACCATAAACCATTAAATCAGAATCTTCTAGTGATTTGTATTCAACAAATTCAATTATGGAAAATCTGGAACCTCTAAGTATGGAAGACCGAATGAGAGCCACACGCACGGGCCAAGGTCACGCCATTATTAAGCCAGACATTAATGCGTCAGATTATGAAATCAAAGGACAAATCCTACACATGGTAACTAATCAGTGCCAATATAGTGGTGCGCCGAAGGAAGATCCAAACGAACATCTTCGTACGTTTAAAAGGATCTGTACACTATTCAAAATTCAAGAAGTTGAGGATGAACAGATCTATCTCATGTTGTTTCCCTGGACTTTAAAGGGAGAAGCCAAAGATTGGTTAGAATCGTTACCTGAAGGGGCGATTGACACATGGGATGTTTTAGTTGAGAAATTTCTTAAAAGATTCTTTCCGGCATCTAAAGCCGTGAGACTTCAAGGAGAAATTGTTACGTTCACACAAAAGTCAAATGAAACTCTATATGAGGCGTGGACAAGATTTGGAAAGTTGTTGAGAGGATGTCCTCAACACGGTTTAGACACTTATCAAATAGTACAAATATTCTACCAAGGTGTCAACGTTGCTACACGAAAAGACATCGACATAACAGCTGGTGGTTCCATTATGAAGAAAATCGCAACTGAAGCTTACAAAATTATTGATAACACAGCCTCCCACTCTCATGAGTGGCACCAAGAGAAAGATATATATCGTTCGTCTAAAGCGGCTAGAGCCGATTCTAGCCATAACTTTGATTCCGTTTCCGCAAAAATAGATGCTTTCGAGAGACGAATGGAAAAGATGAATAAAGATATTCACGCAATACGAATCAGTTGTGAGCAATGCGGTGGACCGCACTTAATGAAAGACTGTCACATTGAACAAACGATGGAACAACGTGAGAATGTTGTCTACATGAACCAAAGGATGGAAAATAGTTATCAGAATAATTATCAACCGCCAAGGCTAAACTTCAATCGAAATCAAAACATTCTTTACAATCCAAAAGGACCCGACAATAACTCGTATAACCAACAAGGTCCGAATAACCAACCAACTCAAAATAACACTTTCAATCAACAAAGACCTGGCTTGTATAAACCACCACAACAAACCGAAGAGAAAAAGTCAAATCTGGAAGAAGTGGTATTTAAGCTAGTTGAATCTCAAACACAATTTATTGAAACTCAAACTCAAACGAATGAGAGGTTTGATCAGTCATTTAGAACTCAACAAGCTTCTATTTTGAATCTAGAAAACAAGTAGGTACTCTTGTTAGATTGATGAGTGAAAGGAAACAAGGAAAGCTACCGAGTAATACTGAAGTAAATCCTCGGAATGAAAATGTTAATATGATTTCAACAAATTCTGAAAAACCAGCATCAGAAGATGGGGAGGTTTTAGATGTGAGTAACAATGAAGAAGTTACACCACCACCACCACCCGAGTATGTAAAGCCAGTGGTGGCACCATACAGACCACCCATCCCGTTTCCAAGAAAAGGAGTTGAGTATAAGCAAGTAATAGGTAATAAAGTTTGTGATACCTCTGGAAAGAAGAAGAAGAAGAAGAATAAAAAAGTGCAAGAAACAAAAACAGTAGAAGTAAACCCGGTGAAGACAGTTCCACCAAATCCTCCACTTAGGGTAGGTGATCCGGGTGAATTTATTGTTCCTTGTCTACTTAGTGACTGTGTCATGTATGATGCACTAGCAGATTTAGGTTCAAGTGTGAGTGTTATGCCTCTTTCATTATATAAGAGATTAGGTGTAGGTGAGTTAACTCCAACGGATATGAGTGTTCGACTCCTTGATCAAACCATTAAGCACCCAGTTGGAATTGCTGACAACCTACCCGTTCAAGTAGGTAATTTAACCTTTCTAGTCGAATTCATTGTCATTGACATAGAAGAGGACTCAAACGTTCCTCTAATTTTAGGTCGACCATTCTTAGCGTCCACCGGGGCGTTATTTGATGTAAGAAAGGGTAGAATGACACTTAGTAATGATGAGAAATCGATCACCTTTATGATTCGAAAGTCTAAATATCCACAAACCAAAACCGTTGAACCGACAAAAACGATTGGTAAGAACCATGTTGTTTTACCAACTCTAACGGTAATGCTTATCAATAATAGAACGCCTAAGTGTGGGGAAAATGAAGTAACACCTAATGATGACTTGATAATAAAGAACCCCATAGTTGATACGAAATTAAATGACCCCGTTATTAACAGTTCAATGAAGAAACTTTTTAAACGGGTTATTGATGCTAAAAGTAAGGGGAACTTTAAGTTATATAACCGGTTAGTATCCAATCTGTCGCCTAAAGAAAAGGCGAAGCTAGTTGAATTTGTGGATATTACGGAAAAAGCTGGTCACTGGCTTAAAGCAAAAGTCACAGATATGCAAGTTGATTATGGTCCAAGAGAAATTGACGATGAAGTTAATCACAATTTCGACACCACATCTACCTAAGTGTGAGGAGATTCAAATATTCTAAAAAGAAAATGCTGTTTGGAGTTAGTTGTTCTGTTCTCGTGTAGTTCCGAGAATGGAATCCGATTGGTCTTTTTCACTAGCAGACACTAAAGAACTAGTTTTCTCCCCCCATTCTGAATTTTTTTGTTTTTTAGGTTTTATATGAAATTAATATGTTTTCTTTTTAAGTTTTGTGTGAATTTAAAAATAAAAATTTACTTTATTTCATTAAGTTGAAAAAAAATGATTTCTAAAATTTGTCGTGAGTTGAAGACTAGGTCGTTGAGCCGAAATTACTTTACCCGAGGGCGGGGCGAAAAATTTTGTCATCATTATTTTTAATTTTATTGATTTAAAGTATGCAAAAAAAAAATATATTTGATTTTATAAATTTTTGAACGTGGGGTAATATACCCAACTTTAAAAATATGTATATATGTTTGTATTTTATCATGTAAACAACAGGGTAAAACAACGCACTTTCAAAGACTAACATTAAGTTCAGCAAAAGCTACTGATTTTGACGACAAGATGCAAAACAACAAATGTGATATAATAAATGAAGGAATGAACGATGAGGCGCGCCATCTATCATTCGACGAGCTTTGTAATTACAAACTGGGTATTTTTAATCACTTTCCTACACTAATCACCCTCATGAATTTATAATTATAGTCTGATTTCATACAAATGAGGGCATTGCATGATCTCAAGTGTGGGGAAGGGTTATAAATTCTCTCGGGTTTATACTTGGCTTATTTTTTAAATATTATGAAAATTTTAAATTTTTTTAACTAAATGAATTCAAAATCATGTTTATACATATTTATGAACGATAAAACTAGGTGTTAATGCCGAAATTATTGTTACCTCGGAAAGGACATAAATTGAGAAACAACTAAAACGCTTGAATTTATTTATTAAGATATAAAAAGACGCATGAAAAAAGCCAAGTGTGGGGAGAATGTACCAAGTTATTCAATTAAAAACTTTCTATCACATGTTTTTGTAAAGTTATTGCAGGTGCTTTTACTTTGGACTAAATTAACTGGTTTACCCGATTTACTGTAAGAAAGATGGATCTACACGATGAATCAATTCCATCATTAAAAGGAAGTAAAGTCTTCCGAAAAAGAAACGCGCTTCTTGATTTAGGTCATGAAGTTGTCGTCCAGACCAGCTGTAGGTTGATGAAAAATCTAGAAAAGTCATCTCTAAAATCAGCAGAAAATCCATGGACCTCAGCATCAAACAGGGTCGCCATGTGGTCAGATTTATCCTAACCATGAGAAGGATTTATCTCGCACAATGGGGGGCACCGTGCAAATTAGCTTGATAAGACTAATGAATCAAATTCCCAGAAAGGATAATCTTCTTAAAGATCAAAAATCAGCTTTTAAGACTGATATTACTCAATCCTAGAGATTGACCTTAAAGATTGAGAATTACAAACTCATGGAATTCAATGATATCTAAACTCGAGCTTGAACGAGAAAATATTTTGATCAAAAATAAAACCGATTTGTTTTCTGAAAACCTATTTTCAATGCGTTCATTACCATTGAACGTAAAATCCTGAGAATTCATCAGAATTCATTAGGTCACCTGAATCAAATCGGGTGTCAACCGTAAGAAACGGTGGTTGCATAGCATGGTCGGAGACAGGACCTTGTGCCAGACCAAAAAATCATAGGATAATCTTTACTATTGCTCCTACAAAGGATAGTACTAGCATCCGACACGTTTTAAGACCATAATCATATGCATGTCATTAGACATTTCCTTAACAGTTTCTTGTTCATCGCTTTCCTTTACAACCGGACGGTAGTTTACCGAAAGGTAATATACGGAACAAGTAAACTGGACGTGTTGCTTTCACAATACAAGGTTAGCAAGTGGGTAACACAAAACCACAAGTGTTGAGCTAAAATTTTCAATTCTGAAACCCACACAACCCACAAAAATATTTTGCAAACACCGGTGAAGGGTTATTCCGGAAAACTTATCTAGGGTAAAAGCTAGATTAAATTTTCAAAAAGATCAAATGTTTTCATAAAGATCCAATTTCCTTAAGGATCTACATTTTCATAGTCATGTGGGACTGTAAACTACCTTTCAAATGTGCACTTTGCTTTGGAAACCGAAAGTAAATCGGCTATTTGATTGCAAGTGTCGTTGACTTAAACCCGAGGCAACTGTGGATGACACACCCACCTTTAACCATGGTTCTATCGTTACTATCATTGTTTATACCACCATATCAAAATCACTAATGTACAAAGTGTGATGAATAAAAAAGTGATTCATGTATGTTTTTATTTCAAGTTCTGTATTGCTTGAGGACAAGCAACGCTCAAGTGTGGGGATATTTGATAAGGCTAAAAAGGAACATATATTTCATAGCAATATCCCTTCTAAATAATAGGTTTTCATATGTAATTGTATTATATTTTCATTGTAATTGTTTAAATAAATAAGTGCGAAGACAAAAGGCGAAAACGAAGATTTGAAGACAAAAACGTCCAAAAAGCTCAAATGTACAAGATACAATTCAAAAGGTTCAATTTATTGATGAGAAACGTCTAAAAATGACAAGAGTACAAGTTACAAAACTCAAAGTACAAGATATTAAATTATACGAAAGGACGTTTGAAAATTCGGAACCGGTACCCGAGCCAACTATCAACGCTCGACGCAACGGAGCTGAAAGTACAAGTCAACTATGCACAAGAATATAATATAATATTTAAATAATTCATAATAAGAATAATAATAAATAATAAAAAGTTGTTAATTGAGCATAGTTAAGGGGTCATAAGTGAAAATTTCAATTCAATATTTGCCTATAAAAGGCAATTCATTTGATCGATTTATGAACACCTTTCTTCATATTTCTTTCTCTCTTCTGTAAAATATGTAATATATATTTATATTATAATTTTAATATAAGTTAATTTTAATAATAAAGTTATGGTTTAGTTGGGTTATTGTAAGAAATATTTTACGGGTTTTAAGTCGAAATTCTGTCCGTGCAACGCTACGCGATTAATCACCACTGTAAGCTATGTTCTTCCTTTTTAAATTAATGTCTCGTAACTAAGTTATTATTATGCTTATTTAAGCCGAAGTAATCGTGATGTTTGACTAAATATTAAGACGGGGTTATTGGATTTTGTACCATAATTAAGGTTTGGGCAAAAGACCGACACTTGTGAAAATTGGACTATTGACTATTAATAGATGGGGGGTATTGTCTAATTGAGTGACAACTCATTGGAGTCTGTCGAACCTATCTTCAAATTAATTATCCTAATAATTAATAATGATTATGGTTGTCCTATTTAGTGACGTTCATATGGAATCTATTATAATCATTTAATTAATTATTTGGGTTGGGTAATTGATTATTCAAACTGATCAAGTGGGTAAATTAATATTCATATCTAATCAAAACAGGGGTAGATTACATACAGTGATAACTGGTGTAATTGTTGACAGAAGTGATAACTGCGTCACAGTTTAAATCCTTAATTAGTTGGAATATTTGACTTCGGGTATAAGGGTAATTTGACGAGGACACTCGCACTTTATATTTATGACCGATGGACTATTATGGATAAAAACCAGATAGGTATCAAATAAACCATGACAAAGGACAATTAACCCGAGTAACAATTAATTAAAATCAAAACGTTAAACATCATGATTACGGAAGTTTAAATAAGCATAATCCTTTTATTTCATATTCTATCGCAATTTTATTTATTGTTATTTTATTTATCGTCATTTATTTATTTTACGCACTTTAATTATTGTCATTTATCTTTACGCTTAAAAATATAAAATCGACAAACCGGTCATTAAACGGTAAAAATCCCCCTTTTATAATAATATTACTACTTATATATATATATATATATATATATATATATATATATATATATATATATATATATATATATTTATATAAATATAGTTTTATAAAAATATAGTACATAATCACTAGCTCCCTGTGGAACGAACCGGACTTACTAAAAACTACACTACTCTACGATTAGGTACACTGCCTATAGTGTTGTAGCAAGGTTTAGGTATATCCCATCCGTAAATTAATAATACTTGTGTCATATTTTGTAGTATTTCCTAGTAAAAATAATACTATTTCGTACCCTCACGCTACATCATCACCCAACATAATCTTATGACCCGCTTATAGAAAAAGAAGCATCTGGACCAATTTAAAATTGAATCTCGGCCTACATATGCCATTAACTTCACGGCCTAATATCTATCTGCAGTTTTCTTTATTTCTTTTTTTTATAACGCCAAAGTAACAGATATGGGGTAAGATTGTCGGCCATGGAGTTCTATATTGCTCCACTAAAAGAAAAGAATATGGTAGTGGATTTGTTAGTGGGTGTTGATAATTAGGAACGCGTATAACAGCAGCCACCATTTGCCTCAATTAGTTCAAACATAATCTTTAACTTATTTCTTCTTTATTTCACCATCATTCTAACTTGTTCACAGCTTCGTAAACAGGAAAACATGAGATGTAGGTTTGTTCGTTTAATTATTTTCTATGGGTGATGGAGCTTTGGTGATGGATTGGTTGATCATAACAGAAAAATAGAAGAAGATTGTATGTATTGATCGTTATGGTGTTTGATGCGTGTTTGTATTCGGATATCAACAGAGAACACACAAAGGAAAAAGACAGCAGCGAGTATATGATGGTTATTTTGGGTGGGTTTCATGGAGGTGAAATGGTGGTCGTTTATGATCAATATGAGAAGAGATAGAAGAGAGAGAGTTATCACTAGTGGTTCACGAGTTGATTCAGAGAAGAAGTAGGAGGAAAACAAAATGAAAACCATAGCCGTTTTGATAGCAACAAGTGGTGTTGTAACAGTGGTGATAGGTGGTGGTTTCAATTATGATGAAAGTGGTGGTATGTTGGGTTGTTCGAAATAGAAACAAAAGAGAAGCAGGAGCATCGAGAGAAAACGAAACAAAAGTAGAAGTGTAGGTGGCTAATCAGACGTTCATGGTGGTGAGTTGTGGGTGGTTGGAGAAGGGGGTCGATGGAAGGTGATAAGGTGAAAGTGGTGAGTGTTTTACAATGGTTTGTGATGATCATAGTTTGGTGGTTATTGTCATGAGTTGATCGTTAATGGTGTTCGAAATAATAGAAAAACAGGAAGCATTTTAAGGTGACGGTTTCATGATTTTTGGCGATCGTAGAGTCGGAAGTAGAAACATACGAATCATCACAGATGGTGGGTTGGTTTGGTCTTTGATGGCAACAAAATGAAAGGGTATGGTAGTAGCAAATGGCTCGAGTAATTAAATGGGTTCGGTTGTGGTGATTGTAGAAAACAAAAACAAAAACAAAACAAAAAATGAATGAATCATTGAGGAGGTTAATAGTTTGCAGAGATGTTCGGTGGATTGGGATATATATATATATATATATATATATATATATATATATATATATATATATATATATATATATAAGTCATGTACACTTATCTTTATATAAGTGTAAATGTGTAAGACAAACACAGTATCTATTGATTGATTCAATTATGTACAGTAATGCATAGTAATCTAATCAATTAAACTGAGTACAATATTTAATTCTGCCGACAGTTTTCACGGACTAATATATCGTACTCCGTTGTTTACTCAGTGGCGAATAAAAGTGTTCAGAAAAATTCTATATTTTTAAATTAACTATATTTATTTATTTTGGTCATTATGGTATAAAATTTGATCCTTAATTTGTTAAATAAAAATTACATCAGTTGTCCCTCTCAATTCAGGGTAAAATATAAAAGGTGTTAAAACTTAACAGATAGTTCCTAAATACATTTTTAATAAGTCTAAAATTTATAGAACTCATTTCGGATCACCGTTTATTTTTAAAATAATATTAGTTCGTATTTTACTCATGTAATATCCATAGAATGGCAATTGAGTGTAACAGTCGCTTACTAAATCAATTCAAAATCACAAAATATATATTTAATATACTTTATTTATATATATATAGATATGTTTTTAAATAATAATTATCATAATATCATTTTTATTTTATTTTACATAAATACTTTTAATAAGAACAACATATAATATTTCAAATTAATATATAGAGATATACACCCATATCTATCTACAATTAAAGGTTCGTGAATCGTCGGGAATAGTCGAAGTTAAATGAATGTATATAATTAGTTCAAAAATTTTGAGACTCAACATTACAGACTTTGCTTATCGTGTCGAAAATATCAAATCGTATAAAGATTAAATTTAAATTTGGTCGAAAATTTTCGAGTCGTCACAGTACCTACCCGTTAAAGAAATTTCGTCCCGAAATTTGATCGAGGTCGTCACGGCTAACGATAAAAATGTTTTCATGACGAATATGAGTTGATAAATAGAGTTTTATCATCCTTGAGTAATATGAATGAAACAATTCGATTACTCGAAACGTATGAGTGAAGCTATCACAAAAGAGTGAAATGAGGAAAATAAGATTCGTCTTGACTTTAAGTAAAGCGATTAAGACGTCTCGGATTCGTAGGTTAAATCTTCGAATTTTGAATGATCATGGCTATCGTTCTAAGAAAGAACTGGCAATAGCATGATCTGACTTGTTAAATTACCAGAAGTCACGAGAAAAGATAGAATTATTAGGAAAACATGTTCTTGATATGTTTAGAGATTAGATAGAATGTAAAAGTCGTGTAACATGGCACATGATGACATTATAATCTGTGAATCATCACGTTCCATTATAAACTCAGCATACTTACTGTAATATAATCACGTTGATCAAGTGTCATTATATTATACTAACTTATGCTTCAGTTCCCAACACTACTTCAAAAACATTCATAATTTTAAATTTAAATTTTTTAAAATTTAGAAACTAAAACAGTTTCTTTTATGATATAACACAGATAGCGCAGAGGGGTAAATGATTTCAGATAAGAATACTTATGAAATATCTTCAAAAATATCGAGGAAATTTATAATGAAGGATACGATGATATCTTAGAATTTCTAATATCAAAGGATGATGAAGAAGATTTGTTCGTAAAGGTTTAGAGTCAGAAGCAAGGTATTCGTTAATGACTTCAGCAGACACTGAATCATTTGGATTCTTTGAAGGCAGATTTAGTCTTTGTGATTTATCCATAGCCTCCTTCATGGTTTGCTCAATCCGTTTTCCAGTACAAATTTTTCATAGAACTTTTCCAACACTTCATTCTTTATCATCAAACTTTTGGCTGTTAACGTCGTTTACAGTTTTTGCTGCTTTATCAGCATTTTTTCAAAATTTCGAGAACTGGTTCGCAGACTGGGTGCTTTTCAGAATTTCATAATGGAAGATCATAATTCTAAGAGATAAATGTTATATGTATACATATAACTGTTGATGTAGAAACGTTGCGAGATTTCAAAATACTGATTGCTAGTTCTCGGTAACTGGTATGGCAATTCTCGTTATAAGATGCGGATGAGTATATGATAGGGTTTCGATAATATAATGATTTTTTGGAAAGTCAAAGATCAACGAAGTTGTTGGTAAGTTTACTGCTAATGTAGTGAGATATAAATGGTTCCCCGGTAACGATGACGAAAAGAGCATCGTATATATCAAGATTATAATAAGGTTAATCCGAAATGAAAAATCGAAGTTGACTTGGTGGAACTGTGACAAAACTGGCTACTGTGAAAAGGAATTGCAAAATTATTTTCGGTAAAAACAATGCCAAAGGAGCTAGCTCAGATACGTGTTAAATGTTTACTCAGGTTCCGAGTGTTTTCAGGTGCATAACTATATGCATCAATCTTTTCTTCCGTAGATGAAATGTGGTTAGTTCATCCTCTCGATTGAGGTGTTTTCAAGAATCATGAAAGGTTTGAACGCAGATTGTAATCGTCAAGATACAAATGAGGTTTAAGATGAAATCAAGTGGCAAACTTGAAGAATTGTTTAGTTTCATATGTTATAATTAATATTTTAATTTATTTTAATTGTCCAATGTTGGTAGTCCACAGTTAGTAGTCCACAGTTAGCAATTCAATAATTCATATATAGTTTAATATATAATATTCAAATTAATTAATACGTATCGTGACCCATTGTATACATGTCTCAGACTGGATCACAACTCAAAGTATATATATTATTTGAGAATCAACCTCAACCCTGTATAGCTAACTCGATCATTACCGCATATAGAGTGTCTATGGTTATTCCAAATAATATATATAGATGCTTCGATATGATATGTCAAAACCTTGTATACGTGTCCCGATATTTAAAGTGCGTAAAATAAATAACAGTAATTAAATTATGATAAATAAAATTGCGAGAATATAAATTGCGATAAATAAAATGTAATCAGTTTGCTAGGATTTCGTTAGCGTGGATTCTTAACAAAATTTCTCATAGTTAATTTATTTGTTTCTAACAAATTTTATTTTGTCCAACGTTTTCTTCATTATGCCACTTGTTGGATTCTGATAGGTCAAAATCCTAATATGAAATTGAATGAAAATGGTTATTCTGCGGTGAACAGATTCTATATCTGTGGATGTAAGTAGGATAGTAAATGACTGTTGAATCAGATTGGAAGAATGTACAGTGTAACTTATTAATGTGAAATCTAAATATTCCTCGGGTATTACCTACCCGTTAAAATATTTTCACCATTAACAGTTTGTACGAAAGAATTTTTAATTACAATCTTTATGAAAATATACTTACATATATATATTTTCTTCAGATGTAATCATAGATTTAATGAGTTAATATAATATTATTCTCATTTGATTTACCATTAGAACTAGAATACATAATCTCTAAAACATTAGGGATTACATAATCACCATGAAGAACGAAGATAATTTATGTAGAACGATACGTAGAACGATGATTATACTCGAGGTATAGAATGAGGTGTTGAGGCATGGATTGTTGATGGTACTGGTGCTGCTTATTGATGGTACTGTTGGTGACGATGATGTTGCTGAAGCTGATAAGTTTTGCACCATATTCTCCAAATTAATTACTCGAGCGCGTAGCTCGTTGACTTCTTCCATTATTCCGGAATGATTGGCGGTTGGAACGAGCGGTTGAATAAGATCTAGAATTTGAGATAATATATAGTCGTGACGAGATACTCTGGAAATGAGAGAGAAAATAGTATTACGAACAGGTTCGCCGGTAAGTGCTTCAGGTTCTTCGCAAGAGGGGAATGTGGTGGATGGAAGGGATCGCCTTCTTCTTGTCTCCAATGATTTAATAGACTACGGACCCATCAGATGAATTGGGGATGGCTGATTGATTGATTTATTCTGGTGACGCTGCTTCCAGAGCTTAGGTGAAACTCCATGTCGGAATCTGAGGGACTTGAACTAGTGGTGCGAGTTCCATCTTGTACGGTTAGGTAAAGGGTTTTCGATATGAAATGATTTTCAGATATCGGATGATATTCTAATCACATAGAATACCTATGTATAACACAAAAGATCTCATAGATTATGGAGGGAATTACATAATATGTCAGGCAAAGTTGACAGTAACAGATATGCTAGATATGAATTAGCAGATACGCTAAGATATGAATTTCGTCTATACACTATTCATGCAATCAATGTAGTAAGATGTGTCTAGACTAAGAATGATAAGCAGGTAATTTCCGACAAAAATGATAAGCAAAACTTTTGACATGCAGACACGGTCGAAGTCCAGAATCACTAATGCATCCTAACGACTATCAGTTAGACACACTAATGTAGACCTGGTTCGCTAAGACCACTGCTCTGATACAAACTGAAAGGACCCGTTCATATACATTATAAACGATTCACAATAGTTGATTTTTCATTGCGAGGTATTTGACCACTATATAATACATTTTACAAATATTGCATTCGTTTTTAAAAAGACAAATTTTCATTACATCAAAAGTTGACGACATGCATACCATTTCATAATATATCCAACTATAAATGACTTAATAATATTCTTGATGAACTCGACGACTCGAATGCAACGTCTTTTTGAAATATGCCATGAATGACTTCAAGTAATATCTTTAAAATGAGCAAATACACGGCGAAAGATTTCTTTCATACCTGAGAATAAACATGCTTTCAAGTGTAAACCAAAAGGGATGGTGTGTTCATAAGTTTATCATAAACAATAAAATTCATCATTTTAATAGACCACAAGATTTAAATGCTGCATGTTACAAATGGGCCCGAATCCTATACCCACCTGTAATGTACAAGCGATATCTTTTAAATACAGTACACCTTTCTCGTGTACGAAATCCTTTTTCATAAATCTTAGTAACCGTACACGTATCTCGTGTACAAAATATAATACACATAACCTGTGTATAAAAATTATTCTCTCGATACATATCATTCACATCAATTGGTGGCAATTATCATGTCCACATAATTCAATGGTGGCAATTATCATGTCCACATAATTCAATGGTGGCAATTATCATGTCCACATAATTCAATAATAATCCGCAGAACTTCTGTCTGCATAATAATTCATTCGACGAATGTTTTGCTTGTGTCTATCTCGTCAAACATTTATAAAAGCATTTCATGTATTCACAGTTCAAAATATATTTCAAAAGCATTTAATAAAGCAGTAAAAGGGAATCAAATGAACTCACAATAATGTATTTTGTGGTAAAAATACATATGACGAAACTGAACAATGCAGGGTTGGCCTCCGATTCATGAACCTATATCAAGTATATATATTAAAACGTATAATCGTAATCGAACAAATTTATATATTATATCTTAAATTATATATTATACTTATTTAATTTATGTATATATGCAAAATGTTTAATATTTATATAGTTTTATTGATATATATTTGATTAGTATTTTAATAAAAATACCTAACATGTTATATATGAATATTTATATAAACTTTGTTAATTTGATTAAAAACATATTTACAACCTTAATAATATCTTTAAAACTTTTATTTTCATAAACGTAATTATTTTTAGTAATATTGATATAGATAATGCGGATAATAATAATAATAGTTTTAATGAAAACAAAATAATAATTTTGGTAAAAATAATCATAGTGATATTAATAATAATAACTATATTAATAACGATAATATCCGTAATTTTTAATATAATGAATAATTTATAATAATAATGATGATAAAAAAAATAATTTTGATGTTAATACTTAATGCCTATTAATAACAATAATTATAACAGTCTTCTTACAAGTGGTAATCTTAATAGTAATACTTTTGTTAATAATAATAATATGTCTATAATGATACTGATACTAATATTAATGATAATATTAATGGTTATAATACTTATAATAATTATAATACTAGTAATAATTATGATGCTATTAAGTAGTAGTAATAACAATTAATATTAACAACAACAATAATAATAATAACAATAATGATACAATAATAATAATACAATTAATAATGATAGTGTTAATACTAATAATATTAATAGTTGATAATAATTAGTAATATATTAATACTAGTAAATAATAATAATAACATATCAATAATAATACTAATAATAATAATAACAATAATAATAATAATAATAATAATAATAATAATAATAATAATAATAATAATAATAATAATGATAACAATAATAATAATAATAATAATAATAATAATAATAATAATAATAATAATAATAATAATAATAATAATAATAATAATAATAATAATAATACTAGGGTTAGAAAAGAAACCTCAACGTATAAGCCTTTTTAAAAAAAAAATAAACACCCTAGTCCGGGCTCGAACCCGAGACCTCTCGCTCACCCAACACTCCTAACCAATTCGCTGACAAATCACTTCTACTTTCACTCTTCAAAAATAAAAATATAAACCGTATTTCAATTAGTTTATTTCTTCTTCTTTAAACCACATCTCATCATCAAGTGATACCCTCACCAATTTATAATTCATTCTCAACAGAAGTCTAAGCTGGGTTTCGATTTTAAATTATCAACATCTCATATTAATTACCATGATCATCATAAGCCTAATAGCAGTTCACCATCATCATCATTTGTTATCATCATCGAACCCTTACCATTCACGATCATCATTGTATATTGTCAATGCATAATAATCATCGTGAAATCACTTAACATCACCATATGATTATTACATCTTCTTCTTCATTAGTTATTTTAATAGTATCAATATTACTATCATCTATAACAGAAAAAGAAAACAGAAAAATGTATTGCACCGTCGTTTACAATAGCAGGTAGCAGGAGTTGGACTTCAACAAACAACAAATGGGTTTTTGTTATGGCCCAACATAATCTTATGACCCGCTTATAGAAAAAGAAGCATTTGGACCAATTTAAAATTGAATCTCGGCCCACATATGCCATTAACTTCATAGCCTAATATCTATCTGCAGTTTTCTTTATTTCTTTTTTTTATAACGCCAAAGTAACAGATATGGGGTAAGATTGTCGGCCATGGAGTTCTATATTGCCCCACTAAAAGAAAAGAATATGGTAGTGGATTTGTTAGTGGGTGTTGATCATTAGGAACGCGTATAACAGCAGCCACCGTTTGCCTCAATTAGTTCAAACATAATCTTTAACTTATTTCTTCTTTATTTCATCACCATTCTAACTTATTCACAGCTTCGTAAATAGGAAAACATGAGCTGTAGGTTTGTTCGTTTAATTATTTGCTATGGGTGATGGAGCTTTGGTGATGGATTGGTTGATCATAATAGAAAAACAGAAGAAGATTGTATGTATCGATCGTTATGGTGTTTGATGCGTGTTTATATTCGGATATCAACAGAGAACATACAAAGGAAAAAGACAGCAATGAGTATATGTAACACCCCAGCTTAACATGACCACAATATTGTCCGCTTTGCCCGCAGGCGCACGGCTTTTTCTTGGCGACCACACACGAGAAGCACTTTCCCAGGAGGTCACCCATCCCGGTAGTGCTCACGCCCGAGCAAGCTTAACCACAACGTACTCGCACTTCTACTCAGCCTGTGATCCCAAAACGCGTTGTGTCATTTAAGCGTGAGTATTACCTTATAATCCCATGATCACTCATGTCAGTGGGCGATGTGGGATTTGCCTAGGGTGTTACATTCACCCCCCCTTAGGGACTCATGGTCCTCGATGAGGTTTGCTCCACCACCCCCAACATCACATGAGTGGCTCTGATACCATTCTGTAACACCCCAGCTTAACATGACCACAATATTGTCCGCTTTGCCCGCAGGCGCACGGCTTTTTCTTGGCGACCACACACGAGAAGCACTTTCCCAGGAGGTCACCCATCCCGGTAGTGCTCACGCCCGAGCACGCTTAACCACAACGTACTCGCACTTCTACTCAGCCTGTGATCCCAAAACGCATTGTGTCATTTAAGCGTGAGTATTACCTTATAATCCCATGATCACTCATGTCAGTGGGCGATGTGGGATTTGCCTAGGGTGTTACAGTATATGATGGTTATTTTGGGTGGGTTTCATGGAGGTGAAATGGTGGTCGTTTATGATCAATATGAGAAGAGATAGAAGAGAGAGAGAGAGTTATCACTAGTGGTTTACGAGTTGATTCAGAGAAGAAGTAGGAGGAAAACAAAATGAAAAACGTAGCCATTTTGATAGCAACAAGTGGTGTTGTAGCAGTGGTGATAGGTGGTGGTTTCAATTATGATGAAAGTGGTGGTATATTGGGTTGTTTGAAATAGAAACAAAAGAGAAGCAGGAGCATCGAGAGAAAACGAAACAAAAGTAGAAGTGTAGGTGGCTAATCGGACGTTCATGGTGATGAGTTATGGGTGGTTGGAGAAGGAGGTCGATGGAAGGTGATAAGGTGAAAGTGGTGAGTGTTTTACAATGGTTTGTGGTGATCATAGTTTGGTGGTTATTGTCATGAGTTGATCATTAATGGTGTTCGAAATAATAGAAAAACAGGAAGCATTTTAAGGTGATGGTTTCATGATTTTTGGCGATCATAGAGTCAGAAGTAGAAACATACGAATCATCACAGATGGTGGGTTGGTTTGGTCTTTGATGGCAACAAAACGAAAGGGTATAGTAGTAGCAAATGGCTCGAGTAATTAAATGGGTTCGGTTGTGGTGATTGTAGAAAACAAAAACAAAAAATGAATGAATCATTGAGGAGGTTAATAGTTTGCAGAGATGTTCGGTGGATTGGGATATATATATATATATATATATATATATATATATATATATATATATATATATATATATATATATATATATATATATATATATATATATATATATATATATATATATATCATGTACACTTATCTTTATATAAGTGTAAATGTGTAAGACAAACACAGTATCTATTGATTGATTCAATTATGTACAGTAATGCATAGTAATCTAATCAATTAAACTGAGTACAATATTTAATTATGCCGACAGTTTTCACGGACTAATATATCGTACTCCGTTGTTTACTCAGTGGCGAATAAAAGTGTTCAGAAAAATTCCATATTTTTAAATTAACTATATTTATTTATTTTGGTCATTATGGTATAAAATTCGATCCTTAATTTGTTAAATAAAAATTACATCAATTGTCCCTCTCAATTCAGGGTAAAATATAAAAAGTGTTAAAACTTAACAGATAGTTCCTAAATACATTTTTAATAAGTCTAAAATTTATAGAACTCATTTCAGATCACCGTTTATTTTTAAAATAATATTAGTTCGTATTTTACTCATGTAATATCCATAGAATGGCAATTGAGTGTAACAGTCGCTTACTAAATAGATTCAAAATCACAAAATATATATTTAATATACTTTATTTATATATATAGATATGTTTTTAAATAATAATTATCATAATATCATTTTTATTTTATTTTACATAAATACTTTTAATAAGAACAACATATAATATTTCAAATTATATTTCAAATTAATATATATATATATGTATACACCCATATCTATCTACAATTAAAGATTCGTGAATCATCGGGAATTGTCGAAGTTAAATGAATGTATGTAATTAGTTCAAAAATTTTCACTCAACATTACAGACTTTGCTTATCATGTCAAAAATATCAAATCGTATAAAGATTAAGTTTAAATTTGGTCAGAAATTTTCGAGTCGTCACAACTTTACCCCCCTGTTTGGGGGGTCGATTTGAATATTTGAAAAAAGTGTGGGGGTCTTTATTGGTGTAGTGAAATTTAATTAGGATTTTAAAAAAAAGTGAAATAACGAAAATGCCCTTAGTTACTATTCTCCATTTTTGTCTATTAGATAATATAGTAATAATTATATTAATAATCATAAAAAAGTTATAAAATTATAATTGTAATTCGAATTAACATATTATAATTTTAATTAAAATCTATATATAACCTCTAACCTCTAAAATGATGATATCATCATTTACTAATTACCTTCAAATTTTCATAATGATGATGTCATTATTATTGTATATATTAATTCTACTTAATTAAAAATAAATAAAAATTATAAAATAAAAACAAATAATAATACCGATAATGTATGCATGCCGATTTTGAAGGCAATAAAGTTTTATGATATTAAATTATATATACAAAATAAAAACAAATACAAACCGATAATACCATTTTATTGATTTACATTATAAAATTAATTCTAATTATAAAGAGATAAAAATTTAGAACAAATAAATACCCAGAATATATAAATACTCTCATGAACATATGTAAACATTTTTTAACAAATTGTACAATCTGTTACAAAACAATTCATGAACACATGTACAAACTTTGAAACATATTGAACAACCTTCATATAATAATTGTATTTTAAGTTTTTTTTAAAAAAATCAAGAGACATTTGTTATTACTAATAATTATTATTAAAAGTATAAATACTCAATTTTTAAGCAAACTTTATTATTATTATTTATTATTATATTATTATTATTATTATTATTATTATTATTATTATTTAAATATGTGTTCTTTTTACGGCATTAATTACGTTACATGTGTATCTGAACTACATGTCTCAATAAAAGGTTGTAATGTAGGTTTTTTGACAAGGAAAAGAGTAATTGTAATGAAAATTGGAAGAGGGTGGTGAGAAAATGAATGTAATTCATTTATTCTGACCAAGTTAAGTACATCACTATGTTTGTAAAAACACCGACAAGTTTCTTAGTCAGAATCCGTGGTTCCACGGGTCATTAAACTAAATGAGTTTTAACATTTACATTCACCTAAAACCTAAAACATATCATTAAACTGTTTTGTTTAAACAAACCTATAATTCCACGGGTCATTTCACTAGTTAAATATTAAATTTTTTTGGCAAAGGGTTTACCCGTTGAATATTATTTATAAAAATAACATCAGGAACAAACGACTGCAAGTGCGCCTTTCGACCTCACAAGCAACAAAAAATCAAGCTAGAACCTACAACCAAACTAGGACTAGCAAAACAAATAAAACCTAACGACTCATTGTCACACCCCCTAAATGGGACCGGGGGTAACTGTGACTAACCAATATCAAAACACAAATGTAAAAGCGAGAACGACTCTAAATGAGACGTTTTTATTAAAAACTAAATGTATTAAAGCAGCGGAATTAAATTGTCATTACATTGATATCCTAAACGAATTTAATAGTAAATGCAATAATGTAAATATAAATGTGGACTCCATAGCAGCATAGTCCAAGTAGCAAGTAAAGCTTAGCAATCATCACCTGAGACAAAACATGCTTAAAAGTGTCAACCAAAAATGGTTGGTGAATTCATAGGTTTGTTTGGTAACCACCAAAGTTTTTAGACCACACGATTTAGTTATAAAGCAGTTGATATAGACATATCAGTTAAAAGTAATGCCAAAGTGTATGATATCAAACTAAACAAATTTACCCCATAACACTTTATTCGTTCGTGTCGTTAAATCATTATTATGTATCCATTGACCAACGTCACCTGGATAGAGACGCTGCTCTGAATAGGCCTATTCATAATAATTAAGTTTGCGTTATGCATGGCAACTAATGATATCATGGCACGGTTTAGCATGAAACATAGCATGGCAGCACAGTTATAGTTAGAGTACTTGTGTCTAAAGCGTAAAACAATTTAAAAGCAAGAATGTGTCTTACCCCAAAGTTTGTAAACTTTTATGAAATAGTAAAAAACAGGGCTATGAAGTTCACCTTAACAGCAAGTGAAGTTTATTCCACGGATGTAAATGAACGAGAGTAAACGACCGAGATCTCAACCCTGAGATATAAACTTGGTCATTAGTTTGTTCAATCCGACAAGTAAGTTCATAATAATCTTATGAGATGTTGAGTTTGCAATCAAGTTGTGTCCACTATAACCAAGTTTAGATATTGTACAACTTTGCCCAAACCTCGGTGCTATCAAGTAAGTCAAAAGATGACCAGATGCGGGGTCAGGAACTTTCGGCTAGACTTAGTCTACAACCTTTCGTTTAATATAAAACCTTATTCCCATAAGCACTCTGAGACATCATCTCGTAACTGTAAGTAGCGGTGAGATTCGTATAAGTCATACGTTATCGGTTTGATTATAGTTTCCACGTTTTATGTGCGTATAGGAATACGACACGCTTAATATTATTTATGTATTATTATTCTTTATAGTTTTACTAATTAATATTTAGTTAAATTAAAATGATATAGTATAATAATAGTTTATATGTTTTATTATAATTATCACTTTTATTAAATCTTAAAATCTTATCACTTTATTATATTTTAAGTAACCTAGATAAGTTCTAAGTCTCTAACTTTCATCTTATCTAATAATTAGTAACCTATGTGTTTTCAAACTTATCATTATCCTCTTAATTATTATAATAATCTAGGTAAGTTTTATCCTTTTTCAATTTATCCCATTATATTATATTATAATTTCATTAACAAAACCTTTTATCATCATACCATGTTTATAGGTCAATCAAGCATTTTTAATCATGTTAATTATAATCATAATATATATATATATATATATATATCATAATCATCATCACACTAATCATACTTAATACTCTTAATTTTCAAAATCATCATCTTGATCATATTTACATGTTAAATCTTACTAATTACATACCTATAATCTTCATTATATTTAATATTTTAAATCCATATATATATATATATATATATATATATATATATATATATATATATATATATATATATATATATATATACATGCACACGATTTGCATGCATGCATGCAACACTTCATTTTATTTTTTATTTTTTTCACAATCATATTCATTATTCTTACTAATATTCATAACTACATCATTAATCAATCTTCTTATTATTAATACTTACAACACCAAACTTTTATTAATAATTTCTCATGTTCATTAACATATAGTTTAAAGAATTTAATAAATATAAAGAATTATTAATTTAGAGTTTTAGGATCCCTTAAAAGAGGTTTAGGCAAGCAAAAGGTGGCGGCTTTGATGGTGCCAAAATCGAACAGCAGCAAGGGCAGAAACAGGAGCACACGTGATCAAAGATGGCGGTTTGGGGTGGCTTTTAGGCGGCGGACAGCAACCAAAAAATGCAGTAGCAGGGTGGTAATTTAGGTTGTTTTAGGTGGGTTTTTTCACGTAGAAAAATAGCAGAAAAGGGGTGTTCAATGGCAGTTTACGGAAGCAGCAAAAGGCTGCAGTTTAGGGTCAAAAATAGCAGCAGAAAAGCTGCTGTTGGTGGCGGTTTGGGCTGCTACAAGTAGCAGCTAGGTGGTGGTGGTGATGGCTGCAGAAAACAGCAGGTAGCAGCTGCAGTGGTGGGGATTTTTGGGCGGCCGAATGGTGGTGGGGTGGTGTTTGTGATTACCGAACAAACGAGTAAAGATGAGGAAGGTTGGAGTGTTTTATTGAGGTGAATTTGTGAATGAAAACTATAAGCTAGAGGGTCCTTTTTATAGTGTATTAACTAGAGTTGGGATAAAGATCAAATTGCTCAAGATGAAGAAGTGATTAGGTGAGTTGTGATTAGATTATGACTCCTCATTCAGATTAGGATTACACTTTGCTATTTATCTCTTAATTTTAATTTTATTTTTTTTTATCCACCTAGCCGATTTTTCTTTTATTTATATTGTTATTTTTTTTGGCATATTAATATTTATATATATTTTATTTTTTTATATGAAACATTTATTTTATTTAATTAAACAACATTTATATGGGATAAGTATTATTTATTCTTTTTAATTTAGTCCATAACTTTTATTTATTTTTATTTGTTTTCCAAATGTTTTATTGTTTATATAAATGTCACATTCATTATACATATAGTTTAATAATTATGATATCACATAAATGTATAAACCTTAATTAACAGAGAGTGTCGACTAAAAGTATACTATTTGGTCAACGTTTGGTAAATAAAGTTTACGAGCACACAAAACCCTTAGGGCAATATAGTAAATCTAGAAGAGGTTTTGAATCTGTTGAAACGAGAACAACTGTTTGCTAAGTTTTCAAAGTGTGATTTCTGGTTACGATAGGTTCAGTTTTTTGGGTCATGTTATATGTGTTGAGGGTATCAAAGTGGATCCATATAAAATAGAAGCGGTAATGAATTGGAATTTTCTGGTTACGATAGGACTGCAACTGAGATTAAGAGTTTTCTGGGATTGGCCGGTTATTATCGAAGGTTTATCAAAGATTTCTCAAAAATAGCTGGTCAGTTGACTAAGTTGACTCGAAAAGATGTGGCCTTTCGATGGAATGATGAACAAGAAAAGGTTTTGCAGACGTTGAAACAGTTGTTGTGTTAGGCACCAGTGTTAGCTTTACCAGAGGGTTCAGATGATTTTGTGGTATATTGTGATGCTTCATTTGCAGGGTTGGGTTGTGTATTGATGCAGAGAGACAGAGTAATTGCCTACGCCTCGTTTCAGTTGAAAATTCATGAGAAGAACTACCCTATACATGATCTTGAAATGGTTGCAGTAGTGTTTGCTTTGAAACTGTGGAGATACTATTTATATGGAACCCATTGTGTTATATGTACATATCACAAGAGTTTGCAGTATATTTTCTCACAGAAATAAATGAATATGCGTCAAAGACGGTGGCAAGAGTTGATTAAGGATTATGATTGTGAAATTAAATACCATCCGGGTAAAGCAAACGTCGTTGCAGATGCTTTAGGTCGCAAAATGTCTAGTGAGAATGTTAAATTCCTGCGTTTGACTATAACTTCAGATTTAATTAATCAATTGAAAAACTGCTCAAGCCGTTGCTTTGGAAGATGAACATGTTAAATCTGAACTTATGACTAAACGAAAATTTGACCTAAGTGATGACTCACGTGGACTTAAGATATATCGTGACGTGTTTGAGTGCCTATGCTTAAAGATATGAGGGATTTAATCTTGACAGAAGCCCATAAATTCAGACTGACACTCCATCCAGGCAGCAATAAAATGTATCATGATTTGAAATCTGTGTATTTGTGGCCTACTATGAAAACAGACATCGCTCGTTTTGTTGAAAAATGTCATATTTGTGCACAAGTGAAGGCAGAACATCAAAAACCATATTGTTCGTTACGTCAGTTAGAAATTCCCGAGTGAAAATGGGAACATATTACGATGGATTTTGTGACAAAGTTACCAAGAACTCAGAAACAACACGATATGATTTGGGTAATAGTTGACCATTTGACCAAAAGTGCTCACTTTCTAGTTACTCGTGAAACAGCATCACTAAGTGAACTCGCCGAGATGTATGTGAAAGAGATTGTTAGTCGACATGGTGTGCCGTTATCGATTATATCAGACAGAGATTCTAGATTTGTGTCAAACTTCTGAAACAGTCTACAATAGAATTTGGGTACACGTGTAAATTTGAGTACCGCTTATCATCCTCAGACAGATGGTCAGAGTGAGAGAACGATACAGACTTTAGAGGATATGTTAAGGGCTTGTGTATTAGAATACGGTGGGTCGTGGGATTCACATCTGCCGTTGGTTGAATTCGCGTATAACAACTCATATCATTCGAGTATTGGGATGCCTCCTTATGAAATGTTGTACGGTCATCGTTGCCGAACTCCGACTTGTTGCTTAGAAGCCGGGGAGGAACAATTTGCAGGTCCAGAAATTGTTCAAATGACTGCAGAAAAAGTTGCTATTGCGCGAGAAAAATTGAAAGCCGCTAGAGACAGCCAGAAAATGTATACGGATCCACGTAAACGTCCGGTAACCTTTAGTGTGGGGATCGTGTGTATCTGAAAGTTTCACCATGGAAAGGGGTTATTAGATTTGGTAAACGGGGTAAACGAAATAATATTAAATATGATGTAATTTTACACAAGTTATTTATTTATTTATAGAATGAGATATACCTAAACCTTGCTACAACACTTATAGGCAGTGTACCTAATCGTAGAGTAGTGTAGTTTTTAGTAAGTCCGGTTCGTTCCACAGGGATACAGCTAAGGTTAACGCTATATTTATATTTATTTTAAACTATATTTGTGTGTGTGTGTATATATATATATATATATATATATATAGTAGTACTATTATTATTATAAAAAGGGGGTTTTACCGTTTAATGACCGGTTTGTCGATTTTAAGTCCTAATGCAAAATATTAACTTAATTTAAAGCGTAAATTAAATGACGATAAATAAAAATGCGATAAAATAAAAGTGCGATAATTAAAAGTGCAATAATTTAAAGTACGATAAATAAAGTGTGATGAAATATAAAATAAAGGAATTATGCTTATTTAAACTTCCGTAATCATGATGTTTGATGTGTTGATTTTAATCTATTACCATGGGTTAATTGTCCTTTGTCCTGGATTATTCGATACGTCCATCTGGTTTTTATCCATAATAGTCCATCGATCATAAATATAAAGTGCGAGTGTCCTCGTCAAATTACCCTTATATCCGAAGTCAAATATTCGACCTAATTGGGGACTTAAACTGTAACAAGTTCTTAATACTTTGTTAACAATTACACCAATTTTCCTTGTATGTAATCCACCCCTGTTTTAATGAGTCCATTGACTATTAATCCATTCCCGTGTCCGGTTAAATGAACGATTATTAGTATTTATAAATATCCCGCCCATCGTGTCCGATCGAGTGTATGTGGTTATTTATAATTACCTCAAATTGTAAATCTTTATATTAAATTAACGAACTATCATTTAGTTAAACAAATACAAAGCCCATTAATAGCGCATAGTCCAATTTCCACAAGTGTCGGTCTTTTGTCCAAACCCCAATTATGGTCCAAAGCCCAATAACCCCGTCTTTAATATTTAGTCTAACATCACGATTACTTCGGCTTAAATAAACATAATAATAACTTAGCTACGAGACATTAATTTAAAAATGTTGAACATAACTTACAATGAGTATTAATCGTGTAGTGTTACACGGACAGAATTTCGACTTACAAACTTAAAACATTCGCTATTATAACCTTATTATTAACTTAATATTAAAATTATAATTAAAATATAAATATATATATAGAGAGAGAGAGTGTGAGTATCAGTTGATGAAGGTGTACCCAATTCATCCGAAAATTGCTGAATTTATAGATGTGGCCAGGTACTTCACTCCATGCGATCGCATGGGAATAAGGCCTCCAGGCCATGCGATCGCATGGCCTACTTTTTCAGCATCAAATGCTTCCAAAACGTGGGCGGCTCTTGATTTATTTATTATATAATATAATATATATAATTATATATATATATATATATATATATATATATATATATATATATATATATATATATTCTTGTGCATCGTTGACTTGTAATTTTAGGCCCGTTGCGTCGCGCGTTGATAGTTGGTTCATGTCCCGGTTCCGGATTTTCGAACGTCCTTTCGTACGATTTAATATCTTGTACTTTGCGATAAGCGTCTTGTACTCTTGTAATTTTTAGATGTTTCTCACCAGTAATTTGAACCACTTGGATTGTATCTTGTACATTTGAGCTTTTTGGTCATTTGCATCTTCAAATCGTCGAATCTGTCTTTTGTCTTCATCTTTTAATAATTAAATGAATATCAATTGTAAATAGAACAATTGCAACTAAAAGCTTGTCTTTCTTAAAGGATAATGCTATGAAATATATGTTCGTTTTTAGCATTATCAAATATTCCCACACTTGAGCATTGCTTTTCCTTAAGCAATATAGAACTTGAATATAACTTTACTAGAATCACTTCATTATTCTTCACACTTTGTACATCAGTGATTTTGATACGACGGTATGAACAATGATAGTAGCGTTGTGGTTTACAGTCCCACATAACTATGAAAATTTAGATCCTTTAAGGAAATTGGATCTTTATGAAAACATTTGATCTTTTGAAAATTCAATCTCGCTTTTACCCTAGATAAGTTTTCTGGAATAACCCTTCACCGGTGTTTGCAAAATGTTTTTGTGGGTTTTGTGGGTTTCAAATTTGAAAATTTTAGCTCAAAACTTGCGATTTTGTGTCACCCACTTGTTAACCTTGTATTAGGAAAGCAACACGTCCACTTTACTTGTTCCGTATATTACCTTTCGGTAAACTACCGTCCGGTTGTAAAGGAAAGCGTTGAACAAGCAACTGTTAAGGCAATGTCTAATGACATGCAGATGTTCATGGTCCATAACGTGTCGGATGCAATTACTATCCTTTGTAGGAGCAATAGTAAAGATCACCCTATAATTTTTTGGTCTGGCACAAGGTCCTATCTTCGACCATACTATGCAACCACCGTTCTTACGGTTGACACCCGATTTGGTTCAGGTGACCTAATGAATTCCAGGTGAATTCCTAGGATTTTACGTTCAATGGTAATGAACGCATTGAAAATGGGTTTTCAGACGAAAAAAATTGGTTTGTAATTTTGATCAAAATATTTTCTCGTTCAAGTTCGAGTTTAGATATCATTGAATTCCATGAGTTTGAATTCTCAATCTTTAAGTTCAATCTCAAGGATTAAGTAATATCAGGCTTAAAAGCTGATTTTTGATCTATAAGGAGATTATCCTTTCTGGGGATCTGATTCATTAGTCTTATAAGCTAATTTGCATGGTGCCCCCCATTGTACGAGACAGATCCTCTCATGGTTAGGATAAGTCTGACCACTTGGCGACCTTGTTTGATGCTTAGGTCCATGGATTTCCAGCTGATTTTCGAGAAAACTTTTCAAGGTTTTTCGTAGATGATAGTGCTCCAAATGAACATATATTTAGTAGCAATATCCTCCCAATATGTAAATTATTTAGTTATAATTGTCCTATTTTAAGTTGTAATCGTTTATATTAAATAAGTGAGAAGACAAAAGGCGAAAACGAAGAATTGAAGACGTAAATGTCCAAAAAGCTCAAATGTACAAGATACAATCCAAGTGGTTCAATTTAATGATGAGAAACGTCTAAAATTAACAAGAGTACAAGTTACGAAACGAAAAGCATGAAGATTAAAGAATTGGAGAAAAAGTGCCACTAAAGCTGAAAAAGTGCCACTAAAGCCATAGTGCACTCAAAAGTGCCTCTAAAAAGTGAGTAAAAGACTGGATCCAGCAAATGTGCACTCAAAAGTGCCACTAAAAAGCCATAGTGCACTCAAAAGTGCACTCAAAAGGCCTACTATTTATATATTATGTCGACAAAGAAGAAAACAAGCAAATGTGGCTGGATCCAGCTGGCCATGCGATCGCATGGCCTGGAAGGCAAAAAGCCATGCGATCGCATGGGGCCAAAATCCTGGCCATATCTATAAATAACCAACGAATTCGACGAGTAAATATATATATATATATATATATCATACTTCTCTGTAATAATAATAAAAATATATATATATATATATATAATATATAGTATAGGGTAGTTTTATATTAGTTAGTTTGGGTTATGTAAAAGTTATTTTACGGGTTTTAAAGTCAAAATTCTGTCCGTGTAAAGCTACGCGATAAATACTCAATGTAAGTTATGTACTCCTTTTTAAATTAATGTCTCGTAGCTAAGTTATTATTATGCTTATTTAATCCGTAGTAATCATGATGTTGGGCTAAAAATATTAAAATTGGGTAATTGGGCTTTGTACCATAATTGGGGTTTGAACAAAAGAACGACACTTGTGGAAATTAGACTATGGGCTATTAATGGGCTTTATATTTGTTTAACTAAATGATAGTTTGTTAATTTTAATATAAAGATTTACAATTGGACGTACCTATAAATAACCATTTACACTCGATCAGACACGATGGGCGGGGTATTTATATGTACGAATAATCGTTCATTTAACCGGACACGGGAATGGATTAATAGTCTATGGAATTATTAAAACAGGGGTGAAATTATGTACAAGGACACTTGGCATAATTGTTAATAAAGTATTAAAACCTTGGATTACACGCAGTCGATATCCTGGTGTAATTATTAAACAAAGTAATAAAACCTTGTTACAGTTTAAGTCCCCAATTAGTTGGAATATTTGACTTCAGGTATAAGAATAATTTGAGGAGGACACTCGCACTTTATATTTATGACTGATGGACTGTTATGGACAAAAACCAGACGGACATATTAAATAATCCAGGACAAAGGACAATTAACCCATGGGCATAAAACTAAAATCAACGCGTCAAACATCATGATTACGGAAGTTTAAATAAGCATAACTATTTTATTTTATATTTCATCGCACCTTTAATTATTCGTCATTTATATTTTTTTGTTATTTATTTTATTTTGTTAATTAAATTTACTTTACGCTTCGCTTAAAATATAAAATTGACAAACCGGTCATTAAACGGTAAACCCCCCTTTTATATATTATTATATATAATTATATATATTTTGTACAAATATAATTGTTTAAAAATATAGTGTAAAATAAGTCGTCTCCCTGTGGAACGAACCGGACTTACTAAAAACTATACTACTCTACGATTAGGTACACTGCCTATAGTGTTGTAGCAAGGTTTAGGTATACCCATCCGTTAAATTAATAAAACTTGTGTAATATTTGGTTGTATTTCGTAGTAAAATATAATAGTATTTCGTACCCTACTCGCAACACATCAGTAGACTTTACAACTGGTCTGGACGACAACTTCCTGACCTAAATCAAGAAGCGCGTATCTTTTTCTCAGAAGACTTTACTTCCTTTTAAATTCCATTTATATTACAATAAACTGGGTAAAACTGATTAATATAGTCCAAAACAAAAGTATCTTCAATTATTTGTACAAAAATATGTGATATATGTTCTAAATAACTTGGTAAATTTTTCCCACACTTGGCTTTTATATTTTTTTCTTTGCCTTTTTATTCTCTTCTATTCCATTTTAAATGAATTCAAGCGTTTTGAGTTGTTTCTCAATTTATGTCCTTTCCGAGGTAACAATAATTTCGGTGTTAACACCAAGTTTTATCGTTCATAAATATGTATAAACATGATTTTGAGTTCATTTAGTTGAAAAAAATTTAAAATTTTTACTAGAAGTGGGTAGTCAGTATATAAGACTAGGGCTGTTCTTTATTATCAGAGAGCACTAGATTCTAATACAACTACTGCTTTACTAATAAAATTTAATGGTGGCTATTAAACCAAGTGTATAAGTTAAATGTTTAAAACCGAAAGAATTTAATCCCTTCCCACACTTAAGATCTTGCAATGCCCTCATTTGCAAGAAATCAGTAACAATTTAAATTATTGAGGGTGATTAGCGTAGAAAAATGATTAAATTTTACCAAAGTTTCCAAACATATTGTTGTTTGTTTGAATGATAAATGGTGCACATCATTTGTTCATTCCTGCAGTTGTTATTTCACATATATTTTGCATCTTGTCGTCAAAATTAGTTGCTTTTGCTGAACTTAATGTCAGTCTTTGAAAATGCGCTGTTTTACCCTGTTGTGTACATGAGATAAAATACATACAATACAAATATAAACATGCATGGTATTTTGAAATGGGACTTAATATCCCACTTTTAAATTACAAAAATGAAATATTAGTACAAAATAATAAAAATGTTAAACATTACATAAAAGTATCAAAATGTTAAATGTTTAACATAAATAGATAAAAATAATAAAAGATAAGAAATCACCAATGGAACACTATCAATTTGGATATGGATTCCAGTTCATATCATCGCTCGGGTTCCATGGTTGGTGATAGGTGTCCTGGTAGTCTTGGTTGGGGTCATATATGTCAAAGGGTGGTCGCATGTCGGGCTGATGTGGTGGATAAAAAGCAGGCCGAGTCGGGATGTAGTTATGTGGTACCTGATATGATAGATGGCTCATGATTTGGTGCTGATGAACTTGCCAGCTATCGTGTTGGCGTCGCCTGGATTGCTCATATTCATCCGCGGCTCTCCACTGCTCATACTGATGATGCCTAGCCTGGTTATTCATTTCCACCTCATCTACATGCTGGAAGACATCAGTATAACTATCCCTAATGACATCCCTAATGTCATCTGCTTCCTCCATCTCCTCATCTGAATCCCTCTCTGTAGCGACCCGATCAAATCGTCATTGACGGCGCCGACTACTTAGGTCCCGTTGCGTGGTCATAGTCCCTATATGAGACTCGTTTGACCAAAATTATGTCGCATTCATTTGAAACGTACAAGACTTACAAAGTTTAGTTTACAAAACAATTCGACAACAAGTCTAAGTTTACAAAAGTTGTAAAGTATAAATGAATTAACTTGCGACATAATTAGTTTAAAATCACGGTTGCTATAAATAGCGTAAGTATGTAGACAAAAGTTTGAATCCAAAGGTGCTATCACTAGCGTATGTATGTATGTATGCTTGACCCCAAGCAAGAAATCAGAGTGTATGCATGTATGCTTGACTCCAAGCAAGTATCAAAAGTATGAGCGGAAGCATGTATCACTTAAGTTCAAGGACCTGAGAAAAACATAGAGAATCTGTCAACGAAAACGTTGGTGAAATCATAGGTTTAGTAAGTAAGTAAATGAGTAAGTAAGTTGAACCACAAGTGTTGTCACGTTGAAATAATAATAAACCATTCTAAAAGTTGATATCACGAGCACCCAATTATCAAGGCTTAACTATCACGAAACCCCATTAATATAGTGTCAGAACATACACTTATCCCCGAAAATATATTTCATCCGATTAACGGTAGCGAACCGTCCGAATGAGGGTTTGTCAAACCCGTATGGCCACACAACATAAGTTCTCGCTTACACCCTGCAAGTGTAACTAATGATAATTGAATTGAGGCTTTTTGTTCTAACTCGTACGTAGAATGTTTGTTTTCGTACTTGTGTTCACTTTGTAAAATGAAACGTTTATGTTTTCTCATCCCAAATATAAGTATAAAAGTGTAAAAGTGGGACTATGATCTCACCTCTGATTGCAAGAGTAAATAAGTACTTCAACAAGTAATGTGCGCAAAGGACAACGCTAGCCTCGACCTAAACAAATAGGTTGTATCAATTAACTAGTTACGACATAAGGTCGGGCGAAATGTGTTCAATTAGTCCTATGGCTCGTTATGACTCGAATAGTATAGCATGTGAATCACGTTGTCAAGTTTCATGCAAGAATAAAGTATAAAAGAAGATTAGAACGATTGCATAAACGTTTGGTTAAGTTTGACTAAAATTCAAACTTGGTCAAAGTCAACGAAAAATTCAACACGTTCGGGTCGGGTCCCAAACTATTTTTCTAAGCTTAGAAGTCATATATGAGCATGTTGGCCAAGTTACATGTTAATCGGAGGTGCGTAGCATAGTTGGAATTAAACGAAAAAGTGCAAAGTTGGTCAGCCCCTGAACAAGGCAAATGTCGCGCCGCGACATATGGTGGCCGCGCCACGACAATGGGCGTGGCCTGGTGCCTGGTCAGTTTCAAAAGTTCAAGTCTTGATCCAAAATTCAATTTAGCACAAAACGCAAACCGTAAACACTTAGAATACGCATCTTATATCATTGGAAAGCTCTTTTGACAAGGAATACAATTAACTACCTTTCACAGGCAAAAACATCAACTACAATAATCGAAAACTCGTCAATTGATCAAGAAAGGTTTATTTTCAAAGTTTCAAGTTCGTAAAACGTATTTTATGATTCGGGAATCCAATTTACACATACGATATGCCGTTTCGAAGGTAATTAAGCATACATTGCATCTAAACACTTACTAATAACATTTCATGGCATTCAAAACATCAAAAGCTCGTTTTAAGTCTATCAAACCCTAACCAAAATCCACAAAAATCAATATTCATGTTTTTGAAGTTTTCTTAATCAACCTACGCATCAAAACGAAGCTAGTGATACTAGTAACACAATTAAAACATGAACTTTAACAATCAAACAACATTTAATCTTCCAAAATGCAAGATTAAGCAAACCCATTTCAAATGTTCAAACTAGTGACTCAAAACAACAAATCGAGCAAACAAATCATATATTCATGTTATACACGAGCCATAGACACTAACTAACACCATTTCAAGTCAAAAACACGAATTTAGAGAAATCTAGAGTTTTTAGAAAGTTACCCAAACGAGATGAAATTGGTATCAAATTGTAGAGGATGAAGAGAGGATTCCAAATATGTAATTTGTTTTGTTGCTAGCTCCCTAAACCGAATTTAGATGATGAATTCTTGTTTGTGTTCTTGAGAGAAAAAGAAAGTAAGAAAGAAAGAAGAAGGTGGATGAATGAATGGATGAGGAAGGTGTTGACCATTTGACTAGTCACACCATTGGTCTCTTGGCAATATTGGTCCCTCAAGTTTGAAAGCGGCTGCGGGAATTAACCAAACGAATATTTTAAAAACGCTCGAGTAAACGAGTGATGTTATAATTAAATAACGGGAAAATTAAGAACGTTGGTCAACGGAAACTACGAATTTAAATAACGAAAGGTATTATTTAAAAAAAAAGATAGTGTTAAAAATAAATTTAACGGAAAAACGCGGGATGTTACATTACCTACACCTTAAAAGAAATTTCGTCCTGAAATTTAGTTGGAAGTAGTAGTCGTTGTTTCTTCCTCGAGATCTTGCGTTGTCGGTTCTACGAATAAGTGAAGGTACTCCCTCGGGTATTTCAACGAACTTCGACAGTCGCGATTTTACGTTGGTTTAAAGTTTGGTTCCACGATTTATAGTTTCAACCGGTCCTCCTTGGAAGTGAGGTTTATCGTTGATAGTAAGTTCATCGAAGAGGATAACAAGTTCTTGTCTCGCAAGACACGCCTTTAAGTTTGATACGTAGAATTTAGGATGAACGGAGACTCGAATGAGTTGAAAAATCTAAACGGCTAGTAACGGGTCCAAAACGCCCCAGGATTTTAAAAGGACTAAAAATATCGCGGATTTAGCTATCTACGTTTCCCGAAACGGATTACACCTTTTCAAGGTGCGACTTTAACGTTACGCGGTTACCCACTTGGAATTCGAGAGGTTCATGTCTAACATCGGCATAGTTCTTTTGGCGACTACGATCCGCCTTGAGCCTTTCTTGGAATTGAAAAATTTTCCGGTTGTTTCATGAATGATTTCGGGTCCGGTGGTTCGCTTGTCACCTACTTCGGTTCAACAATTTAAGAAAACGACGATTACGGCTATACGGGTCCTCGAAAGTGTGACGTTAAGACTTGAATGATAACCATCGTTGTAAGAGAATTTGGTTAAAGGCAAAAACTTTTCTCAAGTAAATTTGAAGTTGATAACACAAATTCGTATTACGGTTTCCAAGGTTTGAATCGTATGTTTGCTCGGTCCGTCGGGTTGTGGTTGATGTGCGGTACTCATGTCTAAACGTGGTCCCGAAGCTTTTGTAAGGCACTCCGAAATCTAGAAGTGAAATGAGAATCTCGATCCGAAACGAGGTACATTTCTTTAAGGTATATTTGAAAAAGTTTGTTAGGACGTGAAAACGTTTGTTGGAACAAGTTTCTGTTTCTCAAGAATTTCGCGCCGCGAAAGATTTATCGGTTTCCGAAAATGTTCGTTAGGACTATTCACCCTCGAGGAGAATACTAGTATAGTGTGAAGAGTCTCTCTCTCCATTGAGAATTTAGATAAAATATTTCCTTAAACGGAAGTACGAGTGTAAGGCGAGAGAAGTTTTCGCCTCAATGTGAGCATACCAAGCATTTTGTAGTTCGTCTATAAAAAAAAAACTATAAGAAAACGAGATAGTACACACGTGTAACATATGTTTGAAGTCGAAAGAATTTGTCATTCATTCGGAAGCATCAATATGGTTCGACAATAATTGAAGATGTGTCCCGGGTATGGTTGTTATCAGTATTCTCGGAGTTTTCGGATGTTCAAACAAGAAAAATAAAGTCATGTACATGGCACATGGTGGTGATTAGGTTGATCGAGTCCAATCACCATCACGTGTCACTAGAACTTTGGTGTGAATTACCGTAATATAACCACGTTGATCGAGTGTCGTTATATTACGCTAACTCATACCTCCATTCCCACATCACTCCATAGATTCGAGTTCGTGTAACCGTGAAGATCTAAAATGAACAAAGTGCAACGGCATCTCTAACGTGACTCGTATTGAATCGAAAGAATTTGTGCAACTCTAAAGAAGCGTTCCCCGAGGGAAGTGTATAAATGATTGTTTCCGTCAATGCGGTTCAAGTCAAACAATAATGTCTTTAGGCGCGAAAAGAGCAACGAATCATGATAACGAGTAGTACGCAATCGTAGTGATAAGTAGTGACGACGATACTCACCTAGAGTAGTGATGGCAGTAACAAGAAGTGGTAGATAGTAAGGTACACCGGTGTGACACCGATAGTAACTTGAAACGGTGGCGAATAACAATCTAGGAGACAGAGTTCCCGAACAAGTGTGACTAATGAAGTCATCGTCATCCTTACCCGTATGATTCTTGAATTTACGTGTGTTACCAGAAAGTGGCAGAATACGGATTCGTATGATGAAAACTTGGTACCATTAAGAAGTTTGCCTAAAAATGATTCAAGTATAATGCACAAGTAGTCAAGTAAGCGCTATCTATAGCAAATGTATGTCAGAATGCAATGGCTAACTATCCGGTTGTAGTCTAGATTCACTAATGCGTCCTAACGACTCTGTCAGACACACTAATGCACATCCTAGATCCCTACAACCAACGCTCTGATACCACTTGTAGCGACCCGACCAAATCGTCATTGACGGCGCCGACTACTTAGGTCCCGTTGCGTGGTCATAGTCCCTATATGAGACTCGTTTGACCAAAATTATGTCGCATTCATTTGAAACGTACAAGACTTACAAAGTTTAGTTTACAAAACAATTCGACAACAAGTCTAAGTTTACAAAAGTTGTAAAGTATAAATGAATTAACTTGCGACATAATTAGTTTAAAATCACGGTTGCTATAAATAGCGTAAGTATGTAGACAAAAGTTTGAATCCAAAGGTGCTATCACTAGCGTATGTATGTATGTATGCTTGACCCCAAGCAAGAAATCAGAGTGTATGCATGTATGCTTGACTCCAAGCAAGTATCAAAAGTATGAGCGGAAGCATGTATCACTTAAGTTCAAGGACCTGAGAAAAACATAGAGAATCTGTCAACGAAAACGTTGGTGAAATCATAGGTTTAGTAAGTAAGTAAATGAGTAAGTAAGTTGAACCACAAGTGTTGTCACGTTGAAATAATAATAAACCATTCTAAAAGTTGATATCACGAGCACCCAATTATCAAGGCTTAACTATCACGAAACCCCATTAATATAGTGTCAGAACATACACTTATCCCCGAAAATATATTTCATCCGATTAACGGTAGCGAACCGTCCGAATGAGGGTTTGTCAAACCCGTATGGCCACACAACATAAGTTCTCGCTTACACCCTGCAAGTGTAACTAATGATAATTGAATTGAGGCTTTTTGTTCTAACTCGTACGTAGAATGTTTGTTTTCGTACTTGTGTTCACTTTGTAAAATGAAACGTTTATGTTTTCTCATCCCAAATATAAGTATAAAAGTGTAAAAGTGGGACTATGATCTTGTAGTGACCCGAACTTTTCCATGTTTATATATATTAATTGAGATTGATATTTAAATGATTAAATGTTTCCAACATGTTAAACAATCAAACTTGTTAAGACTTGATTAATTGAAATATGTTTCATACAGACAATTGACCACCCAAGTTGGCCGGTGATTCACGAACGTTAAAACTTGTAAAAACTATATGATGACATATATATGGATATATATATAGTTAACATGATAATATGATAATTAAACATATCATTAAGTATATTAACAATGAACTACATATGTAAAAACAAGACTACTAACTTAATGATTTTTAAACGAGACATATATGTAACGATTATCGTTGTAAAGACATTTAATGTATATATATCATATTAAGAGATATTCATACATGATAATATCATGATAATATAATAATTTAAAATCTCATTTGATATTATAAACATTGGGTTAACAACATTTAACAAGATCGTTAACCTAAAGGTTTCAAAACAACACTTACATGTAACGACTAACGATGACTTAACGACTCAGTTAAAATGTATATACATGTAGTGTTTTAATATGTATTTATACACTTTTGAAAGACTTCAATACACTTATCAAAATACTTCTACTTAAAAAAAATGCTTACAATTACATCCTCGTTCAGTTTCATCAACAATTCTACTCGTATGCACCCGTATTCGTACTCGTACAATACACAGCTTTTAGATGTATGTACTATTGGTATATACACTCCAATGATCAGCTCTTAGCAGCCCATGTGAGTCACCTAACACATGTGGGAACCATCATTTGGCAACTAGCATGAAATATCTCATAAGATTACAAAAATATGAGTAATCATTCATGACTTATTTACATGAAAACAAAATTACATATCCTTTATATCTAATCCATACACCAACGACCAAAAACACCTACAAACACTTTCATTCTTCAATTTTCTTCATCTAATTGAACTCTCTCAAGTTCTATCTTCAAGTTCTAAGTGTTCTTCATAAATTCCAAAAGTTCTAGTTTCATAAAATCAAGAATACTTTCAAGTTTGCTAGCTCACTTCCAATCTTGTAAGGTGATCATCCAACCTCAAGAAATCTTTGTTTCTTACAGTAGGTTATCATTCTAATATAAGGTAATAATCATATTCAAACTTTGGTTCAATTTCTATAACTATAACAATCTTATTTCAAGTGATGATCTTACTTGAACTTGTTTTCGTGTCATGATTTTGCTTCAAGAACTTTGAGCCATCCAAGGATCCATTGAAGCTAGATCCATTTTTCTCTTTTCCAGTAGGTTCATCCAAGGAACTTAAGGTAGTAATGATGTTCATAACATCATTCGATTCATACATATAAAGCTATGTTATTCGAAGGTTTAAACTTGTAATCACTAGAACATAGTTTAGTTAATTCTAAACTTGTTCGCAAACAAAAGTTAATCCTTCTAACTTGACTTTTAAAATCAACTAAACACATGTTCTATATCTATATGATATGCTAACTTAATGATTTAAAACCTGGAAACACGAAAAACACCGTAAAACCGGATTTACGCCGTCGTAGTAACACCACGGGCTGTTTTGGGTTAGTTAATTAAAAACTATGATAAACTTTGATTTAAAAGTTGTTATTCTGAGAAAATGATTTTTATTATGAACATGAAACTATATCCAAAAATTATGGTTAAACTCAAAGTGGAAGTATGTTTTCTAAAATGGTCATCTAGACGTCGTTCTTTCGACTGAAATGACTACCTTTACAAAAACGACTTGTAACTTATTTTTCCGACTAGAAACCTATACTTTTTTTGTTTAGATTCATAAAATAGAGTTCAATATGAAACCATAGCAATTTGATTCACTCAAAACGGATTTAAAATGAAGAAGTTATGGGTAAAACAAGATTGGATAATTTTTCTCATTTTAGCTACGTGAAAATTGGTAACAAATCTATTCCAACCATAACTTAATCAACTTGTATTATATATTATGTAATCTTGAGATACCATAGACACGTATACAATGTTTCGACCTATCATGTCGACACATCTATATATATTTCGGAACAACCATAGACACTCTATATGTGAATGTTGGAGTTAGCTATACAGGGTTGAGGTTGATTCCAAAATATATATAGTTTGAGTTGTGATCAATACTGAGATACGTATACACTGGGTCGTGGATTGATTCAAGATAATATTTATCGATTTATTTCTGTACATCTAACTGTGGACAACTAGTTGTAGGTTACTAACGAGGACAGCTGACTTAATAAACTTAAAACATCAAAATATATTAAAAGTGTTGTAATTATATTTTGAACATACTTTGATATATATGTATATATTGTTATAGGTTCGTGAATCAACCAGTGGCCAAGTCTTACTTCCCGACGAAGTAAAAATCTGTGAAAGTGAGTTATAGTCCCACTTTTAAAATCTAATATTTTTGGGATGAGAATACATGCAGGTTTTATAAATGATTTACAAAATAGACACAAGTACGTGAAACTACATTCTATGGTTGAATTATCGAAATCGAATATGCCCCTTTTTATTAAGTCTGGTAATCTAAGAATTAGGGAACAGACACCCTAATTGACGCGAATCCTAAAGATAGATCTATTGGGCCTAACAAACCCCATCCAAAGTACCGGATGCTTTAGTACTTCGAAATTTATATCATATCCGAAGGGTGTCCCGGAATGATGGGGATATTCTTATATATGCATCTTGTTATTGTCGGTTACCAGGTGTTCACCATATGAATGATTTTTATCTCTATGTATGGGATGTGTATTGAAATATGAAATCTTGTGGTCTATTGTTACGATTTGATATATATAGGTTAAACCTATAACTCACCAACATTTTTGTTGACGTTTAAAGCATGTTTATTCTCAGGTGAATATTAAGAGCTTCCGCTGCTGCATACTAAAATAAGGACAAGATTTGGAGTCCATGTTTGTATGATATTGTGTAAAAACTGCATTCAAGAAACTGATTTCGATGTAACATATTTGTATTGTAAACCATTATGTAATGGTCGTGTGTAAACAGGATATTTTAGATTATCATTATTTGATAATCTACGTAAAGCTTTTTAAACCTTTATTTATGAAATAAAGGTTATGGTTTGTTTTAAAAAGGAATGCAGTCTTTGAAAAACGTCTCATATAGAGGTCAAAACCTCGCAACGAAATCAATTAATATGGAACGTTTTTAATCAATAAGAACGGGACATTTCAGTTGGTATCCGAGCGTTGGTCTTAGAGAACCAGAAAATTTGCATTAGTGTGTCTTATCGAGTTTGTTAGGATGCATTAGTGAGTCTGGACTTCGACCGTGTTTTCTTTAAAAATGATTGCTTAACATTTTTGTTGGAAACTATATATTTTTAACATATGAATATTATGTGATATATTAATCTCTTAACGTGTTTGATATTATGTGATAGATGTCTACCTCTAGAACAAGTCCCATTGACTCACCTAATAATAATGAAGAGTCAAATGTAAATTGGAATGATTTGTGGACTGATTCACAAGTTCCCGAAGAGGAACCGGAAGAAGAGTCAGAACCGGAAGAAGAATCGGAACCGGAAGAAGAATCGGAACCGGATGAAGAAATAGAACCGGTGGGGGAAATAATAAAACGGTTAAGTAAAAGAAAATCCTCAACCAACCGACCAAAGTTAATTATGGTCAATGGTGTTTCCGCCAAGGAAGCAAAATATTGGGAGGATTACCAATTCTCCGATGAATCGGATTCCGACGAGAATTCCGATGATGTTATAGAAATTACCCCAACTGAATTTAAAAAGGCAAAAGAAAATAATAAGGGAAAGGGTATAAAAATAGAGAAATCTAATTCCAACCCCGATGAACTTTATATGTATCGTCAACCCCCGAAGTCCTTAAGTTGTAACAATGACCCGGGAACCTCTAAACCACCAGGTTTTTCTAAACCAATGTGGACAACGACGGCTCGTATTAGGGGAACATCATATATCCCTAGAAACTTGGCAAAACGAACCAAAACCGAAGAAGAAGAAACGAGCGAGTCGGAATAAGATAGTTGTATTCGTGTGGTGTAATATATGGAATATAGTGTTCTTATGCTTTATGATATATGTAAAAATTGCTTGTATTAATAAGTATTTTTTTTATGAATCTAACTCTTGTCTATTTTACAGTTTAAAAACACAAAATGGATAGACAACCCAATATTTTAAGAGACCTACCCGGAGACATGATTGATGAAATCTTGTCTAGAGTCGGCCAGAATTCTTCGGCACAACTATTTAAGGCGAGATCAGTTTGTAAGACATTCGAAGAACGTTCCAAGAATGTCTTGGTTTATAAGAGACTTTCGTTTGAAAGATGGGGGATATCACATTGGGAAACCCATAAGTTACGATGTGTTTACTTTGACGCATATATTGCGGGGAACCCAAATGCTATTTTACGCAACGGGTTAAGAAATTATTTTGACTCAATATATCCGAATATTGGACTTCGTGATTTGGAAAAAGCGGCTAACATGCAACATAAAGAAGCATGTTATGCTTACGGATTAGTAATGTTCGCTTCTCACCAAAGTGAGAACAAGAACATCGGGCTACAACTATTAAACAAAACGTTTCCACAAGTAACGGAGTCGGTAATTGGGGTAAGAAATGAGGTTTTTAGATTATTACGGGACTGTTGGACATTACGTAACCCTCGTCCCTTTGATGACGTTACAACACGCTGTCTTATCAACGGCCATAACGGTTATGTTGCACAAGACCAAGGATGGGAAGTAGTCCTAGTAAAACCAGAATGCATGACTTGTTTCTGGACGTATGAATTACGTGTCTTTATTGCCTTTGCCGAACGACTTGTGTACTAGCTAGAATTGTCTTCACAACTATCTTGTATCAAAGTTATTGTGTGCTATATTTCATGCTTTATGTAAAATAAGCGGTATTGTAAGTTTGTAAAATATTGTATAAAAGTTTGAACGCGAAATATTATTACAATCAGTTTTTCATATAGAATTGTAGTAGTTGAATTGTATATTAGCTACTAAGTATGAACTTAACGGGTAGGTACTACCCGAATTTAAACTTATAAAACGCTAATATGAAGAAAAAGCTTTTATAAATGAGTTCATATTATGCTACGAAATACTATTAACTACTCTTAATATTCTGTATGATTAACTTGTTCCATTTAACTATTTTGAAGGAAATGGCACCGACTACTCGACACACCGTGAATATGAATGAAGAGGAATTCCGTACTTTTCTAGCTTCAAACATAGCCGCAGTACAGGCTGCGCTACATACCAACAATAACCTTGGATCTAGCAGTACAGGAAATCGTGTAGGATGCACCTACAAAGAATTCACTGCCTGCAAACCTTTGGAATTTGATGGAACCGAAGGACCGATCGGATTGAAACGGTGGACCGAGAAGGTTGAATCGGTGTTTGCCATAAGTAAGTGTACTGAAGAGGACAAAGTGAAGTACGCTACGCATACCTTCACAGGTTCTGCGTTAACATGGTGGAATACTTATCTAGAGCAAGTGGGACAAGATGATGCGTACGCACTACCGTGGTCAGCATTCAAGCACTTGATGAACGAGAAGTACCGTCCCAGAACCGAGGTCAATAAGCTCAAGACAGAACTTAGAGGGTTACGAACCCAAGGATTTGATATTACCACGTACGAAAGACGATTCACAGAATTGTGCCTATTGTGTCCGGGAGCATTCGAAGATGAGGAAGAGAAGATCGACGCGTTTGTGAAAGGATTACCGGAAAGAATCCAAGAAGATATAAGTTCACACGAGCCCGCCTCCATACAACAGGCATGTAGAATGGCTCACAAACTAGTGAACCAGATTGAAGAAAGAATTAAAGAACAGACTGCTGAAGAGGCCAATGTGAAGCAAGTCAAAAGAAAGTGGGAGGAAAACGGTGATAAGAATCACCAATACAACAACAACAGTAATTACAACAATAATCGCAACAATTATCCCAACAATCGCAACATCAATCGCAACTACAACAAACGGCCCAACAACAACAACAACAACAACAACAACAGCAACTACAACAATCATCCCAACAACAATAATAACCGCAACAACAACAACAATCAGAAGCAGCTATGCCAAAGGTGTGAAAAGAATCACTCGGGGTTCTGCACCAAATTTTGCAACAAGTGTAAAAGAAATGGTCATAGCGCGGCGAAGTGTGAGGTCTACGGACCAGGGGCTAATAGAACGAAAGGAACAAATGGTGTCGGAACGAGTAATGGCGGAGCAAGTAGTGTCGGAGCAAGTTATGTCAATGTAGTTTGTTATAAATGTGGAAAACCAGGCCACATTATTAGAAATTGCCCGAACCAGGAGAACACGAATGGACAAGGCCGTGGAAGAGTTTTCAATATTAATGCGATAGAGGCACAGGAAGACCCGGAGCTTGTTACGGGTACGTTTCTTATTGACAATAAATCTGCTTACGTTTTATTTGATTCGGGTGCGGATAGAAGCTATATGAGTAGAGATTTTTGTGCTAAATTAAGTTGTCCATTGACGCCTTTGGATAGTAAATTTTTACTCGAATTAGCAAATGGTAAATTAATTTCAGCAGATAATATATGTCGGAATCGAGAAATTAAACTGGTTAGCGAAACATTTAAGATTGATTTGATACCAGTAGAGTTAGGGAGTTTTGATGTGATAATCGGTATGGACTGGTTGAAAGAAGTGAAAGCGGAGATCGTTTGTTACAAAAATGCAATTCGCATTATACGAGAAAAAGGAAAACCCTTAATGGTGTACGGAGAAAAGGGCAACACGAAGCTACATCTTATTAGTAATTTGAAGGCACAAAAACTAATAAGAAAAGGTTGCTATGCTGTTCTAGCACACGTCGAGAAAGTACAAACTGAAGAAAAGAGCATCAATGATGTTCCTATTGCAAAAGAATTTCCCGATGTATTTCCGAAAGAATTACCGGGATTACCCCCACATCGATCCGTTGAATTTCAAATAGATCTTGTACCAGGAGCTGCACCAATAGCTCGTGCTCCTTACAGACTCGCACCCAGCGAGATGAAAGAACTGCAAAGCCAATTACAAGAACTTTTAGAGCGTGGTTTCATTCGACCAAGCACATCACCGTGGGGAGCTCCTGTTTTGTTTGTCAAGAAGAAAGATGGTACATTCAGGTTGTGTATCGACTACCGAGAGTTGAACAAACTTACCATCAAGAACCGCTACCCACTACCGAGAATCGACGACTTATTTGATCAACTACAAGGCTCGTCTGTTTATTCAAAGATTGACTTACGTTCCGGGTATCATCAAATGCGGGTGAAAGAAGATGATATTCCAAAGACTGCTTTCAGAACACGTTACGGTCATTACGAGTTTATGGTCATGCCGTTTGGTTTAACTAATGCACCAGCTGTGTTCATGGACCTTATGAACCGAGTGTGTGGACCATACCTTGACAAGTTTGTCATTGTTTTCATTGATGACATACTTATTTACTCAAAGAATGACCAAGAACACGGTGAACATTTGAGAAAGGTGTTAGAAGTATTGAGGAAGGAAGAATTGTACGCTAAGTTTTCAAAGTGTGCATTTTGGTTGGAAGAAGTTCAATTCCTCGGTCACATAGTGAACAAAGAAGGTATTAAGGTAGATCCGGCAAAGATAGAAACTGTTGAAAAGTGGGAAACCCCGAAAACTCCGAAACACATACGCCAGTTTTTAGGACTAGCTGGTTACTACAGAAGGTTCATCCAAGACTTTTCCAGAATAGCAAAACCCTTGACTGCATTAACGCATAAAGGGAAGAAATTTGAATGGAATGATGAACAAGAGAAAGCGTTTCAGTTATTGAAGAAAAAGCTAACTACGGCACCTATATTGTCATTGCCTGAAGGGAATGATGATTTTGTGATTTATTGTGACGCATCAAAGCAAGGTCTCGGTTGTGTATTAATGCAACGAACGAAGGTGATTGCTTATGCGTCTAGACAATTGAAGATTCACGAACAAAATTATACGACGCATGATTTGGAATTAGGCGCGGTTGTTTTTGCATTAAAGACTTGGAGGCACTACTTATATGGGGTCAAAAGTATTATATATACCGACCACAAAAGTCTTCAACACATATTTAATCAGAAACAACTGAATATGAGGCAGCGTAGGTGGATTGAATTATTGAATGATTACGACTTTGAGATTCGTTACCACCCGGGGAAGGCAAATGTGGTAGCCGATGCCTTGAGCAGGAAGGACAGAGAACCCATTCGAGTAAAATCTATGAATATAATGATTCATAATAACCTTACTACTCAAATAAAGAAGGCGCAACAAGGAGTTTTAAAAGAGGGAAATTTAAAGGATGAAATAGCCAAAGGATCGGAGAAGCATCTTAATATTCGGGAAGACGGAACCCGGTATAGGGCTGAAAGGATTTGGGTACCAAAATTTGGAGATATGAGAGAAATGGTACTTAGAGAAGCTCATAAAACCAGATACTCAATACATCCTGGAACGGGGAAGATGTACAAGGATCTCAAGAAACATTTTTGGTGGCCGGGTATGAAAGCCGATGTTGCTAAATACGTAGGAGAATGTTTGACGTGTTCTAAGGTCAAAGCTGAGCATCAGAAACCATCAGGTCTACTTCAACAACCCGAAATCCCGGAATGGAAATGGGAAAACATTACCATGGATTTCATCACTAAATTGCCAAGGACTGCAAGTGGTTTCGATACTATTTGGGTAATAGTTGATCGTCTCACCAAATCAGCACACTTCCTACCAATAAGAGAAGATGACAAGATGGAGAAGTTAGCACGACTGTATTTGAAGGAAGTCGTCTCCAGACATGGAATACCAATCTCTATTATCTCTGATAGGGATGGCAGATTTATTTCAAGATTCTGGCAGACATTACAGCAAGCATTAGGAACTCGTCTAGACATGAGTACTGCCTATCATCCACAAACTGATGGGCAGAGTGAAAGGACGATACAAACGCTTGAAGACATGCTACGAGCATGTGTTATTGATTTCGGAAACAGTTGGGATCGACATCTACCGTTAGCAGAATTTTCCTACAACAACAGCTACCACTCAAGCATTGAGATGGCGCCGTTTGAAGCACTTTATGGTAGAAAGTGCAGGTCTCCGATTTGTTGGAGTGAAGTGGGGGATAGACAGATTACGGGTCCGGAGATTATACAAGAAACTACCGAGAAGATCATCCAAATTCAACAACGGTTGAAAACCGCCCAAAGTCGACAAAAGAGCTACGCTGACATTAAAAGAAAAGATATAGAATTTGAAATTGGAGAGATGGTCATGCTTAAAGTTGCACCTTGGAAAGGCGTTGTTCGATTTGGTAAACGAGGGAAATTAAATCCAAGGTATATTGGACCATTCAAGATTATTGATCGTGTCGGACCAGTAGCTTACCGACTTGAGTTACCTCAACAACTCGCGGCTGTACATAACACTTTCCACGTCTCGAATTTGAAGAAATGTTTTGCTAAAGAAGATCTCACTATTCCGTTAGATGAAATCCAAATCAACGAAAAACTTCAATTCATCGAAGAACCCGTCGAAATAATGGATCGTGAGGTTAAAAGACTTAAGCAAAACAAGATACCAATTGTTAAGGTTCGATGGAATGCTCGTAGAGGACCCGAGTTCACCTGGGAGCGTGAAGATCAGATGAAGAAGAAATACCCGCATCTATTTCCAGAAGATTCGTCAACACCTTCAACAGCTTAAAATTTCGGGACGAAATTTATTTAACGGGTAGGTACTGTAGTGACCCGAACTTTTCCATGTTTATATATATTAATTGAGATTGATATTTAAATGATTAAATGTTTCCAACATGTTAAACAATCAAACTTGTTAAGACTTGATTAATTGAAATATGTTTCATACAGACAATTGACCACCCAAGTTGGCCGGTGATTCACGAACGTTAAAACTTGTAAAAACTATATGATGACATATATATGGATATATATATAGTTAACATGATAATATGATAAGTAAACATATCATTAAGTATATTAACAATGAACTACATATGTAAAAACAAGACTACTAACTTAATGATTTTTAAACGAGACATATATGTAACGATTATCGTTGTAAAGACATTTAATGTATATATAGCATATTAAGAGATATTCATACATGATAATATCATGATAATATAATAATTTAAAATCTCATTTGATATTATAAACATTGGGTTAACAACATTTAACAAGATCGTTAACCTAAAGGTTTCAAAACAACACTTACATGTAACGACTAACGATGACTTAACGACTCAGTTAAAATGTATATACATGTAGTGTTTTAATATGTATTTATACACTTTTGAAAGACTTCAATACACTTATCAAAATACTTCTACTTAAAAAAAATGCTTACAATTACATCCTCGTTCAGTTTCATCAACAATTCTACTCGTATGCACCCGTATTCGTACTCGTACAATACACAGCTTTTAGATGTATGTACTATTGGTATATACACTCCAATGATCAGCTCTTAGCAGCCCATGTGAGTCACCTAACACATGTGGGAACCATCATTTGGCAACTAGCATGAAATATCTCATAAGATTACAAAAATATGAGTAATCATTCATGACTTATTTACATGAAAACAAAATTACATATCCTTTATATCTAATCCATACACCAACGACCAAAAACACCTACAAACACTTTCATTCTTCAATTTTCTTCATCTAATTGAACTCTCTCAAGTTCTATCTTCAAGTTCTAAGTGTTCTTCATAAATTCCAAAAGTTCTAGTTTCATAAAATCAAGAATACTTTCAAGTTTGCTAGCTCACTTCCAATCTTGTAAGGTGATCATCCAACCTCAAGAAATCTTTGTTTCTTACAGTAGGTTATCATTCTAATATAAGGTAATAATCATATTCAAACTTTGGTTCAATTTCTATAACTATAACAATCTTATTTCAAGTGATGATCTTACTTGAACTTGTTTTCGTGTCATGATTTTGCTTCAAGAACTTTGAGCCATCCAAGGATCCATTGAAGCTAGATCCATTTTTCTCTTTTCCAGTAGGTTCATCCAAGGAACTTAAGGTAGTAATGATGTTCATAACATCATTCGATTCATACATATAAAGCTATGTTATTCGAAGGTTTAAACTTGTAATCACTAGAACATAGTTTAGTTAATTCTAAACTTGTTCTCAAACAAAAGTTAATCCTTCTAACTTGACTTTTAAAATCAACTAAACACATGTTCTATATCTATATGATATGCTAACTTAATGATTTAAAACCTGGAAACACGAAAAACACCGTAAAACCGGATTTACGCCGTCGTAGTAACACCACGGGCTGTTTTGGGTTAGTTAATTAAAAACTATGATAAACTTTGATTTAAAAGTTGTTATTCTGAGAAAATGATTTTTATTATGAACATGAAACTATATCCAAAAATTATGGTTAAACTCAAAGTGGAAGTATGTTTTCTAAAATGGTCATCTAGACGTCGTTCTTTCGACTGAAATGACTACCTTTACAAAAACGACTTGTAACTTATTTTTCCGACTAGAAACCTATACTTTTTTTGTTTAGATTCATAAAATAGAGTTCAATATGAAACCATAGCAATTTGATTCACTCAAAACGGATTTAAAATGAAGAAGTTATGGGTAAAACAAGATTGGATAATTTTTCTCATTTTAGCTACGTGAAAATTGGTAACAAATCTATTCCAACCATAACTTAATCAACTTGTATTATATATTATGTAATCTTGAGATACCATAGACACGTATACAATGTTTCGACCTATCATGTCGACACATCTATATATATTTCGGAACAACCATAGACACTCTATATGTGAATGTTGGAGTTAGCTATACAGGGTTGAGGTTGATTCCAAAATATATATAGTTTGAGTTGTGATCAATACTGAGATACGTATACACTGGGTCGTGGATTGATTCAAGATAATATTTATCGATTTATTTCTGTACATCTAACTGTGGACAACTAGTTGTAGGTTACTAACGAGGACAGCTGACTTAATAAACTTAAAACATCAAAATATATTAAAAGTGTTGTAATTATATTTTGAACATACTTTGATATATATGTATATATTGTTATAGGTTCGTGAATCAACCAGTGGCCAAGTCTTACTTCCCGACGAAGTAAAAATCTGTGAAAGTGAGTTATAGTCCCACTTTTAAAATCTAATATTTTTGGGATGAGAATACATGCAGGTTTTATAAATGATTTACAAAATAGACACAAGTACGTGAAACTACATTCTATGGTTGAATTATCGAAATCGAATATGCCCCTTTTTATTAAGTCTGGTAATCTAAGAATTAGGGAACAGACACCCTAATTGACGCGAATCCTAAAGATAGATCTATTGGGCCTAACAAACCCCATCCAAAGTACCGGATGCTTTAGTACTTCGAAATTTATATCATATCCGAAGGGTGTCCCGGAATGATGGGGATATTCTTATATATGCATCTTGTTATTGTCGGTTACCAGGTGTTCACCATATGAATGATTTTTATCTCTATGTATGGGATGTGTATTGAAATATGAAATCTTGTGGTCTATTGTTACGATTTGATATATATAGGTTAAACCTATAACTCACCAACATTTTTGTTGACGTTTAAAGCATGTTTATTCTCAGGTGAATATTAAGAGCTTCCGCTGTTGCATACTAAAATAAGGACAAGATTTGGAGTCCATGTTTGTATGATATTGTGTAAAAACTGCATTCAAGAAACTGATTTCGATGTAACATATTTGTATTGTAAACCATTATGTAATGGTCGTGTGTAAACAGGATATTTTAGATTATCATTATTTGATAATCTACGTAAAGCTTTTTAAACCTTTATTTATGAAATAAAGGTTATGGTTTGTTTTAAAAAGGAATGCAGTCTTTGAAAAACGTCTCATATAGAGGTCAAAACCTCGCAACGAAATCAATTAATATGGAACGTTTTTAATCAATAAGAACGGGACATTTCAGATCTCACCTTTGATTGCAAGAGTAAATAAGTACTCCAACAAGTAATGTGCGCAAAGGACAACGCTAGCCTCGACCTAAACAAATAGGTTGTATCAATTAACTAGTTACGACACAAGGTCGGGCGAAATGTGTTCAATTAGTCCTATGGCTCGTTATGACTCGAATAGTATAGCATGTGAATCACGTTGTCAAGTTTCATGCAAGAATCAAGTATAAAAGAAGATTAGAACGATTGCATAAACGTTTGGTTAAGTTTGACTAAAATTCAAACTTGGTCAAAGTCAACGAAAAAGTCAACACGTTCGGGTCGGGTCCCAAACTATTTTTCTAAGCTTAGAAGTCATATATGAGCATGTTGGCCAAGTTACATGTTAATCGGAGGTGCGTAGCATAGTTGGAATTAAACGAAAAAGTGTAAAGTTGGTCAGCCCCTGAATAAGGCAAATGTCGCGCCGCGACATATGGTGGCCGCGCCGCGACAATGGGCGTGGTCTGGTGCCTGGTCAGTTTCAAAAGTTCAAGTCTTGATCCAAAATTCAATTTAGCACAAAACGCAAACCGTAAACACTTAGAATGCGCATCTTATATCATTGGAAAGCTCTTTTGACAAGGAATACAATTAACTACCTTTCACAGGCAAAAACATCAATTACAATAACCGAAAACTCGTCAATTTATCAAGAAAGGTTTATTTTCAAAGTTTCAAGTTCGTAAAACGTATTTTATGATTCGAGAATCCAATTTACACATACGATATGCCGTTTCGAAGGTAATTAAGCATACATTGCATCTAAACACTTACTAATAACATTTCATGGCATTCGAAACATCAAAAGCTCGTTTTAAGTCTATCAAACCCTAACCAAAATCCACAAAAATCAATATTCATGTTTTTGAAGTTTTCTTAATCAACCTACGCATCAAAACGAAGCTAGTGATACTAGTAACACAATTAAAACATGAACTTTAACAATCAAACAACATTTAATCTTCCAAAATGCAAGATTAAGCAAACCCATTTCAAATGTTCAAACTAGTGACTCAAAACAACAAATCGAGCAAACAAATCATATATTCATGTTATACACGAGCCATAGACACTAACTAACACCATTTCAAGTCAAAAACACGAATTTAGAGAAATCTAGAGTTTTTAGAAAGTTACCCAAACGAGATGAAATTGGTATCAAATTGTAGAGGATGAAGAGAGGATTCCAAATATGTAATTTGTTTTGTTGCTAGCTCCCTAAACCGAATTTAGATGATGAATTCTTGTTTGTGTTCTTGAGAGAAAAAGAAAGTAAGAAAGAAAGAAGAAGGTGGATGAATGAATGGATGAGGAAGGTGTTGACCATTTGACTAGTCACACCTTTGGTCTCTTGGCAATATTGGTCCCTCAAGTTTGAAAGCGGCTGCGGGAATTAACCAAACGAATATTTTAAAAACGCTCGAGTAAACGAGTGATGTTATAATTAAATAACGGGAAAATTAAGAACGTTGGTCAACGGAAACTACGAATTTAAATAACGAAAGGTATTATTTAAAAAAAAAAAGATAGTGTTAAAAATAAATTTAACGGAAAAACGCGGGATGTTACACTCTCTACCTGTGGATGGGTGCCCTGATATGGTATTGGCATATTGTGCCTCCGTTTTAGTACCTTTGCACCTTGATAAACCTGCAAGCCTATTCTCTCGGCTTGTTCCTCAATCTCTACCATCAGAACCCCATGCTCTTTATCTACACCTAAGTACTCTCCAATGAGAGTAACAAAAATACCTCCCCCTATAATACTTCCTGCTTGCATACCCTCAACAACTTTAGACAAATAGTGGCCTACGCAATAAGGAATGTTAACAAAGCTCCTCGGGTCTCGAATACACTTAAGGTAAAATAAATCGTTTAAGGTCATTTTTTCCTTGTTTCTACCCCTTTGTGTAATTGAGTTTGCTAAGAATCTATGTATTACCCGGAGCTCTGCTCTATCAATATCTAAGTAGGAGTATCTTCCACCCCACGTAAACTCCCTAAATTGTGACATACGCCTCCATATGGCGTTAGCGTCAAAATTCCTATCTACTCTTTCACCTTCAGCAATTAAACTATTACAATCAGGTGTAATAATCTTAGCGGGGGTGTAGATTAATAAAGCTCTAGCCATGTCCAACATGGACATTCTGTACATTGTACCTCCTAAAAGAAATCTAATAAAAACTTTTATCTCCTAACATAGTAACCTGATTATTTAACTCTATAGTGCTAAGCAATTCCACACACCATTCTCTATATATAATTCTACGCGTAGTAAATAAGCGGACTCAATCGTTAAATGTAGAGTTACCATACCTCTGAACTAGTAAATCCCTAACCGGTTCGGCTAGGTTAACCAGTTCCAAAGGCTCCCAATCGATTACCCGAGGCATTTCAATATTTTTATGGTAGAGAATGTGCATGTTCTTTTGAAATTTCGGGTATTCTGTCCAACAACGATCGAATCTTAGGTTGGGATGTAACTGTTGGTCATCGATAAGTGGGTGCATAATCCTCGGGTGAGGCTGAAATTGACAATAATGAGTGTAAAATAGTGGTTCCAGCTCATGATATAGCATGTGTTGATCATAATGTTGTTGTTGTTCAGGTTGTAGTTCCGGTTGTGGTTCTTGATCAGGTTCTTGTTCAGGTTGTCTAGACGATGATGCACCGTCCGTATCTGTATTTCTCTGCAAAACAAATTAAACACAAAATTTGTGCATCCAAATATGCATTAGTGTTAGCAAAATAACAAATTAAAACAATTACATGTTTAATCCATATTTAAACTTATACTCATTTTTATATTTTTATCAATTCTACAATTTTTCAAATAAGCATATATGAAAAGGTATACAAAGTTCATAAGCATTCAACTCAAATAACATGTTAAAATAACCATTAGTAGCAATTGAACAAGTTTCAAATGACATTTATATCAAAATAATCAAGTTCATGAATTTTAGACTTAAAAAGTCCACTTTGATGCTCAAAAATCATGTTTAGGATCAAGGTTTGGATCATTTAGAAACCTAAACATGTTACACTACTTAATTTGGCAATAATTCATAACAAAAATCGGCCATAACCTATTTATATCAAAAAGCCCCAAATTGCTCAAGAACACATACCCTAGATTTCTAAAAAATTTGAAGTTTAAGGCTTCAAATTATGACAAATAGCATCAATCTAGGTTATACAAGCATAATATACTAACAATTTAACTCTATTTAAGCTAGAAATCATCAAAATTAAATTAGGACAATTAATTATAATTATCATAAAAATTAGAAAATTTATGAGTTTAGGGGTGAAATTTTTACCTTTTTGCTCCCCCATCTGAAGAAAGGCATGATTGTAGCGGATTATAGCAAGAAATTTCGTTTATTTTGGTGAAAAATTGATGAATTTAGGGGTGTTTGTGTGTGTTTGCTCGTGTATATGTGTGTGTGTGTGTGTGCTTGTGAGGAGACAGAAGCAGCTCGCTGCATTTTATGATCTTGACCTGTCCAGGGTTCCCATGCGATCGCATGGGTTCCCAGTGCAAACTCCATGCGATCGCATGGGGTGTAGGGTTTTTTTTAATGTTTTTGGCATACTTTAAATCAATAAGATTAAAAATAATGATAATAAAATTTCTCGCCCCGCCCTTGGGTAAAGCAATTTCGGTTCAACGACCTAGTGTTCAACTTACGACGAATTTTAAAAATCAAATTTTAACTTAATGAAATAAAGTACATTTTTGTTTTTAAATTCACACCAAACTTAAATTTAAAATGCATAAAATTTCATATAAATATTATTAATGTATATATTACTTTTACAAAACTTATATTTAAAACAATATAGTTATATATTAATTTTTTAAAAACAAGGTAAAAATAAAAATAAAAATCTTTTTGGTCTTTTATCCCACTTTAATCAATCAAATATTAACAAAAATATACGTCCCTCTTTTGGGTAAAGTAATTTCGGCTATATTACCTAGTTTCACTCCTGACGAATTTTTGAAATATTTTGGATCGATTGATTAAAGATATTTATACCTTATGAATAAACGGTAAATTTCGCAGTGATGAATTAAATTTTTGTATGATATCAATAATTTTGGTTTATTATACCTAATTTTATTAAATATTAATTTAATACTTTATAGCGAACGATTCAACGTTTGTTATCAAAAGGTTAAAAGCAATAAATAAAATTAAAATAAAAACTGTACATATTTACCTGTGTGATAGAATTCTCAGAGACCTGCTTTAGTCAACTCATAAGAGAGTCGTTCGATTTGGTTTTCCATAGCTACGTAAGCATAATCACGAATTTTCAATAACTTTTCTTCTAAACATATGAACGGTCCTTCTCTGCATAGAGTAACGAATTCAGAATTGGAATGTGTTTGATTGTTCGAACATTTCCCTTCGTGTGACCATTTTTCATATTTATGACATCTTTCAAGGTGTCGTGCTCTTCTTTTTGTTGCGGATTTTGATTTTCCTTTACCAAAATGTATCTTATTATGATCTTTCCTGAGTTCTTTCCTCACTTTGTCCATTTTGCCTCTTATGAATGATACCAGTTCACTCGGGAAGATGTTATTATTACGTTTAGTAATCATAGCGTGTAGTAGTAGACCATGGTTCAAATCAAAGGAATTCTTCATCTCGTAAAACCTAAAAACACAAAAATTCAGAATGGAGGGAGATGACTAGTTCTTTAGGGTCTGCTAGGGAAAGACCATCCGGATTCCATTTTCAAGAACTACACAAAAATAGAAAATCTAACTCTAGACAACATTATATCTTAGAACATTTAAATCTCCCCACACTTAGGTGGTTGTGGTGTCGAAATTGTGATTAACTTCATTGTCAACTTCCATCGGATTATCTATGTAATGTTTAACTCTGTGACCAGTAACTTTAAATTCAATCCCATTTGAATTTATTAACTCTATTGTTCCGTATGGAAAAACTCTTTTGACTATGAATGGTCCAGACCATCTTGATTTCAATTTTTCATAAAATAACTTGAATCGTGAATTAAAAAGAAGAACTCTGTCTCCTTCCTTCCTTAAATTCTTTTAAAATTCTGATTCTTTTATCATGCCATTTCTTCGTTCTTTCCTTATAGATTAACGAATTTTCATATGCATCATGTCTGAATTCTTCTAATTCGTTTATTTGACTTAATCGTAGACGTCCGGCTTCTTGCAAATCAAGATTACATGTCTTCAAAGCCCAGAATGCTTTGTGCTCAATTACTACTGGAAGGTGACATGCTTTTTCGTAAACAAGTTTAAAAGGTGTGGTTCCAATTGGAGTTTTGTAGGCTGTTATAAAAGCCCAGAGTGCATCCTTCAATTTCATGGACCATTCCTTCGGATTTGATCCTACGATTTTCTCTAGAATGCGTTTTAATGCTCGGTTGGTATTTTCAACTTGTCCACTTGTTTGTGGATGATAAGCGGTTGAGATTTTATGAGTTACTTCATATCTTTTGAGAACTTTCTCAAGTTGATTATTATAGAAATGAGTACCCCGATCACTTATTAAAGCTTTCGGTGTTCCGAACCTAGCAAAAAGACGTTTTAAGAAGTGGAATACAACTCGTGCATCATTAGTTGAGAGAGCTTGTGCTTCCGCCCATTTAGATACATAATCAATGGCAACGAGAATGTAGAGATTATTATGAGATTTTGGAAATAGACCCATAAAGTCAATACCCCAAACGTGAAATACTTCACATACTTGAATGACATTTTGTGGCATTTCATCACGTTGACTTATTTTTCCAGCCCTTTGACATGCATCACAGGATTTACAGAGAAGGTGTGCGTCTTTGAAAATTGTAGGCCAATAGAATCCAGCGTCGTAAACTTTCCTTGCTGTGAGCTGAGGCCCATAATGCCCTCCTGTTGGTCCTGTGTGACAATGGTTTAAGATTTGACTAGCTTCATCCCCAAATACACATCGGCGTATTATTCTATCGGGACAAATTTTAAACAAATGTGGATCTTTTTAAAAATAGTGTTTTATATCACTAAAGATTTTCTTTCGTTTTTGGTACGACAACCCTTTTTCAAGGAATCCACATACTAAGTAGTTTGCATAGTCTGCAAACCATGGAATTTTATTATAGTCGATTTTCAAGAGATATTCATCAGGAAAGTTGTCTTGTATAGCCGATTCATTTAGAACTTCTAATTCAGGATTTTCAAGACGAGAAAGATGATCAGCGGCAAGATTTTATGCTCCCTTTTTGTCTCGGATTTCAATATCGAATTCTTGTAAGAGTAAGATCCAACGGATTAATCTTGGTTTGGCATCGTGTTTTGAAAATAGGTATCTAAGAGCAGAATGGTCGGTATAGACCACCGTTTTAGCTAGAACGAGATATGAACGAAATTTGTCAAAAGCATAGACAATAGCAAGGAGTTCTTTTTCAGTAGTTGTGTAATTCGTTTGTGCTCCTTATAACGTCTTACTAGCGTAATAAATAGGTTGAAATCGTTTTTCAATCCTTTGTCCTAAAACGGCTCCCATTGCAAAATCACTTGCATCGCACATGAGTTCATATGGTACATTCCAATTTGGAGTTATCATGATCGGTGCATTAGTGAGTTTCTCTTTAAGAATATTAAAAGATTTGATGCATTCATCCGAAAAGATGAATGGAGCATCTTTTTCTAGGAGTTTATTCATAGGAGTGACAATTTTAGAAAAATCTTTTATGAAATGTAGGTAAAAACCGGCATGCCCTAGTAAACTCATAACTCCTCTAACATTGGTGGGATGTAGAAGTTTAGCAATTGCATCTACTTTAGCTCTATCCACTTCAATTCCTTCCTTTGAAATTTTGTGACCAAGAACGATGCCTTCTTTAACCATGAAATGGCATTTCTCCCAATTAAGTACTAGATTTGATTGCTCGCATCTAATAAGCATTCGTTCAAGATTAACTAGACATGTTTCAAAAGTATCACCAAAGACTGAAAAGTCATCCATGAAAACTTCCATGCATTCTTCTATCATGACGTGAAAAATCGCCATCATGCATCTTTGAAAGGTTGCAGGGGCGTTGCAAAGTCCAAATGGCATGCGTTTGTAAGCAAAAGTACCATAAGGGCACGTGAAGGTGATTTTCTCTTGGTCCTCGGGTGCGATTGGAATTTGAAAGTATCCGGAGAAACCGTCAAGAAAATAATAGTAACTATTTCCAGCTAACCTTTTCAACATTTGATCAATGAAAGGTAAGGAAAAGTGATCTTTTCTGGTGGTGTCATTTAATTTTCTATAATCAATACAAACACGCCATCTTGTTACAATCCTAGTAGGAATAAGCTCATTTTTTTCATTTGTGATGACAGTCATGCCACCCTTCTTAGGCACACATTGAACTGGGCTTACCCATGGACTATCAGAGATTGGTTAAATTAAACCTGCATCTAGTAGTTTAATAATTTCTTTCTTAACAACATCTTGCATATTAGGATTTAGTCTTCCTTGGCGTTGCACATATGTTTTATGACCTTCTTCCATAAGGATTTTATGTGTGCAATACGAAGGACTTATACCTTTAATGTCATGAATCTTCCATGCAATAGCTGGTTTATGAGCTTTTAGCACAAAAATGAGTTGAGATTTTTTATTTTTCGTAAGAGAAGGCGATATTATTACAGGTAATTCAGATTCACCATGTAAATAAGCGTATTCCAAATGGGTTGGAAGTGGCTTAAACTCTAATATCGGTGGTTCTTCTATCGATGATTTGTATCGATATCTGTCTTCTTCTTTTAACATTTGAAGTTCTTCTGTTGTTGGTTCGTATTCATTAGCCATAAGTGTAGCTAACATTTCAGCTTCATCAATTGGTTCAGTTCCTTCACCTAAAGAACATTCTCATGTTCCTTGTAATTCTGGAAATTCTTGTAACAATTCTGCATGTGAATCTATAGTTTGAATATAATAACATGTATCATCTGCAAATTGCAGTTATTGCATGGCTCTATCAATAGAAAAGGTAACACTCTCGTACTCTATACTTAGGGTCAATTTCTTACCAAACACGTCTATTATTGCTTTAGCCGTGTTTAAGAATGGTCTTCCTAATATGAGAGGAATTCGAGAATCTTCTTCCATGTCCAGAATAACAAAGTCTACTGGAAATACTAAAGTACCAAATTTAACTAGCATCTTCTCCATTATCCCTCTAGGATATTTTACTGATCGATCTGCTAGTTGTATGCTTATTCGTGTTGGTTTCAATTCTCCAAGGTCTAGTTTAGCATATAATGAATATGGCATTAAATTTATACTAGTACCTAAGTCTGCCAATGCTTCTATTGAACTAAGACTACCCAGAAAACATGAAATTGTGAAACTTCCTGGATCTGATAATTTTTCTGGTTGTTTATTCAACAGCACTGCAGAACAATTAGTATTCATAGTAACAGCCGAGAGTTCTTCCATTTTTCTTCTATTTGTGATTAGATCTTTCAAGAATTTAGTATATCTTGGCATTCCAAAAATCACATCAATGAAAGGAAGATTGGCATTTATTTGTTTAAACATATCTAAGAATTTGGATTGCTCGGCTTCAAGTCTTTCTTTTCTCATTTTACTCGGGTAAGGAAGCGGTGGTTGGTATGGTTTAACATAAGGCTTTGCCTTAACTGTGTTATCTTCATTAACCTTTTCAACTACCGGTTCTGATTCCTTCTTTTGCTCAGGTTGTGGTACCTGTGTTATAGGGATAGAGTCATCAGAAATTTTAGGTATTTCAGGTAGTTTAAGTGCAATACCACTTCTTGTGGTAATGGCTTTAGCTGTTTCATTTCGGGGGTTAGCATTTGTATCGCTAAGTATACTTCTCGGTTTTCTTTCACCTATCAACCTTGCTATGTTGCTTACTTCTTTTTTCAGATTTTGTATAGAAGCTTGTTGATTTCTAAATGCTTGAGCATTTTGTTCATTGGTTTATTTCTGAGATGTGAAAAACTGCGTTTGAGATTCAAGTAGCTTCGACATCATATCTTCTAAATTTGGCTTTTTATCATCGGTTTGTGGTGGTTTATTTGGAAAAATAGGTCTTTGCTGGTTGTAAGTATTATTAGATACTTGTTGATTGCTAGGACCTTGTTGGTTGTTGTATGGAACATTTCGGTTATAATTCTGATTTTGATTGTAGTTTGGTCTTGGCGGTTGATAATTATTCTGATAATTATTTCCAGGCCTTTGGTTCATGTATGAAACATTCTCTCTTTGTTCCATTGTTTGTTCAATACTGAGACAATCTTTTGTCAAATTTGGTCCTCCACACTGCTCACAACTAATTCGTATTGCGTGAATATCTTTAGTCATCTTTTCCATTCGTCTCTCGAAAGCATCTAACTTTGCGGAAATGGAATCAAAGTCATGGCTAGAATCGGCTCTAACCGCTTTAGATGATCTAACGATGTCTTTTTCTTGATGCCACTCATGTGAGTGGGAGGCTGTGTTATCAATAATTTTGTAAGCTTCGGTTGCGGTTTTCTTCATAATGGAACCACCTGCTGCTATGTCGATATCTTTTCGTGTAGTAATGTCGCATCCTTGGTAGAATATTTGTACTATTTGATAAGTGTCTAAACCATGTTGAGGACATCCTCTCAACAACTTTCCAAATCTTATCCACGCTTCATATAAAGTTTCATTTGGCTTCTGCGTGAACGTAACAATTTCTCCTTGAAGTCTCACGGCTTTAGATGCCGGAAAGAATCTTTTAAGAAATTTCTCAACTAAAACATCCCATGTATCAATCGCCCCTTCAGGTAACGATTCTAACCAATCTTTGGCTTCTCCCTTTAAAGTCCAGGGAAATAACATGAGATAGATCTGTTCATCCTCAACTTCTCTAATTTTGAATAGAGTACAAATCCTATTAAAGGTTCGAAGATGTTCGTTTAGATCTTCTTTTGGCGTACCACTAAATTGGCATTGATTAGTTACCATGTGTAAGATTTGTCCTTTGATTTCATAATCTGGCGCATTAATGTCTGGTTGAGTAATGACATGACCTTGGCCAGTGCGGGTAGCTCTCATTCGATCCTCCATACTTAGAGGTTCCTGATTTTTCATGATTGAATTTGTTGAATCTGAATCACTAGAGGATTCTGATTTAATGGTTTCTTCCTCGACAATCTCTGGTTGAGTAATTTGTGGTTCAGGAGGAATGATTAGTGGTTCAGGATCTCTGAATTGTCCTTGAATATCCTCCGGGTTCTCAATTGTGAGGTCGGGTTCAAAAAATGGATTATCAGAAATTTGAATTGGAGTACTTGGTCGACTAGATGATGATTCTAAAGAAAAATCAACGGCGACGATATTAACTAGATGTCTTGATCGAGTTACAGGTGGTGAACGTATGAAAGGTGGTGAACGTTTTGCTCGGTGCATTCACTGAATATCCTATTAGTTATAAAGATAAAAATTATTTAAGTTATCAAATTAATAGACTTTTATGATTTTGCCCACATTTCGAATAGCCAATAGATGCACCAGGTGGCCAGGTCCCTTTAAATCGGAAGCCCACAACTCGCCACTAACAAATCCAACTATTACTACGAACCAGAAAATTTTGGATGTCTATCAATTTAACCACTTAAAATAATTTTTTCGTCGAGATTTAAAGAAAATAAAGAAAATTCTATGTCCTAAAAACTAGAGCGTAGAAATGAAAAAGAAAAAGCGCGTCAAGAAATAAGAGTCGAAAAACAAACGTCGAAAAACAAACATTCGAAAAATAAAAATAAGAAAATAAAGCATCGAAACTTAGAATTCTAAAAACTTAAGACTAAAAGTTGCGTCTAAAGTTATTAAAGCTTAAAGGAATTCTAAATCCAAAACAGCAATAACTTAAAAGGCACTAAAATCTATTAAATATTAAAGCGATAAGCGATGTCGTAAAATTCTAAAGCATCTAAATCTTATTCTAAAGAAAAAGTACTTAAAGAATTTTACGGCAAAGCTTAAAAATCTAGAAATAAACAATAACTATGGCAAAAACTAAGTTTAAAACTAATTACGAACGATAAAAATACAAATTACAAATTAAAAGATTAAAATATACAATTTATAAAAAGATATAAAAAAGATAAAATTACTTATTTTTATAAAAATATTATTTTTATATTATTATTTTATAAAAGTATTAATTTTATAATTAATAAAACTATTTGAAACTTAAAAATACAAAATTTAATTAAAACTTAAAACTAATTATATTAAATTACTAAACCCCTAATTAGGTTAATAATAATAATAATAATTAATTTAAACCTAACCCTAATCGTACGCACTATGTTTCAGACCTGTCAGACAGGCTCATGCGATCGCATGAGTTCTTTGTGTCTGGGCCATGCGATCACATGGATTTGAGTTCCAGGCCAGATTGTTTGGGCTGCTACAGTACGGCCCGATTACTTTTCTAATTTTTTTTTTCTGATTTTTAATTTATAGAAATAAAATAATTTAAATAAAACTTATAAATTAAAAAATTACTTATTAGTTTTTATAACTTTTAACAATAAATAAAAATATAAACTTTTTTTAATTTAACTAAACTTTAAAAATATAGATATATATTTTTTTTCTTTTTCTTGTTTTTAATATTTAAAACTTATGTAAATATATTTTTACAAAAATAGCTTAAAAACAAATTTTTTTATTATAGCGTTCTATGGCCTCCCCTGCAGCGGCGCCAAAAATACTTGATGTATGCGAGGGGTAGTACGAAATACTATTATATTTTATTACGAAATAATATTAAATACGATATAATTTTACACAAGTTATTTATTTATTTATAGAATGGGATATACCTAAACCTTGCTACAAGCAGTGTACCTAATCATAGAGTAGTGTAGTTTTTAGTAAGTCCGGTTCGTTCCACAGGAATACAGCTAAGGTTAACGCTATATTTATTTTAAACTATATTTGTATATATATATATATATATATATATATATATATATATATATATATATATATATATATATATATATATATATATAAGTAATATAGTAGTATTATTATTATTATAAAAAGGGGGTTTTACCGTTTAATGACCGGTTTATCGATTTTAAGTCCTAATGCAAAATATTAACTTAATTTAAAGTGTAAATTAAATTACGATAAATAAAAATGCGATAAAATAAAAGTGTGATAATTAAAAGTGCAATAATTTAAAGTACGATAAATAAAATGACGATAAATAAAGTGCGATGAGATATAAAATAAAGGAATTATGCTTATTTAAACTTCCGTAATCATGATGTTTGACATGTTGATTTTAATTTATTACTATGGGTTAATTGTCCTTTCTCCTGGATTATTCGATACGTCCATCCGGTTTTTGTCCATAATAGTCCATCGGTTATAAATATAAAGTGCGAGTGTTCTCGTCAAATTACCCTTATATCCGAAGTCAAATATTCCAACTAATTGGGGACTTAAACTGTAACAAGGTCTTAATACTTTGTTAACAATTACACTAATTTTCCTTGTATGTAATCCACCCCTATTTTAATGAGTTCATTGACTATTAATCCATTCCCGTGTCCGATTAAATGAACGATTATTAGTATTTATAAATATCCCACTCATCGTGTCCGATCGAGTGTATGTTGTTATTTATAATTACCTCAAATTGTAAATCTTTATATTAAATTAACGAACTATCATTCATTTAAACAAATATAAAGCCCATTAATAGCCCATAGTCCAATTTCCACAAGTGTCGGTCTTTTGTCCAAACCCCAATTATGGTCCAAAGCCCAATAACCCCGTCTTTAATATTTAGTTCAACATCACGATTACTTCGGCTCAAATAAACATAATAATAACTTAGCAACGAGACATTAATTTAAAAAGGTTGAACATAACTTACAATGAGTATTAATCGCGTAGTGTTACACAGACAGAATTTCAACTTACAAACTTAAAACATTCGCTATTATAACCTTATTATTAACTTAATATTAAAATTATAATTAAAATATAAATATATATATATATATATATATATATATATATATATATATATATATATATATATATATATATTGAGAGAGGGTGAGTATCAGTTGATCACGGTGTACCCAATTCGTCCGAAAATTGCTGAATTTATAGATGTGGCCAGGTACTTCACTCCATGCGATTGCATGGGAATAAGGCCTCCAGGCCATGCGATCACATGGCCTACTTTTCCAGCATCAAATGCTTCCAAAATGTGGGCGGCTCTTGATTTATTTATTATATAATATAATATATATAGTTTTATATAATTATATATATATTATATTATATTCTTGTGCATCGTTGACTTGTAATTTTAGGCCCGTTGCGTCGCATAGTTGGTTCATGTCCCGGTTCTGGATTTTCGAACGTCCTTTCGTACGATTTAATATCTTGTACTTTGCGATAAGCGGCTTGTACTCTTGTAGGTTTTAGATGTTTCTCACCAATAATTTGAACCACTTGGATTGTATCTTGTACATTTGAGCTTTTTGGTCATTTGCGTCTTCAAATCGTCGAATCTGTCTTTTGTCTTCACCTTTTAATATTTAAACGAATATCACTTGTAAATAGAACAATTGCAACTAAAAGCTTGTCTTTCTTGAAGGATAATGCTATGAAATATATGTTCATTTTTAGCATTATCAAAGAGCCAATTTGTATAGTTGATCGTAAGATAACTAAGTTGAGAAAGAAACAGATTCCGATGGTGTTGATTTAGTGGAAGCATAGTTTGGGATCGAATCTTACGTGGGAGACAGAAGAGTTGATGAAGACTCGTTACCCTCATTTGTTTGACCAAGACAAGATTCCGAGGACGGAATTTCTTTAAGGGGGTGGATTTGTAACAGACTGGAACCTGGGTTAGTTGTAACTGGACTATTTTGCCCTTAGAATTTTATTATGTGTTTTATATGCTTTTATTTTAATTATGTGAATAGTGTTATTTTATTATTTGGTTAAGACCAGTTTGTGATAAGGGTCACATGACAGGTTTGTTTATTTAATTTGGACTCCGTTAGGGCCGCCTAACAAGGTACGAAAGATTTTAGATAACTGATAAATAACCGTGTGTTGTGGGGTATGGGTTTTAACCCAAATAAGTGGGTATTACTTTCCCCATTTCCACATTTCTAGACTTTTCCTCAAAATCACTCCCGTGCCTACTTTCTTCACCTCTTGAACCCTAATTCTCCAAATCTCAATTTGAAGTTTGATTTGTGTTAGAAATCGATTCTTTGTGTTATACTGATTCAAACAAGGTAATAATCACCCATTTTCATTACCTAAATTTGTGTCAAATTGGGTTTGAAGTTAGGTTTTTTGTCAAAGTGGGTTTTGATGTCAAATTGGTGCAATTTGTTGTTGTTTTGATGTAATATTTGTGGGTTTATGTTCCAAAAGGTTTTATAAACAAGATGTGATAAGTTTTGAGTTCGAAAATGAGTATATGGTCGAGATTTGGTATTTTTGGCTCAAACCCATCACATTTCCAATTTCAGCAGCTCAAGAACACACTCGGTAGTGTGTCTTTTGGAAGTGGGCCGTGTGTGTACACACTCGGTCGAGTGTCTTTTGAATTGGGCCGTGTGTCTACACATTCGGTAGTGTGTCTTTTGAAAAGACATTCGGTCGAGTGTCTCTACTCATTTGGCCGTGTGTCTACACACTCGACCGAATGTCTATGACACACACTATCGAGTTGGGTAGTGTGTCTTTTCAGCATTTTGAGAAATTTGTTTTGATCATAACTTTCAAACCGTAACTCCGTTTTTGATGAATCAAATATCGTTGGAATTGTATTGAAGAGTAATTTTCAATGATGAACTTTTAAGAAGCTGGATCAAACTGTTTTTGGGGCGGGAAAATAGTTTTTGGCGTGTATGTCCCGTTTTCCACGTACTTGTTTGACAATAGTGAATGGAGTTACGTTGTGGACTTGTGAAATGATGTTATGACCTAGTTTATAGTATGATTTGATTATACTATTGATTGAGATATGTATATTAACTTCGTTTGTGTTGTTCTCAGGTGATAAGAACAAGGAAGAAGCTCAGAAGTAAGATAACTGAGCTGTAGCTGGTAATCGGTGAGTGGGTCTATCTTCGGATAGTGTTTAAGTAGCATGCCATGCTACTGTGATTTATTCTTTTACCATTCTTTAAATTAGTGATATTGCCATGTTTAAATAAGGATTGTCATGCTACTTAGATGATTGCATGCTGACTGTGATTATGTGATATTATGTGTGCACTGTGTTTGGCACCAGCCAGGCCAGAGGAGGCTGGGGACTCGTAACCGGGCCTGAGGAGGTTAGAGTTCGTATGAGTTCAACCGGGCCTGAGGAGGTTGGGTCCAGGGACTACCGATTGTGGAGTATAGTATTGAATGACGCATCCCCTGCGTCCTGATAACTATGTTGTGAATCGTGTAGCAAGGACTATCGGTAGACTCTAGCCCGATCAGCTAGGAGTCGTGTACTCGTACAAGCCGCCGGTCCTCGTATTGTCTTTATGTTGTATGCTAGTTGGTTGTTAGCATGTTAGTGATATTGTTCGCTTATGTGGTGCTTATGCGATATCTGTTAGATATATTCCATTCACTTAGCGTTATGCTAATCCCCCACATTTCCACCCTTGTAGGTTTAGGTACTGCTAGTTTGGACGGGTGCTAGTATTGAAGACATGTTTGACGTGTGAACTCTGATGTGAACTTTTGTAACATGTATTTTGTAATAAGTAACACCGTCGTGTAAACTTAAACTTAATTATGTGGATTTCTGCTATGATATATTTAATGTTGTGATTTTAATATAAAAGTCTTCCGTTGTGTTTAAAAAAATGGCCGGTGTTACACTATCTAAACAATTTAAACAATATTAGTAGATGAATTAACATGAGTTTGATAAGCAGAGCTTTTTAATTTTATTTGTGCTATCCAATGGAAAACTTTTTACAATCCAATAATAAAGATAAACAGAACCGCTTTAAAAATGTTTAATAATTTTAATTTGATTTTTCATATATCTAAAGTTCATTAAGTAATACATATAGTTCCATAATATCTTTAGCTCCATTACAGCAAATATGTTTGCAAAAACCCGCAAATTTTGCGGGTCTTAAGCTAGTCTTTATTATATTTAATGTTTTAAATCCATATATATATATATATATATATATATATATATATATATATATATATATATATATACACACACACACACACACACATACATGCACACGATTTGCATGCATGCATGCAACACTTCCTTTTCTTTTTTCTTTTTTTCACAATCATATTCATAATCATATTCATTATTCTTACTAATATTCATAACTATATCATTAATCAATCTTCTTATTATTAATACTTACAACACCAATCTTTTATTCATAATTTCTCATGATCATTAACATATAGTTTAAAGAATTTAACAAATATTAAGTATTGTTAATTTAGAGTTTTGGGATACCTTAAAAGAGGTTCTAGGCAAGCATGGCAGCTTTGATGGTGCCAAAATCGAACAGCAGCAAGGGCAGAAACAGGAGCACAATAATGATCAAAGATGGAGGTTTTGGGTGGCTTTTGGGCGGCGGACAGCAACCAAAAAAATGCAGCAGCAGGGTGGTAATTTGGGTTGTTTTGGGTGGGTTTTATCACGCAGAAAAACAGCAGAAGAGGGGTGTTCAATGGCGGTTTACAGCAGCAGCAGAAGGCTTCGGTTTAGGGTCAAAAACAACAGCAAAAAAGCTGCTGTTGGTGGCGGTTTGGGCTGCTAAAAGTAGCAGCTAGGTGGCGGTGGTGATGGCTGCAGAAAACAGCAGCTAGCAGCGACGGTGGTTGGGATTTTTGGGCGGCCGAATGGTGGTGGGGTGGTGTATGTGATTACTGAACAAAAGAGAGAAGATGAGGAAAGTTGGAGTGTTTTTATGAGGTGAATTTGTGAATGAAAACTATGAGCTAGAGGGTCCTTTTTATAGTGCATTAACTATAGTTGTGATAAAGATCAAATTGCTCAAGATGAAGAAGAGATTAGGATTAGTGAGTTGTGATTAGATTAGGACTCCTCATTTGATTTAGATTAGGATTACACTTTGCTATTTATCTCTTAATTTTATTTTATTTTATCCACCTAGCCGATTTTTCTTTTTATTTATATTTTTTTCGGCATATTAATATTTATATATTTTATTTTATTTTATTTTATTTTTTATATGAAACATTTATTTTATTTAATTAAACAACATTTATATAGGATAAGTATTATTAATTCTTTTTAATTTAGTCCATAACTTTTATATAGTTTTATTTGTTTTTCAAATGTTTTATTGTTTATATAAATGTCACATTCATTAATTACCTATAGTTTAATAATTATAATATCACATAAATGTATAAACTTTAATTAACGGAGAGTGTCGACTAAAAGTTTACTATTTGGTCGACGTTTTGTTAAATAAAGTTTAAAAGCAAACAATACCCTAATGGCAATATAGTAAATCTAGAAGAGGAAAAGTGAGGGTCGTTATACCCATCTAAACAAGGACAACAACTATAACCAACCCAATTTCATGTCAAGCGAAGTTCGTTGCTTTATTACATTCTTTCCCGCCATAAACTTGGTTATTTCCTATTTATCAGATTCAACATCGCTCAGTTCATCCACTAAGTTATACTGATCACTATTTAGAGTTCTGAACGAATTCTGAATCTTCATTTGTGGACCCTTACTTGTCCAAACTTTCTTCCTACTTTTATCCACCGATACAACCTTCAAAACGTCATTATTAGTAACACTTTGGGACACATTCTTCATGGGCTTGTAGACCAATTTTTTCTTTCTGTTTCCCACATTAAACCCATCTAGCTGCCTTCTCGTTTGGTCGTGACCCGACTTCCTTTTTTTATTGAACTGGTTGAAAGCCATCACTCTTCACTATTTTCGTGACCATTGGAGGAGTAATATGCTTTGTATAATGCGCATCCTAGTGGCCAAAAACTTTGCATACCGAGCAGCATGGAGGTTTCCATTCATACTCTAAAGTGATCGCATCCACCGTGCTTTCTTCTCCATAAATTCCAGGAGTTGCTACACAGAGCTTCGACTTCAATTCATGCTCTGCCATTATTTTAATCATTGCACGTGCATAGTTTGGTCGACTCCATGCCTCGATACACATGGTACTAGTATAAGAATCCAACATAATAGAATTTCCAAACTTCAGTTATATAACCTATTAATGGAACGCCATGAATCCATGGGCGAAGCCAGAAATTCGTATCACTGGTGTCACAATTTTTTTTTCCGTTCTAAATTTTAACTCTTAAGCATGATTGCTTGATATGTATTTAGTTTCTAACGACCCGTCCTAATCCATCCGGACGAAGTCCATATCGATTATAAACGATTCACAATAGTTGATTACATCACGAGGTACTTGACCTCTATATGATACATTTTACAAACATTGCATTCGTTTTTGAAAAGACAATCTTTCATTACATCGAAAGTTGACGGCATGCATACCATTTCATAATATATATCTAACTATAATTGACTTAATATTAATCTTGATGAACTCAACAACTCAAATGCAACGTCTTTTGAAATATGTCATGAATGACTCCAAGTAATATCTCTAAGATGAGCAAATGCACAGCCGAAGATTTCTTTCATACCTGAGAATAAACATGCTTTCAAGTGTCAACCAAAAGGTTGGTGAGTTCATTAGTTTATCATAAACATTCATTTCCATCATTTTAATAGACCACAAGATTTTCATTTTTCCATAAATATACATCTCATATCAGGCATTACGCAAACTGCGTAGAGATAAAAATCATTCATATGGTGAACGCTTGATAACCGAACTAACAGGATGCATATAGAATATCCCCATCATTCCGGGACTCTCATCGAACATGATAATCGAAGTACTAAAGCATTCGTAACCTGAATGGGATATGTCAAGGTCCATAGATCTATCTTTAGGATTCGCGTCAATTAGGGCCATTTCCCTAATTCTTAGGCTACCAAGCTAAAAAGGGGCATATTCGATTCGATAATCCAACCATAGAATGTAGTTTCGATTACTTTTGTCTATTTCGTAAAACATTTATAAAAGCAGCGCATGTATTCTCAGTCCCAAAAATATATGTTGCAAAAGCATTTAAAAGGGGAGCAAATGAAACTCACTATACTGTATTTTGTAGTAAAAATACATATGACGGCATTGAATAACTGATCAATGTAGGGTTGTCCTCGGATTCACGAACCTATATCATTTGTATATTTGTTAATATACATAGTTTTACTTGAACAAATATATATATAAATTTATTAGTTATATCCTTTTTATATTAATAATATTTATATGTTTTATATATTCATTTTATATATAAATATATTAATTGTTGTTATGTCATATATATTAAACATATCATTTGTATATCAATAATAGTAGTTATATTAATACCAGAATAATATTAATAGTGGTAAAAAGATAATAATTATGATACTTAGTATTATTAATAAGATAATAATGTTAATAATTCTATTAATGATAATATTGGTAATACTACTAAAATGGTAAGTTTAATAATTTTAGTAATACTTATAATAGTACTAATGATAATATTAATAATAATATTACTTACTAATAATACTAGTAATGAATATGATGTTAGTAATAACGATAATAATATTATTAGTCATAATTGTGATTTTTAATTGTGTTAATACTAAATGCTAACTTTTATTAATAGTAATGATAATAGTAATAATAACAATCTTATTACTAATGAAAATATTAATAATAATATTACATAGTGATATTAATAGTAAGTGTAAAAATATTGGTTATACAATAATAATAATAATAATAATAATCCTAATCGTAATTATAATACTTATACCAATACTATTAATGTCATTAACAATTAACAATGCCTACTAATGTTACTTAATTAACAAAAAGGATAATAACATTAACTATAGCATTTATTTTACCATAATAATAATAATAATAATAACAATAATAATAATGATAATAATAATAATAAATAAAATTGAGAAAACTACCTCACAAAGAAAATGTTCCAAAAAAAGGTGCCATCGCCCGGACTCGAACCCTTGACCTCTCGAAAACCCGTCAACATTCTAAACCAGCAGAGCTGGTCTGTCTTTCTATTGTAATTAGAATCCACTCATATTTAACCCGTATTATTTTTACTCCTAATATCATCTTCTTCATCAAAAAAAAAAAAAAAAAAAAAACCTATCGATCCAGAAATCTAATTACATTTTCGCAGCAACAAAATAAATTCGCATTTAAATTCAGCAGTTTCAATTATAAACAATAAGTGGTCGATTGGTTTTAAAAAAAAATGAAAATGTTTATCCACCATTCTTGCTGTGTACCGTCGATAACCATAAACCCATCCAAAATTTGATTCGATTATATAGACGTTTTTAGACTAAAGTTTGTTCATGAAAATGATTTTAAATCATACATATAAAGTTTCTGAATCCTTAATTGGATCTAAAACATCACAGCAAAAACGAATTTCGCAAAATACAATTTTCTTGACTTTTGAACTTAAAACTTTGACTCCAAAATTCACGATGAATATAAAGGGTTAGAATCTGAAAACTTACAAACAGTTTAAGTGGATGATTCCTAACATAATTGCAATTCTAGTTTCTTTGAAGATTGATTCGTTAATCGAAAGAAAAAAAAAATATAATAGCTTGAACAGAGGTGTTCTTGCTCCCATTTTCTGCTTAAACTATGATAAATGATAATGGGCTGTGAGTAGTTGTATCAATAATACAAATTTATCAATTCACTTATTGAAGAAAAGAAAAGTCAACCAGGTATCACAAGGTTAATAGCCTCAGTACGATCGATTGAGATGTTTTCTCACTTTAGGAGACAAGAACAAAAAAAATTAGATATAGGCTGATTGAAATTAGAACTAAATCTAATTCTTTAAACAATATTACGTATATATCTATTTATATATATATATATATATATATATATATATATATATATATATATATATATATATATATATATATATATCTATATACTGTAATTAGATAATTATATATCTGCATATAACTAACTGTATTTATATCCTTATTTGTATATCCCTTTTATTTATGTATTTATATTTATAGATTATAATTAATCTTATTAATAATAATATAATAATAATAATAATAATATTACTAATGATAATGATAATAATTATTATAAAATGTATAACAATAATATTACTAATAACACTAATACTGATTATAATAATACTAATATTACTAATAATAACCATAACATTAATAATAATGATATTATATCAAGTTCGTATCTAGAGATTTTATATCTAAATAACACTAGTCTTGATATTAATATCGAAACTATATTTTTACTTGTAATTACATTTAATAATTATTATAATGTAATAATTCTTAATAACAATCAAATATATTTATATAAATCCATTTTAAATTATACTTAATTATTTTCTATTTTAATTTACATATTAAATTCTAACGTTTATATTTTATAGTTTCAATTTATAATATATACATACATTTACATATGTATGTACATATTTATTTACAAACACTTGTTCGTGAATCGTCGGGAATGGTCAAAAGGGAAAATGCGTTCATGTAACTGTTTCAAAGTTTTCGAGACTTAACATTACAGACTTTGCTTATCGTGTCGGAAATATTTAAAGATTAAGTTTAAATTTAGTCGGAAATTCCCGGGTCATCACAGTACCTACCCGTTAAAGAAATTTTGTACCGAAATTTGAGTGAGGTGGTCATGGCTAATAATAAAATTGTTTTCATGACGAATATGAATTGATAAATGGAGTTTTATCGTCATTGAGTAATATGGATAAAACAATTTGATTATTCGAAGAGTACGAATGAAGCGATCACAAAAGAGCGAAATGAGGAATTTAAGATTCGTCTTACTTTTGACGTAGTAACGTTTGAATTTAGAAAATAAGGTGCGTCTTAACTTTCAACGTTGTCTTGGTTGAATTCTGGAATTCAAGGGATTTAAAAGAAAAATCTTGGAAATCTATAAGATCTGATTCTTCGGCGAATAAAGAAATCAGAATATCTCTAATTAAATGCGGAGATCTGCCTTGATTACTCTGTTTGGTATTTCTATTATAAATTTACCTTTTCCGTTCCATTAGTTTTCACCACTTCTATACTCAATTCCTAAATTCAAAAGATTGTGAACATGCTTAATCCAGTTCTAATCCTTGTCCTTATTCTTACTATCACAACAATCATTCTCCTTTTCCAACTTCCACCAGAGGAATCTGCTTACTTCTACTTTGCCCTTGGGGTTATAGTGCTTTTAATTCTCCCATGTCTTTATGTTGCGATAAACATTGACATACACGGTTTGTAATTTATATGTTGTTATCAGGTTTTATATTTTCCTTTATATTTCGATATCCCTGCTTCTGTCTTCCATAATCATTGTTATCTCTAGTTAATGCTCTCTTTTATTTGCTGCGATTTATACCCCAATTTCTGTTTCGGAGCCTTGTCCCTCCGTTTCTTCTTCTTACTATTAAGCACCGCTTGTAATGTTCTAGAAGTCGCAGATATAAGTTTTAGAATGAACATTGTTAATGTTCTAGGAAGGGATTGGTATTGGCGCGATCTTGATTCGTTAAATTACCAGAATACCCTGGAAAAGACCGAATCATGAAGAAATATTTGCTTGATATTTTAGAGGTTAAATAGAATACAAGAGTCGTGTAACATGGCACATGATGACGTTATGATCTGTGAATCATCACGTTCCATTTAGAAACTCATCATGACTTACTGTAATATAATCACGTTGATTAAGTGTCATTATATTATACTAACTCATGCATCAGTTCCCAACATTACTTCAATAACATTCATATTTTAAGCACGAAAGTTTACAGAATATAGAAACTAACAGTTTCTATATGATGTAACACTGATAGCACGAAGAGATTAATGATTTCAGATAAGAATAGTTATAAAAATATCTTCGGAAATATGGAAGATATTTATAATGAAAGATACGATGATATCTTAGAATTTCTAATATCGATGGATGATGAAGAAGATTTGTCCGTAAAGGTTTAGAATCAGAAGCAAGGTATTCGTTAATGACTTCAGCAAATACTGAATCATTTGGATTCTTTGAAGGCAGATTTAGTCTTTGTGATTTGTCCACAGCCTCCTTCATGATTTGCTCAATCTGTTTTTTAGTTCCAACTTTTCTGAGCTTTGCCAACATACTATTCTTTATTATCAAACTTCTGATCATAATTTCAGCCCTTACCACTTCATTAGTCTTTTTCAAAACTTCATAGTACTGATTCGTAGGCTGGGTGTTTTTCAGAAACTTCACATTCGATGTATGGAGTTTTAGGAGATAGACGTTACATGTATGTATATATAACTGTTGAAGTAGAAACGCTGCAAGATTTCAGAATACTGATTGCTGATTCCCGGTAATTGGTATGGCAATTCTTGGTACAAGATGCGTATGAGTATATAATAGGGTTTTAATGAATAATTATAATGATTTTTCGGAGAGGCTAAAGTCAAAGGTAATGGAGTTGTTGGTACATCTGTTGGTAATGTGGTGGAACATAAAAGGTTCCCCGGTAACAATGATGAAGGGCAAACTTATATCAAAGTTATAATAAGGCTTATTTGAATGAAAGTCGAAGTTGACTTGCTGGAGCTGTGACAAAACTGACTATCTCAATCAGGAGTTGCAAAGTTATTTTCAGTAATAATAACACTAAAGGAATTAGCACAGCTATGTGTTAAACGTTTACTCAGGTTCCGAGTGTTTTTCAGGTGCAACACTATATGCATAAATCTTTTCTTCCGTAAATGAAGTGCGGTTGGTTCATTCTCTCGATTGAGGTGTTTTCAAGAATTACGAAAGATTTGAACGCAGATTGTAATTGTCAAGATACAAATGAGGTTTAAGATGAAATCAAGTGGCAAACTTGAAGAATTGTTTAGTTTCATATGTTATAATCAATATTTTAATTCATTTTCATTATCCAATGTTATTAGTCCACAGTCGATAGTCCACAGTAACAGTCCAATAATTCATATATAGTTTAATTTATAATATTCGAATTAATTAATACGTATCGTGACCCGTATACGTCTCAGACTTGATCACAACTCAAAGTATATATATTATTGTAGAATCAACCTCAACCCTGTATAGAGAACTCGATCATTACTGCATATAGAGTGTCTATGGTTATTCCAAATAATATATATATATATGCGTCGATATGATATGTCAAAACCTTGTATACGTGTCCCGATATTTAAAGTGCGTAAAATAAATACAGAAATTAAATGACGATAAATAAAATTGCGAGAATGTAAATTGCGATAATTAAATTACGATAAATAAAATGTAATCAGTTAGCTAGGAACAATTAGCTAGGAACAGTTAGCGTGGATTCTTAACAAAATTTCTCATAGTTAATTTGTTTGTTTTTAACAAATTTTATTTAGTCAAATGTTTTCTTCATTATGCCACTTGTTGAATTCTAATAAATCAAAATCCCAATATGAAATTGGATGAATATGGTTATTCTGTGGTGAACGAAATTGTATATCGGTGGATGTAAGTAAATGACTATTGAATCTGATTCGAAGAATGTACAGTGTAACTTATTAATGTGAAATCTAAATATTCCTCGGGTATTACCTACCCGTTAAAATATTTTCATCATTAACAGTTTGTACAAAAGAATTTTTAATTAAAATCGTTATGAAAAAATATATATACATATATTTTTTTTTCTTCAGATGTAATCATGGATTTAATGAGTTAATATGATATTAAACTCATTTGATTTACGGTTACAACTAGAGTACATAATCTCTAAAATATTAGAAATTATATAATCGTCATGTAGAACGAAGATAAACGATGTAGAAGGATTCGTAGAACGATGATTATGCTCGAGGTACAAAATGAGATGTTGAGGCGTGTGATGTGGAAACTTGGGTTGTTGGTGGTACTGGTGTTGCCGGTGCTGTTGTTGAAGCTGGTAAACGTTGGTGCCGGTGATGTTGCTGAAGTTGATAAATTTTGCACCATATTCTCCATATTGATTACTCGAGCGCGAAGTTCGTTGACTTCTTATATTATTCCGGGATGATTGTCGATCGGAACGAGCGGATGAATAAGATCTTAAATTTTATATAGAATATAATCGTGGCGAGATATTCTGGAAATGAGAGAGAAAATAGTATCATGAACAGGTTCGCGGGTAAGTGCTTCAGGTTCTTCACCAAGAGTGCAGGTTGGTGAGTGGAAAGGGTCGCCTTCTTCTCGTCTCCATTGATTTAGTCGACTACGAAACTATCAGATGAATTGGGGATGGCTGATTGGTTAATTCATTCCGGTGACACTGCTTTCGGAGCTCGAGGAAAACTCTATGTCGGAATAGCTTTCAGAATAACTATCGGAATAGTTATTGGAATCTAAGGGACTCGAACTGGTTGAGGGACTCACCTCGTATGATCAGATGAAGAATTTTCGATAAGGAATAGAATAGGATGTAGATTAGTACCCTTCAATACATAATTTACATATGCATATATAATACTAAAATCCCATAAGTTACGGAGGAATCTACGGAAGCTGTCAGGCAAAGGTAACAATAACAGATACGCTAAGATATGAATTTATCTATACACTGTCTATGCAATAGAGGCAGTAAGACGTGTTTAGACTTTAAGGATGATAAGCAAATAATTTTCGACAATAATTATAAGCAAAAATTTTGACATGCAGACACGGTTGAAGTCCAGACTCACTAATGCATCCTAACGACTTATCAGTTATACACACTAATGCAGACCTGGTTCGCTAAGACCACCGCTCTGATACCAACTCTAACGACCCATCCTAATCCATCCGGACGAAGTCCATATCGATTATAAACAATTCACAATAGTTGATTACATTGCGAGGTACTTGACCTCTATATGATACATTTTACAAACATTGCATTCGTTTTTGAAAAGACAATCTTTCATTACATCGAAAGTTGACGGCATGCATACCATTTCATAATATATATCTAACTATAATTGACTTAATATTAATCTTGATGACCTCAACAACTCGAATGCAACGTATTTTGAAATATGTCATGAATGACTCCAAGTAATATCTCTAAGATGAGCAAATGCACAGCGGAAGATTTCTTTCATACCGGAGAATAAACATGCTTTCAAGTGTCAACCAAAAGGTTGGTGAATTCATTAGTTTATCATAAACATTCATTTCCATCATTTTAATAGACCACAAGATTTTCATTTTCCCATAAATATACATCTCATATCAGGCATTTCGCAAACTGCATAGAGATAAAAATCATTCATATGGTGAACGCTTGATAACCGAACTAACAGGATGCATATAGAATATCTCCATCATTCCGGGACTCTCATCGGACATGATAATCGAAGTACTAAAGCATTCGTAACCCGAATAGGATATGTCAAGGTCCATAGATCTATCTTTAGGATTCGCATCAATTAGGGGTCATTTCCCTAATTCTTAGGCTACCAAGCTAAAAAGGGGCATATTCGATTCGATAATCCAACCATAGAATGTAGTTTCGATTACTTGTGTCTATTTCGTAAAACATTTATAAAAGCAGCGCATGTATTCTCAGTCCCAAAAATATATGTTGCAAAAGCATTTAAAAAGGGAGCAAATGAAACTCACTATACTGTATTTTGTAGTAAAAATACATATGACGGCATTGAATAACTGATCACGAACCTATATCATTTGTATATTTGTTAATATACATAGTTGTACTTGAACAAATATATATATAAATTTATTAGTTATATCATTTTTATATTAATAATATTTATATGTTTTATATATTCATTTTGTATATAAATATATTAATTGTTGTTATGTCATATATATTAAACATATCATTTGTATATCAATAATAGTAGTTATATTAATACCAGAATAATCTTAATAGTGGTAAAAAGATAATAATTATGATACTTAGTATTATTAATAAGATAATAATGTTAATAATTCTATTAATGATAATATTGGTAATACTACTAAAATGTTAAGTTTAATAATTTTAGTAATACTTATAATAGTACTAATGATAATATTAATAATAATATTACTTACTAATAATACTAGTAATGAATATGATGTTAGTAATAACGATAATAATATTATTAGTCATAATTGTGATTTTTAATTGTGTTAATACTAAATGCTAACTTTTATTAATAGTAATGATAATAGTAATAATAACAATCTTATTACTAATGAAAATATTAATAATAATATTACATAGTGATATTACTAGTAAGTGTAAAAATATTGGTTATACAATAATATTAATAATAATAATAATCCTAATCGTAATTATAATACTTATACCAATACTATTAATGTCATTAACAATTAACAATACCTACTAATGTTACTTAATTAACAAAAGGGATAATAACATTAACTATAGCATTTATGTTACCATAATAATAATAATAACAATAATAATGATAATAATAATAATAATAAATAAAATTGAGAAAACTACCTCACAAAGAAAATGTTCCAAAAAAAGGTGCCATCGCCCGGACTCGAACCCTTGACCTCTCGAAAACCCGTCAACATTCTAAACCAGCAGAGCTGGTCTGTCTTTCTGTTGTAATTACGAATCCACTCATATTTAACCCGTATTATTTTTACTCCTAATATCATCTTCTTCATCAAAAAAAAAAAAAAAAACCTATCGATCCAGAAATCTAATAACATTTTCGCAGCAACAAAATAAATTCGCATTTAAATTCAGCAGTTTCAATTATAAACAATAAGTGATCGATTGGTTTTTTAAAAAAAAATTGAAAATGTTTATCCACCATTCTTGTTGTGTACCGTCGATAACCATAAACCCATCCAAACTTTGATTCGATTATATAGACGTTTTTAGACTAAAGTTTGTTCATGAAAATGATTTTAAATCATACATATAAAGTTTCTGAATCCTTAATTGGATCTAAAACATCACAGCAAAAACGAATTTCGCAAAATACAATTTTCTTGACTTTTGAACTTAAAACTTTGACTCCAAAATTCACGATGAATATAAAGGGTTAGAATCTGAAAACTTACAAACAGTTTAAGTGGATGATTCCTAACATAATTGCAATTCTAGTTTCTTTGAAGATTGATTCGTTAATCGAAATAAAAAAAATATAATAGCTTGAACAGAGGTGTTCTTGCTCCCATTTTCTGCTTAAACTATGATAAATGATAATGGGCTGTGAGTAGTTGTATCAATAATACAAATTTATCAATTCACTTATTGAAGAAAAGAAAAGTCGACCAGGTATCACAAGGTTAATAGCCTCAGTACGATCGATTGAGATGTTTTCTCACTTTAGGAGACAAGAACAAAAAAAATTAGATATAGGCTGATTGAAATTAGAACTAAATCTGATTCTTTAAACAATATTACGTATATATCTATTTATATATATATATCTATATACTGCAATTAGATAATTATATATCTGTATATAACTAACTGTATTTATATCCTTATTTATATATCCCTTTTATTTATGTATTTATATTTATAGATTATAATTAATCTTATTAATAATAATATAATAATAATATTACTAATGATAATGATAATAATTATTATAAAATGTATAACAATAATATTACTAATAACACTAATACTGATTATAATAATACTAATATGAAAGGACCCGTTCATATACATTATAAACGATTCACAATAGTTGATTACATTGCGAGGTATTTGACCTCTATATGATACATTTTACAAACATTGCATTCGTTTTTAAAAGACAAACTTTCTTTACATTAAAAGTTGACGGCATGCACACCATTTCATAATACATCCAACTATAATTGGCTTAATATTAATCTTGATGAACTCAACGACTCGAATGCAACGTCTTTCAAAGTATGTCATGAATGACTCCAGGTAATATCCTTAAAATGAGCTAATGCACAGCGGAAGATTTCTTTAATACCTGAGAATAAATATGCTTTAAAGTGTCAACCAAAAGGTTGGTGAGTTCATTAGTTTATCATAATCAATAATTTCCGTAATAGTAATAGACCACAAGATTTCAGTTTCCATAAATATCCGTACACTCGCAAGTGTTTAAAAGTATTCTATAAGTTGTAGGCACCCGGTAACAAGCCTTAACGTTCATGTTTTACCCTCTGAAGTACACCAGATCAGGTGTGTTTAAAATAACCTCGAAGTACTAAAGCATCCCATAGTCGGGATGGGGTTTGTCAGGCCCAATAGATCTATCTTTAGGATTCGCGCCTACCGTACATAGACAAGTAGTTTAATGTTACCAAGCTAAGGGTATATTTCTGGTTTAAATCCACATAGAATTAGTTTTAGTACTTGTGCCTACTTCGTAAAACATTTATAAAACAGCGCATGTATTCTCAGCCCAAAAATATATATTGCAAAAGCAATTAAAAAGGGAGCAAATGAAACTCACAATACTGTATTTCGTAGTAAAAATACATATAACGTCATTTAACAAGTGCAAGGTTGGCCTCGGATTCACGAACGTATCAATATTGAGATTCAATATTGCAGAAAAGTACGTAGACACAACGGAGATGATAAACACTAGATTGACCTCACGAGCATACCCATGAACCATACCCATCACCTCCATAGCTATAACCCATAATTTCCTTAGCTTCGACTCATTCAAAAAAAACTATTTTGAAATCACTCGGAGAGCACTCCGTCGTAATATTTTATGTATACTAATAATATCTTGAAATAATACAGAGCAAATATATATATATATAAATCGATTGAGAGAGTTTAGAGAAATATATTTTCAAGTTTCTATGAAATAATGAAACCTATTGAATTCTATTTATAATAGATTTTTGAATTATTAAAGTGAATTATTAAAGTATGAATTATTAAAGTGAATTATTAAAGTATGAATTATTAAAGTGAATTATTAAAGTATGAATTATTAAAGTGAATTATTAAAGTATGAATTATTAAAGTGAATTATTAAAGTATGAATTATTAAAGTGAATTATTAAAGTATGAATTATTTAAAGTGAATTATTAAAGTTAAAGTAAAGTAAAAGTAAAGTAAAGGTAAAGTTAAAGTATAGTAAAAGTATAAAAACTATGTATGTATAATACGCGTATAAATATATATAATATTAATTTAAATCGTTATATATATTTAATGAAATAAAATATAAATAGCGTTATATTTATTATACTGGTTAAGTAATGAGTTGTCAAAAGTGATTCTAGATATTTATAAAAGTTATATACGTTTTAATAATAAAGTTCTTTTTAAACTGAAAACGTCTTTGTACGTTTGAAAATAGATTAATAGAATATTATAGAAACCAACTCTCCACTAAATTTTGTCTAACTTTCGTAAATGACACCTTTTGTTTTTATTTATAAATAGCTTTACAAATTATTCTGAATATCGTTAAGAGGAATAGATTTTCTCAAATCATAGTGGACCTCTCAACAGAGACTTGTAATCATAATTCAATGTTTCTGATAATTCAATCATTTAATATTTTTTTTTTAATTTCGTCGAAAATCATATTGAAACAAATACGTTCATGTAAAGTATCATATATCTAATACTTTGTTAATGTTTTCAGTTAATATTATATATTATATATACATATCTATATACTCATAATTGTTCATGAATCGTCGAACACGGTCAAAGGGTAATTGATTACATGAATGTAGTTCCAAACTTTTTGAGATTCAACATTACAAATTCTACTTATCGTGTCGGAAACATATAAAGGTTAAGTTTAAATTTGGTCGAAAATTTCCGGGTCGTCACAGTACCTACCCGTTAAAGAAATTTCGTCCCCGAAATTTGATAGAGGTCGTCATGACTAACAATGAGAATGTTATTATAACGATTATAGAGTTTTATCATGTTCAAGAAGAATGGATAAAATAATTCGATTTCTCGAAACGTGTGAGTGAAGTTATCGTAAATGAATGAAATAAGATAATAGTGATTCGTCGTATCTTTTGACGTCATCACGATTGATCTCCGAAAAGAAAATCTTTGTAATCTATATTGGATTTGATTATTCGGCGATTAAGGAAATTATGATCCTCTTCGAATTAATGCGATAATCCATTTTGATTTCTCTGTCGGATATTTCACTATAAATCCACCTCATTTGTTTTCTTACAACTCACACTTTCTCAACTCATATTTTAAAGTATTTGTTAATATGCTTCATCCAGTGCTGATTCTTGATATACTCCTCACTTTCATATCTGTCGCTCTTCTTTTTCATCTGCCTCCGGAAGAATCTATTTACTTCTACTATACTCTTGGTTTTATAGTGTTTTTAGTTCTCCCGTGTCTTTATATTGCTATATGCATCGATATATACGGTTTATAGTTTCTGGGTTGTTGTTGGTTTCATATCTTCCCTTATATTTCGATATCCCTGCTTCTGTCTTCTATAATCATTGTCATCCCCAATTAATGCTTTCTTTTATTTGCTGCGATTTATACCCCAATTTCTATTTCGGAGTTTTGTCCTTTCGTTTCTTCTTCTTGCGATTAAGCACCGCTTGTGATGGTCCAGAATTTGCATATATGAATTTTGGAATGAACATTGTTAATGTTCTAAGAAGGAAATTGTAATGGCACGATCTTGACTTGTCAAATTACTAGAATACCTTTGAAAAGGCCGAATCATCAAGAAATATTTTCTTGATATTTTAGAGGTTAAAGAGAATACAAGAGTCGTGTAACATAGCACATGATGACGTTATGATCTGTGAATCATCACGTTCCATTTAGAAACTCAGCATGACTTACTGTAATATAACCACGTTGATCAAGTGTCATTATATTATACTAGTTCATGCTTCAGTTCCCAACACTACTTCAAAAATATTCCTATTTTAAATTCGAAAGTTTCAGAATTTAGAAACTAAAATAGTTTCTTTTATGATGTAATACAGACAGCACGAAGAGGTAAATGATTTCAGATAAGAATAATTATGGAAATATCTTCAGAAATATGGAGGATATTTATAATGAAAGATACGATGATATCTTAGAATGTCTAATATCAGAGGATGATTAAGAATATTGTCCGTAAGGGTTTAGAGTCAGGAGCAAGGTATTCATTAATGACTTCAACAAGTACAGAATCATTTGGATTCTTTGAAGGCCGGTTCAGCCTTTGTGATTTGTCCACAGCCTCCTTCATATTTTGCTCAATCCGTTTTCCAGTTCCAAAGCTTCTCTTTTTCTGAGCTTTACCAATATACTATCCTTTATCATCCAACTTTTTACTGTTAAGGTCGTTTACAGTTTTTGCTGCTTCATCAATATTTTTCAAAATTTCGAGAACTGGTTCGCAGTTTAGGGTGTTTTTCAGAAATTTCTCATTAAAAGTATATAAGTCCAGAAGATAGACACATATAATTGTTGGCGTAGACATGCTGCGAGATTTCAAAATACTGATTGCTAATTTCCGATGATTCGTATGGCAATTCTCGTTACAAGATGCAGATGAGTAAATGATGGGGTTTTGATAAATATAAAGATTTTTCGGAAAGTCAAAGATCAATGAAGTTGTTAATAATTTTACTGCTAATGTGGCGAGATATGAAAGGTTCCCCGGAAATAATGATGAAAGGGTAATCAATATAATAAGGCTTATTCGATTGAACAATTGAAGTTGGTTTACTGGAGCTGTGACAAAACCGTCTATTTTTAGAAGGGATTGAAAAGTTATTTTAGCTAGTAAATGCCAAAAGGTCTGACATGGATACATGTTAAATTATGACTTTGGTTTTAAGAGTTTTTCAGGTACGTAACTGTGGATAACATGTGGTTGGATTATCATCTCGATTGTTCATTATTTGAAGTGTCTTCAGGTATTTCGAAGGGCTTGAACACAGATTATAATCGTTAATATACATACGATGTTCTAACACAGTTTTGAAGTTAAAGTATAGCTTTGAAAGATATAGGAATCTAAGAGTGATGATACTGGTTATATTTCGAATTGAATTATGCGATTTCAAAATCAGAATATGTAATTGAATTTGAATGAGTATGATTGTTTTGATTTATATGAAAGAATGGATATTGTTGTGAAAGTAGGGAGTATAGTTGATGATTGCTGAATCAGTTTCGAAAAATGTAATATATTAATTGTGAATTTATATATCTCTCGGGTATTACCTACCCGTTAAAAACAATTTCACAATTAATATTTTGTACAAAAGAAGTTTATTACAGTCTTTATGAAAATATATGTGTATATTTTCTTTAGATGTAATATAGATTTAATGAGTTAATATTAAATTAGACTCATTTGTTTTATGGTTGGAACTAGAATTGAGTAATCCCTAAAACTTTATAAATTGCATAAGTATTTCTTCAATAATATTGAAATTATGAATCATTACTTTGTTATTTGTTGGTTTTCGTGAAATTCTTGTGAACTTTGCAAGGTACGAATGATGTTATTTGAAAAGTTTCAAGTACATCGATGATGAAAGTGTAAAATCAAACATATATTCGAATAATACACTTGATTTATTATGAATTGGATTTTTATTGAATTGAGACAGAGATTGTAATTAACGATGGTTAAGTTGCGGACGAAGGACGTACATCATTGCATATTTGTAATATGAATTAACTGAGTAGTTAAGATTCACACATAATAGCTTAGTACGGGAAGATTTATCATGGTTTAAAAATTTATACAAATAAAATATACATATAAATCTTTCGATTGGAAATGAGTTAATACTTCATAACTCGTTGATACAATATATTTGTTGTTGATTCGTAATGATGTCCACAATGATTCTTGAACTGACAGAGTTTGTGATGTTACATGTGCTGTTGATTCTGACGATACTGACGGCACTGACTGTGTTGATGATGCTACAGTCCTGTTGATGCTGTTGGTAAAACAATTCTAGCTTGTAAATCGTACACCATTTTCGATCAAAGTTTCTACTCTACCCTCTCCATTCACTCATCCGATTTACGGTCAGAATTAAATAATCTCTAAGATTTTGGAGATTACATAACTGCCGCAGAGATATCTCTTCAATGAAGTTTATGAATTAATACTTCATTGTTTGTTGTTGTTGATATTCCTGGATATTTACAGGGCGTATGACGTTGATGTTTGAGATACAGATTGTGATGTTGCGGTGTGGGATGTGGATGTTGTTGGTGGTGGTGGTGATGGTACTGTTGGTGTTGCTGATGGTGGTACTGTTTATGCTGCTGGTGCTGCTGCTGGTGTTTGTAACCTTTGCACCATATTCTCCAAAGCCACTACCCGAGCGCGAAGCTCGTTGACTTCTTCTATTACACCGGGGTGATTGTCGGTTCGGACGAGCGGATAAATAAAATCTAGAATTTGGTGTAGTATGTAATCGTGACGAGATACTCTAGAAATAAGAGAGAAAATGGTGTTTCGGATAGGTTCGCCGGTAAGTGCTTCAGGTTCTTCGCCAAGAGGGCAATGTGGTGGATGGAAGGGATCACCTTCTTCTTGTCTCCAATGATTAAGGAGGCTACGAACCCATCCCCAATTCATCCAGAATAGATGATGACTAATTGGTTGATCCATTCCGGTCACACTGTTTTCGGAACTTGAGTGGGATTCCATTTCGAAATCCGAGGGACTGGAACTAATGACGAATTCCATTTCGTACGATTGAATAAAGAATTTTTTGACATGAAATGATTTTTCGGCTATCGGGTGGTATTCTAATTATATAGAGCAAAAGGTTTCGTAGATTACGTAGGAATTTACGGAATATGTCAGGCAAAGTTTACGGTAATAGATACGATAAGATATGATTTAGCAGATACGCTAAGATATGAATTTTGTCTATACACTATTCATGCAATCAATGCAGCAAGACGTGTCTAGACTAAGAATGATAAGCAGGTAATTTCCTAAGGATGGTAAGTAGATGATTTCCGACTAAAAATGATAAACAAAACTCTTGACATGCAGACACGGTCGAAGTCCAGACTCACTAATGCATCTTAACAACTATCAGTTAGACACACTAATGCAAGACCTGGTTCGCTAAGACCACCGCTCTGATACCAACTGAAAGGACCCGTTCATATACATTATAAACGATTCACAATAGTTGATTACATCGCGAGGTATTTGACCTCTATATGATACATTTTACAAACATTGCATTCATTTTTAAAAGACAAACTTTCTTTACATTAAAAGTTGACGGCATGCACACCATTTCATAATACATCCAACTATAATTGGCTTAATATTAATCTTGATGAACTCAACGACTCGAATACAACGTCTTTCAAAGTATGTCATGAATGACTCCAGGTAATATCCTTAAAATGAGCTAATGCACAGCAGAAGATTTCTTTAATACCTGAGAATAAACATGCTTTAAAGTGTCAACCAAAAGGTTGGTGAGTTCATTAATTTATCATAATCAATAATTTCCGTAATAGTAATAGACCACAAGATTTCAGTTTCCATAAATATCCGTACACTCGCAAGTGTTTAAAAGTATTCTATAAGTTGTAGGCACCCGGTAACAAGCCTTAACGTTCATGTTTTACCCTCTGAAGTACACCAGATCAGGTGTGTTTAAAATAACCTCGAAGTACTAAAGCATCCCATAGTCGAGATGGGGTTTGTCAGGCCCAATAGATCTATCTTTAGGATTCGCGCCTACCATACATAGACAAGTAGTTTAATGTTACCAAGCTAAGGGTATATTTCTGGTTTAAACCCACATAGAATTAGTTTTAGTACTTGTGCCTACTTCGTAAAACATTTATAAAACAGCGCATGTATTCTCAGCCCAAAAATATATATTGCAAAAGCAATTAAAAAGGGAGCAAATGAAACTCACAATACTGTATTTCGTAGTAAAAATACATATAACGTCATTTAACAAGTGCAAGGTTGGCCTCGGATTCACGAACGTATCAATATTGAGATTCAATATTGCAGAAAAGTACGTAGACACAACGGAGATGATAAACACTAGATTGACCTCACGAGCATACCCATGAACCATACCCATCACCTCCATAGCTATAACCCATAATTTCCTTAGCTTCGACTCATTCAAAAAAAACTATTTTGAAATCACTCGGAGAGCACTCCGTCGTAATATTTTATGTATACTAATAATATCTTGAAATAATACAGAGCAACTATATATATATATATATATATATATATATATATATATATATATATATATATATATATATATATATATATATATATATATATATATATATATATATATATATATAAATCGATTGAGAGAGTTTAGAGAAATATATTTTCAAGTTTCTATGAAATAATGAAACCTATTGAATTCTATTTATAATAGATTTTTGAATTATTAAAGTGAATTATTAAAGTATGAATTATTAAAGTGAATTATTAAAGTATGAATTATTAAAGTGAATTATTAAAGTATGAATTATTAAAGTGAATTATTAAAGTATGAATTATTAAAGTGAATTATTAAAGTATGAATTATTTAAAGTGAATTATTAAAGTTAAAGTAAAGTAAAAGTAAAGTAAAGGTAAAGTTAAAGTATAGTAAAAGTATAAAAACTATGTATGTATAATACGCGTATAAATATATATAATATTAATTTAAATCGTTATATATATTTAATAAAATAAAATATAAATAGCGTTATATTTATTATACTGGTTAAGTAATGAGTTGTCAAAAGTGATTCTAGATATTTATAAAAGTTATATACGTTTTAATAATAAAGTTCTTTTTAAACTGAAAACGTCTTTGTACGTTTGAAAATAGATTAATAGAATATTATAGAAACCAATTCTCCACTAATTTTTGTCTAACTTTCGTAAATGACACTTTTTGTTTTTATTTATAAATAGCTTTACAAATTATTCTGAATATCGTTAAGAGGAATAGATTTTCTCAAATCATAGTGGACCTCTCAACAGAGACTTGTAATCATAATTCAATGTTTCTGATAATTCAATCATTTAATATTTTTTTTTTAATTTCGTCGAAAATCATATTGAAACAAATACGTTCATGTAAAGTATCATATATCTAATACTTTGTTAATGTTTTCAGTTAATATTATATATTATATATACATATCTATATACTCATAATTGTTCGTGAATCGTCGAACACGGTCAAAGGGTAATTGATTACATGAATGTAGTTCCAAACTTTTTGAGATTCAACATTACAAATTCTACTTATCGTGTCGGAAACATATAAAGGTTAAGTTTAAATTTGGTCGAAAATTTCCGGGTCGTCACATAATATTACTAATATTAACCATAACATTAATAATAATGATATTATATCAATTTATATATATCAAGTTCGTATCTAGAGATTTTATATCTAAATAACACTAGTCTTGATATTAATATCGAAAGTAATAATAATATTATTCTAACAACTATATTTTTACTTTTAATTACATTTAATAATTATTATAATGTAATAATTCTTAATAACAATCATATATATTTATATAGATCCATTTTAAATTATACTTAATTATTTTCTATTTTAATTTACATATTAAATTCTAACATTTATATTTTATAGTTTCAATTTATAATATATACATACATTTACATATATATGTACATATTTATTTACAAATAATTGTTCGTGAATCGTCGGGAATGGTCAAAAGGGCAAATGCATTCATGTGACTGTTCCAAAGTTTTCGAGACTCAACATTACAGACTTTGCTTATCGTGTCGGAAATATTTAAAGATTAAGTTTAAATTTAGTCAGAAATTCTCGGGTCATCACATAGTTGTAGTTAAACAAGGGGTATGGTTTTACTGTGAATTACTATGCAAAACATATACGCATTATTACAAATTAAAATGGGAAAAATAATTATATTATATGGAGTATTACAAATTAAAATGGGAAAAGTCAAAACAAAACATATAGAATGTATGGCTCGAGCTCCTGACCACATGCTTCAAGTGGTGGCACTTAACCACTGATCTAGAAAGACATATATAATTTTACTGTGATTTACTATACATAACCTCAAGTTGACTGGTGGCATGTGCCACCATTACTCATCACGTGGCTCCGCCACTGCATGAATCTTAACCTTAGACGGGACCTTTGTCAAATCTTCTTTGGTTAAGGAGACATTCGCCTACCATTTATTGAGAATGATTAGAGCAGTTCTAAAAATCCAGAACCCATTCTCAATATTAATAACATCATGCATACCCTTTGCAGTAACAAACTTAAAGAAAAATAAACATTTAGAATTGGGTAAATTCCATAGAAAGGTAACATATTATACCAGTTTTCCTATTTTCGGTAACATATTTTATTTTCGAAAGTTAATCAAAAAGAGGGGTATCGTTAACTTTTGTTAACTTTCTCAGTTAAGTGTCAACCTTGCATAACATGTCAAGTCCTTTATCGACCAACGTTTTCAAATCGCGATTTCGAGGCACGCTTTCGACATGCGATTCCGACACACGTTTTTAAGGCATGTTTTTCGATGCTTGTTTGTCGATGCGCGTTTTCAAGGCTTTTTTTTCAATGAGTGGTTTTCCCATATAAAGTAATTCCCAAAGACATGATTGAAAATGGCAACATTTCGATACGCGTCGAAATTGTGCCTCGAGAACGCGCGTCGAATCGCAAGTTAAAAACGTGCCACGATCGACGCGCATTGAAAACGCACCTTAAAAAAAGTGTGTCGAAAAAGCGAGTTGAAAACGCGCCTCGAAAACGCAGGTTGGAAACGCGTGTCAGAATCGCGTGTCGATAACGTGCGTCAAAATCGCGATTTGAAAACGTTGGTCGGTAATGGACTTGACATGTTATGCAAAGTTGACACTTAACTGAGAAAATTAACAAAAGTTAACGACACCCCTCTTTTTGATTAACTTTTGTAAACGGACTCCTTTTTTATAACGAAATGAAATATATTACCGAAAATAGGAAAACTGGTATAATATGTTACCTTTTTATGAATTTTGCCCTTTAGAATTCATCTTTGTCTTCTCAGTTCCATATTTACCCAACACATTCATGACATAATTCTTCACAAAATGATGCACAACCCGTCTTCTCACGAAATAAACGTATTGTGTTACTATATCTATCTACAGCCTCCATAACAGACAAAATTAGCAATTTCACATCAACTCCCTCATTAAGTATATTCATATTTTTTAATAATCGAAAGTTGATCGTATTGTCATAGAAGTGTCCACTGGAGTTAGACCTAAACAAATTATAGCTATTAAACAACCCTACACTAATGATCGACCAACCTAATCGAGACAAAAAAAAAAGAACAGTAATGCGTTTAGATATGAACTTTCTGATTCCTGGTTGGTTTTGTTATTCTGATTATCTGTAAGTTTTTCACTCCTAAGGCTAACCCTATGTTCATCTACTCGGTCTTGATCATCATTCACCTTAGGATCCAATGATGGAAATATATAGTCGTGCACAACACCCTTCACCGGAGGATTATCATCAACTGCTTCAGGAACAACAGTAGGCAAACCAGTCATTACGCCGATTGTATGAACCAACTGATATGACTTCATAACGGAAGAATCAACAACTTGTTTAATCACGAGTTTGTTGATGTTTAACGAAGGAAAAACATTCGGATCCAACCACTCAATATCAACAAGTCTGTTGATGTTTAACGAAGAAAAAACATTCCTATCCAACTATTTTACGAGATTTAGACATAAATTCCCTCCAAATATTTGAAGGGTTAGTAAGAATAAAAAGTTAGGAGCTATTATATATATTTAAATATAAAATATAACATGATTAGTCAAATAAAAATAGATAATCCTAACCTGTAGTGTTTATTTCACATGTTTAATTTTGAAGAAAAAATGTTAAGGGAACTTCAAAAGGCATATGAAAATTTGAGAAGAAATGAAAGTAAACATATGTATTATATGAATTAATATTCTTTCATGACTTTTCCCTTAAATTGAAAGGATTATATTTCTTTTTTCTTCATTATTCTTCACTTCATTTCTTTTTTGTCTCTTTATAAAACTCGGCAAAAGTGTTGAAACAATCAAGCCCATAACCCATGGTTTTGCGATCGCGACGTTTTCAAGGGTTGGACCTCGCTATCGCGAGGTCCTTGTTATCTGTCTTTCGCGTTCGATTTTCTGATTTCTCGCGACGCAAAATAAGCTCGATATCTGGCTCGCGAATGGGAGATAATTCTCGCGAAAGGGAAGGTCCGAAAACTCGTTTTTGGCCCGAAAAATAACTTGAACTTATATTTTGATTCCGACTCAAACCGCGACCAATATTTCTGACTTTTAAGTACTAAAACAAATATAATCCACCCAAAACACCTCAAGAAACACCTTGACACAAAAGACGTTAATCTTTAACAACAATCCTCGATAAATCTTCAATAAAAGGCTCGAAACTAATACGAACGAGACTAATATTGCGATAGAAAATATGTTTCATTTGAGCAATATCAGGTATATTTGTGGTTAGCGAAGAGTTATGACATGTTTGTATTTAATTATGAGTCAATTATGATATAGTGAAATGATTTGATGCAATGGACCTAATGTGACAAAAATAAACTTAGTAAACGTGTTAATATAGGTTAAAAATAAACTTGGTAAAAGTTTGCTTAACCCTAAGCAATAATAATAATAATAATAATAATAATAATATTTCCTGTTAAATAAAAAACGAAAACGTGTAACCCCGTAACAATCAACGAATTTTAATTTTATCAAAAAAGGGTAATCTCATATCTCATCTCATTCTCATATATTTATACTCGACAAAAATAGGGCCAGGTTTTGCAAAGTGTGTAATTTGGGGATTAATCGATTTATCACAAAAATGAGTTCACAGAAAAAGAAAAATTTTCAAATCGAAGCTTTTAAACATCGTGTTGTTGTGGATCCAAAATACGCTGAAAAAACATGGAAGGTTCTAGAGCATGCGATTCATGAGATTTATAATCATAACGCTAGCGGCCTTAGTTTCGAAGAACTTTACAGGTTTTTGATCTTCCTATTTTTCTGATTTAGGTTAATTTTAATTCAATTCGTTTTGTAGTTTTTACACTTCGATGATTGAAAACCTAGATTTATGGTTCTGATTGTTTTTATGATTTTGTATATGTTGATTCAATGTTATTAAGCTGTATTTATTTCATGATTTGATTATATATGCCTAAATTTGAATGATGTTGTAGAGAAAATGATATTTGGTATCAGGATGAAGCTTGATTGTTTGTATATATACTACTAATATATATATATATATATATATATATATATATATATATATATATATATATATATATATATATATACTACTACTAACTTAGAATTTTTGGGGGGCAAAGGCCCCTTCCTGCTCAAAAGAAGCTCTGGCTGTGTTTGGTATTGAACTATATAGGGGTATTAGATATATGTATTTGAATGAGTACTAGTGCTTTAGCTATCGTGAATTTGGTAGGCTCGGGTAAGTGTATGTGTACATGTACTAATTGAAATGGCCAGATTCAGAGATGATTTCAGACGTTAAAATGTAAGATAATTTACCTGGCAGCGTTGTTTGTATGAAACTGAATGTATATTAAATTGTTTCAAATTTATTAATAGCATAGTAGATATAGATATTAAATATTAAAGTTAAAACATCAGTACGTTTGTGCAACTGGTGCTGATACTCATGATTACAATATCTCAACCTATATCAACTAGTGCAACGCATTACATAGTCTGATAGTCACTCGAGTAGAGGTTGATAATTTTGCTTGGCCTTCTGTTCTAATACCCCCAATTTGCGTTTTTGGTTGTACATCTGCTTGAAATTCGTTCACTTGCTAATCCTTGGACCAAAGGAAACAGGTCTTCGTGCATTGTTAAATATAAAGGCTTTTTCGATATGCTGTAGTCTGTTGTGCCATCCTGTACTAATAGCCCTTATCATAACACAGGTCAATCGATGCTCGCTCTCGTGAGCTATATTGACTGTTCAGTAACAATGAAGAAATACAAATAGTATCTTTAGTTTGATACAAAAAATGGTAAATATAATGATGCATTTATGGCCTGCTTATAGTTCACATTTTTTTCCAATAGTTTTTACTTTTTACTCATTGCAATGGCCCTAAATTCCTATTGTACAACATCAATTATCATTCTAGTTGGCTAAATGTGTAAAGCATGTGTCAATGAGTTCTTGCAGTAATAATGCTCTTCAATATCTATAAAAAATGTTACTCCTAACTTACATTCTTTTCTGTTTAATGTTTTAACAGTCCTGTACTTTTTCACCTTGTCCTCCAAATTAGCATCTATTATATATGTTGAGTTTCATGATTCTATCATATGTAATGCACATTTTGAATTAAACCTATAGTAAATCTTATGTTTAGAATGTTGAAATTGATGATGTCATGATGTATATACTATATTTATCCAGGAACGCCTACAATATGGTGCTGCATAAGTTTGGAGAAAAGCTCTACTCTGGACTCGTATCAACAATGACTGCTCATCTAAAAGAAATCGCAGCGTCAATCGAAGCCTCTCAGGGCGCTTTATTTCTCGAAGAACTCGACCGTAAATGGACCGAACACAACAAAGCCTTACAAATGATACGAGACATATTAATGTACATGGACAGAACTTTTATCCCCAGTACACACAAAACTCCAGTTCATGAGCTCGGACTTAATCTATGGCGGGATAATATCGTTCACGCTATCAAGATCCAAACGAGGCTTAAAGACACATTACTTGACCTCGTGCAAAGAGAAAGGGGCGGTGAAGTTATTAATCGGGGCTTAATGAGGAACGTGGTTAAAATGCTGATGGATTTAGGTTCTTCCGTTTATCAAGAAGATTTTGAAAAACCGTATCTTATTGTTTCGGCTGATTTTTACCGTGGTGAATCTCAGTTGTTTATTGAAAGCTGTGACTGTGGGAATTACCTTATGAAGGCGGAAAAACGTTTGAACGAGGAGATTGAAAGAGTGTCGCATTATTTAGACTCAAGAAGTGAAGTTAAGATTACGAATGTGGTGGAAAAAGAGATGATCGAAAGCCAAATGACGAGATTAGTTCATATGGATAATTCGGGGTTAGTTAATATGCTCGTGGATGATAAATACGATGATTTGGGTCGAATGTATAATTTGTTTCGTAGGGTGCCTAATGGGTTGTCACTAGTAAAGGATGTGATGACATCACACATTCGGGAAACGGGTAAGCAATTGGTGACTGATCCCGAAAGACTAAAAGATCCTGTGGATTTCGTACAACGTCTCCTGGATGAAAAAGATAAACACGATAAGATCATCAATCTTGCGTTTAACAACGACAAAATGTTTCAGAACGCTTTGAATTCGTCTTTTGAGTACTTTATCAATTTGAATACTCGGTCACCCGAATTCATCTCGTTGTTTGTGGATGATAAGCTAAGGAAAGGACTAAAAGGGGTTAGTGAAGAGGATGTGGAGATTGTACTGGACAAAGTGATGATGCTTTTCCGTTTTCTTCAAGAAAAAGACGTTTTCGAAAAGTATTATAAACAACACTTAGCAAAACGGCTTCTTTCTGCTAAAAGTGTATCAGAAGATGCGGAACGAAGTTTGATTTTGAAGCTGAAAACCGAATGTGGGTATCAGTTTACTTCAAAGTTGGAAGGTATGTTTACTGATATGAAAACCTCTGATGATACAATGCAAGGATTTTATGCAGCAAATGGGCACGAGTTGGGTGATGGGCCCACACTTGCGGTTCATGTCCTCACAACCGGATCTTGGCCGACTCAATCGACTACCACCTGCAACCTTCCTTCCGAAATTCTCACTGTGTGTGATAAGTTCAAAAATTATTACCTTGGGACACACAGTGGACGCAGGCTGACATGGCAAACAAACATGGGGTATGCAGATATAAAAGCAACATTCGGTAGAGGCCAAAAGCACGAGCTGAACGTTTCAACATACCAAATGTGCGTTCTGATGCTTTTCAACAATGGAGACGGGTTGAGTTATAAGGAAATTGAACAGGCTACTGAAATACCCGCGTCTGATTTGAAGAGGTGTTTGCAGTCTTTAGCTTGTGCTAAGGGTAAAAACGTCTTGCGTAAAGAACCTATGAGTAAAGATATTGTGGAGGACGACACGTTTTTCTTTAACGATAAGTTTTCAAGCAAGTTTTACAAGGTGAAGATAGGTACAGTTGTTGCGCAGAAGGAATCAGAACCCGAGAAGCAGGAGACGAGACAACGAGTGGAGGAAGATAGGAAACCGCAGATTGAGGCCGCCATTGTTAGGATCATGAAAGCGAGACGGGTGTTGGATCACAACAACATTGTGACCGAAGTTACGAAGCAACTGCAGTCGAGGTTCTTGCCGAACCCGGTTGTGATAAAGAAACGAATCGAGTCGCTTATTGAGAGGGAGTTTTTAGAAAGGGACAAAGACGATAGGAAGTTGTATCGATACTTGGCTTGAAGTGAAGGAAGAATTTAAAGAAACTTGTCTTGTTACTTTTGTTTTGCAAATTATGTTCTTGTGGGATGGGATTAAATGAATGATGATTTACTTATGGATAATTGTTTCGGGCCTGTTTGTGTTGTTTTCTTGTGTGAAATTAGTTTCTTGCATAGTATTTGTTTTCTGATTGTCATTTGGTATGGTCTAGTCCTTAACCCAAATGATATCAAACTTGAAGCATACCAATACACCATTTCTAACTTCCGTTTTCATTTTCAATTAATAAGACTAGTGCCAATGAACACTACCTGCCATTTGCAGGTCTTAGAATGGTGCCATTGACACAGGCGCACCATCACACAACAAACAATTATACTTTTTCGGTTCCATCATTTTGGTGTAGGTTTGGATAACGCCTCTAATGTACGGATTCACAGGGGCTCAGGCCCTACTTAGTTGATTGACAATTACAAAGGCTTGCGAAAGTCTTACTCTATATATACACATTTGCTTTCTTCTAATACTTTCCACACAACTTCTTTCATTCTTTTCGCTTAAATAATCAATAATCAAGATATTCATCGTCTTGAATAGTATAGATTCGATTGATCTGATACCGATATATCAAAGTAGACATGCCTTGTTTCAGTCTTGTTAATAAGCTCAATGTGAGTAAAAGTTTGAAAGAAGACGAACTTTTACGACTAAGACACGCAGAAAGATTCATATCTAGATATAAGGCCGTCGTCGTCGAGCGTTTGGCAATATTACTTTATAGGAATGTTCCAATGCATTGAATGTAATCACTGGTATTGGCACAATTGTCTAGTAGCCTAGAAAGGTCTTTATACACGAGGTGATCAAAGTCACCCATCAATCATCTTAGATGTGGTGGCCTTGTACGGTTTATGTATTTGACACATTTTTTTGACAACAGGTTCAAAGAGGTACATCAATGTGCTTAATCAATCTAATTTTTTTAGTGATTTACTTCAAGATCGGTGTGATTCAGATTTGGTTTGTTCAATTGTGGTTTCATTGATGGCTACGATGTTAAATGGCTTCCTCAATTGGTTTTGGGGTGTGCATTATTTCCGTTTTTGATATGTTCTTTTTAATTGGTTCGGTTTGTTCATGTTTTGAACTTATACAACAAAAAATGGACGAATAACCAAAATTGAATTCGGTTAGGTTTCGACTTTTGAATTCGATTCTCGGTTAGGTTATGGTTAAAACCGAAAAACAAATAAAATAAAATTTTATTATTAAAAAACCTTTTAACATACTAAGTTACCAAATATGCATGATTATATGATACACACAGTACATAAATATAACAATTAGTAAGTGTTACTTCTTGATCAAATTCGAGTTCACAAAATATGAAAATACAATGTATGTAAATTTTTAGAGTATAAACAAAATCTTTATGTTTCACAATCACATCATAGCTACTTTATTCATTTATTTATTTTCAAAACGCTTAACTATTGAATTTTAATCAACCGAATTCGAAACTGATACATATATATTATTAATTGATACATTTATAAAATTAATATTATTAAGTTGTTATCGGTTTTGAATTCGGTTTCGATTAACCGAATTAGAAAAACTCAAATCCAAAAATCGAACCGAAAATCAAATATTGAATTCGATTTTGGTTTTAATCGATCCGAAAATTATTTGTTTCAAATTCGGTTTGATTTTAACTAGTTAGGATTCGATTCAGTATTCGAATTGAACGGTTTCAAATCAAATTTTAATACCCCTATTTGATTTGTGTTTTTGTTTATTGCTGCATATGTACAATGTATTTGGTTACATTAGGGCTTATGTGACCACCCCGTCAAAACACTTAACGGATCCGTCAGTTGGTCCCACAGCTGGATCGGACTTAAATGAATTAAATAAACAAAGTTGCATTCTTTTATTTCAAATGTTTCCCAAAAAGGAAACAAACCAAAATATGTAGTTTCAAAACAACCAACCATAGTAATAAACCAAAAGTTGACACAAAACTTTGCCAACAAACCCACAAGTTTAAATTATCCAAAAATAGAATGCAAGCTTAAGTTTCATAAATTGTTCATAAAATCTGCCCAAATGCATGCAGACTCTTCTAAACACAGCGGAAGCATCACAAAACTCGAGTACCTGTGAAAACATGCAAGTAAACTGTCAACACAAAGGTTGAGTGAATTATAGGTTTAAATAATAAGTAAACTTTAGACCACAAGATTTAAAAATGTTAGAAAACATTAAACATTATTCCATTATCAATGAGCCACCTGGTAACCACTTAACCCTTTATTTACCCTTGCCAAACACAATAAAAATATACACTTGAACAGTGTATCTACAACAAATTACGAAGTACTAAACATTCCGATTATAAATTGCTAGCGCGACTAGCTCGAAATGGGGTTGTCAAACCCGATAGATCTATCCGTAGGATTCGTGTTCACCGGTAGAAACCAATGATTACAGTTACCAGACTAGGGAATATTTTTGTCCAACTCACAATGAATAATTTACATTTAACTGTTACTTGTGTTTAAACGTAAATAAAAATTCATGTAATCACATCCCAAAAATATACTTTGAAAAGTATGTAAAAACGGAACTATAACTCACCTTAAAAGCAACTGAAGAAACCACACAAACAAGCGAACAACAAATAGAGTAAAGTGATCAGGAATGATCACAACGCCGATCTATAAATAAAGCAGGTCGATATAAATAACTAACTTAGGTCAAGTCTTAGTATGATAGCTATTGTACATGTTGCAAGTAGACATAGAACAATACTCGGCAAGCATCGGTTTGACTGGAACAGCGTACGGACACATACTTTCTATTTATAGAAAGTTTCTATTTTTAGCAGGTTTCCATTTTTGAAAAGTTTCTATTTTTGAAAAGTTTCTATTTTTGGAAAGTTTCCAAATTTAGAAAGTTCTATTTTTAGAAAGTTTTTAAATTAGGAAAGTTTCCTTATTTAGAAAGTCAACAAAAGTCAACTGAAAGTCAAAGTCAACCGAAAGTCAACTCAAAAGTCAACCTTGGTCAAACATAGTCAACATTAATTTGAAAAGTGTACATTATAATAATAACATAAGTTATAATGTTTATTAAAGTTAAAAGTGTATAATTAAGTCATAACATAAGTTTAATTAAATAAAATGAATTATTAAAGTTAATATAAGTTGAAGTGATATAATTAATATATCATAAGTATTTAATTAATTAATTAAATATTAATCATAATATAAGTATTATTAATTAATAATAAATTTTTAAATCATATCATAAGTATTATTAATTAATAATGAATTATTAACCATATCATAAGTTTCTAATTATAATTATTAAATAATAAGTATTTAATAATTAAATCGTAATTAAATAATAATTAAGTCTTATAATAATTAAATAATTATTTAATCTTTATTATAAGTCTTATAATAATATTCTCATAAAATAAATTTAATACTTATCATAAGTATTTTCCAATAATAATAAAAGTATTATTAATCGTAAGTTAAATTAAAATGTTAATTAAATCATAAATAATGATTAAATGATATAATAAATATTTATATCATAAGTCTTAAATAATAATAATTACTTCTTTTATCATAAGTGTTATAAAATATCTAGATTGTGTTATAAAATATCTAGATTGGATGTTAATTTTATTATTATTATATTTCTTGCATAGTAATATTTTATACTATAAATAGACATGTATGGTAACCATTTAAGTTGCACCATTTCTCTTGAAATATCAATATCAATATTTCTTCTCTCCTTCTTCTCTCTTTTCTCTCTTTGTTCTTATAACCATTAAAGGTAGTTATAAGCCTACTGAATTATAACACGTTATCAGCACGAAAAGCTTAGTGTAATTAAAAGATATCTCAAACGATCACGAATCACTAATCAAGGTATGAAATTATTAATAATTTTCAGACTCGAATATATCAAATTTTGGACTACTAACATTTATATTTATGTTATTTAAGTTATATATGGTCGGTTATACCACCTGAATTATATTTCTGTAATCTAACTTTTACTAACTTCACTAACATTTATATTTATGTTATTTAAGTTATATATGGTCGGTTATACCACCTGAATTATATTTCTGTAATCTAACTTTTACTAACTTCACTAACATTTATATTTATGTTATTTAAGTTATATATGGTCGGTTATACCACCTGAATTATATTTTCTGTAATCTAACTCTTATTAACTTCACTAACATTTATATTTATGTTAATAAGACCTCATGATTGTACGCAACACGTCATTTGACAACACGGTACTTTATGTACGCAACACGTCATTTGACAACACGGTACCATGGGTCGAGATTAATTCCGATCAATACGAATACGACGGGGTCTTTATATGTTATCTAACATTTATGATTACTTATGCAATTAATCATTATTTATTTCATGCATACTAATGTTTATTCTTAAATTTATAATCTTAAAAGTAAAAAAAAAAAAAAAAGGTAGTTTGTATTTTTATTAAAAGTAAATCTTAAAAGTTAAAATAAGAAAAAGTAGTTTGTACTTTTATTAAAAGTAAATCTTAAAAGTTAAAATACAAAAAGTAGTTTGTATTTTTATTAAAAGTAAATCTTAAAAGTTAAAATAAGAAAAAATAGTTTGTACTTTTATTAAAAGTAAATCTTAAAGGTTAAAATACAAAAAGTAGTTTGTATTTTTATTAAAAGTAAATCTTAAAAGTTGAAATAAAAAAAGTAGTTTGTATTTTTATTAAAAGTAAATCTTAAAAGTTAAAAAAAGAGATACAAAACACACATACACAAAATGCTATTTTTCTTTCTCATTTTCAAGTAACCAAAATACTTGAAATCTATAATTGGGTTCGGTTTTGGTGGAAATAAGGAAGAAGAAAAGATCCGTTAAGTAGAAGGTATAGATCGAAGCAAGGTTGGAACTTTGGGTGTCTACCGTTTAGAGGAACTCTTCTTTGAGTTTTCAAATTCGATTTTCAAAAGGCTACAAAGGTTGTATTCTAATCTTCTCTCGTTCGATTTCGTTAATTTGTTTTGTTTACTAAAGTTTTGTACAATGATCCGTGAAAGAGTATGATTTTATAAAGTTTTAAAAAATGCTTCCGCTCGCTTTGAATTAGTATCATACTCCAATAGGTATTTGGTTCAATATCTAAACAAATTTGATTTACATAATCCATTTTCTTAAAAGAATTCACACTATTTATTTTATGATGAGAGATTATATGTGTTAATTAAGATGAAAGAGAAGTATAAAGAAAAGAAACACTGCATATATACTTATAAACAAACCAAATAAAAAGGGTACACAAACAAAGCATAGTAATGTAAAACTATTTTCTAATGCCTAATTGTCTAATAATAAAAGGGACACTAACTTGTCTAATAAAAGGGACTCTGATTTGGCGGTACAGAGCCAAACCTTCTAACCTTGAAGATAATGTTCAAATCTTAGAAATGAGACGAAGATTGTTTCAAAGAATGAGAAAGATTGCTCGGTGTAATTGTCTTTCAAAAATAGAAAAAAATAAGTAAGGAAATGAAAATGGACATAAATTATTTATGTGTATACAAAGAGCCATAAGCATTATATTAGACTGTTTCTAACCGTGACGGTGACATCAAAGGCAAGTGATGTACTTTTTAGTGATGTGGCAATGTCAAGAGACGAAGTTAAATAAATGGGGAGTTAAAAAAAAATAGTCAAATTGTTTCAACGAACAAGGGTTCAATTGGATGTCTCTTAAAAAAAAAAAAAATCAAAATTTCCAGTTATTTGATTTAAAAAAAAAAAAATCCACGGGTAAGGCTGATGGATCCAATGGATCCGCATCCACGACCCGCGGGTGCTATCCCTAATTGTGACAAGTACGAATCAACTAAAAGTCTAAAAGATAAATGCTCTTATAGGGACCAAATGTTCACAATAATTGCCTAAGCTAGATATGAAACAAATAGTTCATCAAGAAAAAAAAAATATGCATCTAAAGCTTCTACTGAAAATTAATGTGCAAGGTACAACATATAACTATATGGTCAAATTCATTTGAGCCTTCGGAGTCACAAGTATATGATGTATATATATTACTCAATTAACAAAATAGTAAATCGAAATTAATTCATATGAATAGTAAAACGAAATTAATTAATATACTATTCACATAAAAAGCGCATATTATAAAAGCGCATATGATGAAAAACGCATATGATGAAAATCGCATATGATGAAAAGCGCAGCGCATATGATAAAAAGCGAATATGATGAAAAGCACAACGCATATGATGAAAATCGCATATGATTAAAAGCGCATATGGTGAAAAACACAGCGCATATGATTAAAAGCGTATATGGTGAAAAGGATATATGATAAAAAAAAAAAACACATATGGTGATTTATAAAAAAAAAAAAAAACACATATGGTGATTAATGGAAAGCACATATGGTGATTAATGAAAAGTATATTGTGAAAAAGAATCACAAATGTTTCTTGAAAGAATTCAAGGTAAGATATATGAACCAATTCATCCATCATGTGAACCATTTTGATATTTCATGGTTCTAATAGACGCATCTAGCGGATGGTCTCATATTTGTATGTTATCAAGCCGTAATATGGCATTTGCAAAGTTTCTTGCACAAATTATTAAATTGAGAACACATTATTCTGATTACACCATTAAAAGGATGAGATTTGATAATGCTGGTGAGTTAACATCTCAAGCATTTAATGATCATTATATATCTACAGGGATTGTTGTTGAACATCCAGTTGCTCATGTGCATACACAAAATTGGTTTAGCTGAATCAATAGATAAACGCTTACAGCTAATAACTAGACAATTGATAATGAGTACAAATCTCTCAATATTTATATGTGGACATGTAAATTTACATGCTGCGACATTAATTCGCATTATACCATGTGGAAGTCGTAAATATTTTCACTTAATACTTGATTTTGGCCAAGAGCCAAATATTTTCTACCTTAAAACATTGGTTGTGCAGTGTATGTTCCAATTGTATCACCACAACACAATAAAATGGTTCTTCAAAGAAAGATGATAATATATTTTGGATATAAAACATCTTCAATCATAAGATATATTGAACCCATGATGGGTGATGTTTTTACAGCACGTTTTGCTGATTGTCATTTTAATAAAACATTGTTCCCTAGATTAGGGGGAGAAATAAAAATAAAAAATAAAATGATGCTTCATGATGTGAACATCAATTAAGGTATATTGAACTCGCACAAAAGAATGTGAAACGAAAGTTCAAAAATAATGCATATGCAAGAACTTGCAAATTAATTACTTTATGCATTTACAGATATAAAAAATTGACTAAATCATATATACCAGCGATAAATGCTCCAGCTCGAACTGAAATTCCAAAAGCTGGCAATAATGTCACTGTTGAGTCTTTGCCACGCATCAAACGTGGAAGATCAATTGGTTCCGAAGATAAAAATCCTCGAAAAAAAAAATCAGCTGATAATGAGGTAAGAGAAAGTGTTCAAGAAGAACCACAAATCAATATTCCTTCTGCAGAGGATATTGATAAATGTAAATACTAAAATTGCGATAAATTATGCAATATTATGGAACCGAAATGAAACTAAAATCTCTATGAGATATTTTCATATAATGTTACAATGACATCATGAATAAAGATGATGATCTGGAACTAAAATTTGTCATTGAATATACAAAATGGACATGATTGAGCTCAATGGAAAGGAGCAATAAGAGCTGAATTAGAATCGCTCGATAAAAGAAAAGTTTTCGGATCAATCGTTATCACTTTTAAAGATGTGAAACGTATGGGATACAAATGAATTTTTATCCGAAAAGAAATGTGCAAATGAAGTTACAAGGCAAAACTAGACTTGTAACTCAATATTTCCCACAAAGACCAGAAATGAATTAGGAGGAAAAATTATCCTCCTGTAATGGATACAATTACTTATTAGATACTTAATCAACCTGGTAGTTATTTAAATGCATCTCATGAATGTTGTTACTACTTATCTGTATGGATCACTTAATAGTGATATATATGAATATACCTAAAGGGTTAAGGTATCATAAGCATCTAATGTAAAATCCAAGGGAATATATTCCATTAAATCACAAAGATTTCTAAGTGGGTTTATACAAACGGGACGTATGTGGTATAACCGATTAAATGACTACTTGATAAAAAAAAAGGGTATAAATATAAACTTATTTTGCACGTATGTTTTATAAAAACAATGTTCGGATATGAGATCGTAGTTGTTTATGTCAATGTTCTTAACATCATATGAACAAATAAAGAGATCTATGAAATCATTCAACTTCTAAAGAATTATTTTGAAATGAAAGATCTTGAAAAAACCAAGTATTACCTTGGATTGCAAATTGAGCATATGCCTAATGGTTTACTTGTACATCAAACAACTTATACCGAAAAGATTTTAAAACATTTTTTTTAAAGACAAACTCATTGTTGTTAGATCACTCAATATTGACACTGATCTATTTCATCCCTGCGAAGATCATGAAAATCTTAACAGATCGGAAGTTCCATATTTTAGTGCAATTGAGGTTCTTATGTATCTTATAGATTGTACAAGACCTGACATTTCTCTCGCAGTTAATTTGTTGGCAAGATTCAGCTCAAATGACAATGGAGCGGGATCAAACACATATTTTGATACCCTTGAGAAACTGCTGATTTAAAATTATTTTATTCTAACGTTTCAAAACAAGATTTGGTTGATTATGTATATACAGGTCATTCATCAAATCCTCATAAAGATAAATCTCAAACTCGATATGTATTCCTAAATGGAGGTACCACAAAATCATGGTGTTCTTAAAACAAACACTTGTTGCAACATCATCAAATCATGACGAAGTGATTGCATTATATGAAACTACTCAAAAATGTGTTTGGTTGAGATCAATGACACAAATCATTATTGATTCTTGTGGACTAGAACGCTATAAAAGACTAACAACTATCTTCACCAACAACTATATATGAAGATAATGCAGCTTGCATAATACAAATGAAAGAAGAGTATCAAAAGTGACTGAACAAAATATAAATACTGACGAGGCGCCAAAGCCATAGACGGTCTTAACGGTCATAAGTTTGATGGAAAAGAATGGTATATTGGTAAGGCTCAGAAAAGACTACAAGGGAATAGGAATTGAAACAAGGGTTTGAGCAAACCATGAAGGAGACTGTAGACAAATCACAGGGGCCAAACTTGTACATAAAAGATTTAGATGATACAGTTTCAGATGAAAACCTCAGATTTTTCTCATATACTCAAGATATCGTAAAAGACAACCAGATTAAAATGAGATACGTTCAATCAACAACTCTGCTGATCTTTATACCAAAGCACTGCCAACTGCTATTTTCAGAACACACGTTCATAATATTGGCATGAGGCATGTTCAGAAGATGTAACAACTCAGGCGTTGCCTACTTGAGGGGGAGTCAACTCTATACTGCACTCTTTTTCCCTTAGCTAAAGTTTTATCCCAATGAGTTTTCTTTAGCAAGGTTTTTAACGAGGCAGTACTAGTTATTCTCTAATAAAATTGTCATCCAAGGGGGAGTGTTATAAAATATCTAGATTGTGTTATAAAATATCTAGATTGGATGTTAATTTTATTATTATTATATTTCTTGCATAGTAATATTTTATACTATAAATAGACATGTATGGTAACCATTTAAGTTGCACCATTTCTCTTGAAATATCAATATCAATATTTCTTCTCTCCTTCTTCTCTCTTTTCTCTCTTTGTTCTTATAACCATTAAAGGTAGTTATAAGCCTACTGAATTATAACAATAAGTAATTAATTAATAATGAAATTCATTATTTTTATCATAAGTTTTAGAATTAATCATAAGTTTTAATTCAAAAGTTCATCGGGTCGTATCTTGAGCCCCGGGTGTCGATTTCTGGCGAGCCTTATATGCATCTCCGCCTATTCAAACCACCCGACACAATGGTGCACTCAAGAACACACCAAGAACAGTCCTCAAGTCGTGGTAATCAGCCATGACACCACTTGGACCTTCAATTTACTCAAAACCGTGTTTTAGTCATAACGGGTGAACCGTGGCTCGGATTTAGGTGACCCGAACATGAAAGTTCGTCCCACCATCAGTCCTAACACACTAACACACCCTAAAGACTCCAAGGAAGGTCACAAAGTCGGACCAAACCTGGTTTCATGTCAATCCACATTTCAATTTTAACAAAATACTAATTCGATCATAACAAGGGCTCCGGGAATCGAAACGACATGAATCCGGAGTCTAAAATTAATGTCTTGATGAGAGGAACTCATCTAAATAGTTTATTTTAACATTTATATCAGTCACAAACTCAGAATACACGAATTAGCTGCTGTCCAGAATTTTACAAACCGAAAACATGTGATTTTGAGTACATCTATGCATACAAACACCATGACAATAATCCACAAACATCATACTACTAAATAATCATCAAAATACAGAAAATAAATGAAAAATTGAAAGTTCTAGGGTTAGGGTTTATACCCTAATCGAGAAACGATTAATGTTATCGCGTAGAGAACGGAACGAGGAACGCGTTTATGTAGATGATCTCTTGATCCAAGCTTGATTTTGGTTGATGATGATGATGATATGGTGATGAATGGCGACGGCCAAGGAGGGAGAAGGAGGAGAGAAAAATGCAAATTAGGTTTAGGGAATTATTTGTGGAATGATAAAATAAATTGTCAAAAAAGGAAATCAAGGGAATTACTCCCCCCTCCCATGAGGCTTCGGCCGAAATTCTTAGTGGGGTGGGCCCCACTTGGTCCATCTCACTTAAATGTAAATTCCTGATGGCCCGAAAGCCCGAACGAGTCCCGAAACGCGAAAACGCACTTACGCGATTAAAAATTCGGAAAGATACCAAACGCGCGACGAAAAATAAATATAAATACACTATATAATAATATGATCTTAAAATATCATATTTAAATTATTTAGGATTTAAATGTCTCAAAAACTCGACCGTTGGTTTGAAAACCAAAAAGATTCGCCGGATGGAAATCCGCTAGACGTAGAAACGTATAAATTTAAAATATGAATACAACTATTCACATAACACATAATAATTAATATATATATATATATATATATATATATATATTATTACAAAAATAATAATATAGGTCATAAAAATGACGTGGCACACTAACAGTTAACGACCATTAAATAATTAACTGAAAAAGATAACGGAAAAAGTAGGGTCGTGACAGCTTATGTCAATGAATGTATCAAAGATCAGATCGTTGAATATGTCAATCACACGTTGATCCGAATAAAATTGTACATAGTATCACTAAGACCAGTTATAACCGTGCGTTTCCCTTAGTCCGTCGGTCTACTTGGCACGATCTACTTTAATTTAATTTTTTATTTCAACAAGAAATATAGTACGAAGTAATTAGGTATGAAAGGTGATCCTCACACACCACTTTTTGATCCATCAACACTTTTGTCTTATTAATTCACAGTTATACTCTTAAATTAATGAGTTGAATTTATATTATTATTTTAAGTATAATTAAAAATATAATATAATAGTAAATGGATCAAAAAATGGTGTGTGAGAATAATTCTCATTAGGTATTAGACAGCGTGAAAGTAGCTTCCTTCTCCAAGCCGTTAAAAGACTTCAATGTTAGCAAGCTTCTTTACCAAGCCGTTGAAATGACCGTCCTTCAAAAAATCAATGTTGAGCATATTGAACTACGGAGCTGAAGCATTTTGTCCATTTGATGTTAAATGGGTATGTCATGGATATTAGTGACTGTGATGGGTTAAGTGAAAGAAATAAATTGGTGAGGTGGCGCTAATGTGACAACAATGTGATTTCATAACAGGTGTCATGGATAACACACTGATATTAGTAAAAATAAATTTATTTAATAAGAATACAATTTACCCTAAAAACTCGATCCAAATTCCCCGCCGTATCTTCATTTACAAAACCACCGCGCATCTCTCTCTAGCCGCCGTTGCGCCGCCGGGAGAGAGATATTCCACAAAGCTAATACCACCACTTTTTCTATCATCTTCAACTAAAACCCTAGCTCTTCAATCAATCTAATCATGTCTGCAAATTGGAGAGCATTACAGCATCGTCACCGTTACACTTACAGCGCAATCATTTTCCCTCAATACTACAAACAAACCCTAGCTGATTTCATCAACTCACCTTCATTTCAAAATAACGAAACTTCTGTTCATGTATTCTACTCATTACTAAACGACCTCGTTTCACTCAATTCAACCTACGCACAGCTCAATCACGCTAAAAATCTCGCTGCTGCTTTCGCCGATTTACTTAAAACCGGTACCGAAACCATCGTTTCAACAGCGTCTAAGTTCTACCTTGAGATCCTGTTTCTCGAAAATTCGGTACCTTTACATCGAACTTTAGTTTCAGTACTTGCGAAAACGCGTGATTTTCAATATGTTATTAGTGATTGTTTTCGTGTTTTATGTGGTGAGTATGCGAATGTTGATAATGCGAATCCGAATGAGAAGCGGAAGAGGTTTTGTGTTTCGCGTGTAGGTTTATCGATGATGAGTTCACCTAAATTAGGGTATTTGGTTGAAGTTATTGAAGAATGTGCTGTTTTGATGGGATTAGATGTTGTTTATGGACTGAATAGTGTGGTTTCTGAGACTAAAGATGGTTCTAGACCCTCACCGATTGTAATGGAACAATGTCAAGATGCTTTGTCTTGTATTTATTACTTGCTTCAACGGTGCCCTGCGAAATTCAGTTGTTCGAATGAAGTAAATGATGTTAATATCATTGAAATGATTCTGACTACGATTCTGACTGTTTTGAAATCGGAAGATTTTTCGAGAGAGAGTTTTGTGGCTGCAGGTGTGGGCTTTTGTGCAGCTTTACAAGTGTGTCTGATTCCAGAAGAACTTGGTTTGGTGATTATTGAAGGTATATTTAATTACAATTCAAGTTTGAGTGACACATTTCGTTGTGTGATTACAAAGATTCCATATAAAGGAAATATGTTTTCGGAAATTTGTGAATTTTCGTTACTTAGTAGGCTTTGTTTGATAAGAGGAATTCTTACATCAGTCCCTAGAACATTACTTAATACTCCATTTGTATGCGGCTCTAAAACGTGTCAAACTATACTTTATGATGGGATTTTGCCTGAGTTATGCAAACATTGTGAAAATCCCATTGATAGTCACTTCAATTTTCATGCGTTGACTGTGATGCAGATATGTCTACAGCAGATAAAAACTTTGATGTTAACTAGTCCTGACGTTTTAGAGAATCATGATTCAATTTCGGATGATACTAGTGGCCAAATATTGAGAATTATATGGAATAACCTGGAGGACCCATTAAGTCAAACTGTCAAACAGGTTCATTTGATTTTTGATATATTTTTAGATATACAATCTAGTCGCCCTTCGACTGATGGTAAGGAGACAATTCAGTTATATTTAAGAAAGATTGCATCTAATCTTCTTCGTATGGGCTCACGTTGTAAGGGTAGATATATCCCGTTAGCTTTACTTACAAAGAGACTTGGAGCGAAAACGATTTTAGAAATGAGTCCTGATATGATGTTTGAGACAGCTTGGGCATACATTGATGATGATGTATGTTGTGCTGCCACAAGTTTCTTGAAATGCTTTCTTGAATCTTTGCGTGACGAGTTTTGGAGTAGTGATGGTGTGGAAACTGGGTATACGAATTATAGAAACGCCTGTTTACCGCCATTTCTGCACGGACTTGCTTCAAATAAGTCAAAGCTAAGGTCAAATTTGAACACATACGCGTTTCCGGTGATACTTGGAGTTGATGTAGATAGTATATTCACAATGTTCGCTTTTATCTCTGTTGGACCTGTTGGAGAAAACACTGTAAACTCGTTTCCGGATGTTTATGGTGCAAACATGAATCTTAGAGTTGAACAGAAGGTGGCAGTATTGGTTTCACTGCTCAAAGTTTCTCGATCTCTTGCTTTAATTGAAGGAGATGTTGATAGTTATGAGAATGGTGATTATGCTCTTCTTTGTGTAAAGGGACTAAAGGTTAAGGTGCTTGTAAAGTGGCTCGTTTTAGCGTTGACTCATGTTGACGAGTCACTTCGCACCGACGCAGTAGATTCGTTGTTTCTAAACCCTAAAACAGCCAGTCTGCCGTCTTCTTTGGAGCTAAGTATGATGAAAGAAGCAATGCCTTTGAACATGAGGTGTTCTTCAACGTCTTTTCAGATGAAATTAACCAGTTTGTTTAGAAAGTTCTTTTCTCGCGTTCGGACAGCTTTAGAGAGACAAATCAGGCAAGGAAACTGGCAACCTTCTGTCGTTAATAAAGTAACAGATGATGACAATTTTAAGAAAGCAAACGACCTTTTTAATTTTATGAAGTGGTTGAGTAGCTTTTTGTTTTTCTCATGCTATCCTTCTGCTCCATACGAGAGGAAAATAATGGCGACAGAGCTCATATTGATAATGAACAATACCTGGTCGATTGTACACGATTCTGCTTCCGAAGTTGCTTTAATGACTCCGTACGATGCAGGGTTTATATCACCTGAAGCAACTTTGTTGCTTGTAGGTTCCATCGTTGACAGTTGGGATCGGCTTCGAGAAAATTCTTTTCGAATACTTCTTCATTTCCCGACCCCACTTCCTGGGATCTCGACTACGAACATGGTTCAAGAAGTAATCATTTGGGCTAAGAAATTAGTCTGTAGTCCTCGTGTTAGAGAAAGTGACGCTGGAGCATTGACAATGCGGCTTCTTTTTAGGAAATATGTTTTGGACCTCGGTTGGGTTGTTAATACGTCGTGTAATCTTGTTACCTTTTCTTCACAAAAATCCATATTGGAGAACGGAGATAATACAACTTACTCTCCTGTTGTAGAATATATGATTTCACTTGTTGATTGGCTGCGTTCGATTGTTGAAATGGGAGAAAAGGATCTTTCTGATGCATGTCGGGATAGTTTTGTTCATGGTGTGTTGCTCACACTTCGTTATACTTTTGAAGAGCTGGATTGGGAAACGGATATCATGTCGAGTAATATTACTGGTATGAAATACGCACTCGAGAAACTGCTGGAGCTGGTCATGAGAATAACTTCAATGGCGCTTTCTGTTGTTTCGGCTGATGCTTGGCACTTACCTGAGGATATGGACGACCTCGTGAATGATGATTCATACGACTGGGAAGCGAGTGATGATGTCGATATTTCTGTACCTGCAACGGAAAAAGAAACGGAAGATTCAAAATTGGTGCAGGATGTTGGACCCACTAATCAGGTTGTGATGGTTGGTTGCTGGCTTGCGATGAAAGAGGTACTTGATATGCTTTCTTTTGGATATGTACTTGATTTTCGTTATACGTTCTTAATAATGCCCACGGGTTTGTTGGATGTGTGCTTTTGAAAGTGGTTATGTGAAGTCATGCAAGCAATGTCTAGTGTTTGGGTAAAAATGTCTGCTTGTACTAATAATCTGATAGATTTATAACAGATTTTAATTATTAATTTTGATACTAGCTACTACAACACTGATTATTAAATGGTTGAATAGAATTACTTGCATTGTTGTGAAAGTCGGCCGTCGGCAGACGTGTCAGTTTGGGGCTTAGTCTGTCCCGACTCGCCCAAAAACGCTTTAAAAGTTGTTCAACGCTAAAAAGTCTGGTCAGACTCAGGCTGGCAGATTCGGGGCTGAGTCGGTCAAACTCGGTAATAGTCAAAGTAAGGTAAATTTTTTTTGTGCTATATATGTATGTTTGAAATATTTATGTGTATGTTTGATACATTTATGTGTATTATATATATGTTTAATTTATTTTTTACTAAAAGTCAACGTTGGTCAATGCCCGACTCGTCCGTGTCTCGTCCTTGACTCGACTGACTCGTTCTCCAAGGTCCCGACCGACTCTTCCCCGAATCGTGACTTTTACAACCTTGATTACTTGTATAGGCTCATTTATCTATTACGTCTATGTATCATGCTATTATCAAGGTTTTTTTCTATCCAAAACATGATAGTAGAACTTAAAACGGGCACACACACAATAAACATTATCTTCTACACCATTTTATCTTATAGCTGATTACCTGATTTGATTATTCAATATCACATGATCACCTTACTTTCAAAATCCATAACTAAACAATCCCTTAATTGGCAACTCTTTATTTTGCTATCTCAGGTGAGTCTTCTTCTTGGAACTATTATAAGGAAAGTTCCTTTGCCTACTTCCGACGTATCTGACCCTGAAGGTGGTGGAAGCATGTCCGACGATGTTGTGCTCGACTTCAAACAACTAGAGACTATCGGAAATCACTTCCTAGAGGTCCTCATGAAAATGAAACATAACGGTGCAATTGATAAAACGAGAGCAGGGTTTACTGCTCTATGCAATCGCTTACTTTGCTCAGACAATCTAAGGTCGGTATCTATCATTACCATGTTTTCGGATAATGTAGGCACTGTTGTATAAGTCGGCCGGCAGGTTAGTTCGGGGATTAGCCCGTCCCAACTTCCCAAAAACGCCTTAAAAGTCGGAGTCGGTCAATGCTAAAAAGGCAGTCAAAGCCGGGCTGAATCGGCCGTGTCTGGCCGAGTAAGGTCTGAGTCGGTTAAAGTTGGTGAAAGTCGAAGTTAGGTAAAAAAATTTAAAAGTAGATTTAGTGCCATATATCTAAGTTTGAAATATTTATGTTTTATGTTTGATATATTTATGTGTAATATATGTACATTTAGTTCTTTTACCACTTAAGTCAACGTTGTTCAACGCGCGACTCAACTCCATCTTGTCCCTGACTCGACCGACTCGTCCCTTAAAGGCTCTGACCGACTCGTCCCTGACTCGCGACCTATACAACCTTGAATGTATTTGATACTAACACTGTCTCTATTTTATCAGACTCGGCAAGTTAACCGAATCTTGGATGGAACAGCTTATGGAAAGAACAGTAGCCAAGGAACAAACAGTCGACGACTTACTAAGAAGAAGTGCAGGTATACCAGCCGCATTCATCGCTTTCTTCTTATCAGAACCCGAAGGAACACCAAAACGACTCCTCCCACGGGCCCTACGTTGGTTAATCGATTTAGCCAACAAATCCATGTCAGATCAAACTACAACAAGATCAATTAATTTGAAACAAGAATCTGAAATGAATGGTAGTAGATTGGATTCAAAAATCCGAGATGAGGGTGTTATTCCTACTGTACATGCATTTAATGTTCTTCGTGCAGCGTTTAATGATACCAATCTTGCAACGGATACTTCTGGCTTCTCTGCTGAGGCTATGATAATAGCTATACGCTCGTTTTCTTCACCTTACTGGGAGGTTCGGAACAGTGCTTGTCTTGCATACACTGCTTTAGTTCGTCGGATGATTGGATACCTTAATGTACACAAACGAGAATCTGCACGACGTGCATTGACCGGGCTTGAATTTTTCCACAGGTATATTAAACCTACATATATCATTTATGTTTATTGAGTTCCACAGGTAGCTATTTAGGGTGGTCAGGTAATAGTTCAAAATGGGCTTGGGTTGATAGATAGGCAAGTCGGGTAGAAGTTTAAAATGGGTTTGCTTGGAAAGGGGTTAACTTCATGTGTAGGTCAGGTTGGGTCTACCAGGCAGTATATGATTATATTTTTATCATCCTTTTATGTTGTAACAAAATAATTAAGCATTAGATATTATTACAAATTCAGTAATAGTGTCTTGATAACCTAATCTTCAAGTGAAGTGATATGAAAGGTTGCATGCACAAAAGTTAACTTCGAGAAATTAGTAACCCATTTAACCTATTCTTGTATAAGCTAATGGGTCAAAATGCCAACTTTATATATAATGTAATAAATGTTTATATTCTCTCTTTTGAAGGTATCCGTCGCTGCATCCTTTCTTGTACAGTGAGCTGAAAATTGCAACCGAGTTGCTAACCGACGGTTCGCCGCAACATTTGGGATCAAACCTAGCCAAGGCTGTTCATCCAAGCTTGTGCCCCATGTTAATTCTCTTGTGCAGGCTCACACCTTCAACTATTGCAAGTGAAACTGGTGATGTTTTGGACCCGTTCTTGTTCACGCCTTTCATCAGAAGATGCTCCACACAAAGTAACATGCGAGTTCGTGTCCTATCATCAAAAGCTTTATCGGGCCTAATATCCAACGAGAAACTTCCTCTCATCTTGCATAATATAGTCTCCGAGTTACCTTCTGCAACGAACTTAGCTTCTTCAAACACGATTCACGGTTTACTTTTACAATTAATTTCCCTTCTAGATACTAATTGTAGAAACTTAGTAGATATCTCCAGAAAAGATCAGATTCTTAATGATTTGATCCAAGTTCTTGTCACGCGTTCTTGGATCGGGAGCCCGAAATTGTGCCCGTGTTCGACGCTCAACACTAGTTTCTTACAAGTGCTTGATATCATGCTTAGTATCTCCAGAACTTGCCATAAAAGTCAAAGTTTTGACTCCATCTGCAAGCTTCTTTCCGAGTTATCTTCAGAATGCTTGGATGCAGAAGCTTCATGTGGGTTACCTCACTACGACCCAACAATAGCAGAACGTCGAATACAGGCCGCAGCTTCATATTTTAATTGTGTGTTCCAAACATCAAAAAATGTTGATAAACAAGATACACATACCATCATGTCATGGGCACACAATGCCCCTGTGCTTGGCTTATTTTTATCTGAAACGAGTAACGAATTTATCGGTTTTCAAAAAAGGCTTATTCGATCCTTGTCAGATGCATCATACGAAGTTCGTATCGCAACGTTGAAGTGGCTTCTTCTGTTTCTTAAAGGTGCAGATTTTGACGATTGTAAAGCAGATCAACGGGTCATGAGTGGTTTCGTCAGATGGATCAATCTCCATCTACATTTGGAGATGGTTAATCTTTTATCTGTTGAAAAGCATCACAGATGCACTTGCTACATTCTAAAAATCCTTTTCACTTGGAATCTGCTTCATTTGCAGAAATCGAACAACGAAAGGTGCCCCGATGAAATCAGGTTTATCGGTAACTTAGACGCCGATTCTTTATTATTCTTCTGGAATAAATTAGCTTCCCTGTACAAAATTACTCGGCACGTGAAAACGCTCGAAATACTATTATGCTGCATGGGAGTTTGTGTTAAACAGTTTACTAATATGTTTATGGGTCAATCTGATCATGTGAAGAGATTAGGCGAAGTGTACAATTACATTAGTTACTATGTTGACCTGGTTAAACAACATGCTGATGCATCAGAGCCTGTAAACATACGTAAAGCAGCCGCTGAATCAATGGTTGCATCTGGTTTACTTCAAACAGTTGACTTCATTGGTCAACACATCACCAGCAGCTTTGACCAAAAGGATATCGTTAACATGTACGCTTGTAAAACCCTCGATATGTGGTCGGCATGCATAAAACTTCTGGAAGACGAGGACGTTTCACTTAGAAGCAAACTTGCTGTTGATGTTCAAAAGTGTTTTACTTCAGAAACATATGGAGTAATTCCAAGTCAAGTTGACAAAGTGATAATATCAAGTTTCGATCATTTATCGTCGATTTTCGATAATTGGGTCAACTACTTCGATTTTCTTGCTAATTGGGTATTAAGTGCGTCAAACGAAGTTGTATCAAGAGGCGATCTTGTTAGACGGGTTTTTGACAAGGAGATTGATAATCATCATGAAGAAAAGTTACTTCTTTGTCAGATTTGTTGTTTACATTTAGAGAATCTTCCTATTTCAAAATCTTTAGCACTAGACGAAAAGGGCGGTTTGGACTTTTTACATGAGTGGGGAGGGAGATTCTTTAAACGGTTAATGTCGTTTGCTGTTGATCAGGGCAGCAAACAAACTGTTGACTGGATTGGTGGTTTGGGCAACCATAAAGACGCGTTTTTGTCAGTTTATTCGAATCTTCTTGGTGTTTATACTCTTTCTCGATGCGTTCTTAAAGGAAATTTGAAGAATAGTAGTTCACTGGTGTCTGAAATTGCTGATCTTAAAGATGCTATTAAACCATTCCTTGGTAACCCTCTGATTCATAATCTTTTTCTTTCTCTAGTTAGACTACACGACGAATGTGCAAGCGGTAATGTAGCGGTTTGGGATGGTTTCGATCCTTATTTTCTTCTCAGGTAAAAAGAATTAAATTTTACTTTTTATATTTTTATGGTTAAATTTGATAATGTAGTTTTCATCTGTTTTTATGCGGAATTCAAACATCTACAAAGTAATTTAATCGAAAACTTCTCATTAGTCATTACTTCGTCACCTTCTTATTGTTCGTTTTCTCTATTTTTATTTTTTATTTTTGTATACTTGTGATCATTGATTTCAGTATGCTTTTGATATTTATTTCATGTTAAAGTTTTATAATTATACTAACACAAACTTTGCTGTTGGCTCATTCTTACACATTGTTAAGATGGGTTATAGAAGACTATATTATCAGAGAAACATAGAAGACATTCGTGTTATCGTGTAGTCCTTATGTACAACCGGACATACAGCTAAAACCAAACACATTTTATTTATTTATTAGGCTACAAAACAGTACATAACAACGTAGCTCGTTTCATCATTATTCGATCTTCAACTCATAACGTCCACTTCAAGGAATGCTGCCAAAAAAAAAAAAAAAAAAAAAAAAAACATAATAAGTCACGAAGACATTATTTTGCATTATTCAAACGTGTTGCAAAACTTGGAATTGCTCGGCGCGAGTACTCGGTTTTGACAGCTCGGGGAGTACTCTGTCAAAACTTGGAATTACTCGGAAAATTGGTCAAAGTCAAACTTAGTCAACATCCGAGTGCTCCGAGTTCCTGAGTACTTCCTAAAAGTCCCGATCGAAATATCTAACGGTTGTATAAATGGTATACTGAACAAATACTAAACATGAGTTATGGTTGATGACTCACGCTTGTGAAATATCTAATGGGTGTGTAAATTGTATATTTGAATATTTGATTGGTGATCTGGAGAGCTGAGTGTTATCGTTCTAAGAAAAAGAAACGATGACAGAAGAAAAGTGAAATTAAACTCACTTGTTACAGTCGACGTTGGGATTAATGGGGATGCCAGTCTTGATACCACACTTTCCTGGAAGGCTTTGAGCTGCGTCTGGACGAACTTTTAACTGACCAGCCGCACCCTTAGCACAAAAACAAGCCGTTCGCCTATCGGCTTTGCTACGTGTGGCACCTTGAACTCTCCTTGCTCCAGCACAACAAGCCGAACTTGCGCTACCACCTTTCTGCAAATAGCCTAAGCATGGTCTAAGCATATTAGCAAGGTCACCACAACTAATTGCTTCACTTGGGTGCACCATGACTAGAGCCATTATGATCATTGCTAACATGGCTACACCCATTGATCTCTTCATCTTTGAATGATTTTTTATATTTCTTTTAATTCTTGCACTTGTTGTGGGTTGTGGGGTTTGCTTGATTTATAGTTGGATTTGTGAACGGTGATGATGGGGATATGAGAAGTAATGTTGTAGATGTTTTTTGACACGTTACATAGAAAATATGACAAGTGTATTTCTCAACTCTAGCTCTTCATCATCTTGATTTAAGGTTTTCTAAGTATAGTAAGTTTATAAAGACTAAAAAGTGTGTTGTCTAACTTGTTTGTGTCATGTTACTCGGTTTTCCAAACTTGCATTACGTATTCATGGTGGTCGTGACGCTCATGGTGAATTTGGAGATCGCTATCAACAATATTTGTAAATAAGTCGAGCTATAAAAAAGGTTGTCGACATTAGGGTTAGCTAGAACACTATGTAATAAATGATTACAAAATAACTTATTGGTTGGTATTCTGAAATCCTCACAAGAGGTTTCAGATTCAATCATACGTAACATCATATCTTAAGATGACTCGGGATAAGGTCATAAACACTAATGGTATTACCGTCCAAGATGAGTACATCTGAGTAAAAATACTTGTTTTCTGGATTATTAGGAAAAATGGCCTCAACTAGTTCCAAACACTCAATTCAATGAAAAACGATAAATAAATTACGACACAAGATTTAACGTGAAAACTACAAAAGCTGAGAAAAAATCACGAGACTCCGAAAAGAAAAATTCACAATATGAAAAATTGTTACAATCACAAAGAGTGCATACTCTATATTTTTCTCTCAACTTTCTCCTTACTTTTTCGCACTACACTTTTTCACTATTTCTCCTAACAACAATGGCTCCTATGCTCAACTCTAATGTGTTCAGCAAGTTTAACTTAATCACCAAGTACACGGGGCCTATTTGCCTTCTACTTAATGATCCGTTTATGTAGTAAGTAAAATTGTTGTTCTTTGTCACTTAATATGTCATTTAATATGAAAATTGGTTTATTTGTAGGAGACATTTACTTTTTTTTTTTTGTATTAAGTCATCTTTCCATTTGTCTCTTAATGGGATTAGGTGTGTGATTCTATGTCTCCTAGAAACAGACCAAATTTCAGATTAAGTGATAAAGAAATATCAATTTTACATATTAAATTAAGAGCTGTACAAAAATAAATCATTAAGTAGAAAGTAAACAGACCCAAAATCAGACACCCTTTTTCTAACAGAAGCAAATTAAAACGGAGGCAAATTCATAAAAAGAGTAAACAACCCCTTAGTCCCCAAGTTCACCTTGGTCTCAAAATTCACATTGGTCACCAAGTATTGCACAACTACGAAACATAAAGGATTTAAGAAATTTAACTAACACGGATAAAAAAAAATTTCATCCGTTTACAATAAGATTGTGATTCAAGCTTGAATAGTTGAAACATGTTCATGATACTTGTTCACAAAATTCTTTGTCATTTAACTTTTTTCCTTTTTTCCCCAGCAAACTCATTATACTTGCCAAAAGTGTTATTTACACCATTCACTTAATTTTTACTCATTACAAGTTGGTTGTGATCAAGTACTCTCACAAAAGATCGTCATGATCTATTCAATGCTGTTTCACTGGATCCCTTGTTCCTATATATATATAGGCACGATTCATGGCTAAGCTTAAAAACGGCTAAGAATGGATAAGTAAAATTTCAATTTAAAAAAAAAAAAATTATTTTGTTAAGGTCTCTTAATATGCAGATTGAAGGAAACGCAAAAACTACAAAAAAATAAAAATAATTAACGAAATCGTGAAAAAATCGATAATGAATGATAATAATCGTGATGAATGATTAATTTATCATTCATCTGAATATTGATGAATGATTAACTTATCATTCATCACTATTCAGATGAATGATAAGTTAATCACTCATCACAATTATTATCATTCATCATCAATTTTTTTAACGATTTCGAATGTTTTTGGCTTATAAAAATATAGATTAGGAGAGCATTTTGATACAGATTTATGAATCTAAACGAATATTTTTTTTATTTTATTTTGCTTATCCCCACTTAACCACTAAAATTGCTTAGCCATAGAGTAAACCAATATATATATATATATATATATATATATATATATATATATATATATATATATATATATATATATATATATATATATATAAAGATCCAGCACTAAGTGGGTGCCGGTAGGATAAGGGGATAAGTGATTTTGTATTTTAGTATCTTAAGTTCTAGAACTCCGATTTAAAAAAAAAAAAATTGCTGGTATCTATTTTCATTGTGTAGATTCAGAAATAAATAATTTTTTTTTAACTGGATCGTTAAGATGCATCTGATGCATGTTAGTTGTTGTTTGATGCATGTTAACTGTTTTTCATGCATCAGATGTATGTTAACAAAAAACAAAGAAAAAATGACTTTTGATTAATGAAAAACAGTATTTAGGGTTTAGTAATTAGGGTTTAGAGATTAAGGTTTAGAAATTAGGGTTTAGGGTTTAGAAATTAGGGTTTAGAACGAGTTTTTAATACGAACGGTTTAGTGTTTAGGGTTTGGGGGTTAGGGTTTTGGGTTTACAGAGTAAACCCAAAACACTAAACCCTAAACCCTAACTCTAAACCCTAAACTCTAAATCGGGCTAAATTCTCAAAAAAATCTCAAAACACGATAACATACATCACATGCATTTTAAGCTCCTGTTGAAAAAAAAAACTTTTTTTATGAATCTACACAATGTCAGTTAATCACAATTTTTTTTGTTTTTTTAAAAAAATCGGAGCTTTAATGTAAAAGATATAAAAATCAAATTTTACTTATACACTTATCCCAAAAATGTCACTTATCCCTGATCTCTCCCCCATATATATATATATATATATATATATATATATATATATATATATATATATATATATATATATATATGGAGAGGATTTAGTGAGAACTTTTTTAGTGTGAGAACTCTAGGAACTCCAAATACACTAAAATTCGAGCAAAAAGGTGCGCGGGCGAGCAAAAAAGGAAATTCGAGCAAAAATATAAAAACACGGATGAACAAAAAAATCATAGTCGAGCAAAAAATGTTTTTTTTTTCGAATTTCAAAAATGTAGAACACATTTTTGTTTGATTATCATGTGTTCTACATATTTTTGTTCGAATTTCAAAAATATAGAACACATTTTTGTTCGCCTGCCTTTTTATTGTTCGACTATCAATTTTTTGTTCGCCCGCCTTTTTTTTGTTCGAATTTCAAAAATGTAGAACACATTTTTGTTCGACTATCATGTGTTCTATATTTTTTTGTTCGAATTTCAAAAATGTAGAACACATTTTTGTTCCCCCGCCTTTTTTTTTGTTCAACTATCAATTTTTTGTTCGTCCGTCTTTTTTTGTGTGCTCGAATTACCCCATTTTTGCTCGAGTTCGTTGTTTTTTGCTCGCCCGCCATTTTTTTTGCTCGAATTTCAGTGTATTTTGGTGTATTTTTGAGGTCTCAGGGTTCTCACACCAACAAAGTTCTCATTTGATCCGTCTACTATATATATATATATATATATATATATATATATATATATATATATATATATATATATATATATATGGGCATGATCAATGGGGAAGTAACCAATCGGGGGGAAGCAAATTTTTTTTTTTTCGTTTTTTTTGGAATTTTTTTTTCCGGCATCAAGATCACACGAAAATATGAACATTTAGAAAAGACACTTCGTGATGAATGTTATTATTTAGGCGGAAAAACGATCGATAAAAATAACATTCAAGATAATATTGTCCGTGAAGAATGTGAACGTTTTTTTCCCCCATGTTTTGTGAAGTAAAATTTAGCCCGATTTAGAGTTTAGGGTTTAGGGTTTAGGGTTTGGTGTTTTGGGTTTATTCCATAAACTCAAAACACCAAACCCTAAACCCTAAACTCTAAACCGTTCGTGTTAAAAACTCAATCTAAATCCTAAATCTAAACCCTAAACCCTAAATTTCTAAACCCTAATATCTAAACCCTATAAACCCTAATATCTAAACCCTAATAGCTAAAACCTCAACATACGCTCGAAAAATACGATAATTGTTATATATTTATCACAAAGTGTCTTTATTAAATGTTCATATTTTCATCCCATCTATAATGTTCGTGAACAAAGTTTTTCAAAAAACGAAAAAAAAAAATTTTGCTTCCCCCCGCTTCTCCCCGATTGGTTACTTCCCTCTTGATCCTACCACTATATATATATATATATATATATATATATATATATATATATAGGAGTGTTCAAATGAGAACATTCTCATTTTAAGATTGGGTAAGAACACTTCTAAGCCACATATTTAATTAAATAATTAAAAATAAAATCTATTTGAAAAAGAAATAAAAAGGGTGTGCTGATAATTATTGTATTACGGAGTAATTAATAAGCCATCATCAATTTGACGGTTTTAAAGTTATGATGAGGTAACTGCTTCCTAAAATATAGTCCCATGATCTTTTATTTCGATTTCAATAAAAAACATTTTTATACATCCATTTAATGTATCGGAGCATCAATAATCATGATATTTGTTATTGAAAAATAACCGGTAATTTAATTGCATAACATGTTAAGTTGTTTCTAATTCAACGTAATATATTTTAATTTGATGCACCAACTCATATTCGACATATCCTATTTATTTTGATGCTACAACTCATATTCAACACATCCTATTTTATTTTGATGCATTAACTAATATTTATTGTCCATTGTTAGAATTATGGATGCATGAATTCATTTTGTTGCATTTCAGCATTAGTTTATATCTAATACATGGATGCATGTAAACAAAACTAATATAAAAATTAGGATGAATCATTTCCATTTTAGACGCATCCAAAATTTTTTGAATGCAGTAACTTGAATCGGTATGTATCATCCGATTGACTCTACATGAATGGTGTATTGATGTTTGCATCCCAAATATAGAAGAATGTTAGCACCATTAAAAAAAAAAAAAATTATTGGAGAATGTTAGCAAAATTTGTACGTATTAAAAAGTACTTATAATAGATTGGATTGAACTATATCAAATTATCGGTATGTATCATCCCTTTTTGCGAAATAAGAAAAAGATAAAGTAATTTAATCGGTAACTTCTCATTAGTCATTACTTCGTCACCTTCTGATTGTTCCATTTCTCTATTATTTTCTTTTTTAATTTTATATACTCGTGATCATTGTTTTCAGTAAGCTTTTGATGATTATTTCATGTTAAAGTTATAGTTATATGATTGTAACACAAACTTCGCTGTTGGCCCATTCTTATACATTAAAGATGGGTTATATGGGTTATAGAAGACTATATCACGGTTTTTAACCCTGATTACTCCCGGTTAATCATTGATTATTTCCATTAATGAGCAGTCCGTTAGGATTTTCTACAATCTATTTAATTAATCGGTCAACATTAATTTATGAGTCAGAATCAAATTTGGAGATCAAAACCGGTCAAAGTCAAAATTGATCAATATTTTAACATAAATTTAAACTAGTATGTTAGAGTTTTTGAATAAAATGAACGATTTTAGACAATTATGTTAAATCTTATGTTTATGTTTATGGTTTCTTATATTCATACACATAATTTTAAAATTTAAAATTTAAATGTATAATGATACGCATACCCGATTGACTCGTGTTGCGCATCACACTTGCACCATGTGCATATCCTCCGCGCTATAGCACTTCTGGCGCAAGTAAATGTGCGCTAGAGGGCGCCATCTTGATGATGGCGCGCTGCATAAGGGTGACGTGTCCTGTACTTGCCACGATCTCTGTACAAGGGCCGACAGCCAGCGAAAAAGGTGATAGAACTGTTCCCTGGTCCCCTCCACGAAATAATCAGGTAGTGCAGACAAGAAAGCAACATGGAACACGTGGCTCCAATGAACGGACAGCACTGTAGCTATAAATAACGGACTCGAATCACAAGGCAAAAGGTGAATTTTTTAGGAAATTACACACATACTATTTTGAGTATATACGTACAAGCCAGTCGCGCTGCTCATACAGCGCCCTCCTCGCTGGCGCTACCGGACTCACAGCATTGCACTAGACACTCTAGATATACAGGTAACGTTCATTGAACATAAATCCTATCGTCAACGCGAGCCACCAATGTCCGGACTACCCGTCGATGGTGGGTCTACGTTTAACCACCCCTGTTGAGATCATCATCTTGCAAGGGGTTATTCACGGTACTCCGGACCGAAGAGTTAAACTCAATTGACCCTTAAATCCCCTCTCAATGATGTCAAACATGGACCGCACCAAACCCGATTATTCTATGCTTGATCATTTGGCGCCATCCGTGGGACATACAAGTTAAAAGGTTTCGATTTGATCTTTTCTCTATATGTCCACTACTCATTTATTTTTTCTATACAGGCACCTGTCGCGAAAAAATAAGTGCACTCAATGGCCAACTGCCGACCACAGCTAGGAACAAAGCGCAAAGCCAGCGCAGACGGAAGCTCGAGGATGACGGAGATATCATTCCCCACCATTCAAACATTCAACACTTCCTGCGCACCCGTCGTAGTGCAGGGATATCTGCCCGAGTCAGGTCATGGCGTTAAGCGCCTTCACATGGACAACAGCAGTAGCGTTGACATCATGTACGAGCATTGCTTCCGACAGCTACCCACAACGGTGAAGAGAACCATCAAGCCTCCGACTACAGCCTTATCCGGATTTTCGGGAGAATCAGTGTGGCCGATCGGAATCTTGGACTTGAAGCTGGAGCTGAGAGACAGCAGGGATAAATCAAAGAAGCGCACCGAGAGCATAGAATTCTGCGTTGTGCGCTCGTACTCTAGATACAATGTTATACTAGGAAGGACTTCCATTCAGAAATTTGGTGTTATACCATCCACAATTCATGGGATGGTTCGATTCTTGACGGATCAAGGAGTTGCCACCCTCGAGTCATCGCCGCTGGACGCCTTGTGCACATTTGTTACTGACAAGGGGGCACTACTCCCAAAGAAAAGGGCGCGAATGAATGGTGGGTTATAGTTAATCCCGAGTATCCGGAGCAGAAGGTAAAGATATGAAATGCCCCGTTCATGTTAATTATAAACGTTTCATATTAATTGATTTCTTTGCGAGGTTTTGATCTCTATATGAGACGTTTTCAAAGCTTGCATTCATTTTAAAATAACCATAACCTTTATTATTGAATAAAGGTTTAAAAGCATAAGTTTTGATTGTCGATCAAAGACAATCTCCTCAAAATACATGTATTTTACACACACCATTACATACTTGTCAACAATATATTACAAATACAATTCCCGAATGCAAGTTTATTTATTTAGAAAAGCATGATGACTCCAAATCTTGACGTTGAGTAAACATGTAACAGCGGAAGCTTTCTAATAATCACCTGAGAATAAACATGCTTAAAAAGTCAACAAAATTGTTGGTGAGTCATAGGTTTAGTTTCTATATAATAATCATAACATTTAATAAGCCACAAGAGTTCATTTAATTAAATGCGCAGGATTAGTACAACTGCAAAAATCATTCATACGATGAGTCGCATGGTAACCGACCTTAACATAGAGCGCTTAAGATATCTGACATCATACATTCCACTATTCAAATGTATGACAAGAACCCTTCGAAGTACTAAAGAATTTCCACTATTCGAAAATGGGGGTGGTTGGTGCCCGTAGATCTACCTTTAGGATTCGCGTCAATTAGTGTTTTTCACTAATTCTTAGGTTACCAAGCATAATAATAATAATAAGTACAGATATCCGGTATAACAAAATAATCGTAGAATAGAGTTTCATGAACTTGTGCTTATTTTGTAAAACATTTATAAATTTGCATGTATTCTCATCCCAAAATAATTTAGATAGTAAAAATGGGACTATAACTCACTTGTGATGATTTCCGAATAGATGGTAATAAGACTTGGCCTTTGACAAATTCACGAACCTAATAATAATATTCTTGTGTCAAGATATATATACAATTAATATTCCATACTTATGATACTTGTGATAATTTTAATTGCCCATTGTTAGTAGTCCAATGTTCGTAGTCCAATAGTCCGATAGTCTAACAGTATATATATTTATATATATATATATATATATATATATATATATAAATATAAATGCGTATATTGTGTTAGAATTTACTAACACTATAATATATTGTCTGAATATAATAAGACACATAATATGTATATTGTCTGAAGCAATCCGCGACCCATTATATACATGTCTCAGGCTCGATCACAACTCAAAGTATATATATTATGCTGAAATCCACTTCGACCCACAGCTAACTCGAGATTACTGCCAATGGTGTCTTATAGTTCGTTTCAATAATATATATAGAAGAAGTCAAAATGATATGTCAAAACTTTGTATACGAATCCACGGTGATCAAGTCATATATATATATGGTGCCTTACGATTTTTATTAAGACTATAATATATTGTCGTAGAACTTAATCACGACTATTATAAATTATATTTCCATAAGTTCGGGAACAAGACATGTATAAATACATGTAGGATACAAGATAAGTTAGCTAGGATAAGGTTAGCATCCATTTTTATTAATCAAAACCGTAGCTAAAAACAAACAAAAATATCCAATTTTGTTTTACCCATAATTTCTTCGTTACAAATCCGTTTTGAGTGATTCGACTTGCCATAGTTTTGTATCGAACCGTTATTTATTAATCTAAACAGAAAAAGTATATGTTTATAGTCGAAAATACAGCTTAGGTGTCAAATACAAGAAGATAGTCATATCCGTCGTAAGAACGACATCTTGATGACTCTTTTGAAAAACATACTTTCAATTAGAGTTTAACCATGGATTTTGGATATATTTCATATCCATATAAAATAAGATTTTTCACCAAAGGAAATCTTTTAATTCAAAGTTTAAGATATGTTTTTAAAATCAAACCCAAAACAGCCCCCGATGATCTATGACGGCGTATGTTCAGTTTTAAGGTGTTCTTCGTGTTTACAAGTTTTATATCCTTATGTTAGCTTGATATACTGTCATAATACATGTGTTGAAGTATTTTAAAAGTCAAGTTAGAAGGATTAAGTTTGTTTGTGAACAAGTTTAGAATTAATCTAAATTATGTTCTTGTTGTTGTAAGTTATAAACTCATAATAAGATAGCTATATGGATATGAATCAAAAAAGATTATGAATAAGGAGACTACCTCAAATTAAACGAAAAAAGTTACTGATAAAATAAGATGATAATCTTGTGATCAAAGATATCCTTGATGGCTTGTAATCCTTGGAGTAGAATCATAGAATGAACAAAAGTTCGAATAAGATTTCTATCTTGAATTAAGATAGTTATAAGTATATGAATTGAACCAAAGCTTATATATGATTCTTACCTTGATAAAGAGGGGTAGATGAGTTAACAAAGTGTTCTTGAAGCTAGTTTATGATCAAAGTGAATGAAGATTTTCTAGTACTTGAAGTATGTGTGTTTAAAGAGTGTTTAAAGAGTAAGAAATGGAGAGAATACTTGGAGTTCTTGTGTGTGAGTATTATGAGAGTGAAGGTAAGTTAAATAGCTGATATGAATGAGTAAAAAGAGTGTTAAAAGTCGTGGTTCATGTATATGGTTAAGAGACTTTATCAAAATTTGGAATATAGCATAATAATGCAAACTAGAAGTTAAATGTTGGTTCCCACAAGTCTCCATCATGTTTATCCTTGTATTGTGACTCATAGGGCTGCTAAGGAGGCTATAATTGGTATTTCAGATTGGTATATACTCATAGTATTTAAGTATGGAAGCTGGGTATGATACAGGTGTAAATACCGAATGAATACGAATAGAATTCTTGATGGAATTGAATGAGATTATGAGTATAGCTATCTTTGTTGAGTATAAGTATGTTAGTATATATGTTTAAGTCCTTCAAAAGTGTATTAATACATATTAATACAATACATATACATACATTTTAATTTAGAAGTTATTACAACGTTAATCGTTATATATATGTATATAGTCTTGAAGTCTTTAAGTTAGTAATCTCATTTTATGTATATAACCAATTGTTAATATATGTAATGAGATACTTAAATATCATTTAACAATCATGAGTATATATTTATATTCATATATACGCCATTAAATAATTATTACGAATTATGACGTTCGTGAATCGTCAGACAGACGGGGTGGCCAAATGTTTGTATAAAATTCATTTCAAATAACCAAGTCTTAATGAGTTTGATTGCTTAACATGTTGAAAACATTAATTATGTAAATATTAATCTTCTATATATTAACGAAAAAATCCGGGTCGTTACATTACACACCCGTTAAATTAAATTTCGTCCCAAAATTTAGAATAGTACCTAGTTAACGTGCGATATCGGAAAACAAATGTGGGTACTTCAGCTTCATTTGGTCTTCTCGTTCCCAAGTGAATTCAGGTCTTCTACGAGCATTCCACTGAACCTTAACGATTGGTATCTTACTTTGTTTGAGTCGTTTGACCTCACGATCCATAAATTTGACGGGTTCTTCGACGAAATTTAGTTTCTCGTCAATCTTAATTTCGTATAAAGGGATAATGAGATCTTCGGTAGCTAGGCATTTCTTCAGGTTCGAAACATGAAAGGTGTTGTGAATCTTTTCTAATTGTGGAGGTAGTTCAAGCCGATAGGCCACCGGCCCAATGCGTTTTTCGATCTTGAATGGCCTAATGTATCTTGGGCTCAATTTCCCTCGCTTTCCAAAACGAATAACATCTTTCCAAGGTGATACCTTAAGCATAACCATATCACCCTCCTCAAACTCTAAAGGTTTCCTTCTAACATCCGCGTAGCTCTTTTGCTGACTCCGGGCTGTTTTCAATCGTTGCTGAATCTGAATGACCTTGTCGGTAGTTTCCTGAATAATTTCCGGACCTGTAATATATTTTTTCCCCACATCACTTCAACAAATCGGAGACCTGCACTTCCTCCCATAAAGTGCCTCGAATGGTGCCGCCTCAATACTAGAATGATAGCTGTTGTTGTAGAAAAACTCAACTAACGGTAGATGTCGATCCCAACTGCTTCTAAAATCAATAACACATGCTCGTAGCATGTCTTTTAGTGTCTGAATCATCCTTTCACTCTGCCCATCAGTTTGTGGATGATAGGCAGTACTTAAATCTAGACGAGTTCCCAACGCTTCGTGTAATGCCTGCCAGAATCTAGAAGTAAATCTGCTATCACGATCAGAGATAATAGAGATTGATATACCATGTCTAGAAACAACTTCTTTCAGATATAATCGTGCTAATTTCTCTATACCATCCTCTTCTTTTATTGGCAGAAAGTGTGCTGACTTAGTAAGACGATCGACCATTACCCAAATCATATCATAACCACCTGCGGTTCTCGGTAACTTAGCAATGAAATCCATGGTAATTCTCATTTCCATTCTGGGATTTCAGGTTGTTGGAGTAGACCCGATGGTTTCTGATGCTCATCTTTAACTTTAGAACAAGTCAAACATGCTCCTACATATATGGCTATATCAGCCTTCATTCCTGGCCACCAAAAGTTTCTCTTGAGGTCTTGGTACATTTTTCCCGCTCTGGGATGTATTGAATATCTGGTTTTATGTGCTTCATCTAGTACCACTTTCCTCAAATCCCCATTTCTTGGTACCCAAATTTTTTCAGCTAAATACCTGGTTCCATCTTCCCGAATATTAAGCCGTTTTTCTAATCCTTTGGGTATTTCCCTTCCAAAAATTCCTTCCTTCAAAACCTCCTGTTGTGCCTCTTTTATTCGAGTAGTAAGATTAGTATGAATAATCATGTTCATAGCTTTTACTCGAATAGGTTCTCTTTTCTTTTGACTCAAGGCATCGGCTACCATATTTGCTTTCCCCAGGTGGTAATGGATTTCACAATCATAATCATTTAGCAGCTCAACCCACCTACGCTGCCTCATATTTAGTTGCTTTTGATTTAAAATATGTTGGAGACTTTTGTGGTCAGTGTATATGATGAACTTGACCCCATATAGATAATGTCTCCACATCTTTAATGCAAAAACAACGGCGCCCAATTCCAGATTGTGTGTGGTGTAGTTTTGTTCATGAATTTTGAGTTGTCGAGAAGCATATGCAATCACCTTCTTCCGTTGCATAAGAACACACCCAAAACCCATTCTTGATGCGTCGCAGTAGATAACAAAATCTTCCATTCCGTCAAGTAATGATAAAATAGGTGACGTAGTCAACTTCTTTTTCAACAATTGGAAGACACTCTCTTGTTCGGAAGTCCATTCATACTTCTTCCCCTTATGTTTCAATGCGGTTAAAGGTTTGGCTACTCGGGAGAAATCTTGAATAAACCTCCTATAGTAACCGGCTAAACCCAAAAATTGACGTATTTGCGTTGGATTTTTCGGGGTCTCCCAATTTTTGATGGCTTCAATCTTGGCGGGATCAAATTTGATTCCATTAGTACTGACTACGTGGCCAAGAAATTGTACTTCAATTAACCAAAAAGCACATTTAGAGAACTTAGCATAAATTTGTTCTTTTCTTAACAACTCTAACACAAGTCTTAAGTGTTGTTCGTGTTCTTGGTTATTCTTCGAATAGATAAGGATGTCATCAATAAAGACAATAACAAACTTATCTAAATATGGACTACATACTCGGTGCATGAGGTCCATGAAAACTGCGGGTGCATTGGTTAAACCGAATGGCATAACCATGAATTCATAGTGGCCAAAACGAGTTCTGAAGGCTGTTTTCGGTATATTGGCTTCTTTAACCCTTAGTTGATGATAACCCGACCTTAGGTCGATTTTGGAGTATACGCTCGAACCTTGGAGTTGATCGAATAGGTCATCGATTCAGGGTAAAGGGTATCGGTTTTTAATGGTGACTTTGTTCAGCTCACGGTAATCGATACACATGCGAAAAGACCCATCTTTCTTTTTAACGAACAAAATTGGAGCTCCCCATGGTGACGTACTCGGTCGGATGAAACCACGTTCTAATAATTCTTGTAGCTGACTTTGTAATTCTTTCATTTCGGTGGGCGCAAGTCTATATGGAGCACGAGCTATTGGTGCGGCTCCCGGTACAAGATCTATTTGGAATTTAACGGATCGGTGTGGAGGTAGTCCCGGTAATTCGTTCGGAAACACCTCAGGAAATTCTCTTGCAACGGAAACGTCATCGATTTTCTTTTCTTCTTTTTCAACCTTCTCGACGTGTGCTAGTACGGCATAACAACTTTTTCTTATTAGTTTGCGCGCCTTCAAACTACTGATAAGATTTAATTTGGCATTACCCTTTTCTCCGTACACCATTAAGGGTAACCCGTCTTCTCTCGGAATGCGAATCGCCTTCTCATGACAAACAACTTCGGCTTTCACCCTGGACATCCAGTCCATTCCAATAATTACGTCGAAACTTCCCAATTCCACCGGTATTAAATCAATTGCAAACGTTTCGATAACTAAACTAATTTTTCGATTTCGGAAAATTTTGTCAACCTTAATTAGTTTACCATTTGCTACTTCAACTATACACTTTTTATCCAAAGGCGTTAACAGGCAATTTAATTTGGCACAAAATTCTCTACTCATATAACTTCTATCGGCACCCGAATCAAATAAAACATAAGCAGATGTATTGTTGATAAGAAACGTACCCGTAACAAGCTCCGGGTCTTCCTGTGCTTTCTCCCCATTAATGGTGAAGGCTCTCCCATGGCCTTGCCTATTTCCATTCTGGCACTGGTTTATGGTATGGCCCGATTTTCCACATCCATAGCAAACAACGCCGTTATTATTTGTTCCGGCATTATTTGCTCCTTTGTTTCTATTTGGTCCTTAGACTTCACACTTTGTCGCAATATGGCCATTCCTGTTGCACCTGGTACATAACTCTCTACAAAACCACTCCGAATGAAACGTATCACACCTTGGGCATATAGTTCTTTGCTTTTTGTTGTCGTTGTTGTTGTTGTTGTTGTTGTTGTTGTTGTTGTTGTTAGGGTTATTGTTGTTGAGACGGTTGTTGTTGTTATTGTTAGGATTGGGGTTGTTGTTGTTGTAGTTTTGGTTGCGGTTGTTGTTGTTGTAATTGTTATTGGAATGGTTGTTGCGGTTATTGTTGCGATTATTGTTGTTGTTAGGGTGGTTGCGATTGTTGTTGTAGTTGTTGTTTTGATTGTTGTTGTTGTACTGGTGACCCTGATCACTTCTTTCCTCCCACTTTCTCTTTCCCTGTTTCATTATGGCCTCCTCGACCGCCTCTTTCTTTATCCTTCCTGTAATTTGGCCTATCAATTTGTAGGCTATACGACTCGCTTTCTGCATTGTTGCAGGGTCGTTAGCACCTACATGCTCTTGGATTCGTTCCGGCAACCCTTTTATGAACGCTTTAATTTTTGCCTCTTCATCCTCAAATACTCCAGGATACATTAAAACCAGTTCGTTGAAACGTCGCTCATAGGTAATGATGTCTAACCCTTGGGTTTTCAGTGCTTTAAGCTCTTCTTTGAGCTTGTTGATTTCAGTTCTGGGACCATGGAAGTGCGTAGGCGGTATTCTGTCATACGTAATCCATGTAGGTATTCCACCATGTCAAAGCAGTACCCCTGAAAGTATGTGTGGCATACTTAACTTTATCCTCTTCGGCGCAGTTGCTGATTGCAAACACGGCTTCAACCTTCTTTGTCCACCGCTTTAGTCCAACGGGTCCTTCGGTTCCTTCAAACTCATTGGGTTCGCAGGCTATAAAAGCTTTGTAGGAACATCCTACCTGGTTGCCATTGTTTCCTCCACTGCTGGAACCCGATTGGTTATTGTTGTTTATTGCATTCACCACTGCAGCCATATTTGCAGCGAAAGCTTGAAGTTCTTCTGTGTTCAATTGTTGTTGTCTAGTAGCTGGAGGAGCCATTTCCTTCAAAAATAGCCGACTGAGTTAATCATATAGAATTTTAGAAGTAGCCAAAAAGTATTTTGTAGCTTAATATGAACTTATTATTATAAAAGTCTTTTCTTCATATTAGCGTTTTATAACTATAATAATGTTCGTACTTAGCAGCTAACACACAAATTAACTACTAAAATTCTAATATGAAAAACTATGGTAAGTTATTACGTTACTACGTAATAATAAGTTGTAATAATAATAATAAACCTTCCATGCTTATTCTTATTATTATACAATCATAAGGAAAATTACATTGCAGATTTTCTTACAAACTTAAACACACAATATAATACATATTATACAATGCATGGAATATAGGGTAGTCGTCGATAGTTTAAGAATGATGAGGTTTCTTAGATGTTGACGTTGTTTCTTTCTCAGTCAAACGTGTAACACCCTAATATCTATTGTATATAAGTGTAAATATAGTACATAAAGCGTGGGAATAATTCTGGAATTAAACAGAAGACGGATTCTGATCAGGCCTAAGTGCGCTCAGCGCACACTTAGGGGTGCGCGCTGCGCACTCCTACTGTAGCCGGGTTCTGCCTTTTTAATTAGATATTTTGGAAGGGCATTGTGGCAATTTCACTTGGGGACGAGTTAAGATCACAAATCAGTGGGTTGGGAGTCATAACTCCACTTTTAACCACCATTTTCTTTCTACTTTAATTCTAGTGAGAGAAACCCAAATTTGAGTGAGAGAAAGCTCAAGTAAAGGAAGAAGGAGCTAGTTTCGGGTCTTAGCTCGAGTTATAAAGTTACTCATCTCCTCTCTAGCTACATTTTGGTTGTGGTGGTAAGTTCTAATTTTGATTTCCTTAATTTAATATGTGTAAGGGTTAGAACATGGGTTAGTGATGAACATAAAACCTATTGTTGGTGATTTTGGGAGTTTTGGGTAAGATTGAGTCAAGAGGACTCAAGAATGACTAACCTAGGGTTTCAAAGTAATAATTGGTGGTATTGAGTCTAAAATGGTTAGTTATTCACTAGCTCACTTGTGTTGTTAGTAAAATTGGTTCTAGGGTTTATGGTTGACTTGAAATGGGTCAAATGGGTGGGTTTGACCTAGCGGGATAAATTGAGTATGAAAACACCCTAGTTATGTGTTGATGGAAGTCTTAGAACCTTGATCACTAGATTTTAGTGATTAGTTGGGAGTCTTGACCTTTAATGTGTGAATCTAGTGCAAATGGGTCATAAATGCACTAGTGAGGTTAGTAGGTAGGTAGTCCAACTTATTATGTGAATTAATTGAGAATTAATTATGTTAGATGACTCGCTTTGAAGGTTACAAGTTATTGTTGGAAATCTCGCCAAGTCGACAAGGTGAGTGGAATGATTATACATGTGTGTATATAATGTATTTACTTGTACGAGATTCGATGTGGGTTTAAGTTCGGGCGGTCGATACCACATCGAGTCAATATATGATATGGGTTTAAGTTCGGGCGTTCGACGCCATGTCATGTATGTGTGTGGGCGTGTATAGTGGGTTTAAAGTTCGGGCGTTCGATACCACGTTACACGTGACGGGTGGGTTTAAAGTTTGGGCGATCGATACCACTCTGGGGTTAGTGTTATAATTCGTTGTACGCTAACGGTTGTTGGGAACACCGATGGGAAATTCGAAGTACCATTCCTTTGTACTATTGGTTAACCATGGTTATGTGTTTGTAGTATGGCACTTTATATTATTCGAGTTATATATGCTATTGTTTGTGCTAGCTTGTGGTCTTGGAGATTTAGCGTTATACCTTGCGTTGGTATGTCATTTAAGTTGCTAGCATGTATGAGGTAATTGTGTATGTGATTGCAAGTAAGTAGGTTATATATGTATGTGTATAATTATTGCATTCACTAAGCGTTAGCTTACCCTCTCGTTGTTTACCTTTTTAGGATCCGGCTTGGATAAGGTCAAAGGTATTCGCTTGGATTAGTGGCTCTCGGGGATTTTAGCTTTTTGGAAGTTCGACCAAGATTTGGGTAGTTTAACCCCAAACACCATGCTCTAGTGACGTTTGGTAATTAAACTTTTTGTGGTCGAAACTCGTATTTCGTACTTAATGGTATTTTGGGCATATGTGGGCCCCGCAATGTAAAATTCGTTTTATCATTGATTCGTGTTAGTTTTACTTATACTAATATGATGTGAAAAGCATTTCGTCTAAAAACGATGGGAAGTGTTAGATCTTTTTACGAAAACGGAACAATTTGGACAGCGGGCTGCCAGGCCCTGTGCGCGCCGCGCACAGGTAGGGGTGGCGCCGCGCACCCAGCCTGGGCAGGCCTGATTCGATTTTTTTTTATTTTGCTGTTTTGGTCGGTTAACGGGTTGGGTCGTTACAAAATGTTTGGATCTTCGTTTGGATAGTTCTTTTTCCAATTCCTCCCAATTGGTTCTTTCGGCTAATTGCTTAGGAACAAAACCACCAGTCGTTATACGAGAAGTCATTTTGTAAACTGCTTTCTTAGATGTTTCATGTGGATGGTCACAAACATTTTGGGTCATAATAGGTTCATCGGGTTTGGGATAGGGTATAACAGCCAAAGATTTTCCCAAATCACGTCGTGGTTCGGTAATTTCCACAACTTCTTCAGGATCCTCTTCTTCGGGTTCCTCCTCGGGATCTTCTTCCGGATCCTCTTCCAGAACCTCTTCTGGCAATTGTGAATCTTCCTAATTTTCCCAACAATTTTCCTCTTTAATGGTAGTACCAAAAGTTAACTTTTCCGTTGGTTCATAAGTCGTATGCTTTGACTCAACATCTGAATCACTTGATAAGTAAATGAAATCTGAATCACTAGAGATGATTATATGATCGGATGAAGTCATCTATCACATAATAGCAGGCACGTTAAGAGAATGAAATATCTTATAATATTTATATGTTAATAATCTTATGTTTCCAACAATTATATTAAGCAATCATTTTTAAAACAATTACGGTTAAAGTCCAGACTCACTAATGCATCAAAAATCAGTTAGACACACTAATAAAAAATTTTCTGATTCTCTAAGACCAACGCTCGGATACCAACTGAAATGCCCCGTTCATATTAATTATAAACGTTTCATATTAATTGATTTCTTTGCGAGGTTTTGACCTCTATATGAGACGTTTATTGAAATTCATCATATTGACAAGTTACATGAACATATATGTCAAAACCCGATTTTAACATTAAGCGGAAGCATATTTATAAACAAATTAATATGAAGTTTAACCTTTTAAACATGAATTCCAAAACCATATCAAGTCTAGAAAATATGCTTACAAAGTAAAAGAGCTAGTAAAGAGGATATACCTACTCCAAGTTAGGAGGTTAAAAGGATGATGAAGATGATGAAGAAGATGATGAATAAGCAAGCTCCTTACTTGAAGCCTCAAGCTTTGTATACCCACAAGCCTTTGCAAATCAACACCCTTGAGATGGTTAGGATTTAGACACTAAAATAACTAGCAAAAATCAATTGAAGAAGCCTCTTCTTCCTCTCCAAAAATTCGGCCAAAAGGGGTGAAAGGGAGAGAGTTTTTGATTTTCAAATGCAAGTAATAATGTGTGTGTGTGTGTGTGTAAGTGTGCAAGCATGCCTCAATTAGGAGTGTAATTACAAGTTAAAGTAAGCATGGGGTGGGTGTCTTGGAACCCCAAAACCGCCACCACCCCTCCCCCCCCCCCCCCCCCCCCCCTTTTTTTTTTTTTTTTTTTTTTGCTTTTCCATTTTATAAAAGTCTTGTAATATTACATGATACTTGCACAACTTTATAATTTTATAAACCTTTTATAAAATTGTATTTTATAAACCACTTATAAAATTGTAACACACATATAAGTTTAATCATATAAATAATTAAACTTGTAATTATAATTATCCAAATAATTATTTCAAGCATTTTATCTTTAGAAAACCAATTTCTAAAGTCTAAGTGTCAAGTATTTATTTTAAAGATCCACTCTTTAAAACAAATACATAAAAGTGTTAACGGCTTGTTATTGGGTATGACCTGACTTGGATCATAACATATTGGCCACATTAATTTATTATGTCTCTCGGGCATATGAAATACCTTCAATCTCCCACTTGCACGAGAAACATAAGGAATTAATGCAAGTGACGGATACCACCTAACGACTGTCCATCACCCCCAATGTGTTATGACTTGGTGCCATTCAATAACATCATCCCTTTCGAGTTCCCATCTCGAATATGATTAGGTGAATCTTTCAATATATCCTTTTGTCCTAGATGTCATGTTAAATCCAAGAGACATAGAGTGATCACTCTCTTATAGATTTAACTTTATCAGGCCTTAGACATCTGACTCTCAACGAATAAGAGGGACAAATTCCATCTTGGCTACATACGTCCTAGACACTACACTTTGTACCATACCTGAAGCCTCCCTTATGAGCTACCTTTTCAGAATAGCGAAGGAAAGAATCAAGGCACGATATTTGCTGAATATCTGAACCCAATATGTATCTCAGGTAAGAGGATACAATGATATTCTCCTTTACTCAAGATTACATGTGATCAACCACAAAGGCTCTATACAGTAAATCTTGAGAGCGGGTCTTCCAATATTTGTATCCTACAAATATCTATGAACCTTGGTTGCAACCTTGCCCTACATTCACCATTTGAATGTTAACCAATCCAAGTTCATAATAGTCTAGACCTCACACTTGTTCCCACAAATGTGATCGACTACGGAATTTTGAATAATTATTTATTCATGGATAAAATATGCAAAATTGGAACATGACTCAAATTAAAATAATACCATAATTATATTAATGAGTTTGAACTAATTCATTCCATTACAATACATAAAATAGATCATGTCCAATCACTAGAATATCGAAGCCCTAATGCACAAACATGTCCCTCATGTTTTGGCCCATGTAAAAGCTTCGTGAGTGGATCCGCAACATTATGATCTGTGTGAACTTTGTGAATACATATCTTTCCCTTTTCAACCTCATCCCTGATGTAGTTGAATCTCAGCTCAATGTAACGAGTCTTTTGATGAGCACGAGGTTCCTTGATTTGAGCAATCGCTCCCTCGTTGTCACAAAAGATCTCAAGAGGGTCCTGAATGGAAGGGACCACTCCTAAGTCGTCGATGAATTTCTTCATCCATGCAGCTTCCTGAGCTGCCAATGATGCGGCAATGTACTCCGACTCTGTAGTGGATAACACAACAACATCCTATTTTGAACTCTTCCAAGAGACCGCACCACCATTTAACATGAAGACATAACCGGATTGTGATCGAGAATCATCTCGGTCAGTTTGGAAACTCGCGTCCACGTAACCTTTTACAGCGAGTTCCTCCTCACCAGACCCATATATTAGAAACATATCCTTAGTCCTCCTAAGGTATTTCAATATACTTTTAACAGCAACCCAATGACTGTTTCCTGGGTTATTCTGGTATCTACTTGTCAAGCTTAGAGTGCATGACACGTCCGGTCTAGTACATATCATTGCATACATGATTGACCCAATAGCAGATGCGTATGGGACATTTTTCATCCTCTCTTGTTCATCTTTTGTGGTAGGACATTGAGATGAACTGAGAACGGATCCTCTTTGAATAGGTACCAAACCTTTCTTGGAGTTTTCCATCTTGAACCTTTTCAAGACTTTATCAATGTATGTACTTTGACTTAAACCTATCGATTTCTTGGATCTATTCCTATAGATCCCTATCCCCAATATATATTGTGCTTCTCCAAGATCCTTAATGGAGAAGCAACTTTTAAGCCAAGTTTTGACTCCTTGCATTGTGGTAATATCATTCCCAAATAACAATATATCATCCACGTATAATACGTGGAACATTATGGTGCTCCCACTAGCCTTCTTGTATACACAAGCTTCATCACTATTTTTAATGAAGCCAAATTTCTTTGCCTCCTCATTAAAATGATGATTCCACATTCTAGATGCTTGTTTCAATCCGTAGATTGATTTCTTTAACTTGCATACCTTTTTAGGATGTTTCGGATCAACAAAACCTTCGGGCTGTACCATATAGACATCTTCCTCAAGATATCCATTTAGAAAAGCGGTTTTGACATCCATTTGCCATATTTCATAGTCATAATGAGCAGCAATGGCAAATAATATCCTAATAGACTTTAGCATTGCCACAGGCGAGAAAGTTTCATCATAGTCAACCCCTTGAGTTTGAGTGAAACTTTTTGCTACAAGTCTAGCTTTGTATGTATCCAAGTTTCCATGTATGTCGGTTTTCTTCTTGAAAAGCCATTTGCAATCAACTAGCTTAGAGCTAGGAGGTTGTACAACAAGTTCCCAAACTTGGTTTTCATATATGGATTGCATCTCGGCGTTCATGGCTTCTTGCCATTTGTCTTTATCAATCCTTGATAAAGCATCTTCGTAGTTTGTGGGTTCATCCAAATCAACCACATATCAACCATCCATGAGAAACCCATATCTCTCGGGAGGATTACTAATCCTACTAGATCTTCGAACGTCTTGTGTACTTTGATCAACCACTTGATCATTCTCAACATTTTCGTGTTGAGTGCTAGTGTCAACCAATTGTGTATCATCTATTTGATCTTGAACCTCTTCAAAATCTATCTTCCTTTCACTATTACCTTCCATTAGGAACTTAGTTTCAAGGAATTCCGCCTTTCGAGCAATAAATACATTTTGCTCGGTCGGATCATAGAAATAGTATCCCATATCATCCTTGGGATATCCTATGAAGATACACTTCGTGGATCGAGCATACAACTTATTAGCATTATAGCGCTTTGGATAAGCGTCACATCCCCATACTTTCAAGTATGAAAGAGAAGGAGGTTTTCCAAACCACATCTCGTGAGGAGTTCGTTCCACTTTCTTGGTTGGGGCCATATTTAAAATACGAGCCGCGGAGCATAGACAATAACCCCAAAATGATAGAGGTAACGAGCTTCTTACCATCATAGATCGAACCATATCCATTAGGGTTCGGTTTCTCCTTCTTGGTTGGGGCCATATTTAAAATACGAGCCGCGGAGCATAGACAATAACCCCAAAATGATAGAGGTAACGAGCTTCTTGCCATCATAGATCGAACCATATCCATTAGGGTTCGGTTCCTCCTTTTGGAAACTCAATTAAGTTGGGGTGTTCCAGGTGGAGTAAGTTGTGAGATAATCCCACAACTCCTAAGATGATCTTGGAAAGCATCGCTTAGGTATTCACCTCCTCTATCGGTACGAAGTACCTTAATTGTCTTATTGAGTTGATTTTGTACTTCGTTTTGATATTCTTTGAATGCTTTAAAAGTTTCGTCCTTGTGTCTTAATAAGTAGACATATCCGAAACGACTAAAGTCATCAATGAAAGTAACAAAGTATCTCTCACCATTCCTAGTCATGGGCTTAAAAGGTCCACATACATCCGAATGTATTAATCCCAATAAGTCTTTAGCCCTTTCATAGGTCCCTTTGAAAGGTGCTTTAGTCATTTTGCCTTGTAAACAAGATTCACATACATCAAACGAGTCTATCTCATTTGATTTCAAAAGTCCATTCTTTTGAAGTGTATGCATTCGGTTCTTGTTTATGTGACCAAGGCGACAATGCCATAAGTAGGAATCACTCAAATCCCTTTTGAGTTTCTTGGTGCTAGTATGGTATATTGAGCTACTAGATGATGTGTCATCATGAACCAATTCATAAATTCCATTTGAAGGTGTAGCCTTAAAATAGAATACATTATCTAAATAAACGTGGATATCATCATTAACAAAATTAAGATTAAAACCACATTGTTTCAAACGGGAAACTGAAATAATGTTTCGACATAAATCCGGTGTATACAAAACATTGTTCAAAATAAGTTCCAAACCACTTGGAAGCTTTAACACAAAGTCTCCTTGAGCCTTCACTTGCACTTTGGCTCCATTACCCATAAAGAGACTTGATGTTCCCGCTTGCTTGCTACTTCTTTTGAACCCCTTCAATGAATTGCAAATGTGAGTTCCACATCCAGTGTCTAATACCCATGTATTAGAAGAAGTAATACTAAGCTCTATATATACCATATATATATTACCTGAGGATTGCCCCGCATCCCTCTTTTCCTTCAACTCCTTAAGGTAGACCGGGCAGTTTCGTTTCCAGTGACCCATTTCACCGCAACCGAAACACGGGTCTTCCTTGGGGTTTGCTTGTCCGGCAACCTTTTGCTTCTTATTCTTGTTTTTGGTTGGGGTAACCATCTTCCCTTTTCCCTTGCCTTGATGAGCGGGTCCTTTCCTCTTAGCCGCCTTAGGCTTAGAGGTGTTATTACCTTTGGACCCACCATCATTGATCATTAGCATGGGTGAAGCCCTTTTACCCATGCTAGTTTCGGCCGTCCTTAACATGCCATGAAGTTCACCAATGGTCTTATCCATCCCATTCATGTTGTAATTAATTAAAAATTGGTCAAACCTCTTTGACAAGGAGTTTAGGATAAGATTCGTGGCTAGCTCATTAGATATGTTGAGATTAAGGCGGTTTGCGCGATCAATAAGGCTTTTCATTTTGAGGACATAAGATGAGACGGATTGGGTGTCATCCATACGACATGCATGTAGCGCTCGAACCGTTTCGAAGCGCTCCACACGTGCTTGTTGAAGGATCATCTCCTTCAATTGCGTAATCATGTCATATGCACTATGATGCTCGAAATCCTTTTGGATTTCGGGTATCATAGTCCCAAGCATTAGGCAAGCGACTTGCACCGAATCGGCGCAATACTTATCATAATAAGCCATGCCCTCTACATCTTCCTCGTCCGGTTGGTCGGGAATAGGGTCCTCCAACACATACGCTTTATCCTCAAGTTTGAGGACAATTCTAAGATTACGGAACCAATCCATAAAGTTCGTATCGTTGAGTTTGTCTTTCTCGAGGAGAGACCTTAACGATAGGTTGTTTAGGTTAAGTGGTGCATTTTGCATGTTGTTGTTATTGGCGGCCATCTACAAAATTAACAAAGTTCATTTAAGTATCGATTTTAAATTTAATAAACAATACCCTTTTATAATTAATTGTCTTATTAAATATTAGAATCCAACGGTAAATCAAATTTCGGTTAGGTAACCTTTATCCCGTTATTTAATTTAGCTAGGTAGTCATTTATATGACAATTGCAATCCTTTTGCAACTTCTAAATTATGGGATCATGCAATCCTTTTGCATGGCATATTTATCCCATCAACGCCTATTTATTCCTCATGCTTCGGTGACCCTAAGTTCATGATTCCCAAATCAAGTCGTCCTACTTGTGTAAACATGTAAAATTAACATACAAGTGGTTAGGTGACCTTTATCCCACAAGCATGTGAATTTTACCTTAACCATATTAGTTAGTTCATAACGGTTAGGTGACCTTTATCCCGTTATGAGTTCCCTACTATGTTCAAGTGTCCCACAAAAGGATGGCGTTTAACTTGTTTACCTTGTTTTAGTTAAGGGATTTTAAGTTTTCATAAATTCTAGTTTAAGAAAACATTTTGCCATACACCAACATGTATTTGGTGTATAGTACCTTATGAAAAACCAATTTTCATGTCTTAGTAGTAAAACCAATTACTTGATATAAACCATTTTATATACGTTGTCATCATGTCCTTAATAACCATTTATTAGTGTCTTTTTGTTGTTTTTAATATAACCAATTGTAATGTCATTTTGCAAGTTGTTCACATGTGATATTTTTATATCAACCAAGCATACAAACACAATAATCATACAAGCATGCATAACAACAATGTTCACAATCAAGCCAAAGTGGTGAACACTTGTTTAGCCAAAAACAAGTGTTACCGGTAAAGGGTTAAAACACAAAGTAAGAGATTTCAAATTTCCCACTAACTCTTGCATCCATATGCTCCATCTTGTGTTCTTCATTCATCTTGAATCTTCATTTCCTTTTACAAAAAATATACAACCTAATACATTTTTTCTAGGAAAAAGAAATTACAACCTAATCTATTTTACATACCAAAATAAAATAAATTACATTGCCAAATTACAAGATTATTACAAACCAAATGAATGAATAAATATTACAAACCATAAGAATGAATAAATCAACCAAATCATACACACATCCAACCACAATGTCAAGGCTTGATTGTGAACAACAACTAACAACAAAACATGACCAAATTTGAAGCTCCAAACCCCATTTGGAACCCCAAAAATTCGGCCAAAATGGATCCCACCCAAAACCCAAAAATTTTTACATTCTAGTTTCATGCCTGTTACTAGATTGTAATCTAAATGGGTTTTCAAGCCAAATACAAGAAGCATATTTCTATGACCTCGGCTCTAGATACCATTGTTGGAATTCATCATATTGACAAGTTACATGAACATATATGTCAAAACCCGATTTTAACATTAAGCGGAAGCATATTTTTAAACAAATTAATATGAAGTTTAACCTTTTAAACATGAATTCCAAAACCATATCAAGTCTAGAAAATATGCTTACAAAGTAAAAGAGCTAGTAAAGAGGATACACCTACTCCAAGTTAGGAGGTTAAAAGGATGATGAAGATGATGAAGAAGATGATGAATAAGCAAGCTCCTTACTTGAAGCCTCAAGCTTTGTATACCCACAAGCCTTTGCAAATCAACACCCTTGAGATGGTTAGGATTTAGACACTAAAATAACTAGCAAAAATCAATTGAAGAAGCCTCTTCTTCCTCTCCAAAAATTCGGCCAAAAGGGGTGAAAGGGAGAGAGTTTTTGATTTTCAAATGCAAGTAATAATGTGTGTGTGTGTGTGTAAGTGTGCAAGCATGCCTCAATTAGGAGTGTAATTACAAGTTAAAGTAAGCATGGGGTGGGTGTCTTGGAACCCTAAAACCGCCACCACCCCTTCCCTTTTTTTTTTTTTTTTTTTTTTTTTTTTTTTGCTTTTCCATTTTATAAAAGTCTTGTAATATTACATGATACTTGCACAACTTTATAATTTTATAAACCTTTTATAAACCACTTATAAAATTGTAACACACATATAAGTTTAATCATATAAATAATTAAACTTGTAATTATAATTATCCAAATAATTATTTCAAGCATTTTATCTTTAGAAAACCAATTTCTAAAGTCTAAGTGTCAAGTATTTATTTTAAAGATCCACTCTTTAAAACAAATACATAAAAGTGTTAACGGCTTGTTATTGGGTATGACCCGACTTGGATCATAACATATTGGCCACATTAATTTATTATGTCTCTCGGGCATACGAAATACCTTCAATCTCCCACTTGCATGAGAAACATAAGGAATTAATGCAAGTGACGGATACCACCTAACGACTGTCCATCACCCCCAATGTGTTATGACTTGGTGCCATTCAATAACATCATCCCTTTCGAGTTCCCATCTCGAATATGATTAGGTGAATCTTTCAATATATCCTTTTGTCCTAGATGTCATGTTAAATCCAAGAGACATAGATTGATCACTCTCTTATAGATTTAACTTTATCAGGCCTTAGACATCTGACTCTCAACGAATAAGAGGGACAAATTTTATCTTGGCTACATACGTCCTAGACACTACACTTTGTACCATACCTGAAGCCTCCCTTATGAGCTACCTTTTCAGAATAGCGAAGGAAAGAATCAAGGCACGATATTTGGTGAATATCTGAACCCAATATGTATCTCAGGTAAGAGGATACAATGATATTCTCCTTTACTCAAGATTACATGTGATTAACCACAAAGGCTCTATACAGTAAATCTTGAGAGCGGGTCTTCCAATATTTGTATCCCACAAATATCTATGAACCTTGGTTGCAACCTTGCCCTACATTCACCATTTGAATGTTAACCAATCTAAGTTCAAAATAGTCTAGACCTCACACTTGTTCCCACAAATGTGATCGACTACGGAATTTTGAATAATTATTTATTCATGGATAAAATATGCAAAATTGGAACATGACCCAAATTAAAATAATACCATAATTATATTAATGAGTTTGAACTAATTCGTTCCATTACAATACATAAAATAGATCATGTCCAATCACTAGAATATCGAAGCCCTAATGCACAAACATGTCCCTCATGTTTTGGCCCATGTAAAAGCTTCGTGAGTGGATCCTCAACATTATGATCTGTGTGAACTTTGTGAATACATATCTTTCCCTTTTTAACCTCATCCCTGATGTAGTTGAATCTTCGCTCAATGTGACGAGTCTTTTGATGAGCACGAGGTTCCTTGATTTGAGCAATCGCTCCCTCGTTGTCACAAAATATCTCAAGAGGGTCCTGAATGGAAGGGACCACTCCTAAGTCGTCGATGAATTTCTTCATCTATGCAGCTTCCTGAGCTACCAATGATGCGGCAATGTACTCCGACTCTGTAGTGGATAACGCAACAACATCCTGTTTTGAACTCTTCCAAGAGACCGCACCACCATTTAACATCCTGTATTTCCATAAGTTCGGGAACAAGACATGTATAAATACATGTAGGATACAAGGTAAGTTAGCTAGGATAAGGTTAACATCCATTTTTATTAATCAAAACCGTAGCTAAAAACAAACAAAAATATCCAATTTTGTTTTACCCATAATTTCTTCGTTACAAATCCGTTTTGAGTGATTCGACTTGCCATAGTTTTGTATCGAACCGTTATTTATTAATCTAAACAGGAAAAGTATATGTTTATAGTCAAAACTATGTTCTTGTTGTTGTAAGTTATAAACTCATAATAAGATAGCTATATGGATATGAATCGAAAAAGATTATGAATAAGGTGACTACCTCAAATTAAATGAACAAAGTTGCTGATAAAATAAGATGATAATCTTGTGATCAAAGATATCTTTGATGGCTTGTAATCCTTGGAGTAGAATCATAGAATGAACAAAAGTTCGAATAAGATTTCTATCTTGAATTAAGATAGTTATAAGTATATGAATTGAACCAAAGCTTATATATGATTCTTACCTTGATAAAGAGGAGTAGATGAGTTAACAAAGTGTTCTTGAAGCTAGTTTATGATCAAAGTGAATGAAGATTTTCTAGTACTTGAAGTATGTGTGTTTAAAGAGTAAGAAATGGAGAGTATACTTGGAGTTCTTGTGTGTGAGTATTATGAGAGTGAAGGTAAGTTAAATAGCTGATATGAATGAGTAAAAAGAGTGTTAAAAGTCATGGTTAATGTATATGGTTAAGAGACTTTATCAAAATTTGGAATATAGCATAATAATGCAAACTAGAAGTTAAATGTTGGTTCCCACAAGTCTCCATCATGTTTATCCTTGTCTTGTGACTCATAGGGCTACTAAGGAGGCTATAATTGGTATTTCATATTGGTATATACTCATAGTATTTAAGTATGGAAGCTGGGTATGATACGGGTGTAAATACCGAATGAATACGAATAGAATTCTTGATGGAATTGATGTCATGCGAGGTGTATATAAAATACTATTATATTTTTGCAGGAAATACTATTAAATACGATACAATTTTACACAAGATATTTATTTATTTAGAGAATGGATATACTTAAACCTTGCTACAACACTTATAGGCAGTGTACCTAATCGTACAGTAGTGTAGTTTTTAGTAAGTCCGGTTCGTTCCACAGGGAAAATCTTTAAACAAAGCTTAACGCTATATTAGTTTACTTTTTATAAAAATACAAATATATATAAGTAATATTATTATTATAAAGGGGGGTTTTTACCGTTTAATGACAGGTTTGTCGATTTTAAAACTTTAGTCGCAGTTAAAACCAAATGTAAAATAATAAATAAATACAAGACTTAAATTAAAGCGTAAAGTAAATAACGATAATGAAATTTCGAATAATAAAAGTGCGATAAAATACAATAACAATAAAAATGCGATAATTAGAAGTGCAATTAAATATAAAATAAAGGAAATTAAATATGAAATAAAAGAATTATGCTTATTTAAACTTCCGTAATCATGATGTTTGACATGTTGATTTTTAGTTTATTCCCATGGGTTAATTGTCCTTTATCCTGGATTATTTAATATGTCCGTCTGGTTTTTGTCCATAACAGTCCATCAATCATAAATATAAAGTGCGAGTGTCCTCGTCAAATTATCCTTATACCCGAAGTTAAATATTCCAACTAATTGGGGACTTAAACTGTAACAAGATTTTAATACTTTGTTTAATAATTACACCAGGATGTCGACTGAGTGTAACCCAAGGTTTTAATATTTTGTTATCAATTATACCAAGTGTCCTTGTACATAATTTCACCCCTGTTTTAATTATTCTAGTGGCTATTAATCCATTCACGTGTCCGGTTAAATGAACGATTATTTGTACATATAAATACCCCGCTCATCGTGTCCGATCGAGTGTATATGGTAATTTATAGGGACGCCCAATTGTAAATCTTTATATTAACATTAACAAGCTATCATTTAGTTAAACAAATATAAAGCCCATTAATAGCCCATAGTCTAATTTCCACAAGTGTCGTTCTTTTGTCCACGCCCCAATTATGGTACAAAGCCCAATTACCCAATCTTAGTAATTAGCCCAACATGATGATTACTTCGGATTAAATAAGCATAATAATAACTTAGCTACGAGACATTAAATTAAAAAGGTTGAACATAACTTACAATGATTAAAAATAGCGTAGCGTTACACGGACAGAATTTCGACTTACACCCTTACAACATTTGCTAACATACCCTTATTATTAGAATTATAATTAAAATTAAAATTAAAATATAAAATATAAATATAAATATTACGATATAGATAGAGAGATGGATAGAAAAGGATGATAAAAATGATCAGAATTCGGTTGGCTTTATAGGGAATTGAGTTCAGGGGTACTCCGCGACTCGCGGCCCTTTTTGCCTTCAAACTCCGTGAGTCGCGGAGTTTGTAAATACAGCTCACTCCAGTTTGGAGTCTTTCTTGCCGACGGTTTATTTTATTTATATAATATATAAATAATTATAAGAATGATTTAAATATTATATTATATGTATGTGCATAGTTGACTTGTAATTTTTAGTCCGTTGCGTCGAGCGTTGAGAGTTGACTCTGGTCCCAGTTCCGAATTTTCGAACGTCCTTGCGTACAATTTAATATCTTGTACTTTGCGTTTTGAATCTTGTACTCTTGTAATTTCGAGACGTTTCTTATCAATAATTGGAACCTCTTTGATTGTATTTTGTACTTTTGAGCTTTTTGGTCGTTTGCGTCTTCAATTCGTCGAATCTGTCTTTTATCTTCACCTTTTATTATTTAAACAAATATCACTTTTAAATAGAACAATTGCAACTAAAAGCTTGTCTTTCTTGAGGAATAATGCTATGAAATATATGTTCGTTTTTAGCATTATCAGAATTGAATGAGATTATGAGTATAGCTATCTTTGTTGAGTATAAGTATGTTAGTATATATGTTTAAGTCCTTTAAAAGTGTATTAATACATATTAATACAATACATATACATACATTTTAATTTAGAAGTTATTACAACGTTAATCGTTATATATATGTATATAGTCTTGAAGTCTTTAAGTTAGTAATCTCATTTTATGTATATAACCAATTGTTAATATATGTAATGAGATACTTAAATATCATTTAAAAATCATGAGTATATATTTATATTCATATATACGTCATTAAATAATTATTACGAATTATGACGTTCGTGAATCGTCAGACAGACGGGGTGGCCAAATGTTTGTATAAAATTCATTTCAAATAACCAAGTCTTAATGAGTTTGATTGCTTAACATGTTGGAAACATTAATTATGTAAATATTAATCTTCTATATATTAACGGAAAAATCCGGGTCATTACATTACACACCCGTTAAATTAAATTTCGTCCCGAAATTTAGAATAGTACCTAGTTAACGTGCGATATCGGAAAACAAATGTGGGTACTTCAGCTTCATTTGGTCTTCTTGTTCCCAAGTGAATTCAGGTCCTCTACGAGCATTCCACTAAACCTTAACGATTGGTATCTTACTTTGTTTGAGTCGTTTGACCTCACGATCCATAATTTCGACGGGTTCTTCGACGAAATTTAGTTTCTCGTCAATCTTTATTTTGTCTAAATGGATAATGAGATCTTCGGTAGCTAGGCATTTCTTTAGGTTCGAAACATGAAAGGTGTTGTGAATCTTTTCTAATTGAGGAGGTAGTTCAAGTCGATAGGCCACCGGCCCAATGCGTTTTTCGATCTTGAATGGCCCAATGTATCTTGGGCTCAATTTTCCTCGCTTTCCAAAATGAATAACACCTTTCCAAGTTGATACCTTAAGCATAACCATATCACCCTCCTCAAACTCTAAAGGTTTCCTTCTAACATCCGCGTAGCTCTTTTGCTGACTCCGGGCTGTTTTCAATCGTTGCTGAATCTGAATGACCTTGTCGGTAGTTTCCTGGATAATTTTCGGACCTGTAATCTGTTTTTCCCCCTCATCACTCCAACAAATCGGAGACCTGCACTTCCTCCCATAAAGTGCCTCGAATGGTTCCGCCTCAATACTAGAATGATAGCTGTTGTTGTAGAAAAACTCAGCTAACGGTAGATGTCGATCCCAACTGCTTCCAAAATCAATAACACATGCTTGTAGCATGTCTTCGAGTGTCTGAATCGTCCTTTCACTCTGCCCATCAGTTTGTGGATGATAGGCAGTACTTAAATCTAGACGAGTTCCCAACGCTTCGTGTAATGCCTGCCAGAATCTAGAAGTAAATCTGTTATCACGATCAGAGATAATAGAGATTGGTATACCATGTCTAGAAACAACTTCTTTCAGATATAATCGTGCTAATTTCTCTATACCATCCTCTTCTTTTATTGGCAGAAAGTGTGCTGACTTAGTAAGACGATCGACTATTACCCAAATCATATCATAACCACCTGCGGTTCTTGGTAACTTAGCAATGAAATCCATGGTAATGTTTTCCTATTTCCATTCTGGGATTTCAGGTTGTTGGAGTAGACCCGATGGTTTCTGATGCTCAGCTTTGACTTTAGAACAAGTCAAACATGCTCCTACATATATGGCTATATCGACCTTCATTCCTGGCCACCAAAAGTTTCTCTTGAGGTCTTGGTACATTTTCCCCGCTCTGGGATGTATTGAATATCTGGTTTTATGTGCTTCATCTAGTACCACTTTCCTCAAATCCCTATTCCTTGGTACCCAAATTCTTTCAGCTAAATACATGGTTCAGTCTTCCCGAATATTAAGCTGTTTTTCTAATCCTTTGGGTATTTCCCTTCCAAAAATTCCTTCCTTCAAAACTGTAACACCCTGATTTTTTTTTTTTATAAATCACAGCGGAAGACTTAATTTACATAAATACCCTTAGTTAATTACTTCATTACAAACCACCGGTGTTACATTAAATGACTAGTTACATATTTATAAAAGTTAAGACATCAGAGTTCGTCTTGTCAAACATATCTTCAACGCGACTCCCGTCTCTACCAGCACTAAGATCCAAAACCTGCAAGGGAGGAGGTGAGGGGGGTTAGCACAAGGCTAAGTGAATGGAATCATCTAACAGATCTAGCATACAGTACCAACTTGTACAACTACAGCAACTACAACAATCAATATCAGGCAACCGACAACTAACAACTAACAACTAGCAACTATCAACTATCAACTAACAACTATGGTCCAACTAGAGACTCGACGGCTTGTACGAGCACACGACCACTAGCTGATCAGTCTAGCATCTACCGAAAGTCCTAACTACTGAATCTCCAGTATAGTAAATCCACACGCAGGTGATGCGTCATTCAGCACTATACTCAACAAACGGTAGCCAACTGGACCCAACCACAACAAGGTTGACCTCTCTGAGCTGAACCTAACAACAATAGGTTCCAACAGGCAACTACAACTTGTGCACACAACTGTTAAGCAACTACCACTACGAACAACTGTCCCTACGACTAGCATGGCAACTCTACAATGATCATTATTACAACAAATCTACTAAGCATAGCAACTAAAACTGTATAACATAGTAGCACAACTTGCTACTCTATACTACACCCGGAGATAATCCCACTCACCGATTACCAGCAACAGAAGGCACTCAGAATTCTAATCTTACTGAGCCTTCTCTTCGTCCTTATCACCTGAGAATAGACATAACACAGTCAGTAATCATGTCTTGATAACAACTCAACAACAAGCCAACAACACCAATACCAACACTTAATCACTTTACAATTAGTCTGTCAACCATACGAGTAACACCATCACACGCACATTTGAGAACACTCAACCGTGCGGTTGATAACTCACTCGTACGTTTGATCTATGCCCAAACATCCTACAATGACTCTCCTGATCCATACGGTTCACTACACGAGTGACCAGTGACTCGTACGAGTCACATCTCAACCGTACGTATCATCACAATCAATACACAAGTTCCCATCACCACTCACTTGCACGGTTCGCCACACGGTTGACTACCTCAACTGTACGAGTGAAGGCTCACTCGTGCGAGTGATGAAGAACAGTAGCAACATCTATTTATATGGCTTTTAACCCAAAAGCACAACATCAAACATTAATCCATACACTAAATCAATACATACAATATGTAATCACTATATGATAAGTCTACATCATAACTTCAGCCCATAACGACACTCAAGTGTGTGCAAAACAAGGCATGAACCCTAAAACTCCTTTTTCTGACCAAAATAAAGTTTGATCCAGTTTCTTAAAAGTTTACCATTAGAAAGGATTTTTCATTACGATTCCAACGATACTTGATTCATCAAAAACGGAGCTACGGTTTGAAAGTTATGACCAAAACAAGTTTCCACAAAATCTGACCAGCTGTCACACGTGTGACTGAGACATCACACGTACGAGTGACTCTCCAACTGCGTGGTTGACCACCAAAAGTGTGATCACATGTACGGTTGACCTGTCAAAAGTGTGGGTGCTGAAAATCAGTTTCAGCACGCTGTATTCGCGTTTTTTTTGACCCAAAATCATGATTTTTGCTCAATCTGATCTTGAAACTACTTCAAAAACATCATATAACAACCATATAACATATATCTAACAACAATTAACACTAACAAACACAATTCAACAAGATTCAAGCTCATATTCACACTTTTGCTCAAGAACACAAAAACCCAATTCTTAAGAAATCAAACAATGATTCAATCTTACAAACCTGAATAGATGATCACTAAGAAGTAACAAATCAATTCTTAAAGCTTCTTGATCCAATTTCACACTTGAATTAGATTAAGGTTTGAGAAGATGAAGAAGTTAGGTGCGTACTAGTTTTTAGAAGATTCAAGAAATGGAAAGAAAAGAGCAGATATTACTCACTTATGTGGGTTATAAACCCATACCTCACAACACACGGGTATTTATCAGTTATTTGATATCTTTCGTACCTCGTTAGGAGGCCCTAACGGAGTCCAAATTAAATAAACGAACCTGTTCTGTGACCCTTGTCACAAACTAGTCTCAACTGAACAACCAAATAATTATAAACATATAATTATTAAAATCACTAATTACGCCATACCCAAGGGTACTATGGTCATTTCATCTAGGCCCAAAACGCGGGTGTTACAAATCTACCCTCTTTAAAAGAGATTCCGTCCTCGGAATCGGGTCAACTATGGTCAACAAGCCCAAAAATTGTTACTCGAACCGCCAAAACACATGGTTAACTTTATCGATCTTATCCCCGATACCGACATTATCCACCACAATTGCATAGGGAAATGAGATTCTTGACGTCAATACACTCCTGATACAAAATAATTTGTCACAATCTTCATCGATCAACGTCCGTTAATCCACTTAAACTCACAAATTACACGACCAAGTCAAATAATAAGAGTCAAATTCATGTTTCTACCCCCATTCTGTATCACAAATTTCAAGATCTGTCATCCAATTCAACTCTTTATACAGTCCACTTTTTCCCAATTATCCCAAGCTTAGGCAATAGAATTAGTCATCATGTTAAAATCTGTACCTATATTCATGAAATTGTCTCTTATGTCAACAGAACTTCACAGGTTATTCGTTTCATGTCCAGTCACATCACAATCCAATATAGCACAGGCCACCTAATTTTCCTTCAACTTCCCAGAAATTCCGTATGATTTATCACAATATACTTCTGTTGGCCAGACACAAGCATATTATCCTAAATCATACCTTCATTCTGAGTTGCTCGTAATGGAAAAATTCTACTTGTCTCATTCACTAACTTATGTCCAATCAATCTCCTCAATAAACATTGGTAATTAATTTAACTACTTTATGACTAATCAATCACAATATCTGTCCAATCATAGTTACTCAAAACATTGTCCATCAAATGCTCAAATATAATCTACCAACATTAATACACATCCAACAAGCATAGGAAATCGCAACATATGTTCATCAATGTCAAAAATACGCTCAACTAGCAGTATCATACATCTGTTTAAGCAAAGGAATTATCCAATCAGCACAGTCCTCTTTCTATCATATCAGTTACAACAGTGTTACTATCATGTAATCTCATGTCGACAAAAGTCCACTACATCAGGGTACCCAACACATCTCTATCAAAGTCACGGTTTTCAATCTCAAAAAAATTCAACCTAAGGGTCACCCTTACCCCCACAAAGCACACAAGGTCGCAACCAAACATAAACAACATAACCCAACAAAATAAATCTTACACTACAATCAAGATCTACCAATCTCCACACACATATATATACACAATCATATACATATATATAACTAAACAATACGAGGATTTTGAAGCATACCTGTATTCACATCATATTCAACATCTGCATCTGCAACCATCTGATAAGCTCTTGCAGTTGACGTAGGTGGATTCTTTCTTTTCTGCCCAACTGGAGAACCAGAAGATCCACCTATTGATCCCGACTGCGCTCCTGGCCCCGTCCCAGAACCTGATCCTCTTACATACGGACACTGAGCTGACCTATGCCCCACTTGATGACATCTCCAACATACATCCTCTTAGAACGAACACATCCGAATCTCGTGTCCCACAATACCACATCTCAAACATCTTTTGGTTAAATCTGAACAAGGACCACTATGAGAAGATCTGCAACTATAGCACCAAGAATTCTGACTTGATGCTGACCCACTATGTTCTGACCCACTCTTCTGTTTCAACTTAACAGACTTCTTTGACCTAGAGTCTGAATGACTCATCACCTGATCTTGTTGTGGCATTTCATAACCTACTATTCTATTCCTTACTACTCTGACGTCATCCTCTACCATCTTGGCCATAACAAACGCTTGCGATAACGTCGTCGCCATCCTAACCATTGTTCTGTACTCTGGTAAAATTATGTTAACAAAGTGCTGAATTCTGGACTGCTCATCTGGAACCCACTGTTGCACAAACCTTAATTTATCCATATACTGCTCAATCACCTCATCTATCATCATCTGAGGTGTCATTTTCATTGCCAGAAATTCCGTCTTAATTCGTTTGAGGTCATAAGATGAACAATACTACTCACAAACTTTACTATAAAATTGTTCCCAAGTAATCATGTTCACTTGCACTTTCGGTATACTAGAAATAACCATATCCCACCAAACCATTGCCCTATTTTTCAACATACGACTAGCATAAATAACATGTAATTCTGGTTCGCACTGACAGGCCTCAAAAACCTTTTCTATCTCTCCTAACCAGTTAAGGGTTACCGTTGGGTTAGAACTTCCCGAGTACTCTGGTGGATTGCAATTCAGGAACTATTTGAACGTACATTTCTTTGGTTGTTGAAACATCGGCGTCTGATATGGACCCCACATCTGATTTGGGAACTGTTGATTATACTGAAGTGCATCTGATACTGTTGAGGAAACTGATACTGAGATGGTAACCATTGCTGTTGTTGAAAAGCACTTCCAGTTTGCTGTTACATATTTGGCTGCACCGGATACCCACTAAACATCTGATTCGGTACGCTACCACTTGGATTCACTATTACCTGACTTTGTTCTAATTCCCTTATTCGATCATGTGCTTCCTTTAACCGATTTTCCAAATCTAGAATCTGTTCCTGCGGATCCTCTTCTGACACATACTCGTCTTCATCTGGGGCTCTGAATGTTTCGGGGGCTGACAGACCAGTTGCGTTTCCTGTATTATCTACCATATCTGCACTGCCACAACAACTCACACAAATGCTTAGTGGAAAACAGGTTAGTACCTATTAACTAACGCATGCAATCCCTACATTCACTTAACCCGTCCCCTCAGATATGTTTGACACAACACAAGGTTTGGGAACATGACATTCAACACAATGTACATGCGGCCAAACCTATGCTCTGATACCAAGTTGTAACACCCTGATTTTTTTTTTATAAATCACAGCGGAAGACTTAATTTACATAAATACCCTTAGTTAATTACTTCATTACAAACCACCGGTGTTACATTAAACGACTAGTTACATATTTATAAAAGTTAAGACATCAGAGTTCGTCTTGTCAAACATATCTTCAACGTGACTCCCGTCTCTACCAGCACTAAGATCCAAAACCTACAAGGGAGGAGGTGAGGGGGGGTTAGCACAAGGCTAAGTGAATGGAATCATCTAACAGATCTAGCATACAGTACCAACTTGTACAACTACAGCAACTACAACAATCAATATCAGGCAACCGACAACTAACAACTAGCAACTATCAACTAACAACTATGCTCCAACTAGAGACTCAGCGGCTTGTACGAGCACACGACCACTAGCTGATCAGTCTAGCGTCTACCGAAAGTCCTAACTACTGAATCCCCAGTATAGTAAATCCACACGCAGGTGATGCGTCATTCAGCACTATACTCAACAAACAGTAGCCAACTGGACCTAACCACAACAAGGTTGACCTCTCTGAGCTGAACCTAACAACAATAGGTTCCAACAGGCAACTACAACTTGTGCACACAACTGTTAAGCAACTACCACTACGAACAACTGTCCCTACAACTAGCATGGCAACTCTACAATGATCATTATTACAACAAATCTACTAAGCATAGCAACTAAAACAGTATAACATAGTAGCACAACTTGCTACTCTATACTACACCCGGAGATAATCCCACTCACCGATTACCAGCAACAGAAGGCACTCAGAATTCTAATCTTACTGAGCCTTCTCTTCGTCCTTATCACCTGAGAATAGACATAACACAGTCAGTAATCATGTCTTGATAACAACTCAACAACAAGCCAACAACACCAATACCAACACTTAATCACTTTACAATTGGTCTGTCAACCATACGAGTAACACCATCACACGCACATTTGAGAACACTCAACTGTGCGGTTGATAACTCACTCGTACGTTTGATCTATGCCCAAACATCCTACAATGACTCTCCTGATCCATACGGTTCACTACATGAGTGACCAGTGACTCATACGAGTCTCATCTCAACCGTACGTATCATCACAATCAAAACACAAGTTCCCATCACCACTCACTTTCACGGTTCGCCACACGGTTGACTACCTCAACCGTACGAGTGAAGGCTCACTTGTGCGAGTGATGAAGAACAGTAGCAACATCTATTTATATGGGTTTTAACCCAAAAGCACAACATCAAACATTAATCCATACACTAAATCAATACATACAACATGTAATCACTATATGATAAGTCTACATCATAACTTCAGCCCATAACGACACTCAAGTGCGTGCAAAACAAGGCATGAACCCTAAAACCCCTTTTTCTGACCAAAATAAAGTTTGATCCAGTTTCTTAAAAGTTTACCATTGGAAAGTATTTTTCATTACGATTCCAACGATACTTGATTCATAAAAAACGGAGCTACGGTTTGAAAGTTATGACCAAAACAAGTTTCCACAAAATCTGACCAGCTGTCACACGTGTGACTGAGACATCACACGTACGAGTGACTCTCCAACCGCGTGGTTGACCACCAAAAGTGTGATCACATGTACGGTTGACCTGTCAAAAGTGTGGGTGCTGAAAATCAGTTTCAGCACGCTGTATTCGCGTTTTTTTTTAACCCAAAATCATGATTTTTGCTCAATCTGATCATGAAACCACTTCAAAAACATCATATAACAACTATATAACATATATCTAACAACAATTAACACTAACAAACACAATTAAACAAGATTCAAGCTCATATTCACACTTTTGCTCAAGAACACAAAAACCCAATTCTTAAGAAATCAAACAATGATTCAATCTTACAAACCTGAATAGATGATCACTAAGAAGTAACAAATCAATTCTTAAAGCTTCTTGATCCAATTCCACACTTGAATTAGATTAGGGTTTGAGAAGATGAAGAAGTTAGGTGCGTACTAGTTTTTAGAAGATTCAAGAAATGGAAAGAAAAGAGCAGATATTACTCACTTATGTGGGTTATAAACCCAGACCTCACAACACATGGGTATTTATCAGTTATCTGATATCTTTCGTACCTCATTAGGAAGCCCTAACGGAGTCCAAATTAAACAAACGAACCTGTTCTCTGACCCTTGTCACAAACTAGTCTCAACTGAACAACCAAATAATTATAAACATATAATTATTAAAATCACTAATTACGCCATACTCAAGGGTACAATGGTCATTTCATCTAGGCCCAAAACGCGGGTGTTACAAAAACCTCCTGTTGTGCCTCTTTTATTCGAGTAGTAAGATTAGTATGAATAATCATGTTTATAGCTTTTACTCGAATAGGTTCTCTTTCCTTTCGACTCAAGGCATCGGCTACCATATTTGCTTTCCCCGGGTGGTAACGGATTTCACAATCATAATTATTTAGCAGCTCAACCCACCTACGCTGCCTCATATTTAGTTGCTTTTGATTTAAAATATGTTGGAGACTTTTGTGGTCAGTGTATATTATGAACTTGACCCCATATAGATAATGTCTCCACATCTTTAATGCAAAAACAACGGCGCCCAATTCCAGATCGTGTGTGGTGTAGTTTTGTTCATGAATTTTGAGTTGTAGAGAAGCATATGCAATCACCTTCTTCCGTTGCATAAGAACACACCCAAAACCCATTCTTGATGCGTCGCAGTAGATAACAAAATCTTCCATTCCGTCAAGTAATGATAAAATAGGTGACGTAGTCAACTTCTTTTTCAACAATTGGAAGACACTCTCTTGTTCGGAAGTCCATTCATACTTCTTCCCCTTATGTTTCAATGCGGTTAAAGGTTTGGCTACTCGGGAGAAATCTTGAATAAACCTCCTATAGTAACCGGCTAAACCCAAAAATTGACGTATTTGCGTTGGATTTTTCGGGGTCTCCCAATTTTTGATGGCTTCAATCTTAGCGGGATCAACTTTGATTCCATTAGTACTGACTACGTGGCCAAGAAATTGTACTTCAATTAACCAAAAAGCACATTTAGAGAACTTAGCATAAAGTTGTTCTTTTCTTAACAACTCTAACACAAGTCTCAAGTGTTGTTCGTGTTCTTGGTTATTATTCGAATAGATAAGGATGTCATCAATAAAGACAATAACAAACTTATCTAAATATGGACTACATACTCGGTGCATGAGGTCCATGAAAACTGCGGGTGCATTGGTTAAACCGAATGGCATAACCATGAATTCGTAGTGGCCATAACGAGTTCTGAAGGCTGTTTTCGGTATATTGGCTTCTTTAACCCTTAGTTGATGATAACCTGACCTTAGGTCGATTTTGGAGTATACGCTCGAACCTTGGAGTTGATCGAATAGGTCATCGATTCGGGGTAAAGGGTATCGGTTTTTAATGGTGACTTTTTTCAGCTCATGGTAATCGATACACATGCGAAAAGACCCATCTTTCTTTTTAACGAACAAAATTGGAGCTCCCCATGGTGACGTACTCGGTCGGATGAAACCGCGTTCTAATAATTCTTGTAGCTGAATTTGTAATTCTTTCATTTCGGTGGGCGCAAGTCTATATGGAGCACGAGCTATTGGTGCGGCTCCCGGTATAAGATCTATTTGGAATTCAACAGATCGGTGTGGAGGTAGTCCCGGTAATTCGTTCGGAAACACCTCAGGAAATTCTCTTGCAACAGAAACGTCATCGATTTTCTTTTCTTCTTTTTCAAACTTCTCGACGTGTGCTAGTACGGCGTAACAACCTTTTCTTATTAGTTTGTGTGCCTTCAAACTACTAATAAGATTTAATTTGGCATTACCTTTTCTCCGTACACCATTAAGGGTAACCCGTCTTCCCTCGGAATGCGAATCGCCTTCTCATGACAAACAACTTCGGCTTTCACCCTGGACATCCAGTCCATTCCAATAATTACGTCGAAGCTTCCCAATTTCACCGGTATTAAATCAATTGCAAATGTTTCGCTAACTAAACTAATTTTTCGATTTCGGAAAATTTTATCAACCTTAATTAGTTTATCGTTTGCTACTTCAACTATACACTTTTTATCCAAAGGCGTTAACGGGTAATTTAATTTGGCACAAAATTCTCTACTCATATAACTTCTATCGGCACCCGAATCAAATAAAACATAAGCAGGTGTATTGTTGATAAGAAACGTACCCGTAACAAGCTCCGGGTCTTCCTGTACTTTCTCCCCATTAATGTTGAAGGCTCTCCCACAGCCTTGCCTATTTCCATTCCAGCACTGGTTTATGGTATGGCCCGGTTTTCCACATCCATTGCAAACAACGCCGTTATTATTTGTTCCGGCATTATTTGCTCCTTTGTTTCTATTTGGTCCGTAGACTTCACACTTTGCTGTAATATGGCCATTCCTGTTGCACCTGGTACATAACTCTCTACAAAACCACTCCAAATGAAACGTATCACACCTTGGGCATATAGTTCTTTGCTTTTTGTTGTCGTTGTCGTTGTTGTTGTTGTTGTTGTTGTTGTTGTTGTTGTTGTTGTTGTTGTTGTTGTTGTTGTTGTTGTTAGGGTTATTGTTGTTGAGACGGTTGTTATTGTTATTGTTAGAATTGGGGTTGTTGTTGTTGTAGTTTTGGTTGCGGTTGTTGTTGTTGTAATTGTTATTGGAATGGTTGTTGCGGTTATTGTTGCGATTGTTGTTACGATTATTGTTGTTGTTGGGGTGGTTGCGATTGTTGTTGTAGTTGTTGTTTCGATTGTTGTTGTTGGACTGGTGACCCTTATCACTGCTTTCCTCCCATTTTCTCTTTCCCTGTTTCATTATGGCCTCTTCGGCCGCCTCTTTCTTTATCCTTCCTGTAATTTGGCCTATCAATTTGTGGGCTATACTACTCGCTTTCTGCATTGTTGCAGGGTCGTTAGCACCTACATGCTCTTGGATTCGTTCCGGCAACCCTTTTATGAACGCTTCAATTTTTGCCTCTTCATCCTCAAATACTCCAGGACACATTAAAACCAGTTCGTTGAAACGTCGTTCGTAGGTAATGACGTCTAACCCTTGGGTTGTCAGTGCTTTAAGCTCTTCCTTGAGCTTGTTGATTTCAGTTCTGGGACGGTACTCTTCCTTCATCATGTGCTTGAAGGCGGACCATGGAAGTGCGTAGGCGGCATTCTGTCCTACGTAATCTATGTAGGTATTCCACCATGTCAAAGCAGTACCCCTGAAAGTATGTGTGGCATACTTAACTTTATCCTCTTCGGCGCAGTTGCTGATTGCAAACACGGCTTCAACCTTCTCTGTCCACCGCTTTAGTCCAACGGGTCCTTCGGTTCCTTCAAACTCATTGGGTTTGCAGGCCATAAAAGCTTTGTAGGAACATCCTACCCGGTTGCCATTATTTCCTCCACTGCTGGAACCCGATTGGTTATTGTTGTTCATTGCATTCACCACTGCAGCCATATTTGCAGCGAAAGCTTGAAATTCTTCTGTGTTCAATTGTTGTTTTCTAGTAGCTGGAGAAGACATTTCCTTCAAAAATAGCCGACTGAGTTAATCATATAGAATTTTAGAAGTAGCCAAAAAGTATTTTGTAGCTTAATATGAACTTATTATTATAAAAGCCTTTTCTTCATATTAGCGTTTTATAACTATAATAATGTTCATACTTAGCAGCTAACACACAAATTAACTACTAAAATTCTAATATGAAAAACTATGGTAAGTTATTACGTTACTACGTAATAATAAGTTGTAATAATAATAATAAACCTTAAATGCTTATTCTTATTATTATACAATCATAAGGAAAATTACATTGCGGATTTTCTTACAACTTAAACACACAATATAATACATATTATACAGTGCGTGGAATATAGGGTAGTCGTCGATTGTTTAAGAATGACGAGGTTTCTTAGATGTTGACGTTGTTTCTTTCTCAGTCAAACGTTTGGATCTTCGTTTGGATAGTTCTTTTTCCAATTCCTCCCAATTGGTTCTTTCGGCTAATTGCTTAGGAACAAAACCACCAGTCGTTATACGAGCGGTCATTTTGTAAACTGCTTTCTTAGATGGTTCATGTGGATGGTCATAAACATTTTGGGTCATAATAGGTTCATCGGGTTTAGGATTGGGTATAACAGCCAAAGATTTTCCCAAATCACGTTGTGGTTAGGTAATTTCCACAACTTCTTCAGGATCCTCTTCTTCGGGTTCCTCCTCTGGATCTTCTTTCGGATCCTCTTCCAGAACCTCTTCTGGCAATTGTGAATCTTACCAATTTTCCCAATAATTTTCCTCTTTAATGGTAGTACCAAAAGTTAACTTTTCCGTTGGTTCATAAGTCGTAAGCTTTGACTCAACATCCGAATCACTTGATAAGTAAATGAAATCTGAATCACTAGAGATGCTTATATGATCGGATGAAGTCATCTATCACATAATAGCAGGCACGTTAAGAGAATGATATATCTTATAATATTTATATGTTAATAATCTTATGTTTCCAGCAATTATATTAAGCAATCATTTTTAAAACAATTACGGTCAAAGTCTAGACTCACTAATGCATCAAAAATCAGTTAGACACACTAATGAAAAATTTTCTGATTCTCTAGGACCAATGCTCGGATACCAACTGAAATGCCCCGTTCATATTAATTATAAACATTTCATATTAATTGATTTCTTTGCTAGGTTTTGACCTCTATATGAGACGTTTTCAAAGATTGCATTCATTTTAAAATAACCATAACCTTTATTATTGAATAAAGGTTTAAAAGCATAAGTTTTAATTGTCGATCAAAGACAATCTCCTCAAAATACATGTATTTTACACACACCATTACATACTTGTCAACAATATATTACAAATACAATTCCCGAATGCAAGTTTATTTATTTAGAAAAGCATGATGACTCCAAATCTTGACGTTGAGTAAACATGCAATAGCGGAAGCTTTCTAATAATCACCTGAGAATAAACATGCTTAAAAAGTCAACAAAATTGTTGGTGAGTCATAGGTTTAGTTTCTATATAATAATCATAACATTTAATAAGCCACAAGATTTAATTTAATTAAATGCGCAGGATCATTACTACTGCAAAAATCATTCATACGATGAGTCGCATGGTAACCAACCTTAACATAGAGTGTTTAAGATATCTGGCATCATACATTCCACTATTCAAATGTATGACAAGAACCCTTCGAAGTACTAAAGCATTTCCACTATTCAAAAATGGGGTGGTTGGTGCCGGTAGATCTACCTTTAGGATTCGCGTCAATTAGTGTTTTTCACTAATTCTTAGGTTACCAAGCATAATAATAATAATAAGTACAGATATCCGGTATAACAAAACAATCGTAGAATGTAGTTTCATGAACTTGTGCTTATTTTGTAAAACATTTATAAATTTGCATATATTCTCATCCCAAAATAATTTAGATAGTAAAAATGGGACTATAACTCACTTGTGATGATTTCCGAATAGATGGTAATAAGACTTGGCCTTTGACAAATTCACGAACTTAATAATAATATTCTTATGTCAAGATATATATATAATTAATATTCCATACTTATGATACTTGTGATAATTTTAATTGTCCATTATTAGTAGTCCAATGTTCGTAGTCCAATAGTCCGATAGTCCAACAGTATAAATATATATATATAAATATAAATGCGTATATTGTGTTAGAATTACTAACACTATAATATATTGTCTTAATATAATAAGACACATAATATGTATATTGTCTGATGCAATCCGCGACCCATTGTATACATGTCTCAGGCTCGATCACAACTCAAAGTATATATATTATGTTGGAATCCACTTCGACCCACAGCTAACTCGAGATTACTGCCAATGGTGTCTTATAGTTCGTTCCAATAATATATATAGAAGATGTCAAAATGATATGTCAAAACTTTGTATACGAATCCACGGTGATCAAGTCATATATATATGGTGCCTTACGATCTTTATTAAGACTATAATATATTGTCGTAGAACTTAATCACAACTATTATAAATTGTATTTCCATAAGTTCGGGAACAAGACATGTATAAATACATGTAGGATACAAGGTAAGTTAGCTAGGATATGGTTAGCATCCATTTTTATTAATCAAAACCGTAGCTAAAAACAAACAAAAATATCCAATTTTGTTTTACCCATAATTTCTTCGTTACAAATCCGTTTTGAGTGATTCGACTTGCCATAGTTTTGTATCGAACCGTTATTTATTAATCTAAACAGAAAAAGTATATGTTTATAGTCGAAAATACAGCTTAGGTGTCAAATACAAGAAGATAGTCATATCCGTCGTAAGAACGACATCTTGATGACTCTTTTGAAAAACATACTTCCAATTAGAGTTTAACCATGGATTTTGGATATATTTCATATCCATATAAAATAAGATTTTTCACCAAAGGAAATCTTTTAATTCAAAGTTTAAGATAGGTTTTTAAAATCAAACCCAAAACAGCCCCCGATGATCTATGACGGCGTATGTTCAGTTTTAAGGTGTTCTTCGTGTTTAAAAGTTTTATATCTTTATGTTAGCTTGACATACTGTCATAATACATGTGTTGAAGTATTTTAAAAGTCAATTTAGAAGGATTAAGTTTGTTTGTGAACAAGTTTAGAATTAATCTAAACTATGTTCTTGTTGTTGTAAGTTATAAACTCATAATAAGATAGCTATATGGATATGAATCGAAAAAGATTATGAATAAGGTGACTACCTCAAATTAAATGAACAAAGTTGCTGATAAAATAAGATGATAATCTTGTGATCAAAGATATCCTTGATGGCTTGTAATCCTTGGAGTAGAATTATAGAATGAACAAAAGTTCGAATAAGATTTCTATCTTGAATTAAGATAGTTATAAGTATATGAATTGAACCAAAGCTTATATATGATTCTTACCTTGATAAAGAGGAGTAGATGAGTTAACAAAGTGTTCTTAAAGATAGTTTATGATCAAAGTGAATGAAGATTTTCTAGTACTTGAAGTATATGTGTTTAAAGAGTGTTTAAAGAGTAAGAAATGGAGAGAATACTTGGAGTTCTTGTGTGTGAGTATTATGAGAGTGAAGGTAAGTTAAATAGCTGATATGAATGAGTAAAAAGAGTGTTAAAAGTCGTGGTTCATGTATATGGTTAAGAGACTTTATCAAAATTTGGAATATAGCATAATAATGCAAACTAGAAGTTAAATGTTGGTTTCCACAAGTCTCCATCATGTTTATCCTTGTCTTGTGACTCATAGGGCTGAAAAGGAGACTATAATTGGTATTTCATATTGGTATATACTCATAGTATTTAAGTATGGAAGCTGGGTATGATACGGGTGTAAATACCGAATGAATACGAATAGAATTCTTGATGGAATTGAATGAGATTATGAGTATAGCTATCTTTGTTGAGTATAAGTATGTTAGTATATATGTTTAAGTCCTTCAAAAGTGTATTAATACATATTAATACAATACATATACATACATTTTAATTTAGAAGTTATTACAACGTTAATCGTTATATATATGTATATAGTCTTGAAGTCTTTAAGTTAGTAATCTCATTTTATGTATATAACCAATTGTTAATATATGTAATGAGATACTTAAATATCATTTAACAATCATGAGTATATATTTATATTCATATATACGTCATTAAATAATTATTACGAATTATGACGTTCGTGAATCGTCAGACAGACGGGGTGGCCAAATGTTTGTATAAAATTCATTTCAAATAACCAAGTCTTAATAAGTTTGATTGCTTAACATGTTGGAAACATTAATTATGTAAATATTAATCTTCTATATATTAACAGAAAAATCCGGGTCGTTACAAGATAGGGGGAGCATCACACACGAGACTAAGGAAAAATTGAGGAACATCCTCATCGCCAATTCCGACGTGTTTCGTTAGCGTGATGCTGACATGACTGGAGTGCCACAGGAGATAGTGCAGCATCACCTCCGCGCCAACATCAATTTGACCCCAATCAAGCAAAAGAAGCGGCCCATGGCCCTAGAAAGAAGTGAGTGGTTGCGTAGAGAAGTGAATAAGTTGGTTAAAGCCAACATATTGCGCAAAGTAAACTACCAGACATGGGTAGCCATGATGTGCGAGCGAAGTGTATACGAAATATTATTATTTTTATTACGAAATACGACGAAATATAATACAAGTTACACAAGTTTTAATTATTTATTTACAGATGGGATATACCAAAACCTTGCTACAACACAATAGGCAGTGTACCTAATCGTAGAGTAGTATAGTTTTTAGTTAGTCCGGTTCGTTCCACAGGGAGACGGCTTATTTAACACTATATTTTTATATAATTATATTTGTACAAAATATAAATATATATATTACAATTATTAATATTATAAAAAGGGGGGGTTTTACCGTTTAATGACCGGTTTGTCGATTTTAAAACTTAAGTCACAATTAAAACCTAATGCAAAATATTAAAAATAAATATAACTTAATTTAAAGCGTAAAGTAAATGACGATAATTAAAGTGCGATAATTTAAAGTGCGATAAATAAAATGACGGTAAATAAAATTGCGATAATTAAAAGTACGATAATTAAAAGTGCGATGAGATATAAAATAAAGGAATTATGCTTATTTAAACTTCCGTAATCATGATGTTCGACGTGTTGATTTTAATTTATTACCATGGGTTAATTGTCCTTTGTCCTGAATTATTCGATATGTCCATCTGGTTTTGTCCATAATAGTCCATCGGTCATAATTATAAAGTGCGAGAGTCTTCGTCAAATTAACCTTATACCCAAAGTCAAATATTCCAACTAATTGAAGATTCGAACTGTAACAATGTCTTAATACTTTGTTTAATGAATACACCAGGTTATCGACTGCGTGTAATCCAAGGTTTCAATACTTTGTTAACAATTACACCAATTACCCTTGAATGTAATCCACCCCTGTTTCAACGAGTCCATTGACTATTAATCCATTCCCGTGTCCGGTCAAATGAACAATTATTGGTATTTATAGATATCCCGCCCACCGTACCCGATTAAGCGTGTGTGTTATTTATAGATACGTCAAATTATAACCTTTATATTAAATTAACAAGATATCATGTAGTTAATTAAATATAAAGCCCATTAATAGCCCATAGTCCAATTTCCACAAGTGTCGTTCTTTTGTTCAAACCCCAATTATGGTCCAAAGCTCAATAACCCCGTCTTAATATTTAGCCCAACATTACGATTACTTCGGCTCAAATAAGCATAATAATAACTTAAGTACGATACATAATTGAAAAAGGAGAATTTAACTTACAATGATTATTAACCGCGTAGCATTACACGGACAGAACTCCGACTTTAAAACCCGTAAAATAACCGTTACATAACCCAAACTAACTAATATAAAACTAAACTATATTATATATTATATATATATTATATATATATCATTGAGGAGAGAAAGATGGATATGGTGTAAATATTTTGTCGAATTGCATCGCCTTTTATAGTGGGATTTGGGTCCTGGTGTGCTCCGCGAGTGCGGAGGTTTTGTGCCTTACAGCTTCGCGAGTGCGGAGCTTCGAATTCCAGCTCATGCAGAAATTGGATCCTAGCTTGCCGACGTTTATTTATTTAATATATAAATATAATATATATATATATATATATATATATATATATATATATATATATATATATATATAATTTACATAATTAATTATATATTATATTATATTTATGTGCATAGTTAATTTGTGATTTTAGCTCCGTTGAGTCGTACGTTGATAGTTGGTTCATGTCTAGGTTCCGAATTTTTGAACGTCCTTTCGTACGCTTAGATATCTTGTACTTTGCGTTTCGCGGCTTGTACTCTTGTCATTTTTAGACGTTTCTGATCAATAAATTGAACCACTTGGATTGTATCTTGTACATTTGAGCTTTTTGATCATTTGCGTCTTCAAATCATCATTTTCTTCTTTTGTCTTCGTACTTATTTATTTAAACGATTATTACATAAAAATAGAACAATTGCAACTAAAAGCTTTACATATTGGAAGGATATTGCGCCTAAATATATGTTTATTTGGAGCACTATCAAGCCAACCCTGTGCTAGTGGCCAAGTCTGATGAAACGTGGTGGCTCTGTATTGATTTCAAAGACATTAACAAAGCTTGCCCCAAAGACAATTATCCTTTGCCAGAGATAGACTGGAAAGTGGAGTTGCTCGCTGGTTTTAGGTTTAAGTGCTTCCTAGATGCCTACAAAGGATATCACCAAATACAAATGACAGAAGAAGATGAAGAGAAAACCGCATTCCACACAGACCAATGGATATACTGTTACACCAAGATGCCCTTCGGACTAAAGAACGTGGGCGCTACTTACCAACGCACTATTGATACAGCATTCGCTAAGCAAGTCGGGCGCAACCTTGAGGCATACGTTGACGACCTCGTCATTAAAAGCAATACCGAGGAACAGTTATTAGCCTATATACTCGAAACGTTTAACACGCTTTGGAGCATCAACATGAAACTCAAGCAGGCCAAGTGCAGCTTTGGAGAAGAGGAAGGGAATTTTTTGGGACACATTGTGACTCCGCGTGGAATCAAGGCCAATCCAAAGAAGATAGAAGAAATTGAAAAGATGCCCTACCCAAAACAAAAAAGCAAGTTTTAACACCCCGTCTAAAATTCCCTTAACAGAATTTTAACTCTGGTCCCAGTGTTTGGCTTGACTTCTACGTAACGGCAATATTCTACAGCGGAAGCAATTAATACCTGAAAATAAAACACGCAAAACGGATCAACAATAATGTTGAGTGAATCTACAGGTTTTAGGTAAACAATGCAGTATGTTTAATATTCAATATTGAGAAAACGTTTATTAGTGGAAGACCACCAAGTTTAATGTTATAGTTGTAGACAACATCGTTTCCTGTTTCAAAAGTTTGTTGACACTAACATGTTAGGTTTTATCTCATTTATTCGTAAACCACAGTTTTAAATAACGTTGTATAGTATCTGAAAAACAGTTATCAGAAAAATAGTTAAATTCCTTGACCACGAGATTTTACAAGTACAACACAAAGTCGTAAAACATTTGCATAATATGAGCACCTGAATACTAGCAATGACCCGAGTATAGAAGCCAATATACCCGCCTTTAACTCCTAAAATGTTTTACACTTGTTCAAATGTATTTAATGTTCAAAGTAAATGCGCCATGGTTAATATTGTTTGGACGAGGTTGTCAACCTAACGGATCCGTCCATCTAAATTGTGCTTACACCGATGGTATTAAAAGTATTCAAGCTAGAGGCTTTTTGAACAAACTCAATATGCATATATAGTACTCATGTCAATACAAAAGCATTTGAAAATGTAAGTATAATAGCGTGTATTCTCATCCCTGAAAACATGTAAAAAGCGGGACTGTAGACTCACCTTTGAATAAAGCTCGGATTGAAAAGTGGACAATTAACTTGTACGGTTTATAGTCGAGTAATGCAACCTAAGTATACGTATTTAGGTTGGTGAATATATGTATCTTAAATAAGTGTGGTTTCATATTGTACGTTGTCTTATTGCTCGACTCGACGTGTTCCAAAGTAAAAGTCAAGTATATCATGCAAGTCAAACAAAGTCAACCGAAGTCAAACCGAAAGTTAAACTTGGTCAATGTGGTCAACTAAAGTCAACATCAGTAGGTTCATGTCAAATATTGGTCAACATGTCAAACCTAAGTCAAACAATACGTTATAGGTCATGAATGATCATTTTCACAATTTCAGTTTATCGTTGTGCACAAAGTTCATGAACACATAGCATACTTAGTACATTATCTCATACTACAAAATTTAAGTAAACATGAAAAACTCCAGATCATAAATATACTTAAAATAGATTCCAAAAAGTCTGGCCAGGGACTCATACGATAATTAAAAGTCAGGAATCAGAAGGGATACATTTGGGGTTTGCCAAGTCAGTTTCAGACCGCGCACTGATTTCATTTTGGCTATAGCCGGAGTTAGGAACATGAAATTGATACAAGACGAATGGAAATAGTTCAAAGACAAATCAAAGTAACACATCTAAAAAATCTAGCAACTTTAGTTTAGCCAATTTGTACAGTTTATTCGTGAAAGTTGAACATTCAGTTTTCAGCTCAAATCAGAATTCACATAAAGTATGGCTCTATTGTGCCCAATGCATAAGGTTTCAGAGATTGACATAAACTAACAATAAGTCATATATCATGTTAAGTTTAATTTTCCAGAAGCATACATACTCAATAAATAAACACAATCCACAGAGTACAAAACCGTGAGCAAGTTACAGATTCAATTCTCATTTAGTTAGTCACATTCGCACGCGATTATCCGAAGATCTAGATACAATTAGCCTATGATATCCACATGAAAAGTGAAGTACCTTTTGTCTACTTCTCAAATATACAAAGCTTTAATCACAGAAGTTAACACATTTTATCATACAAGGTTATTTTCATGCAAGTGCTGTATAAAACTACTTTTACACTAATTCAAGCATATCTCAGGCTATACATAAGCAAACGATATGATATCCTAGTCTAAATTGAGTGTTTTTAAATTATATTTCCATAGGTATAAGTCTCACATGCCAATTCGTTGTCTAACAATTCCAGATTTCCGATCAAGCAACAAAAACACAACGATAATTCAAATTGACATAAGTTAATCATACGGAAACGAAATCAAGCGAATCCAAAGCCTAAACTCAATAGTTTTTTGCAAGGAATCTGATTATAACATAATAATTAACATTTGAAAAACTTAATTTTTCTGATCAAACAAAAACAAATTCGTTTTTAAACCCTAGCGCATCAAACAATCAAAATAACGATAACAATTAACACGTACGCGTATAGACTTGAGCAATTGACAACATAACTATGAAACTCTTATAAAAATCAGATTTTAAGAATTCGGGTTCATGTAAATATACCTTAGATCGCTAAAAGAATTATACCAACGCGTTGAGGAGATCGAGAATTGCAAGTTTGATGTTCAAGATTTAATCAAAAATTGAAGTTTGGTGTGTGTGTGTGTGTGTGCGTGTGTGGATGGCGACGTCCAAGAGGGAGAGGGAGGAGCAAAAAAAAAAAAATCGACTGGTGTATGTGTGTGTGTAGGTTTACAGTGTTTACATACAATTTAATTTAAATTAGGGCCTAATCAAGTAATTTTATGGACTAACAACCACTAGTGGCCCAACATAAAATAAAAAGGGGGTGGGGAAAGGGGTGTTCGGCCAATGGGGCCCACTATGGGTATCCCGGGCTCTCGTTTTGCAAAAGCGCGTATTCGTGGTCCGTTTTAAGTGTCGTTTAGTCGTACCGAAGGCCCGGAACGCTAACCCGATCGTTAAACGCAACCAATCGCTTAATTTATTAAAAACCCAATAAATTAAATATTTTAAAAAGTTAATAATTAATAAAATTAATTATTAAAATAAACCTGAGCGTTTCGTTGCTCAAAAAGCTATTATCAAAATCGTATCGTTTTTATCGTATTTCATTATCCGAAATATTTATTTGAATTAATATCAACCCATATTAATTATTGTAACCCTCCGAAGATCAAGTATGCATTTATTACACGTAAACACATAAAAGTTAAATAATCGCCGTTAAATAAACTAACGGAAGGTTAACGGAAGTAACGAAAAAATTAGGGTTGTTACACAAGTTCAGAGCCTCAATGGGAAATTAGCCGCGTTGACGCGGTTCCTGTCCAAGGCCGCTGAAAGATCGCTCCCGTTCTTTCACACCCTAAAGGACTGCGCTAAAAAGTCGGATTTTAAATGGACAGACGAGGCAGAAAAGGCGTTCCAGGAGATGAAGACGCTCCTCAAAAACCTCCCGACGCTAACAGCGCCAATTGCAGGCGAAACCCTGATACTTTACCTCGCGGTGTCTAGGGAAGTGATATGCGGAAAGCACACCTAATCTTATTGTAATATGATTACGAATTCGTCCACAGAGAGCCGTGTTTAAGATTTAAACAACTAATAATTATTCTGAAGATTAAGTTGTAAAAATGGGGTTTTGATTAAAAAATAATTAAAACAAAGAAAGTAAATACAAATTCAAATAGATAAAGGGGTATTCACTTAGATTCAATTCCCTAGGATCCGGATTGCTTTTATTAGGAATAATATAATTAAATCCCTAAGTATAACTCTCGTTACCCTAGTTCATTAATCTATTATTAAGATAAGCTGGTGTCCCTCACTTAGTTACTAATTATATCATGAAAGTGTCGGTTTTTCGCGATGGTCTCTCAGATGCTTCTGAAGAACACAATCAATCAATATTAACTACTCAAGATGGTGATTCAGTTGAAGGGTAAATCGGTGTCCCTCTTTAGGCTTCACAATTACCTACTCAATTAATGGGATTAATTACTAGTTTAATTACACTGGTGTCCCGCATGCAATTCAACCTATCTAATTATTTCTCAATAACCTAGACAAGTTAATTAATCTAGTAACTCTCGTTACATCAATCAACAGACAAGTAATTAATGGGATCAATCAATGGAGTAATTAAGAGTCATGGATCAAGAGCAATTAATTTACATAGACATATAGCAATCCATCACCTAGGTTCAATCATCTAAGTGAATACAAAGATTTAACTACTCGTAATCAAACAATTTAAGCACAAAGAACAAATTACTTGCATTAACAAATAATAAACCTCACTGTACTATATGTTGTTATACATGAGCATCTTAAATCAAAAAACATGTAAACAAATTAACTTTTCGTAATTAATAAAAGATGGACAAAATATGATGTCTAGATCTCACCTATTTGTCCGACCTCCAGTTTCAAAAACCTATAAAATTATCATAAACCTCCTGTCACTTGTCGTAGCCTCCAAGAGGTGAAAAAAATAAAAACCTCAATCTCCCCGTCATCAAACTCATTAAGTAATCACCATAAGCGAGAGTAATATCACTAACTCGAATCCAACCGTCTACACCATTATGAGTATAAGTAGGAATAACCTCATCGGAATCATAACCCTCATCACCAGAAATAGCATTAACATGCGAATAGGTAGGAACCTGAGGCTCTTTATTCTTCGCATCTCTTCGGTTATTATTAGTCAAGATTGTTCGGGGTGGCCCATTGACATTCGGATTGGCTTGCGTATTCGATGGGAGAGCACCCGGTGGTCTCTCCGTAAGCGACTGAGCTATACGCCCCACATCCCGTTCAAAATTCTGAATCGAGGCATGTTGACTTCTCACTTGCTCTTTTGTTGATTCACTATCTTGCCTCAACGCCGTGATGCTTTCATCCGTCTTTATTATAAAACCCCGTAACAACTCCTCTAATGAAGGACCCTTATCCACATATGACTGATTTTGATTTTGATTAACGAACCCCGGTGGTCCGTTTCTTTGATAACCCGAACTACCTCCTTGGTACTGATTATTGTATTGATTACCCAAGTAGTTCACCTGCTCTTCCATAGATGCCTGATTACAATCCTTTGTGAGATATGGCCCTTGACATAACTCACAACCAACTTTCATAGCATGCATCTCTTTAGTCATCGATTCCATTTGTCTTTTAATAGTTGCTAGTTGTGCTCTAACCGATGTGAGCTCATCACTAGTTTCGGTACTAGCGACATGAGAAGAGCGAGAAACATCCATCTCTTGATGCCAATCATATGAGTGTGTAGCCGTTTCGGAGATGATGTTGTAAGATTCATCCGGAGTCTTTTTCATCAAAGAACCACCTACAGCAATATCTATTTCTTTTCTCATCGGCACATTAACACCTTTATAGAAGATCTGGACCTTATTGAAGTTGTTCAACCCATGTTGAGGACAATTACGTAACATCTTACCAAACCGTGTCCATGCATCATTAAGTGTCTCATGTGGCTTCTGAGTGAAGCGATTAATGTCACTTTGCAATTGAACAGCCTTAGAAGCTGGAAAGAAACGCAACAGAAACTTATCTTCCATCGTAGTCTAACTATCAATATCACCTTCAGGCAATGATTCTAACCAGTCCTTGGCGTCATATTTTAAAGACCAAGGAAAAACCCTTAAATAAATAACAGTATCTTCAACCTGAGCAATCTTGAACAAATTACAAATACTCTTAAAATTTCGAAGGTGCTCGAATGCATCCTCTTTCGGTGTACCCCTGAACTAACATTGATGAGTTATCATGTTAAGAATCTGCCCCTTGACCTCAAAATCTGTGTTGACTGCCGGTTGTCTAATGGCATGTCCATTTCCAGCCCTCGTGGCTTTCATTAAAGCTTCCATGGATTGACCTTGCGCTGGATCACCCATTGTATCTTCTTCCTTCTTGATATATTCAAAATCCGGAATATAAAAAGGTAATTCTAAGAAACCTTCGGCAATTTCTTGCTCAACTTTAGCTTTGCTGCGTGTATGATAAACTCTAGACGGTTCCAGAGTTATAAGTACCTAACCTGCGATCACACCACCACAAAACCAAAGTGTAAAACTGAAAATAAAAATAACAGAGAAGTAACTTTCGCGAAAACAAGTTTTCACGAAAGGATCGAATAACTAAAAGCTTGTAAAATCCTAAGACACACCGCTCCCCAGCAGCGGCGCCAAAAATTTGATATGCGGAAAACACACCTAATCTTATTATAGTATACTTATGAATTCGTTCACCGGGAGCAAAGTTTAGGATTTGAAAACTATTAATTATTCTGAAGATTTTAGTTGTAAAATGAGTTGTGATTTAAAACTAATTAAAACAAAGAAAGAAAATACGAATTCAATAGATAAAGGGGTATTCACTTAGATTCAATTCCCTAGGATCTGGATTGCTTTTATTAAGAACAATGTAATTAAATCACTAAGTATAACTCTCGTTAACCAAGTACATGAATCAATTAGTAAGATAAGATGGCGTCCCTAACTTAGATACTAATTCTATCATGAAAGTGTCGGTTTTTTGGTCTCCCATACGCTTCTGAAGAACACAATCAATCAGTTGTAATTACTCGCGATTATGATTCAGTTGAAGGGTAAATCGGTGTCCCTCTTTAGGCTTCACAATTACCTACTCAATTGATGGGATTAATTACTAATCTAATTACACCGGTCTCCCGTATGTAATTCAACTTATCTATTTATTTCTCAATAACCTAGATAAACTAATTGATCTAGTAACTCTCATTACATCAACCAACAAACAAGTAATTAATGGGATCAATTAATGGGAGTAATTTAGAATCATGGATCAAGAGCAATTAATTAAACAAACAAAAGATTAGCAATCCATCACCTAGGTTCAATCATCTAAGTGAATACTAGAGATTTAGCTACTCATGAAAATTGAACAATCTAAAAAAACAATCAAGAACAAATAATTACTCATCGTAATAAATAAATAATTATATAAAGATGTACCGGTCGTACGTAGCTTGAACAAAAATCAATTGTAAAATAAAACTCCAAAAAACTTGAAGAAATAATCTTCAAGTCGTAAACCTCCAGCAAAAGCCAAAAAATAAATAAATAAAACCTAGTTCTAATTGTATGTCTAATGTCTCGTACAGAGATAGATAGATGGAATTTATATCTCCCTAAAATTTGCCTTGATCCTCCCTTTTCTTTCCTAATGTCGGATAGGATGTATGACTTTGTGTAGGGCCCAAGTTAATTCATAAAGCCATGTCTTTTGCTTCATTGACGTCTAGCCCATTTTAATAATAAAAGATAGCTTGACTTAGTCTCTTAATTTTTAACACTTGCAACCGGGCTCAAAATCTACACTTTAACGTCTTCTCGAGCTGAAATCTCGCTAAAATTCATAACAAAGTCCATTAACACTTCTTTGACAATAAATCTCCATTTTAAGCCTAAAAATGATTTTAACTTTTGGCGTAAACCCCTGCTCAAACCCGAAACTTTATAACTGATATTTTTACTCCGAAACTCCCGAAGACCACTATAAAAACACCAACTAACTTCATCGAACCATAAACTCTAATCTTCAACATATTATGACACTTTATCTTCAAATATGGATCGAAACAAATGTAAACTAACCCGATAGTGCATAGTAAAATATGTATAAATCGAGCAATATCAGGAAGCTGTTAGCACCGTCTTAGTTGCCGAACGAGGAGACGCCCACATGCCAATATACTTCGTTAGCAAAGCGCTATCAGGAAGCGAGCTGAATTATCTCCCCATAGAAAAACTTGTATACGCGCTCGTCATTACTGCCCGACGTCTGTGCAGATACTTTCAAGCACACCCGATAACGGTGCTCACTGATCAACCTATTCGAGAGCTTTTCTATAAACCCGAGATATCAGGTAGGTTAACCAAATGGGCAATAGAGTTGGGCGATCATGAAATCTCATATTACGCTAGAAGCGCTATCAAGGGGCAGGTGATGGCCGATTATTTGGCCGAAACGGCCGCTGATATGCCGGCAATAGACGACCCTGAACAGCTTCCCGCGCCCCCACTCGAATTGTAGGAGCTCTATACCGACGGAGCGGCAAGCTCTGAGGGCGCTGGCGCAGGATTAATTCTCACAAGTCCACATCAGGAAGAGCATACATACGCGCTACGGTTTAACTTTAAGGTAACAAACAACGATGCAGAATGTGAGGCACTGTTGGCAGGACTGTGTATAGCTCGAGAGCTAGGAATTAAGAAACTGCAAGCTTATGTGGATTCACAGCTAGTCGCCAATCAGATAAACGACACCTTTGACGCCAACGACAAATTCATACAATCATACCTGGCTCTGGTCCACTCTATAGCCGATATGTTCGTCGACTTCAGGATCAGCCAAATCCCCAGGAGCCAGAACAAGCAAGCAGATATACTCAGTAAACTGGCGGCCCTCACCTTCAATCACATGGAAAAGAAAATATTAGTAGAGCAAGTCTTCAAGAAGTCCACAGAGCCAGAAACCACGATTGCATCTGTTGAAGAAGAAGAAGCGACTTGGATGACAGATATCATAGAGTTCTTATGCACTGGATCTTTGCCCGAAGGAGAGAAAGAAGCAATGAAGATCAGGGTAAAAGCGCGAAACTACGAGTTGCGGGGAGAAATTTTATATCGCAAGTCTTATTTAGGCGCATCCCTGCGCTGTGTGGGACCTAAAGAAGCTGCTATGATTATTGACGAGGTTCACAAGGGATCCTGCGGGTTGCATTCTGGGTGGAGGACAGTCACCGAGAGGATTAAGCGACTAGGGTATTATTGGCCCAGAATGTACGCTTACACAGCTGAAAGGATAAAAGTCTACCAGGAGTGCCAGTTACACATGCCCGTTAGCAGAGCGCCTCAACACCCTATGATACCTATCATATCGCCATGGCCATTCTGCAAATGGGCTATCGACATAGTGGGACATTTCCTAAAGGGTGCAGGAAACACTGAGTACCTGGTGGTAGCTATAGACGTCTTCACCAAATGGGTGGAAGCCAAGCCATTGCGCACTATTACCAGTAAGCAAGTTAGAGATTTTTTCTGGGAAAGCATCGTGTGCAGATTTGGCGTACCTAATGAGATTGTTAGCGATAATGGTACGTAATTTGAAGGTAACCCCTTCCGCAGCTGGTGTCAATATTTGAATATCAAACAACGCTTCACCTCCGTTGCGCACCCTCAGGCCAACGGTCAATGTGAGGTTACAAACAGAGACATTGTGCACGCCATCAAAGCAAGGTTAGGGATGAAGCGTAGCGGATGGGTGGATGAGTTATCAAAAGTCCTATGGGCACACAGAATAACGCACAATAACAGCACAGGAGAGACACCGTTTAGTCTGGTATACGGTTCAGAGGCAGTAATACCAGCGGAGATAACAGTTCCGACAGAAAGAATTTTGTCATACAGCGAAGGCGAGAATGACGAAAGATTGCGCGCTAACCTAAACTATGCGGAGGAACGCGGGGAAATGGCAGCAATTCGAGAAGCCGCCAACAAGCAGCGCATTGCAAAATATTACGACAAGCGCGTAAGGGCAAGAACTTACAAGGTAGGAGACCTTCTGTGGCGCGACAACCAAGCAAGCAGGGCTCAAAACACTGGAAAGTTAGGGCCAAACTGGGAAGGACCTTACAGGGTCGTGGGGATTAGTAACACCGGAACTTACAAACTGGCAGAGCTTAAGGGAAATCCAATCAAGCGGGCCTGACATGCTACCGCGCTTAAAAAATGCTACATGTAATATAGAAAATAGGAGACTTGATCAATCACCTACTTTTTCTAGACTTACATGTAATTACTAAACAATGTGCCTTTGTAGGTCGACCGTGTACTGCAATATTGTAAACTCGTTTTTCGATTATATTAAAGCATTAAGTCATTTTCGATCACGATTTCATGTGCCTCTCAGAGCTGAATAGCTTTATGATTTGAACTACACGCGCACAGTAAAATACTAGCGCGTTCCTGCCTACTTAAGGGATGACTTTCCCTAGCTCCCGCGCAGCAGAAGTCTGTTTGGCGACAGACTAGACCTATTACCGGAGAGCGACGGTCATTGGGTTGACCTAGTTCCACCCGAGCAGACCTAGGGATCTGCAAGTCATGACTATAAACAAAAAAAACGTTGGTCGCGCTTCACCACAGTCCCAAACTAACGTTTGGAAGACTCTTCGACGCGATTACGAGCGCGCGACCCAAGTGTGTGTTGAGTGCACATCAGCACACATGAAGGATAGTGACGACACGCCAAGAGTATAAAACAACAATAATTACCAGCAATGAAATAAGAATACGAAAAGTAAGTGCATCACAAGCTTACATCGCGGTAATACATTTTCCATTTATTGCGAAAAATACACTCAATACAAAACGTTACAAGCGCCGTGACGCATTATGACATTACAAAGCAAAATTACAACTTAGAATCTATCAACTCTCGTGCTGCCACTCGCGGGTTGCGTAACAACTCCTCAAGTCGGGGAATAGGGATGTGCTGTAGTGCTCTGCAGGCCTCCCTAGCAACTTTTTGCGCTCCATGAATGAGGTAGTCTCGAATAGCTTTGGGAAGAATGGTGGGCACCTGAATATGTTCCTTTACGATATCTCAAAAGTGAAGACGCTCAACATCCTGTATAGCTTTTAAAGCGCTCTCATAGCGATCATTTATGGTAGCGCTGTTTAAAGCATGATCCACTATACGAGGAAGGCCTGCCTTTAACACCTCAAACTCGTGAGCAACCGACCTCGCTCGCTGCTCCGACTCGGTGCATTGTGCGCGTAGCATACGGATAGTTTCCTCGTGATTGCTATTCTGAAGGTTAGCGCGATCCAGCTGCGCCTGAATATTTTTGTTCGCCTGCTGTGCCTTATCAAGCTTGCCGCAAAGGCGCATTATGGTATCCCTCATTACGGAGAATTCATCGTCGGAAGACTCGTTGCTCAACCTAGGGCTCTGGACGTTCTTACCCTTACAAGAACCCGCCGAGTTCAGGCGCTTCCTTTCAACAGAAGAGTCACTGTCGATCTGAATGAGAGATGGATGAGGTCAATCCGTGCTCCCTCTCACATTACTACCGTGCCCATCATCTGTATCGGAATAATAACAATTAAGTAATGCCGAAGTACAAACAAAATAGGTAACAAAGGAGGTGCGCAGTATACCAGTACGAGCGCACTTTGAAGGGGAAGAAGCAGCAGATCTTTTGCGCTTCTTCGGAGCAGGCGCGCCACGATGTGGCGGAACGAGTTTCCCGCGAGGACATCGTTTGAGCAAGTCAGCATACTGCGCCGCGACCTTCTTTTTTTTCTTCTTGCGCGAAGGGCCAGAAACAGAAGCTGCGATGACGGGGCGCTTAGTAGAAAAGCCTTTCCCTAAAGGCATGCGATCCACCACTACTGAAGTAGAAGAAGAGAACTCGAAGTACTTGGAGAAAGAAATTGCTGTCGACAAAGGGTAAGAGCGTTAAGGAAGGTTAAGAATAAAAGAAGGTAAAAGGCTCTACATACCTTGCAGATGACGACTGAAGTGAGGATAGTAGTTGGGATCTGGCTAATGTTTGGATATCCACCAGCATACATCACACTGTTGCTATACGCGCGTAAAGGAAGCGCGCGACCTACGCATTTATCCAGCATTGACTTTTCACTTGAGCTTAAAGGTGGCGCCATATTTAAGCTGCCATCGAAAACATATTGCCAAGCGCTCACATTTGAGAACTCAAACGAAATGAAGGTGTCATCCACGAAGAAGTAATGCTCTTTCCAATCGCACGGATTCTCCTCTAATGGCTCGCCGATAAAGCGAACATTATCACGAAAAGAAAACCAACCCGAATCGAGCCGTTCAGAAGAAAATATGTTCTTAAACAAATTCACCGTAGGAATAAAGTCGTGCGCCCTGCACCACATCTGAAAAACAATAAGGCGACAGGTGCTGTGAGGATCCAACTGACCTACACCAATGTTAAAATGAGAAAGTACGAGCAAGATGAAATTCGTAGGCGGAATGCGCATATTTCCACGCTCGAACACTACACTCTAAACGGCTACTTTTCCGCTAGGTGCACGGTTGGCCCGGTCTAAACGTCCAGGAACGGCGAGCGAAAGGGATCTCATGGGAGGATAGCGCTTTGAGATATGCACTACGTATTTGGCAGAGATGGATGAAGGGATGGAGCCAACGTTGGAAAAGTCAGCGCGATAGGCCATGTCGGAGAGAGAAGAGAGAGAAAATGAAAAATGAATGAAGAAAGTTCTATTTATAGAAGGGGAAGAGACGGCCATAATGAATCTTGACCGTATACGTGTCAGAAGACAACTCAAGGAGAGAATTTAATACAACGTGACAGGTGACGTGACGGCTGTCACGTCACACCTGTCATGGAATTAATAGCAGTTGAGTTCGGCACCATGCGCAATACTTGCGCATAATATCGAACTGGGGGGACTTAATGATACGCATACCCGATTGACTCGTGTTGCGCATCACACTTGCACCATGTGCATATCCTCCGCGCTATAGCACTTCTGGCGCAAGTAAAAGTGCGCTAGAGGGCGCCATCTTGATGATGGCGCACTGCATAAGGGTGACGTGTCCTGTACTTGCCGCGATCTCTGTACAAGGGCCGATAGCCAGCGAAAAAGGTGATAGTACTGTTGCCTGGTCCCCTCCACGAAATAAACAGGTAGTGAAGACAAGAAAGCAACATGGAACACGTGGCTCCAATGAACGGATCACAGAATTGTAGCTATAAATAACGGACTCGAATCACAAGGCAAAAGATGGATTTTTTTAGGAAATTACACACATACTATTTTGAGTATATACGTACAAGCCAGTCGCGCTGCTCATACAGCACCCTCCTCGCCCGCGCTACCGGACTCACAGCATTGCACTAGACACTCTAGATATACATGTAACGTTCCTTGAACATAAATTCTATCGTCAACGCGAGCCATCAATGTCCGGACTACCCGCCGATGGTGGGTCTACGTTTAACCACCCCTGTTGAGATCATCATCTTGCAAGGGGTTATTCACGGTACTCCGGACCGGAGAGTTAAACTCAATTGACCCTTAAATCCCCTCTCAATGATGGACCGAACCCGACCCGATTATTCTATGCTTGATCAATGTATAAAAAGTACAATTCGATTAATCTCTGAATTCGTGATTACTCTTTCTAAAGTCCCGATCGATTATTCTCCGAATAGCGAATTTTGTGATCTTGGACTATATTATGAGAGAAACATAGAAGACATTCGTGTAAATTTTTAACTTTTTATACAATATGACAAGTCTGTATGTACAACGGACATAAACAAACAAGTTTATTTATTTATTTATTTATTACGGCTACAAAACACCACAACACCGTAGCTTGTTTCACCATTATTCGATCTTCAACTGATAACGCCCGCTTCAAGGAATGCTGCAAAAAAAAAATTAAAGGTATATTTGATAAAATGGAATGATTAAGTGTTGAATAATTCAAAATCTGAATGATTATATTTCTAAGAAAAATAAACGATGACAAAAGAAAAGTGAAATTAAACTCACTTGTTACAGTCGACGCTGGGATTAATGGGGAAGCTAGTCTTGATACCACACTTTCCTGGAAGGCTTTGAGCTGCGTCTGGACGAACTTTTAACTGACCACCCGCACCCTTAGCACAAAAAACAAGCAGTTCGCCTATCGGCTTGGCTTCGTGTGGCACCTTGAACCCTCCTTGCTCCAGCACAACAAGCTGAACTTGTGCTACCACCTTTTTGCAAGTAGTCTAAACATGGTCTAAGCATATTAGCAAGGTCACCACAACTAATGGCTTCACTTGGGTGCACCATGACTAGAGCCATTATAATCATTGCTAACATGGCTACACCCACTGAACTCTTCATCTTTGATTACTTTTTTTTTTTTTTTTTATATATATATTTCTTTTGATTCTTGCGCGCACTTGTGGGTTGTGGGGTTTGCTTGATTTATAGTTGGATGTGTGAACGGTGATGATGGTGATATGAGAAGTAATGTTGTAGATGTTTTTTGACACGTTACATAGAAGATATGGCAAGTGTATTTCTCAACTCTAGCTCTTCATCATTTTGGTTTAAGGGTTTCCAAGTATAGTAAGTTTATAAAGACTAAAAGATATGTTGTCTAACTTGTTTGTGTCATGTTACTCAGTTTTTCTTGCATTACGTATTCATGGTGGTCGTGATGCTCATAATGACATGTGGGTTGTTGCTAAATTTGGAGATCGTTATCAACTACAGCTGTAAATAAATTGAGCCAAAAAATAGTTTGTCGACATTGGGGTTAGCTAGAAGACGGTGTACCATTCTAGTAGCATAGTCAGGGGCGTCTTCGCTACATGTGCAGTCGTGCAGAGTGTGCAACCGAACATGGCCCAAGATATTTAGGGGCTCAAAATTTTGAAAAATAATAATTCAATATTTTATTTACAATAGCGGCATATTATTGAAACTAAAACTTTTAATTGTAATTAGAAAGTTCACGGATTACTAGATTATCGATATCTTAGGGAGTATTGATTATAAAGAGTTGATAATTTTGATAATTCTAGTTGGATTATCTTTTTATATATATTAATTTATTTATGTCAATAAATGGGCTCATTTTTATGTTTCGAACGATGGCTCTCAAAATCATTAAGACGGCCCTGAGCATAGTGGTTGAGGTTTTTAGATTTAATCATACCTAATATCATATTTTGGGTGGTCGGGGATAATGTTATAAACGGTAATAGTATTACCAGTTTAGATCGCGTATATTTAAATGAAAATACTTGTTTTTTTTTCCGGATAATTAGGAAAAAAAATTCCATCCGTTTATAATAAGTTTGTGATTCAAGCTTGAATAGTTTGAAAGTTGAAACATGTTTATCAAAAGAGTTAAACAAAATATACGCGGTCGTCCTGGTTCACAAAATTCATTGCCAATTAACTTTTTTTTTTTTTTTTCCCCTCCAGCAAATTCATTATACTTGTGAAAAGTGTTATTTACATCATTCACTTAATTTTTAGTCATTACAACCAGTGACATATTAGAATTTTTTTTTTGAAAAAAGTACCATCATTCTTACCAGATATCTGATTTTTAGAGTGACTTGACAGTGCCTTTTTAGTATAGTTATCACTTAAAAAGTTATACCGGCTTCTTTTTAGAATTTAATTTTAAATATAAAGTTTAACGACTCAAACTAATTTACTTTTCTTGATAAGTATAATGACCAGTGCGTTAATCTTATATCATATTTGATTATATTCAATTAGAGAGCTTTAAAATCCATTGAAGCCATGTAGATGAACCAAGCTGAATTTGAGCTCGGTAGAAAAAGTACACGCTAAATATACATGCATGCATCTTAACACACAAATAAAAAATCAAAACGAATGTAACAAAAGAAGTTGGAGTTGAGTTCTTGATCATAACCATGGAAAACTTGTTATATATTTCAAAAAGGCAATATTACTTACACTCTAACTTGTAGAGACCCATCATAATCCACCTGGACGAAATCTCCAACATTTGGTTCCATTTCGAGGTACTGACTTCTATATGCCATGAATGACTCCAAGTAATATCTTTAAATTGAGCAAATGCACAGCGGAAGATTTCTTTCGTACCTGAGAATAAACATGCTTTAAAGTGTCAACCAAAAGGTTGGTGAGTTCATTAGTTTATCATAATCATTCATTTCCATATTTTAATAGATCACAAGAATTTCATTTCCAGTTCTCATAAATATACGTCACATGCATAGAGACAAAAATCATTCATATAGTGAACACCTGATAACCGACATTAACAAGATGCATATAGAATATCCCCAAAACAGAAATCCATCTGTATAATATAAACTCGAAGTACTAAAGCATACCATTTTCCAGTATGGGGGGAGTTAGTGCCCGTAGATCTACCTTTAGGATTCGCGTCAATTAGGGTGTCTGTTCCCTAATTCTTAGGCTACCAAGCTAAAAGGGTGATATTCGATTTCGATAATCCAACCATAGAATGTAGTTTCGATTACTTGTGTCTATTTTGTAAAACATTTATAAAAACAGCGCATGTATTCACAGTCCCAAAAATATATATATTGCAAAAGCATTTAAAAAGGGAGTAAATGAAACTCACCATACTGTATTTTATAGTAAAAATACATATGACGTCATTTATCAAGTATAGGGTTGTCCTCGGATTCACGAACCTATATCATTTGTATATATATTAAAATGTATAATCGTAACTGAATAAGTTTATATATTATATTATATATTATATATTATATATATTTAATTTGTGTATATGTTCAAAATGTTTAGTATTAATATAGTTATATATATTTGATTAGTATTTTAATAAAAATCCTAACTTATTATATATGGATATTTATATAAATTTTGGTAATATGATTTAAAACATACTTATAACCTTAATAATATCTTTAAAACTTTTATTTTTATAAACATAATTATTTTTAATAATAATGATATAGATAATATTGGTACTAATAATAATGATAATTTTAATGAAAAACAAAATAATAAATTTAGTAAAAATTATCATAATGATACTAATAATAGCAATATTACTAATGATAATCATGTTAATAATAATAATGATAATATTTATAATAATACATATGTTACTAATAATAATAATAGTAATAGTAATAGTAATAATAATAATAATAATAATAATAATAATAATAATAATAATAATAATAATAATAATAATAATAATAATAATAAATTTTATTATTTTCATTATAATAATAATCATAATCATAATAGTGATAATAATACTTATTCTTACTAAAATAAAATGGTAAAATCATATTCTTTAATGATGTTGATAATATTGATATTAACTACAATTTTAATTATAATCATAATGATAATAATGAATGATACTTACTACCTTAGCGTTAATAATAATAATAACTATAATACTTGTAATAATAATAATAACTAATAATAACAATATTATTAATAATAATAATAATAATAATAATAATAATAATAATAATAATAATAATAGAAATGAAATTAAGAGTGTATACCCCTTTAAAAGCATTTTCTAAAAAAGTTTGCTCCATACGAGACTCGAACCCGTGACCTCCCGCTCACCAAAACTATCCCTTAACCATTACGCTGCTATGTATTTTTCTGTTTAATACCGCTTCCAATTAAATATAACCCGTATCCTTTAATCACCATTAACCTTGGGTCACAGCCCAATAAATTGTTCAGCCCAATACTTAAACTAAAAGGAATTCGGCCTGCTATAGAACTAAATCGCATTTAACAGCCCACAGCAGCAAAAAAAGGAAATACTTCCACGATTATTTTGTTTAGAATTCATAGTGGAAGGCATAAACCGTCGCTATCTATACAGCTATATGTCTCGTGATAATTACAACAGCTGGAAAGTTATAGTTCTTTGTGGGGTTGTTGGAATTCAACAGAAAGAAAAACACATCGATCTTAAATCTTCGTCAATTATTTTACTGTATCATTAACAAAACATCCTTCATTGCATTATTATCACCTTGATATCAGTGACATGATTATGTGAGTCATCATCTTCATTCCATTCGTAAACAAAAACAGAAAATAGTAGCGAGCAAAACAACAAACGTAGCAGCTCATCATCATCATCTATATCATCAGCAAACATAACTGAAATCTTTCATCATCATCATCATCATCATCATCATCATCATCATCGTTTATCATGTATCAAGATCATTATCATCCTAACTTCATCACTAATCATCTCGTTACAATCAACTCATAATCTAATCATCATCTAATATCATAACCATCTTATCACCTAACCTCATTTTCACAATTCATATACCTTCATCGTCCTTCTTCGTCATCTCCAATATCCATAACATTTATGTATCATCATCATTATTTTGGTCCGCAAAAAAAAAAAAAAAAATTAAAAAAAAAATATCGACCAGATGTCCATTATAATCCTAATAGCTTTATTATATGCCCACTTCTATTATAATATATGACCCACTAATGAGTAAGAGAAAAAGTGGGGTAATCCTTGCTTTTAAAAAAATTGGCCATAACACTTGCATCAAATTGTCGGCCATGAATTGCTAGAGTGGTTCCACAAGTATATAAAGTATTTGATAATGCTATATATATGTTCTATATTCAAGTTGCCTTAACCTTAAATTATGAACCTATCATACCCTTTTCTATTTCGCTATATTGCTCGGTAGAAGAAAAATATACGGAGTAGTTAACAGCACTAGGTACAGCAGTGCGTTCGTGGTACGGTATCATGATGACCAACAGAAACAAGAAGATAGCAGTTGGAAGTAGCGAGGAAAAACGAGATGGGGAAAAATAATATATAGAAATAAAGTGGTGTTTTGGGGTGGTAATGCGTTTCAAATTGGTGATAGCGAGGGTGCTCAAATGAAACCGAAACATAATATGCAGGTATTCTCGGTTTGGGTTTGTACAAGAAAAAAATGAAGATGATGGTAGGGTGGTGGCGGTTGAAGTGGTTCATGTCGTTGGTTGTCGATATGGTTTTTGGGTTTCGAACTAAACGGAACCAAGTAGCAGCGTAGTAGCAAAAAAATAAATGGGTGCTAGATGGTTGTTGTGGGTGGTGATCAAGGGTTCACGAATGGTGGTGTAGGTGGTGGCTTGATGAAGGATAGAGAGTGATGGGTTTATAGAAACATAAAATAATAGTATTAGGTTGTAATGGTTTGTGATCGAGTGTCAAGTTTGTATGCATGCCTCTGTATATATAACAGGAAGATAATTGATCAAAAGGGTGAATTGGTGGACATGAATCAATTAAAAAAAATAAACACAGAATAAGTAGTAGAGGAAATGACAAACAAATTGAGGTGATGATTGTAGACAAGATATCACAAGAATCGGGAAATAAGAAAAAAAATATAAAAGTTGATGTGCATCTCTAACTGAATTTGTTACTATATGAATGATCAATTTTCTTATAGCCTAGAATTATTCGACTCAAATCACTTTATCAGATAAGAGACAACAGATTCCCTAATTAAATGAATTTATCAATTTCATATTTAATTAAAACTAATAATTAATAAATATCTTAATAATAAAAATAAAAATACTAATTATGATAATAACAAAAGTATTACTAATATTAATGATAAAAGTAATTAATATTATCAAATAATACTGATAATAATAAAAATAAAGGTAAAACTAAATATAATGATAATATTAATAAAAGTTATAATTTTTATTTATTTATTTAGTCTATATAACACATTTTCGGATCACCGTTTATTTTTAAAATCATATAAGTTTAATTTTAACTTGTTTATTATCAATCGAAACGTCAAACGAGTATTACAATCATTGAATATTTATTTTTAATATATATATATATATATATATATATATATATATATATATATATATATATATATATATATATTTTTATATATAGAGATATATTTTAAATAATAATTATTATAATATCCTATTTTTATTTTATTAATTTTTAATAACAACAACATATAATACTTCAAATTATATTTCGAATTATTATTTATATATACCTACACACATATCTATTTACAATTAATTGTTCGTGAATCGTCGAGAGCAGTCGAAGGTCAATTGAATATATGAACAATGTTTCAAAATTTGAGACTCAACCTATCAGACTTTGCTTATCGTATCGGAAACCATATAAAAATTAAGTTTAAATTTGGTCGAAAATTTCCGGGTCGTCACATAACTCAAAACATTTGCCTAAATATATCAAAAGAACAAGCTATACCACTAATGTAATGTCAAATATGAGACCTAAATCTATCTAGCCAGGAAAAAGCAAAAATGAAGGCTCTACACGAATCTTCTTGTTCACAAAACTAACTTGACTTAGTTTATTATGACACCATACTAATTGTTCACTTGTTAATTTAGACATTTGTAGCACCCTTGAAACCAACTTCATATCTACTTGACAAAAAAAGTAAAGCACTTGATCTTCTATCTCATCATCTTCTCTACAACTTCTTAACTTCTTTAGTATGCAATTTCCACTTCTCAATTGTTCTTTCAACTTCCTTTGTTTCTACAAAAATCATTAATAAAACATCACTACGACTCAATTTTTCTTTAAGTTAACTCAATCTTTGTGTATAATTGTAATTAACTAACCTTGTGTAAATCTTTTTGAAGATCCATGAACAGTTGCGAGTCCTCGGGGCTTTGTAACTCGACGGGCGCTTGCCTTTTATACTTGTCCGCGCGAACGAAACGCCAAAATATGCGGATCGACTCTTCCAATATCTCGACAAGCGCATCACTTGTTATATCCGTTACAACTTTACTTTTCGCCTTCTTGCTCTTCAAATGATCATCTGCAAGTCATTCATTAATAAAAAAAACCATGTTAACTGGTCGTAAAGTTTGGGTGAAAATTTTGACCCATTTACTTATGAACGGATTAAATTGGGTTGTGTCTTATGCCTGATGTGCCAAACATGTGGAAAAAAATGGGTAAATGGTTAAATTTTGACCCATTTAACGGATTAAATTGGGTTGTGTTTAATGTCTTACGAGTCAAACCTGTAGAAAAAATGGGTAAATTTTAACCCATTTACTGATGAACGGATTAAATTGGGTTGTGTTTAATGTCTTACGGGTCAAACTTGTAGAAGAATGGGTAAATGGGTAAATTTTGATCCATTTAGTTATGAACGGATTAAATTGGGTTGTGTTTAATGTCTTACGGGTCAAACATGTAGAAAAAATGGGTAAATTTTGACCCATTTACATATGAACGGAAAAATTTGGTTGTGTTTAATGTCTTACAGGTCAAATTTGTAGAAAAAATGGGTAAATGGGTAAATGTTGACCCATTTAATTATGAATGGATTAAATTGGGTTGTGAATGTCTAACGGGTCAAACATGAAGAAAAAACTGGTAAATGGTTAAATTTTGACCCATTTACTTGTGCACGGATTAACTTGGGTTGAGTTTAATGTCTAACGGGTCAAACCTGTATAAAAAAATGGGCAAATGGGTAAATTTTAAACCATTTACTTATGAACCGAAATTCCCACCTGAAAGTGATTGTGTTCTTACCTCTAATGACGGGAACTTGTAGAAGATTACGAAACACGCAACGTTTCTTAACGTAATTCTGGATTCTTGGACCTTGAAAAAGTTCATCTTCTATGAATCTTTGCAGCAACACTTGAAATTGTTGAAACTCGTCTGCAATCTCATTAAACCGACGGACCCCACGTGGGTCCGATTCCCATATATCCAACGCCTTTTCGTATTGCCAATGTAGAATTTCCCATGAAAGACACATTTGACCGATGTACACGACTTCTAAATCACTTTGTAGTTCTTTAATAAATGTAATTGTGGGGTCATCTTCATGTTTCTTGCCTTTGTTATTAGTGAAACTTTGACTAAAAAGTGTTGTGATTTCTGGAATTGAAGATTTTGAACTTGAAGGTGACCAAAGTGGATCTTTTAACTGTAAGAAACCTGTATATCATACATATCAAGATCAAATTTTTAACAGTTATAATTACCCAAAACCTATATTGGTTGTAAAAGGAATACAGTTGACTTCTAAAAGTCAAACATAATTTGTCAAACTCAAAAGCTATCACGTTGTAACTCGAATTCGATGGTTGTCGATTCTTAACTACAGTAGAAAAATAAAAAAAATATACTGTATATACTTAGGTAAACTGTCTCAACAGATCAATGAGAATAAAGGTACCAAACAAGATTTTGTGGGGATCTGTATTGAGTAATATTAAAGAAAGCAATCACAGAATTAAAAATAGCTAGATTGACAATTACAAGACAGATAACAAATATTAAGACTCAAATTTTGTTACAAAATCTTAATAAATCTTTATCAGACTTCACAAAACTAACAATTGCAACTTCAAATTGCAATCAACTTTCTAGAAGTATTCAATAAAATCTTGTCTGGTTGGTGGAACTATTATGTTGGTATGAACTTTCTAAGCTTAATGTAAAATAGTAAACTTTTTCAACAAACATAAATTGGGTCAAATCAAATTTAAAACATGTTTCTGGTCTTATTAAACTTAACAAATAAACAAGTTTTAAGGAAAAGGAAATCACATCCATCCATGAGTGCATATCCTTTAGGATTGCACCAACATATTTAGTGCTTTAGACTGTATACTAATCTTGTCCCCCACCCCATAACCAAATGCTGGTTCGTACCATTCTTTCGATTTCGAAAAAACGATCTTGTGGATTTAAATAATAAAGTTCAAAACTTTTACATTACAAACCAAATTTGTCCTAAAAACCAAACCTTTAATTTATCAAGTTATGAAATAAAATAGTAAAGTTCATCATTTTATGATATAAATTAGTAAAGTTTAAAACTATGTGAGTGGTGTTTGGTTTGTCCTAGGTGGTTGGCTATTTGCGTGCGCAACAACTTCCACCTGGCATGCCTCTCGTGTTATGTTTACAAGGTCTTTTGGCTCTATTATTCGAGGCAACAACAAGCGTCGATTTTGTGGCGTCTTGACTGCCGATTAGAGCCTAAATTAATTTTCAGGCAGGTTTAAATACCCATGGAAATTTGATTCCTACAATTTCCATGGCCTATATTTTTTACTTTCATTTTTATTTATTTATTTATTTATTTATTTATTTATTTATTTATTTATCTATTTATTTATTTTTTATTTTTTATTTTTTATTTTTTTGTTTTTTACTTTTATTATTATTATTATTATTTTTTTTTTTAATATATATGCCGGAGGTCCGCACGGAATCAATCTCTCTACTCTGGGGTAGGGAGAGGGATGACGTTCTCTTCATGCGGGTGGAGAATTTTTTCTCGACTCGTGGATAGAGAAACGATTTCTCTTCTATTCTAGGATAGAGGAAGGATTGTCTACATCTAACCTCCCCCATACCTCGCATATGCGGGATTGGGTATTGTTGTTGTTGTTGTTTAAAACTATGTGAATTTTTCTCTACAGAGCATTTTTTTTTCTATGCAATTTACTTGATTTTTTGTTCTAAAAGTTGATTGATGACCTAAAGTTTATCAAGTTATAGTTTGCTAAAACAACACCCATAACCCTTCTCTTGTCCCCCACCCCAAAAAGATACTAACTTTATTCCATTCCATAAGTCATCATTTTTATATATTGCAACCTGAAAAGGTCCCATAGTTTTTGTGACTCTCTTAAACCCCACCTAACCAGATGAAGTGGGTCCCTTTCCCTTTCCATATTCATTTGAAACATGCTTACATATCATGAAAGATAGGCTGCAACACTCAGCAGCAACAGCACAAAATGCATTGCTAACATACCTTCAAATATTTCATTTATTAGTTTATTTTACTTTATTTTATTACTAGTTGGGTTAACTTATTCAATTAGACAAGAAAATGAGTCATATTCATACTTCTCATACCTAATTAAGAAAACATGATTATTTATATATTCTATATTATTGTTCAATACGTAACTATTACTTCGATGTTGCACGTCCAAACACCTAAGCATGACCATGTCCTAAAGGCAAAAGCCACCAAAAAAATATCATACTAGTAGTGGCGGATCCAAGAGTTTTTTTCCGACTGGGACAAAGTGTTAAAAATTGAAAAAAGCAATATAATAAATATAATAACTTAAAACGTCAAAGGATTGATTTACGTACCTATAGCATACATTTTCTGGTAATTGAAAATGTCGAATTTACGCATTCTTTCTCTATAGGTCTTGTAAAACTTATGAACATCACCCATCTTAGTTCCACCATGTTGGTACACCTCCTCAATCTTCCATGGCTTCAACTCTTCCATAAATTTCGGAGACGATTCAGATTCTTCAAAAATTGTCGGTAAACCTATCGCTCGAACTTTCTTAATCTCCATTTTTAACTGTTCAATCATTTCTTGATGTTCCCATAAAGATTCTAACTTGTTTGTCGTATCATTTGATAAACTCTTTTCGTTCTCACTTGGATTACTTGAATTTGCACCAAAGTTGTTTTCAGATAAGAAGTCGGATTCCGTCCAATTGTTATGTTCTTTATCGTCTTTTTCAACCTTTACATCAAATACCAATTCAAAATCCCCATCAGACAAGAATCCATCTTCAAGGTTCAAATCAAACGTTGGCGAAAGCGGACTGTTCGAACTAACTAAATTTATGTTTGAATCAACAATTTCATCATCTACTTTTTCCAAATTCCCTTTAGTAAAAGTATCAATTTCTTCTTTTTTCTCTATTTCCTCAATCTTTTTCTCACTTGAACTTTCATTGATTATTTTCTCAACAACACATTCTTGATCTTCAAAATTGTTGTCCCATTGATCATCATCATACCTTAACAAAAACCAAATATTATTCTTTAATAATGCAAAATTAACAAACTAATTACTATTACTATTATATTCTAAAACATACATACCCTTTTTGAATTTCATGAATTGGACACTCATCTAACACAAACCCATCATTCAAATTTGCATCAACTTCATTAGCTTCCAATGAAACCTCATCCGAAACGATATTTTCAGCGAAACTATTGGCATGAACATATGAAGATGGTTCCATGAATTGTGATGAATCTTTATGCTTTTTACTGAACTCCTCAAAAGTTGGAAACTTGAAAGTAAATACAAACTCAGGGGCCTCATTGTCATCTACTTTTTCTTCATGTTTTTCATCAACCAGGTTATTTACTTTTCTTGAAACATCTAAAAATTCTTGCTTTTCTTCCATGGCTTCTGTTAATACAACCTTTGAATCATTTGATATCCCCTTTGAACAACCACAGTTCCTTCAAAATTGTATCATAAAAAACACCCATAAAGTTAGCAAATAGATTATTTATCTTCATGTTTATAGTACATCATATCATCAATTAGCAATTAAATATTAAATAAAAAAGTAAACAAATATATACCTTGTGACAAAACCAAGTAGGTGAAGAAAATAAGTGAAAACAAAAGACCAAAACCCAACAACTAAAAGAAAGAACTTTGGGTATAAAAACTCAAGAATTGAATCCATAACTAGAAAATAAAAAAGGGTAATCCTGTTTTATGAAAAAAGATTGCACCTTTTATTCAAAATACAGTGAATTTGAATTGAAGCAAGAAAACAGAGGAAACAGAGACATAAGAACAAGAAAGAAAAAGGGTGTGTAAAATTCATGACAATTTTGACAAAGATTAAAACTTTATACTCGAATAGACTAATCACCCGTAAAAACAGATCGATTGTGAAAAGGGTATTTTATGGGGTTGAAATCTGACCTAATTTACCGAGGAAAGAAAGCACAATTTAATGGGGAAGAGATGGATACGTGGCAGCGAACATGACTTGGTATTCGGGTCGGGTTTTCGGAGTTTTGAGGTTCGCGCGTTGAGATTTGGGTAACGGTTAGTCAAGTGCTCAGAAACAAAATCGAAGAATGAGAATGTGTGGTTTTGGGGATTTGTGAAATTTTGACTAAAAATATGGATGGATGTTAAGGGCGCCAATAACGAGTTTTTGTTTCTTTGGGTCAAAGTATTTATATACAATACTGGTTTTAGCTTTTATTAGTATATTAATATAATAATAATTAATATTAATATTAATTAATAATTAAAATTAATTCAGTTTTATGAGTATTCTTTTCTTCAAGAATAGATAACAGATGAATAACTCTGGAAAAAATATGTATTTATTTTATGTTTATTATTATTATTGGACTTTACAACTTTACAATATGAATATGATATAGTTATTGTTTAAATATGGAAACTTTAAATAAGAAAAGAAAATCAAAATTGTTTGGAAGATAAGTTTTATTTGGAGGTTAAGTTTAAATTGTAGAGAAACTTTTTGATTTTAGGAAAGTTGTTCACTTGATGTCAAAGTTAATTTGTGCAACTTTACATGTAGATGTTTTGCATCCCCAACTCTTCAAATATCAAATACGCGAATTATAGAGTGTTAAAAAATTGTATATATTAGTTGCCGATATCTCCAAATAATAAACGCAAGCATCCCTTAATATGATTAAAATATGTCATAGTTACGATATATATATGAAAATTTTATGTTAATATTTAATTTTCGTGAAATGCATCCCCTATCCGTGAATCCTGGCTTCGCCTCTGTTTGGAATGTCTTTAGCTTGAAGGTCAGTAAACTTGTGCAACAAGGAACTAGGCGTTTAATGTTTCACTATGAATAGACCTGTAGCCTCATTGTAATTGTGTGCACGTTATTATTAGTGAAAATTCTCTGAATTGCTTCCGTGGACTAAACCTTTTTCCGTGTTTGGAGTTGAGATATAACCACGTTAAATCCTTGGGTCATTTATCTTTATTTTATCATTTTCTTTGCTTTAGCTAATTCGTTTGTCGTTCGTAGGTTAGTGATTGGTGTAAATCATTTGTCTTGTTTGGGTCTGCAAATCCTAACAAGTGGTACAAGAGCTTTGGCTTCGAACATGATGGCGAATTAAAAGCAGATATTCAAGTTTGTTGATGATTAGGTTATCATTAGGAGAAGAAACGATGGACATGTTTTTGTGTCTTGCAACATGTATCGAGATCTAGAGACTTAGTTGATCGTGGTTAACTTGGGGTATATCTATGTATCCAGAAAAGTTGATCACACCAGGGTTAGTCTGATTCTTGCGGGTTATGATGTAAATAGGACACCGATTGCATTTTGATGGTGATTGATTCGCGTAGGATTACGGAGTCAGGGTCGGTTCGATAGGGTTTGTTGCAGAAGACACAAGGAGATATTTTCGAGAGATCCGGGTAATTGGATCTGAGTTATTGTTCCTCACTGTCCCGTGCGAAGGAATGATTGAGCACAATTCGGATGTTCATGCGCATCGGTATAAGAAAATTCATAGTGGTTTGTTAACTATTGGATCGAATTGAATTTTGGCTGTAGGTAGGAGACACATGGATCTATATGTGGTAAAACTTTAAGGCTGGTCGGACCGTTGGATTTTCATATACGAATTTTCGATTTTAGGCAGTTTTCAGGATGAATTTTTCGAGTTTGATGACGCGAGTGTGAGATGGTTTTGTCTTGGAAACTTCGGGTGATATATGTTACGAGATATTACGAAGGTTTGGGCATTCGGGTAACGACATGATGAATCCGGGTTGAAATCAACAGTGGGAGTTATTGGAGAAGTTTGGCACTTGCGGGTTTGAAGCGGCATTCTAAAGTTTTTTGGTCGTATATTCCAGGGGATTTGGAATATACGGGCGGGTTTGAACTGTAATGACCCGTCCTAATCCATATGGATTGAACACCTGGTAATCGACCTTAGCAAGATGCATATAGAATATCCCCATCATTCCGGGACAACTTCGGACATGATAAATTCGCCATCATTCCGGGACAACTTCGGACATGATAAATTCGCCATCATTCCGGGACAACTTCGGACATGATAAATTCGCCATCATTCCGGGACAAATTTGGACATGATAAATAGGGCATATTCGATTTCGATAATTCAACCATAGAATGTAGTTTCGATTACTTGTGTCTATTTCGTAAAACAGTTATAAAAGTAGCGCATGTATTCTCAGTCCCAAAAATATATATTGCAAAAGCATTTAAAAAGGGAGCAAATGAAACTCACTCTACAATATTTTGTAGTAAAAATATTCATACGACAATACTGAACAAAGCAGTGTTGGACTCGGATTCACGAACCTATATCAGTTATATATATTAAAACATATAATAAACATGTAATAATAATCAAACCAGTTTATATATATATATATATATATATATATATATATATATATATATATATATATATATATATATATTATTTATTTAGTTTATTCATATCTTTGTTATTTTAAAAGTTATATATATTTATTTGTATTTTAATATTTATACCTATAGTTATATTAATAATAAAGATAATACTACAAAAATAAATAAAAAGTCATATGTTAATAATAATAATAATAATATTTGTGATAATAACAATGTTAATGACATTAATAATAATATTAATACTTATATTAATACTAATATGATATGATAATAATAGTAATGGTAATAGAAATACTACCTCAAAGAAGTAGCCCTTAAAAAGAAATGACGAAGTCCGGGTTTGAACCCGCGACATCCCGCTAACCCGATAACACGACAAACATGGAACCATTTCTATTTTTCTATCAGCGACAACATCATCATCTTAAACATCAATATTTATACCATTTTCATTTCGATAACTGTCATAAACTTATTTCTAGTCATCAACACTTAATCATAAACATCATTTTCATTAACAATTCACTACCATTATCACGATATCATTTCATGATCATTATCATGATCTAATATCATCATCGTGGCATCATAATCCCGTCACTATAAATCATCTAATTATCATCATGATCATTGTATCTCATTCATCATCATCACCGTGAGCCTCATCATCATTCTGATATGGTATCATCATAATTATTATTTATATCATTATCTATATTATTATTTATACCATCACATATCTCGATCACTCACCCTAATAAGATCTCATCATCATGAATCTCATTATTCATTTTCACATAACAACCATCATCATCCTAATATATATAAGCGTATCTCATCGTTTTTATTATTTTCATAATCGTCATTGTTTACTATTATCATAATTTTCGTCACCTTTCATCAATCATCATCACACATAATATCTAACATCATAATCCTCATAATGATCATCAGTTAAATGTGTGTGTTTGTTTTGTTGTCGAATAGATACAAAAAAATGAACTGATAAGAAGTAAGTTCATGGCCCGATATATCACGTATCATTTTCTATTACCTAATAAGGATTGGGTTCGGCCCATATAGCAACCACGAGTATTCGACCCAGCTAGAAAAGGAACTCGGCCCAATTGAGAACATAACCGAGGCCCAATCAAGAAATAAAACACAGTCCAATACCCAATTAATTCTCGGCCCAAAACAAGTAGTAAATTTACGGCCCAATGAAGTTTTTAGAAACATGGCGGTCTAACCAAAATTACTGTAACAGGTTGATACTTTTTCTTTACTAATCAACAAGTGGAGTTAATTATTAAGGAGTGTCGGTGGTGGATTAAATAAAGGGATCAGATTTAGCAAGTGGACAACAGGAGTAATATTTTAAGACATAAAACTATAATATCTTCTAGTTCCCTACCAACACTCACGTTCATCACAGCTCATCATCATCACTTTATTCGCTGAACAAGAGAAAAGAAAACGCAGCCATGGCAGCTAATTTCGAAAGAGAATATGGATAATTGTTATGGTTCAAACAGAAAACAGATTGGAAGTGCAGCAGCGCGAGTTGGAAGTGGGGTTTAGTGTTTGTATGCCATAATAAAAAGCATCTACTAGTAGCTACTTTCTTCGCATAATTCAATTCATAGTTACTTCGATTTGCAATTGTTCATTTGCTGAAGGTGTTGGTTGTTTAATCGAATTAGAAAATGGAAAACAAAAGATCATAGGTGTTGTTGGGTTTCAATAGTGTTATGTTTAAAGATGGTCATAATAGCAGTAAATAAAGAATACCTATGCAGATAAATAGCTTGATGATCGATGGTTATATTATGGTGTTGTTATTAGTTTATTGTGAGTCTGTAAACAGAAACATAAAAGGAAGATAGCAGCAACAAACAGTGAATCGTGAAGCAAAAAGAAAGAAAAGAATAAGTGGGTTTCAGGTTCGGTTGTAGCATGAAAATAGTTTATTACGGTGGCGATGTCTCTTTTGGTGATCAGAGATAACAGAAGTGAAACCGAAAAATAAAAACATCGCAGGTGGAATGATGGCGGTTGGAAATAGAAACAAAAAAAAATAACTAAATAAATAAATAGATGATGATGGCGAGGTTGGTTTCGCAAGTGACAGAAGGTGTGTGGTGGTGATTCTCAGTCACTAATCAGCAACCATAACGAGAAGGTTGTTTGGGTCTAAATGATGGTTGTTTTTAGTCGTGGTTTTCAAGAGGTAAAGGTGGTTATTTGTTTGATGCATATGATTAAAGTTATGGTGAAAGGAGATTGAACAAGAAAGGAAATAGTGATCGATGGTGTTAGGTTCTTGGTGGCTCAATGGTCTTGTGGTGGTTGTTGTGTGGTGAAGATGGCGGACTCGGTGGCCGGGAGCAAGAGATGAGAAGAGATGGTTATGTGTGTTTGTGTTGATAATCAAATACAGAAAGAGGGAGATGAGATAGATAGAATGTGGTGGGATGGAATATGATGTATGTATGTATCGATTAATAAATTAAAGCAAACAGACTCCGTGAATTACGCAATCATTCAACAACAGAGAAAAGAAATTAAAGATGATGGGATATGTAAAGTTAAATGTGAAAACAAAAACAGTTACATCAATTATTTAATCCATAAACGATTTAAAAAGAATCAAGTTGATAAATATAATATAGAAATGAAATGAATAAAGATAAAAGGTATTGGGGCCAACGAATATTTTACCACAACGTATGTTATTGAATTATGAAAATCATGGGTCGAAGTCCTAGAAGATAATATCAAGTACCAAGTTGGAGTGTAATTGCAGTGCATGTGAGCTGTGTAATCGATAAAGCTTAATCTCGCATTTGCATATTCATGACCTCATTTACTTATTATATTCCCATGTTATTATTCTTAATAATAATAGTTTAGTTCTAGTAGTAAGGTTTACCATTCCAAGCATGCAAAAATTAACTAGTTCACATGAAATAACATCTTCAATTATATATATATATATATATATATATCATATAAATGACAAAGAATATAAAAGTGTCGATATTTAATTTATCTAAAAATATAGTCACCAAATCAAATACCCCGTAACTAGCAATCTAATAGTAAATTTAATTTAATTAAAGACGCTAAATGTGTTTCAAGTCATTATTTACATATATTTATATATACATATATATTTACAAACAGTTGTTCGTGAATCATCGAGAACAGTCGAAGGTCAATTGAATATATGAAACAGTTCAAAGTTTTTGAGACTCAACCTAACAGACTATTCTTATCGTGTCAGAATTATATAAAGATCAAGTTTAAATTTGGTCGGAAATTTCCGGGTCGTCACAGTACCTACCCGTTAAAGAAATTTCGTCCCGAAATTTGAGTGAGGTCATCATGGTTAACAATAAAAATGTTTTTATGACGAATATGAGTTGATAATTAGAGTTTTATCATCATTGATTAATATAGATAAAACGATTCGGTTACTCGAAGCGTACGGTTGAAGCTATCTCAAAAGAGTGAATAAGGGAATAAAGATTTGTTTTATCTTTTGACGTAGTCACGTTTGAATTTAGAAAATAAGGTGCATCTTAGCTTTTGATGTTGTTTTGGTTATTTTCCGAAATTCAAGGGATTTAAAAGAAAATCTTCTAAATCTATAAGATTTGATTCTTCGGTGAATAAGAAAATTAGGATCTCTTTAATTAAATGCGATCATCTGCCTCGATTGCTCTGTCGGATGCTTCCATTATAAATTTACCTCTTCCATTTTATTATTCTCACCATTCCTATATTTTCTTCCTTAATCCATACTTCTAAAGATTGTAAAAATGCTTAATCCAGTACTGATCCTTGTCATTTTTCTGACAATCGCTCATGTCTTCCTCCTTTTTCATCTACCACTGGAGGAATCTATTAACTTCTACTATTACCTTGGGGTTATAGTGTCTTTCATTCTTCCGTGTATTTATGTTGTTATCCGCATTGATATACGCGGTTTGTAATTTATGTGTTTATGATTGGCTTTGTATTTTCCTTTATATTTCGGAGCTCCATGCTCTTGTTTTCTCTTTCCGACTTCAAGTCAAGCGAATAATGGTCCATAATTCGTAGGTATGAAGTTTCGATTGATCATAATGTTCTAAGCAGGAAAAAATGTAATAGCACGATTTGATTTGGTAAATTATCAGAATCACTGAGAATAGAACTATCAAGAATATATTTTCTTGATATGTTTAGAAGTTAAGCAGAATGGAAGAGTTATGTAACATGACACATGATGATGGTATGATCTACTGTGAACCATCATCACGTTTCATTAGAAACTCAGCATGACTTACTGTAATAAAATCACGTTGGCCGGGCGTCATTATATTATACTAACCCATGCTTTAATTCCCAACAATTCTCCAGAATTTATTCATAATTTATACTTAGATTTTACAGAAGTTTCCAATATAATGGAATACAGAAAGCATGAAGAGGTATATAATTTCGGAAGAGAATATTTATGAAAATATCTTCAGAAATATCGAAGATATTTATGATGATATTTTGAAATTTCTAAGTTTGAAAGTTGATGAAGAAAAATTTTCCGCAAGATTTTAACATGAATCCGGAGCAAGATATTCTCTAAAGATTTCATCGGATCCAGAATTACCTGAATTCTTTGAATATAGGGTTTGGTCCTTGTATTTGTCCTTGGTCTCCTTCATGGTTAGCTCAATCCGTTTTTCAGTACCAAATTTTCTATCGAGCGTTCCCAACATTCCATTCTTTATTATCAAACCTTTTGGCCATTTAGACCATCTACAATTTTGCTGTTTTCTCTGCATTTAATGCTAACATATCTGAATCTTCGGTTATCAATCCGAGGTGGTTTCAAGAAAATTGTATTTTTAGATGATTAAACGCTGATGGTAATCGTCAAGATACAAGGGACGTTTAAGATAAAATCAAGTGGCAAACTTGAAAAAATGTTTAGTTGTAGAAGATGTAGCTTATCAACGATCTTTTAAACCAAAATGTGTTATAATTTATATTTTCTACTCTTTTAATACTTTTTAATTGTTCAAGGTTAGTAGTTCAATGTTAGAAGTCCATGTAGTGATCTGAACTTTTCCATGTTTATATATATTAAACAAAATTGTTATTTACATGAATAAGTGTTTTCAACATGTTAAGCAATCAAACTTGTTAAGACTTGATTAATTTAAATAGGTTTCATATAGACAATTGACCACCCAAGTTGACCGGTGATTCACGAACGTTAAAACTTGTAAAAACTATATGATGACATATATATGATTATATATATAGTTAATATTATATTATGATAAGTAAGTATCTCATTAGATATTTTAACAATGAGTTGTATACATAAAATTGAGTTTATTGAATTAAGAAACTCGAAACGATATATATAACGATTATCGTTTTAACAACGTCTTACTAAATACATATGAATCATATTAAGATATTGATACACTATGTTTAATCATGATAAATGATAAGTAAACATGTCATTAAGTGTATTAACAATGAACTACATATGTAAAAACAAGACTACTAACTTAATGATTTCGAAACGAGACATATATGTAATTATCGTTGTAACAACATTTAACTGTATATATATCATACTAAGATATATTAATATATCATAATATCATGATAATGTAATAATTTAACATCTCTTTAGGTATAATAAATAATGGGTTAACAACATTTAACAAGATCGTTAACCTAAAGGTTTCAAAACAACATTTACATGTAACGACTAACGATGACTGAACGACTCAGTTAAAATGTATATACATGTAGTGTTTTAATATGTATTCATACACTTTTGAAAGACTTCAAGATACTTATCAAAATACTTCTACTTAACAAAAATGCTTACAATTACATCCTCGTTCAGTTTCATCAACAATTCTACTCGTATGCACTCGTATGCACCCGTATTCGTACTCGTACAATACACAACTTTTAGATGTATGTACTATTGGTATATACACTCCAATGATCAGCTCTTAGCAGCTCATGTGAGTCACCTAACACATTTGGGAACCATCATTTGGCAACTAGCATGAAATATCTCATAAAATTACAAAAATATTAGTAATCATTCATGACTTATTTACATGTAAACAAAATTATACATCCTTTATATCTAATCCATATACCAACGACCAAAAACACCTACAAACACTTTCATTCTTCAATTTTCTTCATCTAATTGATCTCTCTCAAGTTCTATCTTCAAGTTCTAAGTGTTTTTCATAAATTCTATAAGTTCTAGTTTCATAAAATCAAGAATACTTCCAAGTTTGCTAGCTTACTTCCAATCTTGTAAAGTGATCATCCAACCTCAAGAAATCTTTCTTATTTACAGTAAGATATTTTTCTAATACAAGGTAATACTCATATTCAAACTTTGATTCAATTTCTATAACTATAACAATCTTATTTCGAGTGGAAATCTTACTTGAACTTGTTTTCGTGTCATGATTCTGCTTCAAGAACTTTCAAGCCATCCAAGGATCCTTTGAAGCTAGATCTATTTTTTTCATTTCCAGTAGGTTTATCCATAAAATCTGAGGTAGTAATGATGTTCATAACATCATTCAATTCATATATATAAAACTACCTTATTCGAAGGTTTAAACTTGAAATCACTAGAACATAGTTTAATTAATTCTAAACTTGTTCGCAAACAAAAGTTAATCCTTCTAACTTGACTTTTAAAATCAACTAAACACATGTTCTATGTCTATATGATATGCTAACTTAATGATTTAAAACCTGGAAACATGAAAAACACCGTAAAACCGGACATACGCCGTCGTAGTAACACCGCGGGCTGTTTTGGGTTTGATAATTAAAAACTATGATAAACTTTGATTTAAAAGTTGTTCTTCTGGGAAAATAATTTTTCTTATGAACATAAAACTATATTCAAAAATCATGGTTAAACTCAAACTGGAAGTATGTTTTTCAAAATGGTCATCAAGACGTCGTTCTTTCGACTTAAATGACTACCTCTTACAAAAACGACTTGTAACTTATATTTCTGATGATAAAACAAAACTTTTTCTGTTTATATTCATAAAATAGAGTTCAATATGAAGCCATAGCAATTTGATTCACTCAAAACGGATTTAAAACGAAGAAGTTATGGGTAAAACAAGATTAGATATTTTTTTTGATTGTTGTAGCTACGGGAAATATTGTAACAATTCTATACAAGTCATATCCTAGCTAACTTATATTGTATTATACATGTATTCTAATATATTATGTAATCTTGGGATACCATAGACACGTATGCAAATGTTTTGACATATCATATCGACCCATGTATATATATTATTTGGAACAACCATAGACACTCTATATGCAGTCATGTTTGAGTTAGCTATACAGGGTTGAGGTTGATTCTAAAAATATATATACTTTGAGTTGTGATCTAGCCTGAGACGTGTATACACTGGGTCGTGGATTGATTCAAGATAATTGATAATGCTAAAAACGAACATATATTTCATAGCATTATTCCTCAAGAAAGACAAGCTTTTAGTTGCAATTGTTCTATTTACAAGTGATATTCGTTTAAATAATAAAAGGTGAAGACAAAAGACAGATTCGACGAATTGAAGACGCAAACGACCAAAAAGCTCAAAAGAACAAAAGACAATCAAAAAGGTTCCAATTATTGATAAGAAACGTCTCGAAATTACAAGAGTACAAGATTCAAAACGCAAAGTACAAAATATAAAATTGTACGCAAGGACGTTCGAAAATCCGGAACCGGGACCAGAGTCAACTCTTAACGCTCGACGCAACAGACTAAAAATTACAAGTTAACTATATATATAAATATAATATAATATATAATTAATTATATTAATTATATATATATTATATATATAATAAAAACCGTCGGCAGAGAAAGACTCCAAGATGTGAGCTGGAATTTCAAATTCCGCGACTCGCGGAGTTTGAAGGCAAAATTCACCGCGAGTCGCGGAGCCCCAAAAATCGAAAATCCCTATAAAGCCAACCGAATTCTGATCAAAATTCAATATCTTCTTCTTCTCTTATCATACGTAAAATTTATATATATATATATATAATTTATATTTTAATTTTAATTATAATTCTAATAATAAGGGTATGTTAGCGAATGTTGTAAGGGTGTAAGTCGAAATTCTGTCCGTGTAACGCTACGCTATTTTTAATCATTGTAAGTTATGTTCAACCTTTTTATATTAATGTCTCGTAGCTAAGTTATTATTATGCTTATTTAAAACGAAGTAATCATGATGTTGGGCTAATTACTAAAATTGGGTAATTGGGTTTTGTACCATAATTGGGGTTTGGACAAAAGAACGACACTTGTGGAAATTAGACTATGGGCTATTAATGGGCTTTATATTTGTTTAACTAAATGATAGTTTGTTAATGTTAATATAAAGATTTACAATTGGGCGTCCCTATAAATTACCATATACACTCGATCGGACACGATGGGCGGGGTATTTATATGTACGAATAATCGTTCATTTAACCGGACACGGGAATGGATTAATAGCCACTAGAATAATTAAAACAGGGGTGAAATTACATTCAAGGGTAATTGGTGTAATTGTTAACAAAGTAGTAAAACCTTGGTTTACACGCAGTTGATAACCTGGTGTATTCATTAAACAAAGTATTAAAACCTTGTTACAATTCGAATCCCCAATTAGTTGGAATATTTAACTTCGGGTATAATAATAATTTGACGAGGACACACGCACTTTATATTTATGACTGATGGACTGTTATGGACAAAAACCAGACGGACATATTAAATAATCCAGGACAAAGGACAATTAACCCATGGGCGTAAAACTAAAATCAACACGTCAAACATCATGATTACGGAAGTTTAAATAAGCATAATTCTTTTATTTCATATTTAATTTCATTTATTTTATATTTAATTGCACTTCTAATTATCGCATTTTTATTGTTATTTTATTTTATCGCACTTTTAATTATCGTACTCTTTAATTATCGCAATTTTATTTTACCGCACTTTTATTATTCGCAATTTCATTATCGTTATTTACTTTACGCTTTAAATTAAGTCTTTTATTTATTTAATATTTTACATTAGGTTTTAACTGCGACTAAAGTCTTAAAATCGACAAACCGGTCATTAAACGGTAAAAACCCCCCTTTATAATAATAATATTACTTATATATATGTTTGAATTTTTATAAAAGTAAACTAATATAGCGTTGAGCTTTGTTTAAAGATTTCCCTATGGAACGAACCGGACTTACTAAAAACTACACTACTGTACGATTAGGTACACTGCCTATAAGTGTTGTAGCAAGGTTTAAGTATATCCATTCTATAAATAAATAAATATCTTGTGTAAAATTGTATCGTATTTAATAGTATTTCCTTGTAAAAATTAATAGTATTTTATACCCCTCTGCTTTGACATCAAGTATTTTTGGCGCCGCTGCCGGGGACATCTCTTAAAAGCCGGAAGCGGAACGCTAATATAAAAAAAAAAGATTTTTAGCTTACTTCTATTAAAAATTCGTTTTTGTAAAAATACGTTTTAATTATTCGAAAATATAAAAAAAAAAAAAAACAAAAATATAAGTATTTTTTTAGTATTTTTTGTTAAATATTTAAGTTTTATAAGTTTCTTTATTTTTAGTTTAGTTTATAAAAATATAAGTTTTATTTTAATATCTTTTATTTATATAAAAATAGAAAACAGAAAATAAAAATAAATAAATAAAGAAAAAACGCGTCGAAGATTAAATCTGTCAACTGAATTTCTGAACCCCGCGAGTCGCGGGGTTTGAAGCATTATATACCGCGACTCGCGGAGCTTCTCTGACAGGCGACAAAAAACCCTAAACCAGCATTAATTACGGTTTATTATTAATTATAATTATTATTAAACCCTAATTATGTATTATTATTATTATTAGTTTTATTTTTACTTTTACTTTTTATTTAATTTATGTATTTAGTATTAATTAGTTTTAATTAAATTGTAAAATTAGTAGTTTTATTAAATAAATAATATAAAAATAATATTTTTATAAAAATTGTACTTTTTACAACTTTTTGTATATTTTTATATTTTGTCCCTTTTTAATCATTGTAGCGTAATATTTGTATTTTTTAGCTCATATTTAATTTTAAACTTAGTTTTTGCCATAGTCATTTTTACTCCTAGATTTTTAGGCTTTGCCGTAGAATTCCTTAAGTGCTTTTTCTTTAGACTAAGATTTAGGTACTTTAAAATTTTGCGACGCCTTTTTAAGTTTTAGTTTCTTTCTAAATTATTTCCATTTGGGATTTAGTTTTTCCTGTAAGCTTTAATATTTTTAGACCTTTTACTATGTATCAATTATCATTCCAATTAGTAATTTCAATTTGCGATTATAATTTTAAGTTAGTTGTAGTAATAAGATTAGGTTAGTCAAGTATTTTTAAGTTTTTATAAGTTTCTTTATTTTTCCGTCACCTTTTATTTTTCAACCATTTTTTCTTTTTCGACCTTTTTCGACGAACTCTTTTTCTCTCTTATTTCTCGCCATTCTAGTTTTTAGGACTTAGAATTTTTTCTACTTCTTATCTAAATTTCTTAAAATTACGAAAATTTATTTTAAGTGGTTAAATTGATAGACATCAAAATTTTCTGGTTCGTAGTAATAGTTGGATTTGTACGTGGACCGGGTTATTGGAGCCAAACAGTCCTCAATTATATTGAGACCAAACGAATCCTGCCCCTCTGCTGCATCTTTTGGCTATTCGAAACGTGGGCAAAATCAGAAAAGTCTATTGATTGGATAACTTATTATAATTTTTCTTTCCTTTTTAAAAACTAATAGGATATTCAGTGAATGCACCGAGCAAGACGTTCATCACCTTTTGTACGTTCACCACCTGTAACTAGATCAAGACATTTAGCAAATATAACCGCCGTTAATTTTTCTTTAGAATCGTCATCCAGTCAAACAAGTACTTCAGTTCAAATTTCCGATAATCCATTTTTTGAACCCAACATCACAATTGAGAATCCGGAGAATATTCAGGAACGGTTCGTAAATCCTGAACCATTAAACTTTCCTCCGGAGCCACCAATCATTCAAACAGAGATTGTTGAGGAACGAACCATTAAATCAGAATCATCTAGTGATACCGATTCAACAAATTCAATTATGGAGAATCTGGAACCTTTAAGTATGGAAGACCGAATGAGAGCTAAACGCACTGGCCAAGGTCACGCAATTACTCATCCAGACATTAATGCGCCAGATTATGAAATCAAAGGACAAATTCTACACATGGTGACTAATCAATGCCAATTTAGTGGTGCGCCGAAGGAAGATCCAAATGAACATCTACGTACCTTTAATAGGATCTGCACACTATTTAAAATCCGAGAAGTGGAGGATGAACAGATATATCTCATGTTATTTCCCTGGACTTTAAAGGGAGAAGCCAAAGATTGGTTGGAATCGTTACCTGAAGGGGCGATTGATACATGGGACGTTTTAGTTGACAAATTTCTTAAACAATTCTTTCCTGCATCTAAAGCCATAAGACTTCAAGCAGAAATTGTTACGTTCACACAGAAACCAAATGAAACTCTATATGAGGCGTGGACAAGATATGGAAAGTTGTTAAGAGGATGTCCGCAACATGGTTTAGACACCTGTCAAATAGTACAAATATTCTACCAAGGATGCGACATCACTATAAGAAAAGACATAGATATAGCAGCTGGTGGTTCTATTATGAAGAAAACCGAAACTGATGCTTACAAAATTATTGATAACACTACTTCCCACTCACATGAGTGGCACCAAGAAAAAGATATCATTAGATCATCTAAAGCAGCTAGAGCCGATTCTAGCCATGACTTAGATTCCATTTCCGCAAAGATAGATGCTGTGGAGAGACGAATGGAAAAGATGACTAAAGATATTCACTCAATACGAATTAGTTGTGAGCAGTGTGGAGGACCACATTTGACAAAAGATTGTCTCAGTATTGAATTAACAATGGAACAAAGAGAGAATATTTCATACATAAACCAAAGGCCTGGAAATAATTATCAGAATAATTATCAACCGCCAAGACCGATTTACAATCAAAACCAGAATTATAACCGAAATATTCCATACAACAACCAACAAGGTCCTAGCAATCAACAAGTATCCAATAATACTTACAATTAGCAAAGACCTAATTTTCAAAACAAACCACCACAACAAACTGATGATAAAAAACCAAATTTAGAAGATATGATGACGAAGCTAGTTGAAACTCAAACGCAGTTTTTCACATCTCAGAAACAAACCAATGAACAAAATGCTCAAGCATTTAGAAATCAACAAGCTTCTATTCAAAATCTGGAACAAGAAGTAAGTAACCTAGCAAGGTTAATAGGTGAAAGAAAACCGGGAAATCTACCTAGTGATACAAACGCTAACCCCCGGAATGAAACAGCTAAAGCTATTACCACAAGAAGTGGTACAACACTTAAACCACCTGAAATACCTGTAACTTCTGATGAAACTATTCCTACTCCACAAAAACCACAACCTGATCAAGATAAGGAAAAAGAACCGGTAGTTGAAAAGGTTAATGAAGATAACACAGTTAAGGCTAAACCTTATGTTAAACCATACCAACCACCACTTCCTTACTCGAGTAAAATGAAGAAAGAAAAACTTGAAGCCGAGCAATCCAAATTCTTGGATATGTTTAAACAGATAAATGTAAATCTTCCTTTCATTGATGTGATTTCAGGAATGCCAAGATATGCTAAATTCTTGAAAGATCTAATCTCAAATAGAAAGAAAATGGAAGAACTTTCGGCTGTTACTATGAATGCTAATTGTTCAGCAGTGCTGTTGAATAAGATACCAGAAAAACTATCTGATCCAGGAAGTTTCACAATTCCATGTTTTCTGGGTAGTCTTAGTTCAATAGAAGCATTGGCAGACTTAGGTGCTAGTATAAATCTAATGCCGTATTCACTATACGCTAAACTAGACCTTGGAGAATTGAAACCAACTAGAATAAGCATACAACTAGCCGATAGATCAATAAAATATCCTAGAGGGATAATGGAGAACATGCTAGTTAAAGTTGGTACTTTAGTATTTCCAGTAGATTTTGTTGTTTTGGACATGGAAGAAGATTCTCAAGTTCCTCTCATATTAGGAAGACCATTCTTAAACACGGCTAAAGCAATGATAGACGTGTTCGGTAAGAAACTGACCCTAAGTATAGAGGATGAGAGTGTTACCTTTTCAGTTGATAGAGCAATGCAACAACCGCAATCTGCAGATGATACATGCTATTATATTCAAACTGTAGATCCATATGCTGAATTGTTAGAAGAATTTCCAGAATTACAAGGAACAGGAGAATGTTCTTTAGGAGAAGGTAATGAACCAATTGATGAAGCTGAAATGTTAGCTACACTTATAGCTAATGGATATGAACCAACAACAGAAGAAATTCAAATGCTAAAAGAAGAAGACAGATATCGATATAAATCATCGATAGAAGAACCTCCGAAATTAGAGTTAAAGCCACTTCCAAACCATTTGGAATACGCTTATTTACATGGTGAATCTGAATTACCTGTAATAATATCGTCTTCTCTTACTGAAAATGAGAAATCACAACTCATTTCTGTGTTGAAAGCTCATAAACCAGCCATTGCATGGAAGATTCATGATATTAAAGGAATAAGTCCTTCGTATTGCACACATAAAATCCTTATGGAAGAAGGTCATAAAACGTATGTGCAACGCCAACGAAGACTAAATCCTAATATGCAAGATGTAGTTAAGAAAGAGATTATTAAACTGCTAGATGCAGGTTTGATATATCCAATTTCTGATAGTCCATGGGTAAGCCCAGTTCAATGCGTACCTAAGAAGGGTGGCATGACTGTCATTACAAATGAGAAAAATGAGCTTATTCCTACTAGGACTGTAACAGGATGGCATGTATGTATTGATTATAGAAAATTAAATGACGCCACCAGAAAAGATCACTTTCCCTTACCTTTTATTGATCAAATGTTGGAAAGATTAGCCGGAAATAGTTACTATTGTTTTCTAGATGGATTTTCCGGATATTTTCAAATTCCAATAGCACCCGAAGACCAAGAGAAAACCACATTCACGTGCCCTTATGGTACTTTTGCTTACAAACGCATGCCATTTGGACTTTGCAACGCCCCTGCAACCTTTCAAAGGTGTATGATGGCGATTTTTCACGACATGATAGAAGAATGCATGGAAGTATTCATGGATGACTTTTCAGTCTTCGGTGATACATTTAAATCATGTCTAGTTAATCTGGAACGAATGCTAATTAGATGCGAAAAATCAAATCTAGTACTTAATTGGGAGAAATGCCATTTCATGGTTAAAGAAGGCATCGTTCTTGGACATAAAATTTCAAAAGAAGGAATTGAAGTGGATAGAGCTAAAGTAGATGTAATTGCTAAACTTTCACATCCCACCAATGTTAGAGGAGTTAGGAGTTTTCTAGGGCATGCCGGTTTTTACCGACGTTTCATAAAATATTTTTCTAAAATTGCCACTCCTATGAATAAACTCCTAGAAAAGGATGCGCCATTCATCTTTTCAGATGAGTGTATCAAATCTTTTAATATTCTTAAAGAGAAACTCACTAAAGCACCAATCATGATAACACCAAATTGGAATCTACCATTTGAACTAATGTGCGATGCAAGTGATTTTGCAATGGGAGCCGTTTTAGGACAAAGGATTGAAAAACGATTTCAACCTATATATTATGCTAGTAAGACGTTACAAGGAGCACAAACAAACTATACAACTACTGAAAAAGAACTCCTTGCTATTGTCTTTGCTTTTGACAAATTTCGATCATATCTCGTTCTAGCAAAAACGGTGGTCTATACCGACCATTCTGCTCTTAGATACCTATTTTCAAAACAAGATGCTAAACCAAGATTAATCCGTTGGATCTTACTCTTACAAGAGTTTGATATTGAAATCCGAGATAAAAGAGGAGCAGAAAATCTCGCCGCTGATCATCTTTCTCGTCTTGAAAATCCCGAATTAGAAGTTCTGAATGAATCAGCCATACAAGACAACTTTCCTGATGAATATCTATTGAAGATAGATTATAAAGAAATTCCATGGTTTGCAGACTATGCAAACTACTTAGTTTGTGGATTCCTTGAAAAAGGATTATCGTACCAAAGACGAAAGAAATTCTTCAGTGATATAAAACACTATTTCTGGGAAGATCCACATCTGTTTAAAAGTTGTCCCGATGGAATAATACGCCGATGTGTATTTGGAGATGAAGCTAGTAAAATTTTAAACCATTGTCACACAGGACCAACAGGAGGGCATTATGGGCCTCAACTAACAGCAAGAAAAGTTTATGAAGCTGGATTCTATTGGCCTACAATTTACAAAGACGCACACCTTCTTTGCAAATCCTGTGATGCATGTCAAAGGGCCGGAAAAATAAGTCAACGTGATGAAATGCCACAAAATGTCATCCAAGTATGTGAAGTATTTGACATTTGGGGTATTGACTTTATGGGTCCATTTCCAAAATCTAATAATAATCTATATATACTCGTAGCCATTGATTATGTATCTAAATGGGCGGAAGCACAAGCTCTCCCAACTAACGATGCACGAGTTGTAGTCAATTTTTTAAAACGTCTTTTTGCAAGGTTTGGAACACCGAAAGCTTTAATAAGTGATCGGGGTACTCATTTCTGTAATAATCAACTTGAGAAAGTTCTTAAAAGATATGGAGTAACTCATAAAATCTCCACCGCATATCATCCACAAACAAGTGGACAAGTTGAAAATACCAACCGAGCTTTAAAACGTATTCTAGAGAAAACCGTAGGATCAAATCCGAAGGAATGGTCCATTAAATTGGAGGATGCACTCTGGGCTTTTAGAACAGCCTACAAAACTCCAATTGGAACCACACCTTTTAGACTTGTTTATGGAAAAGCATGTCATCTTCCAGTAGAAATTGAACACAAAGCATTTTGGGCTTTGAAGACATGTAATCTTGATTTACATGAAGCCGGACGTCTACGATTAAGTCAACTAAACGAATTAGAAGAATTAAGACATGAAGCATACGAAAATTCGTTAATCTATAAAGAAAGAACGAAGAAATGGCATGATAAAAGAATCAGAAGTCCAAAAGAATTTAAAGAAGGAGACAGAGTTCTTCTTTTCAATTCACGATTCAAGCTATTTCATGGAAAATTGAAATCAAGATGGTCTGGACCATTCATAGTCAAAAGAGTTTTCCCATACGGAACGATAGAATTAATAAATTCAAATGGGATTGAATTTAAAGTTAATGGTCACAGAGTTAAACATTACATACATGGTCCGATGGAAGTCGACAACGAAGTTAATCACAATTTCGACACCACAGCTAACTAAGTGTGGGGAGAATCAAGTCTTTAAAGGATAATATGTATTTCTGTTAGAGTTAGATTATCTGTTTTCGTGTAATTCTCGAAAATGGAACCCGAATGGTCTTTCCCTAGCAGACCCTAAAGAACTAGTCTTCTCCCCCCATTCTGAATTTTTATTTTTTTTAGGTTTTTACAAAATGAAGACTGCCTGTGAACTAAACCATGGTCTAATGCTACACGCTTTGATCACTAAACGTAATAATGACATACTCCCGAGTGAAATAGTATCAGTAATCAGAGAAAGAATGGACGGAGTTAGAAAAGAATCCAGATGCGAAGATAATAAGTTACAATTTGGTAAAGAAAAATCAAAATCCGCAGCGAAAAGAAGAGCACGACACCTAGAACGATGTCACAAATGCGGAAAATGGTCACATGGAGGTAAATGTTCAAATAATCAAACCTATTCAAATACCGAATTTGTTACTTTATGCAGAGACGGACCGTTCATATGTTTAGAAGAAAAGACACTGAATGCTCGAGGTTACGCCTATGTAGCCATGGAAAATCAATTAAACCGACTATCTTATGAATGGGATAGATCATATAACTAAGAAATCTATTCCACAGGTATGTCTGTACAGTTTTTATTTTTATTTTTTTTTATTTTTAACCTTTTGATAATAAACGCTAATTTGTTCGCTAAAAAGTATTAAATTGGTATTAAATAAAATTAGGTTTGGCGACCGAAATTATTGATATCATTCAAAAATTTATTACATCACTGCAAAATTTAACGTTTATTCTTAAGGTATAAATATCTTTAATCAATCAACCCAAAATATTTCAAAAATTCTTCATGAGTTAAATTAGGTCTTGGAACTGAAATTACTTTACCGAAAAGAGGGGCGCATATTTTTGATAATATTTGATTGATTAAAGTGGGATAAAAAGACAAAAAGATTTTTAAATTTATTTTTTACCATGTTTTTAAAATAAATATTTAAATCTTAAATTAATATTGTAAACTTTATAAAAACAATATATTTAAAATTGTAAATATTTGAAAAATTAATATAAGTTTGGTATGAATTTATAATATGAATTTTTAAAATATGAATTTTTAATTTTATGCACTTCAAAAATTAAGTTTGGTGTGAATTTTTAATTTTTAATTTTGAATTTTGAATTTTATATTTAAGTTGTGTGAATTTAAAAACAAAAATTTACTTTATCTCATTAAGTTAAGAATATGATTTTTAAAATTCGTCGTAAGTTGAAGACTAGGTCTTTGAACCGAAATTGCTTTACCCGAGGGAGGGACGAGAACTTTTATTATCATTATTTTTAATCTTATTGAATTAAAGTATGCCAAAAACATTGAAAAAACCCAAAAATCTTAGCTTTTAAAACAATCGCTACAAAAAGACAAATTTTAAAATTTTGTCGAGAGACGGACTAGGACATCGATCCGAAACGACCTCGTCCTAAATAACAAGGGAAACAAAATTTTAAAATTAAGTACTTAATTGTTTTAATAAGTTAATGATTATATAAAAAAAAAAAAAAACTCCGCGAGTCGCGGAGTTTGAAGTACAAAACCTCCGCGAGTCGCGGAGGAGTCGGATTACAGAAAAAAAATAAAGAGCTGCAACAGCTCAGTTTCAACCCCAAAAACAGAAAAATAGCTGCGAAAACTGCACCCGAAAAACCCGAGAAAAAACCCCAAAAATCACAATTTTTAACCGTTAATCACCAAATCTTTTGCTAAAATCATGTTGAGAAGGATGCTATCTAAGAATTACTCAAGAAAAACGGTAAATTTCTACACCTAAACACCATTTAATCCGAAATTTGGTGTTCTTGAACTATTTTTTCCCCAATTTGATTTTGATGCTTTTTAGTGTAATTAAGCTTAAATTGTTTATGTATTATGCTTGTATAACCTAGATTGATGCTGTTTAACATGATTAGAAGCCTTAAACTTCAAATTTTGAGTAATCTAGGGTTTGTGTTCTTGAGCAAATTTGGGGCTTTTTGATATAAACAGGTTATGGCCGATTTTTGTCATGAATTGTTGCTAAATTGAGTAGTGTAACATGTCTAGGTAGTTAAATGATCCAAACTTTGAGCCTAAACATGATTTTGAGAATTAAAGTGGACTTTTTCAAGTCTAAAATTCATGAACTTGATTTTTGAAAGATAATGCCATTTGAGACTTGTTTGATTGTTAGTAATGATTATTTTGACATGTTATTTGAGTTGAATGCTTATGAACTTGGCGAAAATTTTCGTATATGCTTATTTGAAAAAGTGTAGATTTGATAAAAATGTGAAAATGAGCTTAATTTTGATATAAATTGATAATGTCATTGTAATTATTTTGATTGATGATTTTGCTGACACTAATGCATATTTGGATGCACAAAAATTGTGTTTGATGTGTTTTGCAGAATGAAAGGGGTGAATCTTCATCCCAAGCCCGCAATGCTCCTGCTGAGAATTTGGAACAACAGGAGGTGGATAACTACTACAAGCAGGATATACCTCATCCAGTCATGACCTTTTCCGATATGCACTTGGAAGAGTTGCACCCGAACCTGAGATTTGACAGACTTTGGATAGATTATCCAAAATATCAACGGGGTTTGCATACTCTTCATTCTAAGGTTGTTGAGGTACCGAGGGTCATAGAATGGGGACCCTTAGAAGCTGTAGAATTGGCCGGGCCAATTAGGGAATTACTTGTACAGAGGTATGGTAATTCTTCTTTTAATGACTGGGTATGTTTATTCACCATACGTAGACCTGTATATAAAGTATGGTGTGAAGAATTGTTATGTAGTATAGAGTTGAATGATCGGGTAGCTAGTTTAACCGATCGTTCTTTTATTAGACTTTTGTTAGGCGGTTCGATGCGCCACATGTCTTTACTGGACATGGCTCAGGCTTTACGTATATATACGCCTGAGGAGTTAGCGTCTGCCGATTGTAGAGGATTGATACTAAACGGTAGAAAGATAGATGAAAATTTTGATACACACGGTGTGTGGAGTCAAATGACAAGCCATCACCGTTTCAAAGGGGGAAATTACTCTTATTTGGATATAGATAGAGCCGAATTAAGAGTGATACATAGGTTTTTAGCTAATTCGATTACACAAAGGGGTAAGAACAAAGAAAAAGTAAATGAACAGGATTTGTTTTACCATATGTGTATTCGAGACCCACAAAGCACTGTAAGTATACCATATTGTGTGGGTTATTATTTATCAGCTATGGTTCGGGGGATGCGACCACATAGCATAATAGGAGGTGGTATTTTTATTACTTTGATTGGTGAATATCTCGGTGTGGATATAAGTCGGGGAGGATTATTAGTAGAAGAACCGGAACCCCGCGATACTATAGGTTTAAATGTATACCATGGTGCGAAAGTTTTGAAGAGGCGAAATAACGCCGCAGTACGATACCATGGTAGACATCCACAGGTGGAGAGAAACTAGCAGCAAGGTAATGTAGGAGGGGGGAATGAGATGCAAGAAATGCATAGGTTTATAGCTTCTCAGGAATACGAAAATGCTAGACAGAGAGCATTTGAAGATTGGCAAGTTCATCAGAACCAGATCATAGCTCATTGCCAACATATAGGTAGAAACTATATTCCTACACCGAAACCCATCTTCCCTCCTTGGTCTATAGAGATGCAGCCACCATATCCTACGTATGACCCTGCCGAAGCATTCTATAGCACTTATGGTTATGCCTGGAACCCTTATTGGTACCAATATCATCCTTAGTTTACTTATTTTTTATTTTTATTTTGTAATTTGTAATTATTGATATGTTTAATACTTTTGTTAATATTGTAATCATTTTTATAATTATCTAACTTTTATTCTTAGATTTTAATAATTTTTGAATGTGGGGTAATATACCAAACTTCAAAAATATGTATATATGTTTGCAGTTTATCTTATGTACACAACAGGGTAAAACAACGCATTTTCAAAGACTGGCATTAAGTTCAGCAAAAGCAACTAATTTTGACGACAAGATGCAAAATATATGTGAAATAACAACAAGACGGAATGAACAAATGATGTGCACCATTTATCATTCAGCAAACAAACGCCAATATATTTGGAAACTTTGGTAAAATTTAATCATTTTCACACAAATCACCCTCAATAATTTAAATTGTTACTAATTTCTTGCAAATGAGGGCATTGCAAGATCTTAAGTGTGGGAAGGGATTAAATTCTTTCGGATTTTAAAATTTTTTACTTAAAACACTTGGTTACCATTAAAAATACTAGTAAAGCAGTAGTTGTATTAGAATCTAGTGCTCTCTGATAAAAAAGAACAGCCCTAGTCTTATATATTGACTACCCAATTCTAGTAAAATTTTTCAAAATTTTCAATTAAATGAATTCAAAATCATGTTTATACATATTTATGAACGATAAAACTAGGTTTTAACACCGAAATTATTGTTACCTCGGAAAGGACATAAATTAAGAAACAAACTAAAATGTCAAAATTCATTTAAAATGGAATAGAGGACGATAAAAAGAAAAATAAAAAGCCAAGTGTGGGAAAATTTACCAAGTTATTTTAAATATATGTCACATATATCTGTAACAAATAACTGAAAATACTTTTGCTTTGAACTAAACTAAACTGTTTTTACCCGATGAAAGAAAAGAAGAGATGGATCTACATGATGAATCAATTCCATCATTAAAAGGAAGTAAAGTCTTCCGAAAAAGACACGCGCTTCTTGATTTAGGTCATGAAGTTGTCGTTCAGACCAGCTGTAGGTTGAGGAAAAATCTAGAAAAGTCATCACTAAAATCAGCAGGAAATCCACGGACCTCAGCATTAAACAGGGTCGCCAAGTGGTCAGATTTATCCTAACCATGAGAAGGATTTATCTCGTACAATAGGGGGGCACCATGCAAATTAGCTGGATAAGACTAATGAATCAGATCCCCAGAAAGGATAATCTCCTTAAAGATTAAAAATCAGCTTTTAAGACTGATATTACTCAATCCTAGAGATTGACCTTAAAGATTGAGAATTACAAACTCATGGAATTCAATGATATCTAAACTCGAGCTTGAACGAGAAAATATTTTGATCAAAATTACAAACCGATTTGTTTTCTGAAAACCCATTTTCAATGCGTTCATTACCATTGAACGTAAAATCCTAGGAATTCACCTGGAATTCATTAGGTCACCTGAACTAAATCGGGTGTCAACCGTAAGAACGGTGGTTGCATAGTGGTCAAAGACAGGACCTTGTGCCAGACCAAAAAATTATAAGGGTGAGCTTTACTATTGCTCCTACCAAGGATAGTAATTGCGTCCGATACGTTATAGACCATAATCAAAAGCATGTCACGGGACATTGCCTTAACAGTTGCTTGTTCAACGCTTTCCTTTACAACCGGACGGTAGTTTGCCGAAAGGTAATATACGGGACAAGTAAACTGGACGTGTTGCTTTCCAAATACAAGGTTAGCAAGTGGGTGACACAAAACCATAAGTTTTGAGCTAAAATTTTCAAATCTGAAACCCACCAAACCCACCAAAATATTTTGCAAACACCGGTAAAGGGTTATCCCGGAAAACTTATCTAGGGTAAAAACTAGATTTAATTTTCAAAAGATCAAATGTTTTCATAAAGATCCAATTTCCTTAATGGATCTAATTTTTTATAGTCATGTGGGACTGTAAACCATATCGTTACTACCATTGTTTATACCGCCATATAGAAATCACTGATGTACAAAGTGTGAAGAATAAAGAAGTGATTCTAGTATTTCAAGACAATATTGCTTGAGGACAAGCAACGCTCAAGTGTGGGAATATTTGATAATGCTAAAAACGAACATATATTTCATAGCATTATTCCTCAAGAAAGACAAGCTTTTAGTTGCAATTGTTCTATTTACAAGTGATATTCGTTTAAATAATAAAAGGTGAAGAAAAAAGACAGATTCGACGAATTGAAGACGCAAACGACCAAAAAGCTCAAAAGAACAAAAGACAATAAAAAAGGTTCCAATTATTGATAAGAAACGTCTCGAAATTACAAGAGTACAAGATTCAAAACGCAAAGTACAAAATATAAAATTGTACGCAAGGACGTTCGAAAATCCGGAACCGGGACCAGAGTCAACTCTTAACGCTCGACGCAACGGACTAAAAATTACAAGTTAACTATATATATAAATATAATATAATATATAATTAATTATATTAATTATATATATATTATATATATAATAAAAACCGTCGGCAGAGAAAGACTCCAAGATGTGAGCTGGAATTTCAAATTCCGCGACTCGCGGAGTTTGAAGGCAAAATTCACCGCGAGTCGCGGAGCCCCAAAAATCGAAAATCCCTATAAAGCCAACCGAATTCTGATCAAAATTCAATATCTTCTTCTTCTCTTATCATACGTAAAATTTATATATATATATATAATTTATATTTTAATTTTAATTATAATTCTAATAATAAGGGTATGTTAGCGAATGTTGTAAGGGTGTAAGTCGAAATTCTGTCCGTGTAACGCTACGCTATTTTTAATCATTGTAAGTTATGTTCAACCTTTTTATATTAATGTCTCGTAGCTAAGTTATTATTATGCTTATTTAAAACGAAGTAATCATGATGTTGGGCTAATTACTAAAATTGGGTAATTGGGCTTTGTACCATAATTGGGGTTTGGACAAAAGAACGACACTTGTGGAAATTAGACTATGGGCTATTAATGGGCTTTATATTTGTTTAACTAAATGATAGTTTGTTAATGTTAATATAAAGACTTACAATTGGGCGTCCCTATAAATTACCATATACACTCGATCGGACACGATGGGCAGGGTATTTATATGTACGAATAATCGTTCATTTAACCGGACACGGAAATGGATTAATAGCCACTAGAATAATTAAAACAGGGGTGAAATTACATTCAAGGGTAATTGGTGTAATTGTTAACAAAGTAGTAAAACCTTGGTTTACACGCAGTTGATAACCTGGTGTATTCATTAAACAAAGTATTAAAACCTTGTTACAATTCGAATCCCCAATTAGTTGGAATATTTAACTTCGGGTATAATAATAATTTGACGAGGACACTCGCACTTTATATTTATGACTGATGGACTGTTATGGATAAAAACCAGACGGACATATTAAATAATCCAGGACAAAGGACAATTAACCCATGGGCATAAAACTAAAATCAACACGTCAAACATCATGATTACGGAAGTTTAAATAAGCATAATTCTTTTATTTCATATTTAATTTCCTTTATTTTATATTTAATTGCACTTCTAATTATCGCATTTTTATTGTTATTTTATTTTATCGCACTTTTAATTATCGTACTCTTTAATTATCGCAATTTTATTTTACCGCACTTTTATTATTCGCAATTTCATTATCGTTATTTACTTTACGCTTTAAATTAAGTCTTTTATTTATTTAATATTTTACATTAGGTTTTAACTGCGACTAAAGTCTTAAAATCGACAAACCGGTCATTAAACGGTAAAAACCCCCCTTTATAATAATAATATTACTTATATATATGTTTGTATTTTTATAAAAGTAAACTAATATAGCGTTGAGCTTTGTTTAAAGATTTCCCTGTGGAACGAACCGGACTTACTAAAAACTACACTACTGTACGATTAGGTACACTGCCTATAAGTGTTGTAGCAATGTTTAAGTATATCCATTCTATAAATAAATAAATATCTTGTGTAAAATTGTATCGTATTTAATAGTATTTCCTTGTAAAAATTAATAGTATTTTATACCCCTCTGCTTTGACATCAATAATATATATCAATTTATTTCTGTACATCTAACTATGGACAACTAGTTGTAGGTTACTAACAGGACAGCTGACTTAATAAACTTAAAACATCAAAATGTATTAAAAATGTTGTAAATATATTTTGAACATACTTTGATATATATATATATATATATATATATATATATATATATATATATATATATATATATGTATATATTTGTTATAGGTTCGTGAATCGACCAGTGGCCAAGTCTTACTCCCGACGAAGTAAAAATCTGTGAAAGTGAGTTATAGTCCCACTTTTAAAATCTAATATTTTGGGATGAGAATACATGCAGTTTTATAAATGTTTTACGAAATAGACACAAGTAAATGAAACTACATTATATGGGTGAATGATCGAAGCCGAATATGCCCCTTTTGCTTGGTAGCCTAAGAATTAGTAAACCGATCTACTAATTGACGCGAATCATAAAGATAGATCTATTGGGCCTAACGAACCCCATCCAAAGTACTGGATGCTTTAGTACTTCGAATTCATTTTTATCATGTCCGAAGGATTTCCCGGAATGATAGGGGATATTCTTATATGCATCTTTTTAATGTCGGTTACCAGGTGTTCACCATATGAATGATTTTTATCTCTATGTATGGGATGTATATTGAAATATGAAATCTTGTGGTCTATTATTATGATTTGATAATATATAGGTTAAACCTATAACTCACCAACATTTTTTGTTGACATTTTAAGCATGTTTATTCTCAGGTGATTATTAAGAGCTTCCACTGTTGCATACTAAAATAAGGACAAGATTTGGAGTCCATACTTGTATGATATTATGTAAAAACTGCATTCAAGAAACTTATTTTTGATGTAATATATTCTTATTGTAAACCATTATGTAATGGTCGTGTGTAAACGGTATATTTTAGATTATCATTATTTGATAATCTACGTAATGCTTTTTAAACCTTTATAGATAAAAAAAAGGTTATGGTTGTTTTAAAAATAAATGCAGTCTTTGAAAAAGTCTCATATAGAGGTCAAAACCTCGCAACGAAATCAATTAATATGGAACGTTTATAATCAATATGAACGGGACATTTCAGTTGGTATCCGAGTGTTTGTCTTAGAGAACCAGAAATTTGCATTAGTGTGTCTTATCGAGTTTGTTAGGATACATTAGTGAGTCTGGACTTCGACCGTGTTTTCTTTAAAAACGATTGCTTAACACTTTTGTTGGAAACTATATATTATTAACATGTAAATATTATGTGATATATTAACCTCTTAATGTGTTTGATATTGTGTGATAGATGTCTACCACTAGTACAAATCCCATCGATTCACCTAATAATAATGAAGAGTCGAATATATTTTGGGAAGATTCACAAATTCCCGAAGAGGAACTGGAAGAAGAGGAACCAGAAGAGGAGGAACCGGAAGAAGAGGAACCGGAAGAGGAGGAACCGGAAGAGGAGGAACCGGAAGAAGAAGAGGTTCCGGAGGAAGAAATATTGATACCTATAGTAAATTGATTAAATAAAAGAAAATCCTTAACCAACGGACCAAAGTTAATAATGGTCAATGGTGTTTCCGCCGAGGAAGCAAAATATTGGGAAGATTATCAATTTTCCGATGAATCGGATCCCGAAAAGGATTCCGATGATGTTATAGAAATTACCTCGACCCAATTTAATAAAGTGAAAGAAAATAATAAGGGAAAAGGTATAAAAATAGAGAAACCCGATTCCAACCCCGATGAACTTTATATGTATCAGCAACATCCGTATTTCCTAAAATGTAAGAATGACCCGGGAACCTCTAAACCACCAGGTTTTTCTAAACCATTGTGGAAAATGATGACTCGTATTAGAGGAACACCATATATTCCTAGAAAATTAGGAAAACGAACCAAGTCCGAAGAATAAGAAACCAGTGATTCAGATTAGAGGGTTGTAATCATGTTGTGTATTATATGTATTGTAGTGTGCTTGTACTTTTATGTTCTATGTAAAAATTGCTTGTATTGTTTGTTAATTATCTTTTACGAATCTAATCCTTGTCTATTTTACAGTATAAAAACAAAATGGACGTTAAGGGTAGACAACCGAATATTTTAGAAGATCTACCAGAGGATATGATTGAGGAAATCTTGTCTAGATTCGGTCAGAATTCATCAGCACAATTAATTATGGCAAAATTAACTTGTCAAACATTTGAAAGACTTTCCAGAAATGCCTTAGTTTATAAAAGGCTTTCCTTTGATAGGTGGGGTATATCACATTGGGGAGACCGCAAGTTACGCCGTGTTTTATTTAAAGTGTTAGATGCGGGGAACTCAAATGAAATTTTATACTACGGGTTAAGAACCTATTTTGACTCAACATATCCCAACATAGGATTTCGTGAATTAGAAAGAGCTTCTAACATGCAACATAAAGAAGCATGTTATGCTTACGGGTTAGTGATGTTCGCTTCTTACCAAAGTGAGAAAAAGAACATCGGATTGCAGCTTTTAAATAAAACCTTCCCATAAGTGACGGATTCAGTAGTTGGGGTGAGAAACAAGGTTTTTAGATTATTACAGGGCTGTTGGACATTACGAAACCCTTGTCCTTTTGACGACATTACAACATGCTGCCTAGCCAATGGTCATAACGGTTATTTTCCACAAGACCAAGGATGGGAAGTCGTCTTAGTAAAACCAGAATGCATGACTTGTTTCTGGACTTATGAATTACGTGTCTTTATTTTCTTTGCTGAACAACTTGCGTATTAACTAGATTTATCTTCAAAACTGTCCTGTATCAAAGTGTACTATATTTCATGTTATATGTAATATAGCGATGTTGTAAGTTTGAAGAATATTTATATGTGATATATTATTATAATCAGTTTTTCATATGGAATTGTAGTAGTTGAATTGTATATTAGCTACTAAGTATGAACTTAAGGGGTAGGTAGTACCCGAATTTAAACTTATAAAACGCTAATATGAAGAAAAAGCTTTTATAAATGAGTTCATATTATGCTACGAAATACTATTGACTACTCTTAATATTCTGTATGATTAACTCGATTCAGTTATGAAATGTCCCGTTCATATTGATTATAAACGTTCCATATTAATTGATTTCGTCGCGAGGTTTTGACCTCAATATGAGACGTTTTTCAAAGACTGCATTCATTTTTAAAACAACAATAACCTTTATTTTATCGATAAAGTTTTAAAAAGCATTACATAGATTATCAAATAATGATAATCTAAAATATACCGTTTACACACGACCATTACATAATGGTTTACAATAAGAATATATTACATCAAAAATAAGTTTCTTGAATGCAGTTTTTACATAATATCATACAAGCATGGACTCCAAATCTTGTCCTTATTTTAGAATGCAACAGCGGAAGCTCTTAATAATCACCTGAGAATAAACATACTTAAAACGTCAACAAAAATGTTGGTGAATTATAGGTTTAACCTATATATTATCAAATCATAATAATAGACCACAAGATTTCATAATTCAATACACATCCCATACATAGAGATAAAATTCATTTATATGGTGAACACCTGGTAACCGACATTAACAAGATGCATATAAGAATATCCCGTATCATTCCGGGAAATCCTTCGGACATGATAAAAATGAATTCAAAGTACTAAAGCATCCGGTACTTTGTATGGGATTCGTTAGGCCCAATAGATCTATCTTTAGGATTCGCGTCAATTAGGCGTGCACTAATTCTCAAAATTAGTGATGTTCCCTAATTCTTAGGCTACCAAGCAAAAAGGGGCATATTCGGCTTCGATCATTCACCCATATAATGTAGTTTCATTTACTTGTGTCTATTTCGTAAAACATTTATAAAACTGCATGTATTCTCATCCCATAATATTAGATTTTAAAAGTGGGACTATAACTCACTTTCACAGATTTTTACTTCGTCGGGAAGTAAGACTTGGCCACTGGTCGATTCACGAACCTATAACAAATATGTACATATATCAAAGTATATTCAAAAAATATTTACAAGACTTTTAATACATTTTGATGTTTTAAGTTTATTAAGTCAGCTGTCCTCGTTAGTAACCTACAACTAGTTGTCCATAGTTAGATGTACATAAATAAATTGATATATATTATCTTGAATCAATCCACGACCCAGTGTATACATGTCTAAGGCTAGATCACAACTCAAAGTATACATATTTCTGGAATCAACCTCAACCCTGTATAGCTAACTCCAACATTACTGCATATAGAGTGTCTATGGTTGTTCCAAATAATATATATACATGGGTCGATATGATATGTCAAAACATTTTCATACGTGTCTATGGTATCCCAAGATTACATAATATATTAGAATACATGTATAATACAATATAATTTAGCTAGGGTATGATTTGTATAGAATTATTACAATATTTCTCGTAGCTACAACAATCAAAAAATATCCAATCTTGTTTTACTCATAACTTCTTCGTTTTAAATCCATTTTGAGTGAATCAAATTGCTATGGTTTCATATTGAACTCTATTTTATGAATCTAAGTAGAAAAAGTATAGGTTTATAGTTGGAAATATAAATTACAAGTCATTTTTGTAAGAGGTAGTCATTTCAGTCGAAAGAACGACGTCTTGATGACCATTTTGAAAAACATACTTCCACTTTGAGTTTAACCATGATTTTTGGATATAGTTTCATGTTCATAAGAAAAATCATTTTCCCAGAAGAACAACTTTTAAATCAAAGTTTATCATAGTTTTTAATTATCAAACCCAAAACAGCCCGCGGTGTTACTACGACGGCGTATGTCCGGTTTTACGGTGTTTTTCGTGTTTCCAGGTTTTAAATCATTAAGTTAGCATATCATATAGATATAGAAAATGTGTTTAGTTGATTTTAAAATTCAAGTTAGAAGGATTAACTTTATTTGTGAACACGTTTAGAATTAACTAAACTATGTTCTAGTGATTACAAGTTTAAATCTTCGAATAAGATAGTTTTATATGTATGAATCGAATGATGTTATGAACATCATTACTACCTCAAGTATAGTAGGTAATCCTACTGGAAGTGACAAGAAATGATTTAGCTTCAAAGGATCCTTGGATGGCTTGAAAGTTCTTGAAGCAGAATCATGACACGAAAACAAGTTCAAGTAAGATTTCCACTTGAAATAAGATTGTTATAGTTATAGAAATTGAATCAAAGTTTGAATATGAGTATTACCTTGTATTAGAAAGATATATTACTGTAAATAAGAAAGATTTCTTGAGGTTGGATGATCACTTTACAAGATTGGAAGTAAGCTAGCAAACTTGGAAGTATTCTTGATTTTATGAAACTAGAACTTATAGAATTTATGAAGAACACTTAGAACTTGAAGATGGAACTTGAGAGAGATCAATTAGATGAAGAAAATTGAAGAATGAAAGTGTTTTTAGGTGTTTTTGGTCGTTGGTATATGGATTAGATAGAAAGGATATGTAATTTTATTTTCATGTAAATAAGTCATGAATGATTACTAATATTTTTGTAATTTTATGAGATATTTCATGCTAGTTGCCAAATGATGGTTCCCACATGGGTTAGGTGACTCACATGGGCTACTAATACCTGATCATTGGAGTGTATATACCAATAGTACATACATCTAAAAGCTGTGTATTGTACGAGTACGAATACGGGTGCATACGAGTAGAATTGTTGATGAAACTGAACGAGGATGTAATTGTAAGCATTTTTGTTAAGTAGAAGTATTTTGATAAGTGTCTTGAAGTCTTTCAAAAGTGTATGAATACATATTAAAACACTACATGTATATACATTTTAACTGAGTCGTTAAGTCATCGTTAGTCGTTACATGTAAATGTTGTTTTGAAACCTTTAGGTTAACGATCTTGTTAAATGTTGTTAACCCATTGTTCATTATATCTAAAGAGATGTTAAATTATTACATTATCATGATATTATGATATATTAATATATCTTAGTATGATATATATACAGTTAAATGTTGTTACAACGATAATCGTTACATATATGTCTCGTTTCGAAATCATTAAGTTAGTAGTCTTGTTTTTACATATGTAGTTCATTGTTAATACACTTAATGACATGTTTACTTATCATTTATCATGATTAAACATAGTGTACCAATATCTTAGTATGATTCATATGTATTTAGTAAGACGTTTTAACGATAATCGTTATATATATCGTTTCAAGTTTCTTAATTCAATAAACACAATTTTATGTATATAACCCATTGTTAAAATACCTAATGAGATACTTGCTTATCATAATATCATGTTAACTATATATATAATCATATATATGTCATCATATAGTTTTTACTAGTTTTAACGTTCGTGAATCACCGGTCAACTTGGGTGGTCAATTGTCTATATAAAACCTATTCCAATTAATCAAGTCTTAACAAGTTTGATTGCTTAACATGTTAGAAACACTTAATCATGTAAATAAAAATTTCATTTAATATAAATAAACATGGAAAAGTTCGGGTCACTACAAGTTAGCTATTTTGAAGGAAATGGCACCGACTACTCGACACACCATGTATATGAGCGAAGAGGAATTTCGTACCTTTCTTGCTGCAAACATAGCCGCAGTATAGGCTACGCTACATACCAACAATAACTCTGAATCTAGCAATCCAGCTAACGGCGCAAGAAATCGTGTAGGATGCTCCTACAAAGAATTCACTGCCTGCAAACCTTTGGAATTTGATGGAACCGAAGGACCAATTGGATTGAAACGGTGGACCGAGAAAGTCGAATCAGTGTTTGCCATAAGTAAGTGTACTGAAGAGGACAAAGTTAAGTACGCTACGCATACCTTCACAGGTACTGCGTTAACATGGTGGAACACCTATCTTGAACATGTAGGACAAAATGCTGCTTACGCACTACTGTGGTCGGCATTCAAGCAATTGATGAACGAGCAGTACCATCCTAGAAACGAAGTCAATAAGCTCAAGGTAGAGCTTAGAGAGTTACGAAGACAAGGGTTCGACATTACCATGTATGAACGACGATTCACAGAGTTGTGCCTATTGTGTCCAGGAGCGTTCGAAGATGAAGAAAAGAAGATCGACGCGTTTGTAAAAGGGTTACCAGTAAGGATTCAAGAAGATGTGAGTTCACACGAGCCCACTTCCATACAAAAGGCAAGTCGAATGGCTCATAAACTCATAAATCAGATTGAGGGAAGAATTAAAGAGCAGGCGGCCGAAGAAGCCAACACGAAACAACTCAAGAGGAAGTGGGAGGAAAACGGTGACAAGAGTCACCAGTACAACAACAATAACAATTACAACCACAATCGCAACAACTATCCCAACAACCGCAACAACAATCGCAACAATAACCGCAATCCTAACAATTACTACAACAAACATTCCAACAACAACAACAACAACTACAACAACCGTTTCAACAACAATAACAATCCCAACAACAACCTCAATAACAACAACGACAACAAAAACCAAAAACAGCCATGTCATAGGTGTGAAAAAAATCATCAGGGGTTTTGCACGACATTTTGCAACAGGTGTAAAATAAATGGTCATAGCCGACAAAGTGTGAGGTCTACGGACCAAAGTTTAACAGAACTAAAGGAACACATAGTGTCGGAACAAGTAATGCCGGAATGAATAGTGTCGGAGCAAGTAATACCAACGCTGTTTGTTATAAATGTGGAAAACCAGGCCACATTATTAGAAATTGCCCGAATCAGGGGAATACTTATGGGCAGGGCCGTGGAAGAGTTTTCAATATTAATGCGGCAAAAGCACAGGAAGACCCGGAGCTTGTTACGGGTAAGTTTCTTATTGACAATAAATCTGCTTATGTTTTATTTGATTCGGGTGCGGATAGAAGCTATATGAGTAGAGAATTTTGTGCTAAATTAAGTTGCCCATTGACGCCTTTGGATAATAAATTTTTACTCGAATTAGCAAATGGTAAATTAATTTCAGCAGATAATATATGTCAGGATAGAGAAATTAAACTGGGTGATGAAACGTTTAAGATTAATTTAATACCAGTCGAGTTAGGGAGTTTTGATGTAATAATTGGCATGGACTGGTTGAAGAAGGTAAGAGCAGAGGTCGTTTGTTACAAAAATGCGATTCGCATTATGAGTGAAAAAGGAAAACCTTTAATGGTGTACGGAGAAAAGAACAACGCGAAGTTAAATCTTATTAGTAGTTTGAAGGCGCAAAAACTAATAAGAAAAGGTTGTTACGTCATTCTAGCACACATCGAGGAAGTTAAACCTGAAGAAAAGAACATCAGTTATGTTCCCGTCGCAAAAGAATTTTTCGATGTATTTCTGAAAGAATTACCGGGATTACCCCCACATCGATTCGTTGAATTTCAAATAGACCTTATACCAGGAGCTGCACCAATAGCTCGTACTCCATACAGACTCGCACCCAGCGAAATGAAAGAATTACAAAGTCAGTTACAGGAACTTTTAGAGCGTGGTTTCATTCGACCAAGTACATCACCATGGGGAGCTCCTGTTCTGTTTTTCAAGAAGAAAGATGGTACATTCAGGTTATGTATCGACTACCGAGAGTTGAACAAACTTACCATCAAGAACCGTTACCCATTACTGAGAATCGACGACTTATTTGATCAACTACAAGGCTCGTCGGTTTATTCGAAGATCGATTTACGTTCTGGATATCACCAAATGCGGGTGAAAGAGGATGACATTCCGAAGACTGCTTTTAAGACACGTTACGGTCATTAAGAGTTAATGGTTAATCCATTTGGATTGACTAACGCACCAGCTGTGTTCATGGACCTCATGAACCGAGTGTGTGGGCCATATCTTGACAAGTTTGTCATTGTTTTCATCGATGACATACTTATTTACTCGAAGAATGATCAAGAGCACGAAGAATATTTGAGAAAAGTGCTAGAGTTGCTGAGAAAAGAAAAACTGTACGCTAAGTTTTCAAAGTGTGCATTTTGGTTGGAAGAAGTTCAATTCCTCGGTCATATAGTGAACAAAGAAAGTATTCAGGTGGATCCAGCAAAGATTGAAACCGTTGAAAAGTGGGAAACCCCGAAAACTCCGAAACACATACGCCAATTTTTAGGGCTAGCTGGTTATTACAGGAGATTCATTCAAGATTTTTCCAAAATAGAAAAACCCTTGACTGCATTAACGCATAAAGGGAGAAAATTTGAATGGACGGATGAATAAGAAAAAACGTTTCAATTATTGAAGAAAAAGTTAACTACGGCACCTATATTGTCATTACCTGAAGGGAATGATGATTTTGTGATATATTGTGACACCTCAAAGCAAGGCCTTGGTTGTGTATTAATGCAACGAACGAAAGTAATTTCTTATGCGTCTAGACAATTGAAGATTCACGAGCAGAATTATACGACGCATGATTTGGAATTAGGCGCGGTTGTTTTTGCATTAAAGACTTGGAGGCACTACTTATATGGGGTCAAAAGTATTATATATACCGACCACAAAAGTCTTCAACACATATTTAATCAGAAACAACTGAACATGAGGCAGCCCAGATGGATTTAATTGTTGAATGATTACGACTTTGAGATTCGTTATCACCTGGGGAAGTAAAATGTGGTAGCTGATGCCTTGAGCAGAAAGGACAGAGAACCCATTCGAGTAAAAGCTATGAATATAATGATTCACACTAACTTTACTACTCAAATAAAGGAGGCGCAACAAGGAGTTTTAAAAGAGGGAAATTTAAAGGATGAAATACCCAAAGGATCGGAGAAGCATCTTAATATTCGGGAAGACGGAACCCGGTATAGGGCTGAAAGGATTTGGGTACCAAAATTTGGAGATATGAGAGAAATGGTACTTAGAGAAGCTCATAAAACCAGATACTCAATACATCCTGGAACGGGGAAGATGTACAAGGATCTCAAGAAACATTTTTGGTGGCCGGGTATGAAAGCCGATGTTTCTAAATACGTAGGAAAATGTTTGACGTGTTCTAAGGTCAAAGCTAAGCATCAGAAACCATCAGGTCTACTTCAACAACCCGAAATCCCGGAATGGAAATGGGAAAACATTACCATGGATTTCATCACTAAATTGCCAAGGCCTGCAAGTAGTTTTGATACTATTTGGGTAATAGTTGATCGTCTCACCAAATCAGCACACTTCCTACTAATAAGAGAAGATGATAAGATGGAGAAGTTAGCACGACTGTATTTGAAGGAAGTCGTCTCCAGACATGGAATACCAATCTCTATTATCTCTGATAGGGATGGTAGATTTATTTCAAGATTCTGGCAGACATTACAGCAAGCATTAGGAACTCGTCTAGACATGAGTACTGCCTATCATCCACAAACTGATGGGCAGAGCAAAAGGACGATACAAACGCTTGAAGACATGCTACGAGCATGTGTTATTAATTTCGAAAACAGTTGGGATCGACATCTACCGTTAGCAGAATTTTTGTACAACAACAGCTACCATTCAAGCATTGAGATGGCACCGTTTGAAGCACTTTATGGTAGAAAGTGCAGGTCTCCGATTTGTTGGAGTGAAGTGGGGGATAGACAGATTACGGGTCCGGAGATAATACAAGAAACTACCGAGAAGATCATCCAAATTCAACAACGGTTGAAAACCGCCCAAAGTCGACAAAAGAGCTACGCCGACATTAAAAGAAAAGATATAGAATTTGAAATTGGAGAGATGGTCATGCTTAAGGTTGCACCTTGGAAAGGCGTTGTTCGATTTGGTAAACGAGGGAAATTAAATCCAAGGTATATAGGACCATTCAAGATTATTGATCGTATCGAACCAGTAGCTTATCGACTTGAATTACCACAACAACTCGTGGCTGTACATAACACTTTCCACGTCTCAAATTTGAAGAAATGTTTTGCTAAAGAAGATCTCACTATTCCGTTAGACGAAATCCAAATCAACAAAAAACTTCAATTCGTCGATGAACCCGTCGAAATAATGGATCGTGAGGTTAAAAGACTTAAGCAAAACAAGATACCAATTGTTAAAGTTCGATGGAATGCTCGTAGAGGACCCGAGTTCACCTGGGAACGAGAAGATCAGATGAAGAAGAAATACCCGCACTTATTTCCAGAAGATACGTCAACACCTCCAGCTGCTTAAAACTAAAAATACAAAATAAATAAAACTAAACTAAATATTATTATACTTAACCCTAATTAGAATTAATTAATAATAATAATAATAATTACCGTAACCCTAATTTCGTACGTACTAGGATCCACATACTTCTCCTTATTGAGATTTAATTTCTCCCTCAGATCCTGCTTACCCATACCATTTAGTTTCCATTGGACCATACCTGTAGCAATTCATTTTCACAATTTAATCTCAAGAAAACACCATTTTAAGCATATCTATAGCTCCGGGAATCGAAATAACATGAATCCGGAGTCTAAAATTAATGTCTTGATGAGAGGAACTCATCTAAACACTTTATTCTGTCTCGATGTTGTGCTACTTGATAGTTGAAACATAGTGAGATGGCAGTTATATGTTAACTGATTATAGTAATATATGCTACATACAGGTTAATCTTTTTTTCTAGCTAATGTTTGTTTTTTTGTTACTGTTAGCAAGCTAAAAATGTTTATCAGTAACTTGGTTGCTTATATTTTTTTTGCCTTTGGTAGCTGCCCTTCTATTCATGCTTTCTTTCTTGCATAATGCTTTTATGACCTAATTTTTAAATCAAAGTCTAAGATAGTTTTTTTTTTAATTATCCAACCCGAAACAGCCCCTGATTTTACTATGACGGCGTATGTCCGGTTTTACGGTGTTCTTTGTGTTTTCAGGGGCGTTGCAAAGTCCAAATGGCATGCATTTGTAAGCAAAAGTACCATAAGGGCACGTGAACGTGGTTTTCTCTTGATCCTTGGGTGCTATTGGAGTGGCGATGGCTAGAAAATAGTTGCCGATCATCCCTGAAATATCCATATAGCAACCCCGTTTTATTTGATCCATTATCCATAGATCCAATGTTTTAACCTTTTCATTTCCCTAGACTCTTGCATTGAAAGTGCATGCGATAAGTCGATGAAGAAGTCTATCATCAGGGCTTGCAATTTCATTAAACCGGTGCCTACTTGATTTGTACGATATGTATAGCTTTGCTTAGTTATACTTGGAATGCGGTATGTGTTTACTATATGTGTTGGTTGTACGCATTCATTTTATGCATATGTATGTATTTTTACTACGAAATACAGTAGAGTGAGTTTCATTTTCCTTTTTACCCTTTATATTTTAGGGCTGAGAATACATGCGCAATTTTTATAAATGTTTTACGAAAATTTCGGGACGAAATTTATTTAACGGGTAGGTACTGTAGTGACCCGAACTTTTCCATGTTTATATATATTAAATAAAATTGTTATTTACATGATTAAGTGTTTTCAACATGTTAAACAATCAAACTTGTTAAGACTTGATTAATTTAAATAGGTTTCATATAGACAATTGACCACCCAAGTTGACAGGTGATTCACGAACGTTAAAACTTGTAAAAACTATATGATGACATATATATGATTATATATATAGTTAACATGATATTATGATAAGTAAGTATCTCATTAGGTATTTTAACAATGAGTTATATACATAAAATTGAGTTTATTGAATTAAGAAACTGGAAACAATATATATAACGATTATCGTTATAACAAGGTCTTACTAAGTACATATGAATCATATTAAGATATTGATACACTATGTTTAATCATGATAAATGATAAGTAAACATGTCATTAAGTGTATTAACAATGAACTACATATGTAAAAACAAGACTACTAACTTAATGATATCGAAACGAGACATATATGTAACGATTATCGTTGTAACAACATTTAACTGTATATATATCATACTAAGATATATTAATATATCATAATATCATGATAATGTAATAATTTAACATCTCTTTATATATAATAAACAATGGGTTAACAACATTTAACAAGATCGTTAACCTAAAGGTTTCAAAACAACATTTACATGTAACGACTAACCATGACTTAACGACTCAGTTAAAATGTATATACATGAAGTGTTTTAATATGTATTCATACACTTTTGAAAGACTTCAAGACACTTATCAAAATACTTATACTTAACAAAAATGCTTACAATTACATCCTCGTTCAGTTTCATCAACAATTCTACTCGTATGCACCCGTATTCGTACTCGTACAATACACAGCTTTTAGATGTATGTACTATTGGTATATACACTCCAATGATCAGCTCTTAGCAGCCCATGTGAGTCACCTAACATATGTGGGAACCATCATTTGGCAACTAGCATGAAATATCTCATAAAATTACAAAAATATTAGTAATCATTCATGACTTATTTACATGTAAACAAAATTACACATCCTTTATATCTAATCCATATACCAAGGACCAAAAACACGTACAAATACTTTCATTCTTCAATTTTCTTCATCTAATTGATCTCTCTCAAGTTCTATCTTCAAGTTCTAAGTGTTCTTCATAAATTCTATAAGTTCTAGTTTCATAAAATCAAGAATACTTCCAAGTTTGCTAGCTTACTTCCAATCTTGTAAAGTGATCATCCAACCTCAAGAAATTTTTCTTATTTATAGTAAGATATCTTTCTAATACAAGGTAATACTCATATTCAAACTTTGATTCAATTTCTATAACTATAACAATCTTATTTCGAGTGGAAATCTTACTTGAACTTGTTTTCGTGTCATGATTCTGCTTCAAGAACTTTCAAGCCATCCAAGGATCCTTTGAAGCTAGATCTATTTTTCTCATTTCCAGTAGGTTTATCCACAAAACCTGAGGTAGTAATGATGTTCATAACATCATTCGATTCATATATATATAACTACCTTATTCGAAGGTTTAAACTTGAAATCACTAGAACATAGTTTAGTTAATTCTAAACTTGTTCGCAAACAAAAGTTAATCCTTCTAACTTGACTTTTAAAATCAACTAAACACATGTTCTATATCTATATGATATGCTAACTTAATGATTTAAAACCTGAAAACACGAAAAACACCGTAAAACCGGACATAAGCCGTCGTAGTAACACCGCGGGCTGTTTTGGGTTTGATAATTAAAAACTATGATAAACTATGATTTAAAAGTTGTTATTCTGGGAAAATAATTTTTCTTATGAACATGAAACTATATCCAAAAATCATGGTTAAACTCAAAGTGGAAGTATGTTTTTCAAAATGGTCATCAAGACGTCGTTCTTTCAACTGAAATGACTACCTCTTACAAAAACAACTTGTAACTTATATTTCCAACTATAAACCTATACTTTTTCTGTTTAGATTCATAAAATAGAGTTCAATATGAAACCATAGCAATCTTATTCACTCAAAACGGATTTAAAAAGAAGAAGTTATGGGTAAAACAAGATTGGATATTTTTTTTATTGTTGTAGCTACGAAAAATATTGTAACAATTCTATACAAATCATATCCTAGCTAACTTATATTGTATTATACATGTATTCTAATATATTATGTAATCTTGGGATACCATAGACACATATGCAAATGTTTTGACATATCATATCGACCCATGTATATATATTATTTAGAACAACCATAGACACTCTATATGCAGTAATGTTTGAGTTAGCTATACAGGGTTGAGGTTGATTCTAAAAATATATATACTTTGAGTTGTGATCTAGCCTGAGACGTGTATACACTGGGTTGTAGATTGATTCAAGATAATATATATCAATTTATTTCTGTACATCTAACTATGGATAACTAGTTGTAGGTTACTAACGAGGACAGCTGACTTAATAAACTTAAAACATCAAAATGTATTAAAAATGTTGTAAATATATTTTGAACATACTTTGATATATGTACATATTTGTTCTAGGTTCGTGAATCGACCAGTGGCCAAGTCTTACTCCCGACGAAGTAAAAATCTGTGAAAGTGAGTTATAGTCCCACTTTTAAAATCTAATATTTTGGGATGAGAATACATGCAGTTTTATAAATGTTTTATGAAATAGACACAAGTAAATGAAACTACATTATATGGGTGAATGATCGAAGCCGAATATGCCCCTTTTGCTTGGTAACCTAAGAATTAGTAAACCGATCTACTAATTGACGCGAATCCTAAAGATAGATCTATTGGGCCTAACGAACCCCATCCAAAGTACCGGATGCTTTAGTACTTCGAATTCGTTTTTATCATGTCTAAAGGATTTCCCGGAATGATAGGGGATATTCTTATATGCATCTTGTTAATGTCGGTTACCAGGTGTTCACCATATGAATGATTTTTATCTCTATGTATGGGATGTAAATTGAAATATGAAATCTTGTGGTCTATTATTATGATTTGATAATATATAGGTTAAAATTATAACTCACCAACTTTTTTTGTTGACTTTTTAAGCATGTTTATTCTCAGGTGATTATTAAGAGCTTCCGCTGTTGCATACTAAAATAAGGACAAGATTTGGAGTCCATGCTTGTATGATATTATGTAAAAACTGCATTCAAGAAACTTATTTTTGATGTAATATATTCTTATTGTAAACCATTATGTAATGGTCGTGTGTAAACGGTATATTTTAGATTATCATTATTTGATAATCTACGTAATGCTTTTTAAACCTTTATAGATAAAAAAAGGTTATGGTTTTTTTAAAAATGAATGCAGTCTTTGAAAAACGTCTCATATAGAGGTCAAAACCTCGTAACAAAATCAATTAATATGGAACGTTTATAATCAATCTGAACGGGACATTTCAGTCCAATAGTCCAATATATAATCTTAGAATTTTAAATATTTAAGATTAGAAGATGATGAAGAAATTTTACGTAATTAATTAATTGGTTACTAATCAATTTTATTTTATTCATTATTTTCTTCATTATGCCACTTGTCAAATCTTGACTTGGATTTTGATCGACAGAAACTCGTATATGAAAATGAATTGGGATGAAAATAGTTATTCTTTGGTGAACGAATACGCATATATGTGGTTGTATGTAGGATAGTAAATGACTGTTGTGTAGTGACCCGAACTTTTTCAAACCTTTCTATGATAATATGTTTAATGAAAACTATATTTACATGATTAAATGTTTTCAACATGTTAAGCAATCAAATTTGTTAAGACTTGGTTAATTGAAACGGAAATTTTGTAAACGTCTGATTACCCAGTTTCACCAATGATTCAGGAACACTATAAGTTGTATATGACATGATGATACATAAATGAATAAATATATATGTTTAACATGATATAATGATCATCAAGTATCTCATTAAAAATAGTAACAATAAGTTATATACTTAAAAAGGAGACTATTGACGTATGAAATTCGAAACGATACATATAACGATTATCGTTATAACCATGTCTTACTAAATATATATGAAGCATATTAATACATTGTTAGATTATATAAAACATGATAATATGATAATTAAATATATCATTAAGTGTATTAACAATGAACTACATAAGTAAAAACAAGACTACTAACTTAAGGATTTCGAAACGAGACATATATGTAACGATTATAGTTGTAACGACATTTAAATGTATATATCATATTAAGATATATTAATATATCATAATATCATGATAATATAATAATTTAAAATCTCATTTGATATTATAAACATTGGGTTAACAACATTTAACAAGATCGGTAACCTAAAGGTTTCAAAACAACACTTACATGTAACGACTAACGATGACTTAACGACTCAGTTAAAATGTATATACATGTAGTGTTTTAATATGTATTCATACACTTTTGAAAGACTTCAAGACACTTATCAAAATACTTCTACTTAACAAAAATTCTTACAATTACATCCTCGTTCAGTTTTATCAACAATTCTACTCGTATGCACCCGTATTCGTACTCGTACAATACACAGCTTTTAGATGTATGTACTATTGGTATATAAACTCCAATGATTAGCTCTTAGCAGCCCATGTGAGTCACCTAACACATGTGGGAACCATCATTTGGCAACTAGCATGAAATATCTCATAAAATTACAAAAATATGAGTAATCATTAATGACTTATTTACATGAAAACAAAATTACATATCTTTTATATCTAATCCATACACCAACGACCAAAAACACCTACAAAAACTTTCATTCTTCAATTTTCTTCATATAATTGATCTCTCTCAAGTTCTATCTTCAAGTTCTAAGTGTTCTTCATAAATTCTACAAGTTCTATTTTCATAAAATCAAGAATACTTTCAAGTTTGCTAGCTCACTTCCAATCTTGTAAGGTGATCATCCAACCTCAAGAAATCTTTGTTTCTTATAGTAGGTTATAATTCTAATACAAGGTAATAATCATATTCAAACTTTGGTTCAATTTCTATAACTATAACAATCTTATTTCAAGTGATGATCTTACTTGAACTTGTTTTCATGTCATGATTCTGCTTCAAGAACTTCGAGCCATCCAAGGATCCGTTGAAGCTAGATCCATTTTTCTCTTTTCCAGTAGGTTTATCCAAGGAACTTAAGGTAGTAATGATGTTCATAACATCATTCGATTCATACATAAAAAGCTATCATATTCGAAGTGGTAAACTAGTAATCACTAGAACATAGTTTAGTTAATTCTAAACTTGTTCGCAAATAAAGTTAATCCTTCTAACTACACTTTTAAAATCAACTATACACATGATCTATATCTATATGATATGCTAACTTAATGATTTAAAACCCGGAAACACGATAAACACCATAAAACCGGATTTACGCCGTCGTAGTTACAACCGGGGGCTGTTTTGGTTTGGATAATTAAAAACTATGAAAAACTTTGATTTAAAAGCTATACTTCTGGGAAAATGATTTTTCTTATGAACATGAAACCATATCCAAAAATCATGGTTAAACTCAAAGTGAAAGTATGTTTTTCAAAACAGTCATCAAGTCAAGTTCGACGGAAATGACTACCTATTTCAAAAACGACTTGTAACTTGTATTTCCAACTATAAACCTATACCTTTTCTGTTTAGTTTCATAAAGTCAAGTTTAATACGAAACCGTGGCCGCTTAAATCACTCAAAACGGATTAGAAACGAAGAAATGTCGAGCAAAACAAAATTGGTAAAAACTACCCATTTTAGCTACGTGAAAATTGGTAACAAATCTATTCCAACCATAACTTAATCAACTTGTATTGTATATTATGTAATCTTGAGATACCATAGACACGTATACAATGTTTCGACCTATCATGTCGACACATCTATATATATTTCGGAACAACCATAGACACTCTATATGTGAATGTTGGAGTTAGCTATACAGGGTTGAGGTTGATTCCAAAATATATATAGTTTGAGTTGTGATCAATACTGAGATATGTATACAATGGGTCGTAGATTGATTCAAGATAATATATATCGATTTATTTCTGTACATCTAACTGTGGACAACTAGTTGTAGGTTACTAACGAGGATAGCTGACTTAATAAACTTAAAACATCAAAATGTATTAAAAGTGTTGTAAATATATTTTGAACATACTTTGATATATATGTACATATTTGTTATAGGTTCGTGAATCGACCAGTGGCCAAGTCTTACTTCCCGACGAAGTAAAAAATCTGTGAAAGTGAGTTATAGTCCCACTTTTAAAATCTAATATTTTTGGGATGAGAATACATGCAGGTTTTATAAATGATTTACAAAATAGACACAAGTACGTGAAACTACATTCTATGGTTGAATTATCGAAATTGAATATGCCCCTTTTTATTATGTCTGGTAATCTAAGAATTAGGGAACAGACACCCTAATTGACGCCAATCCTAAAGATAGATCTATTGGGCCTAACAAACCCCATCCAAAGTACCGGATGCTTTAGTACTTCAAAATTTATATCATATCTGAAGGGTGTCCCGGAATGATGGGGATATTCTTATATATGCATCTAGTTAATGTCGGTTACCAGGTGTTCACCATATGAATGAATTTTATCTCTATGTATGGGATGTATATTGAAATATGAAATCTTGTGGTCTATTATTATGATTTGATAATATATAGGTTAAACCTATAACTCACCAACATTTTTGTTGACGTTTTAAGCATGTTTATTCTCAGGTGTTTATTAATAGCTTCCGCTATTGCATACTAAAATAAGGACAAGATTTGGAGTCCATGCTTGTATGATATTATGTAAAAACTGCATTCAAGAAACTTATTTTTGATGTAATATATTCTTATTGTAAACCATTATAGTCGTGTGTAAATGGTATATTTTAGATTATCATTATTTGATAATCTACGTAATGCTTTTTAAACCTTTATAGATAAAATAAAGTTTATGGTTGTTTTAAAAATGAATGCAGTCTTTGAAAAACGTCTCATATAGAGGTCAAAACCTCGCGACGAAATCAATTAATATGAAACGTTTATAATCAATATGAACGGGACATTTCAGTTGGTATCAGAGCATTGGTCTTAGAGAACCAGAATTTTGCATTAGTGTGTCTTATCGAGTTTGTTAGGATGCATTAGTGAGTCTGGACTTCGACCGTGTTTACTTGAAAAATGATTGCTTAACAAATTTTGTTGGAAACTATATATTTTTAACATGTGAATATTATGTGATATATTAATCTCTTAACGTGTTTGATATTATGTGATAGATGTCTACCTCTAGAACAAGTTCCATTGACTCACCTAATAATAATGAAGAGTCAAATATAAATTGGAATGATTCATGGACTGATTCACAAGTTCCCGATGAGGAACCGGTAGAAGAGTCGGAACCGGAAGAAGAATCGGAACCGGAAGAAGAATCGGAACTGGAAGAAGAAATAGAACCAGTGGGGGAAATAATAAAACGGTTAAGTAGAAGAAAATCCTCAACCAACTGACCAAAGTTAATTATGGTCAATGGTGTTTCCGCCAAGGAAGCAAAGTATTGGGAGGATTACCAATTCTCCGATGAATCGGATCCCGACAAGAATTCCGATGATGTTATAGAAATTACCCCAACACAATTTAATAAGGCAAAAGAGAACAATAAGGGAAAGGGCATAAAAATAGAGAAATTTGATTCCAAACCCGATGAACTTTATATGTATCGTCAACACCTGTATTTCTTAAGTTGTGACAATAACCCGGGAACCTCTAAACCACCAGGTTTTTCTAAACCAATGTGGAAAACGACGGCTCGTATTAGGGGAAACATCATATATCCCTAGAAACTTGGCAAAACGAACCAAAACCGAAGAAGAAGAAACGAGCGAGTCGGAATAAGATAGTTGTATTCGTGTGGTGTAATATATGTAATATAGTGTGCTTATGCTTTATGATATATGTAAAAATTGCTTGTATTAATAAGTATTTTTTTATGAATCTAACTCTTGTCTATTTTACAGTATAAAAACACAAAATGGATAGACAACCCAATATTTTAAGAGACCTACCCGGAGACATGATTGATGAAATCTTGTCTAGAGTCGGTCAGAATTCCTCAGCACAACTATTTAAGGCGAGATCAGTTTGTAAGACATTCGAAGAATGTTCCAAGAATGCCTTGGTTTATAAAAGGCTTTCGTTCGAAAGATGGGGGATATCACATTGGGAAATCCATAAGTTACGATGTGTTTACTTTGACGCATATATTGCGGGGAACCCAAATGCTATTTTACGCAACGGGTTAAGAAATTATTTTGACTCAATATATCCGAATATAGGACTTCGTGATTTAGAAAAAGCGGCTAACATGCAACATAAAGAAGCATGTTATGCTTACGGGTTAGTAATGTTCGCTTCTCACCAAAGTGAGAACAAGAACATCGGGCTACAACTATTAAACAAAACGTTCCCACAAGTGACGGACTCGGTAGTTGGGGTGAGAAACAAGGTTTTTAGATTGTTACGGGACTGTTGGACATTACGTAACCCTCGTCCCTTTGACGACGTTACAACACGCTGTCTTATCAACGGCCATAACGGTTATGTTCCACAAGACCAAGGATGGGAAGTAGTCCTTGTAAAACCAGAATGCATGACTTGTTTCTGGACGTATGAATTACGTGTCTTTATTGCCTTTGCTGAACGACTTGTGTACTAGCTAGAATTATCTTCACAACTATCTTGTATCAAAGTTATTGTGTGCTATATTTCATGTTATATGTAAAATAAGCGGTATTGTAAGTTTGTAAAATATTGTGAAAAAGTTTGAACGCGAAATATTATTATAATCAGTTTTTCATATAGAATTGTAGTAGTTGAATTGTATATTAGCTACTAAGTATGAACTTAACGGGTAGGTACTACCCGAATTTAAACTTATAAAACGCTAATATGAAGAAAAAGCTTTTATAAATGAGTTCATATTATGCTACGAGATACTATTGACTACTCTTAATATTCTGTATGATTAACTTGTTTCATTTGACTATTTGAAGGAAATGGCACCGACTACTCGACAAACCATGAATATGAGCGAAGAGGAATTTCGTACCTTTCTTGCTGCAAACATAGCCGCAGTACAGGCTGCGCTACATACCAACAATAACCTTGGATCTAGCAGTACAAGAAATCGTGTAGGATGCACCTACAAAGAATTCACTGCCTGCAAACCTTTGGAATTTGATGGAACCGAAGGACCGATCGGATTGAAACGGTGGACCGAGAAGGTCGAATCGGTGTTTGCCATAAGTAAGTGTACTGAAGAGGACAAAGTGAAGTACGCTACGTATACCTTCACAGGTACTGCGTTAACATGGTGGAATACCTATCTAGAGCAAGTGGGACAAGATGATGCTTACGTACTACCGTGGTCAGCATTCAAGCACTTGATGAACGAGAAGTACCGTCCCAAAACCGAGGTCAATAAGCTCAAGACAGAACTTAGAGGGTTACGAACCCAAGGATTTGATATTACCAAGTATGAAAGACGATTCACAGAATTGTGCCTATTGTGTCCGGGAGCGTTCGAAGATGAGGAAGAGAAGATCGACGCATTTGTGAAAGGATTACCGGAAAGAATCCAAGAAGATATAAGTTCACACGAGCCCGCCTCTATACAACATGCATGTAGAATGTCACAAACTAGTGAACCAGATTGAGGAAAGAATTAAAGAACAGGAAGCTGAAGAGGCCAATGTGAAGCAAGTCAAAAGAAAGTGGGAGGAAAACGGTGATAAGAATCACCAATACAACAACAACAGCAATTACAACAATAATCGCAACAACTATCCCGACAATCGCAACATCAATCGCAACTACAACAAACGGCCTAACAACAACAACAACAACAACAACAACAACAGCAACTATAATAATCATCCCAACAACAATAACAACCGCAACAACAACAATAATCAGAAGCAGCTATGCCAAAGGTGTGAAAAGTATCACTCGGGGTTCTGCACCAAATTTTTCAATAAGTGTAAAAGAAATGGTCATTTCGCGGTGAAGTATGAGGTCTACGGACCAGGGGTTAACAGAACGAAAGGAACAAATGGTGTCGGAACGAGTAATGGTGGAGCAAGTAGTGTCGGAGCAAGTTATGTCAATGTAGTTTGTTATAAATGTGGAAAACCGGGCCACATTATTAGAAATTGCCCGAACCAGGAGAACACGAATGGACAAGGCCGCGGAAGAGTTTTCAATATTAATGCGGTAGAGGCACAGGAAGACTCGGAGCTTGTTACGGGTACGTTTCTTATTGACGATAAATCTGCTTATGTTTTATTTGATTCGGGTGCGGATAGAAGCTATATGAGTAGAGAATTTTGTGCTAAATTAAGTTGCCCATTGGCGCCTTTGGATAGTAAATTTTTACTCGAATTAGCAAATGGTAAATTAATTTCAGCAGATAATATATGTCAGAATCGAGAAATTAAACTGGTTAGCGAAACATTTAAGATTGACTTGATACCAGTAGAGTTAGGGAGTTTTGATGTGATAATCGGTATGGACTGGTTGAGAGAAGTGAAAGCAGATATCGTTTGTTACAAAAATGCAATTCGCATTATACGAGAAAAAGAAAAACCCTTAATGGTGTACGGAGAAAAGAGTAACGCGAAGTTAAATCTTATTAGTTACCTGAAGGCACAAAACTAATAAGAAAAGGTTGCTATGTTGTACTAGCACACGTCGATAAAGTGAATTCCGAAGAAAAGAATATCAATGATATTCCCGTCGCAAAAGAATTTCTCGATGTATTTTTGAAAGAATTACCGGGAATACCTCCACACCGATCCGTTGAATTTCAAATAGACCTTGTACCGGGAGCTGAACCAATAGCTCGTGCTCCATACAGACTCGCACCTAGCGAAATGAAGGAACTTCAGAGCCAATTACAAGAACTTTTAGAGCGTGGTTTCATTCGACCAAGCACATCACCGTGGGGAGCTCCTGTTTTATTTGTCAAGAAGAAAGATGGTACATTCAGGTTGTGTATCGACTACCGAGAGTTGAACAAACTTACCATCAAGAACCGCTACCCACTACCGAGAATCGACGACTTATTTGATCAAATACAAGGCTCGTCTGTTTATTCGAAGATCGATTTACGTTCTGGATAACATCAAATGCGGGTGAAGGAGGATGATATTCCAAAGACTGCTTTTAGGACGCGTTATGGTCATTACGAGTTTATGGTTATGCCGTTTGGATTGACTAACGCACCAGCTGTGTTCATGGACCTCATGAACCGAGTGTGTGGGCCATATCTTGACAAGTTTGTCATTGTTTTCATCGATGACATACTTATTACTCGAAGAATGATCAAGAGCACGAAGAACATTTGAGAAAAGTGCTAGAGTTGCTGAGAAAAGAAAAACTGTACGCTAAGTTTTCAAAGTGTGCATTTTGGTTGGAAGAAGTTCAATTCCTCGGTCACATAGTGAACAAAGAAGGTATTCAGGTGGATTCAGCAAAGATCGAGACCGTTGAAAAGTGGGAAACCCCGAAAACTCCGAAACACATACGCCAGTTTTTAGGACTAGCGGGTTACTACAGAAGGTTCATCCAAGACTTTTCCAGAATAGCAAAACCCTTGACTGCATTAACGCATAAAGGGAAGAAATTTGAATGGAAAGATGAACAAGATAAAGCGTTTTAATTGTTAAAGAAAAAGTTAACTACGGCACCTATATTGTCATTACCTGAAGGGAATGATGATTTTGTGATATATTGTGACGCCTCAAAGCAAGGTCTCGGTTGTGTATTAATGCAACGAATGAAAATAATTGCTTATGCATCTAGACAATTGAAGATTCACGAATAGAATTATAGGACGCATGATTTGGAATTAGGCACGGTTGTTTTTGCATTAAAGACTTGGAGGCACTACTTATATGGGGTCAAAAGTATTATATATACCGACCACAAAAGTCTTCAACACATATTTAATCAGAAACAACTGAATATGAGGCAGCGTAGGTGGATTGAATTGTTGAATGATTACGACTTTGAGATTCGTTACCACCCAGGGAAGGAAAATGTGGTAGGCGATGCCTTGAGCAGGAAGGACAGAGAACCCATTCGAGTAAAATCTATGAATATTATGATTCACAATAACCTTACTACTCAAATAAAGGAGGCACAACAAGGAGTTTTAAAAGAGGGAAATTTAAAGGATGAAATACTCAAAGGATCGGAGAAGCATCTTAATATTCGGGAAGACGGAACCCGGTATAGGGCTGAAAGGATTTGGGTACCAAAATTTGGAAATATGAGAGAAATGGTACTTAGAGAAGCTCATAAAACCAGATACTCAATACATCCTGGAACGGGGAAGATGTACAAGGATCTCAAGAAACATTTTTGGTGGACGGGTATGAAAGCCGATGTTGCTAAATACGTAGGAGAATGTTTGACGTGTTCTAAGGTCAAAGTTGAGCATCAGAAACCATCAGGTCTACTTCAACAACCCGAAATCCCGGAATGGAAATGGGAAAATATTACCATGGATTTCATCACTAAATTGCCAAGGACTGCAAGTGGTTTTGATACTATTTGGGTAATAGTTGATCGTCTCACCAAATCAGCACACTTCCTGCCAGTAAGAGAAGATGACAAGATGGAGAAGTTGGCACCACTGTATTTGAAGGAAGTCATCTCCAGACATGGAATACCAATCTCTATTATCTCTGATAGGGATGGCAGATTTATTTCAAGATTCTGGCAGACATTACAGCAAGCATTAGGAACTCGTCTAGACATGAGTACTGCCTATCATCCACAAACTGATGGTCAGAGCGAAAGGACGATACAAACGCTTGAAGACATGCTACAAGCATGTGTTATTGATTTCGGAAACAGTTGGGATCGACATCTACCGTTAGCAGAATTTTCCTACAACAACAGCTACCATTCAAGCATTGAGATGGCGCCATTTGAAGCACTTTATGGTAGAAAGTGCAAGTCTCCAATTTGTTGGAGTGAAGTGGGGGATAGACAGATTACGGGTCCGGAGATAATACAAGAAACTACTGAGAAGATCATCCAAATTCAACAACGGTTGAAAACCGCCCAAAGTCGACAAAAGAGCTACGCCGACATTAAAAGAAAAGATATAGAATTTGAAATTGGAGAGATGGTCATGCTTAAGGTTGCACCTTGGAAAGGTGTTGTTTGATTTGGTAAATGAGGGAAATTAAATCCAAGGTATATTGGACCATTCAAGATTATTGATCGTGTCGGGCCAGTAGCTTACCGACTTGAGTTACCTCAACAACTCGCGGCTGTACATAACACTTTCCACGTCTCGAATTTGAAGAAATGTTTTGCTAAAGAAGATCTCACTATTTCATTGGACGAAATTCAAATCAATGAAAAACTTCAATTCATTGAAGAACCCGTTGAAATAATGGATCGTGAGGTTAAGAGACTTAAACAAAACAAGATACCGATTGTTAAGGTTCGATGGAATGCTCGTAGAGGACCCAAGTTTACCTGGGAACGAGAAGATCAGATGAATAAGAAGTACCCGCACTTATTTCCAGAAGATGAGCCAACACCTCCAATCGCTTAAAATTTCGGGACGAAATTTATTTAACGGGTAGGTACTGTAGTGACCCGAACTTTTCCGAACCTTTCTATGATAATATGTTTAATGAAAACTATATTTACATGATTAAATGTTTCCAACATTTTAAGCAATCAAACTTGTTAAGACTTGGTTAATTGAAACGGAAATTTTGTAAACGTCTGATTACCCAGTTTGACCAATGATTCACGAACGCTATAAGTTGTATATGACAGGATGATACATAAATGAATAAATATATATGTTTAACATTATATAATGATCATCAATTATCTCATTAAAAATAGTAACAATAAGTTATATACTTAAAAAGGAGACTATTGACGTATGAAACTCGAAACGATACATATAACGATTATCGTTATAACCACGTCTTACTAAATATATATGAAGCATATTAATACATTGTTATATTATATATAACATGATAATATGATAATTAAATATATCATTAAGTGTATTAACAATGAGCTACATAAGTAAAAACAAGACTACTAACTTAAGGATTTCGAAACGAGACATATATGTAACGACATTTAAATGTATATATCATATTAAGATATATTAATTTATCATAATATCATGATAATATAATAATTTAAAATCTCATTTGATATTATAAACATTGGGTTAACAACATTTAACAAGATCGTTAACCTAAAGGTTTCAAAACAACACTTACATGTAACGACTAACGATGACTTAACGACTCAGTTAAAATGTATATACATGTAGTGTTTTAATATGTATTCATACACTTTTGAAAGACTTCAAGACACTTATCAAAATACTTCTACTTAACAAAAATGCTTACAATTACATCCTCGTTCAGTTTCATCAATAATTCTACTCGTATGCACCCGTATTCGTACTCGTACAATACACAGCTTTTAGATGTATGTACTATTGGTATATACACTCCAATGATCAGCTCTTAGCAGCCTATGTGAGTCACCTAATGTAGTGACCCAAACTTTTCCATGTTTATATATATATTAAATGAAATTGTTATTTACATGATTAATTTTTTCCAACATGTTAAGCAATCAAACTTGTTAAGACTTGATTAATTGAAATAGGTTTCATATAGACAATTGACCACCCAAGTTGACCGGTGATTCACGAACGTTAAAACTTGTAAAAACTATACGATGACATATATATGGTTATATATATAGTTAACATGATTTTACTATAAGTATCTATCTCATTAGGTATTTTAACAATGAGTTATATACATAAAAATGAAACTATTAATTTAAGAAACTCGAAAACGATATATATAACGATTATCGTTATAACGTCTTACTTGGTACATATGAATCATATTAAGATATTGATACACTTGGTTAATTATGTTAAATGATAAGTAAATATATTATTAAGTGTATTAACAATGAAATACATATGTAAAAATAAGACTACTAACTTAACGATTTCGAAACGAGACATATATGTAACGATTATCGTTGTAACGACATTTAACTGTATATATATCATACTAAGATATATTATATATCATAATATCATGATAATATAACAATTTAACATCTCATTTGTTATAATAAACAATGGGTTAACAATATTCAACAAGATCGTTAACCTAAACGTTTCAAAACAACATTTACATGTAACGACTAACGATGACTTAACGACTCAGTTAAAATGTATATACATGTAGTGTTTTAATATGTATTCATACACTTTTGAAAGACTTCAAGACACTTATCAAAATACTTCTACTTAACAAAAATGCTTACAATTACATCCTCGTTCAGTTTCATCAACAATTCTACTCGTATGCACCCGTATTCGTACTCGTACAATACACAGCTTTTAGATGTATGTACTATTGGTATATACACTCCAATTATCAGCTCTTAGCAGCCCATGTGAGTCACCTAACACATGTGGGAACCATAATTTGGCAACTAGCATGAAATATCTCATAAAATTACAAAAATATGAGTAATCATTCATGACTTATTTACTTGAAAACAAAATTACATATCCTTTATATCTAATCCATACACCAACGACCAAAAACACCTACAAACACTTTCATTCTTCAATTTTATTCATCTAATTGATCTCTCTCAAGTTCTATCTTCAATTTCTAAGTGTTCTTCATAAATTCCAAAAGTTCTAGTTTCATAAAATCAAGAATACTTCCAAGATTGCAAGTTTACTTCCAAGTTTTCTAAATCCATTCCAAGTAATCATCCAAGATCAAGAAACCTTTGTTACTTACTGGTGGTTATCTTTCTAATACAAGGTAATAATCATATTCAAACTTTAATTCAATTTCTATTACTATAACAATCTTATTTCGAGTGGAAATCTTACTTGAAATTATTTTCTTGTCATGATTCTGCTTCAAGAACTTTCAAGCCATCCAAGGATCCTTTGAAGCTAGATCTATTTTTCTCATTTACAGTAGGTTTATCCAAGGAACTTGAGGTAGTAATGATGTTCATAACATCATTCGATTCATACATATAAAGCTATCTTATTCAAAGGTTCAAACTTGTAATCACTAGAACATAGTTTAGTTAATTCTAAACTAGTTCGCAAATAAAAGTTAATCCTTCTAACTTGACTTTTAAAATCAACTAAACACATGTTCTATATCTATATGATATGCTAACTTAATGATTTAAAACCTGGAAACACGAAAAACACCGTAAAATCGGATTTACGCCGTCGTAGTAAGACCGCGGGCTGTTTTGGGTTAGTTAATTAAAAACTATGATAAACTTTGATTTAAAAGTTGTTATTCTGGGAAAATGATTTTTATTATGAACATGAAACTATATCCAAAAATTATGGTTAAACTCAAAGTGGAAGTATGTTTTCTAAAATGGTCATCTAGACGTCGTTCTTTCGACTGAAATGACTACCTTTACAAAAACGACTTGTAACTTATTTTTCCGACTGTAAACCTATACTTTTTCTGTTTAGATTCATAAAATAGAGTTCAATATGAAACCATAACAATTTGATTCACTCAAAACGGATTTAAAATGAAGAAGTTATGGGTAAAACAAGATTGGATAATTTTTCTCATTTTAGCTACGTGAAAATTGGTAACAAATCTATTCCAACTACAACTTAATTAACTTGTATTGTATATTATGTAATCTTGAGATACCATAGAAACGTATACAATGTTTCGACCTATCATGTCGACACATCTATATATATTTCGGAACAACCATAGACACTCTATATGTGAATGTTGGAGTTAGCTATACAGGGTTGAGGTTGATTCCAAAATATATATAGTTTGAGTTGTGATCAATACTGAGATACATATACACTGGGTCGTGGATTGATTCAAGATAATATTTATCGATTTATTTCTGTACATCTAACTGTGGACAACTAGTTGTAGGTTACTAACGAGGACAGCTGACTTAATAAACTTAAAACATCAAAATATATTAAAAGTGTTGTAAATATATTTTGAACATACTTTGATATATATGTACATATTTGTTATAGGTTCGTGAATCAACCAGTGGCCAAGTCTTACTTCCCGACGAAGTAAAAAATCTGTGAAAGTGAGTTATAGTCCCACTTTTAAAATCTAATATTTTTGGGATGAGAATACATGCAGGTTTTATAAATGATTTACAAAATAGACACAAGTACGTGAAACTACGTTCTATGGTTGAATTATCGAAATCGAATATGCCCCTTTTTATTAAGCCTGGTAATCTAAGAATTAGGGAACAGACACCCTAATTGACGCGAATCCTAAAGATAGATCTATTGGTCCTAACAAACCCCATCCAAAGTACCGGATGCTTTAGTACTTCGAAATTTATATCATATCCGAAGGGGGTCCCGGAATGATGGGGATATTCTTATATATGCATCTTGTTAATGTCGGTTACCAGGTGTTCACCATATGAATGATTTTTATCTCTATGTATGGGATGTGTATTGAAATATGAAATCTTGTGGTCTATTGTTACGATTTGATATATATAGGTTAAACCTATAACTCACCAACATTTTTGTTGACTTTTAAAGCATGTTTATTCTCAGGTGAATACTAAGAGCTTCCGCTGTTGCATACTAAAATAAGGACAAGATTTGGAGTCCATGTTTGTATGATATTGTGTAAAAACTGCATTCAAGAAACTGATTTCGATGTAACATATTTGTATTGTAAACTATTATGTAATGGTCGTGTGTAAACAGGATATTTTAGATTATCATTATTTGATAATCTACGTAAAGATTTTTAAACCTTTATTTATGAAATAAAGGTTATGGTTTGTTTTAAAAATGAATGCAGTCTTTGAAAAACGTCTCATATAGAGGTCAAAACCTCGCAACGAAATCAATTAATATGGAACGTTTTTAATCAATAAGAACGGGACATTTCACCTAACACATGTGGGAACCATAATTTGGCAACTAGCATGAAATATCTCATAAAATTACAAAAATATGAGTAATCATTCATGACTTATTTACATGAAAACAAAATTACATATCCTTTATATCTAATCCATACACCAACGACCAAAAACACCTACAAACACTTTCATTCTTCAATTTTCTTCATCTAATTGATCTCTCTCAAGTTCTATCTTCAAGTTCTAAGTGTTCTTCATAAATTCTACAAGTTCTAGTTTCATAAAATCAAGAATACTTTCAAGTTTGCTAGCTCACTTCCAATATTGTAAGGTGATCATCCAACCTCAAGAAATCTTTGTTTCTTACAGTAGGTTATCATTCTAATACAAGGTAATAATCATATTCAAACTTTAGTTCAATTTCTATAACTATAACAATCTTATTTCAAGTGATGATCTTACTTGAACTTGTTTTCGTGTCATGATTTTGCATCAAGAACTTCGAGCCATCCAAGGATCCGTTGAAGCTAGATCCATTTTTCTCTTTTCCAGTAGGTTTATCCAAGGAACTTAAGGTAGTAATGATGTTCATAACATCATTCGATTCATACATAAAAAGCTATCATATTCGAAGTGGTAAACTAGTAATCACTAGAACATAGTTTAGTTAATTCTAAACTTGTTCGCAAATAAAGTTAATCCTTCTAACTACACTTTTAAAATCAACTATACACATGATCTATATCTATATGATATGCTAACTTAATGATTTAAAACCCATAAAACCGGATTTATGCCGTCGTAGTTACAACCGGGGGCTGTTTTGGTTTGGATAATTAAAAACTATGAAAAACTTTGATTTAAAAGCTATACTTCTGGGAAAATGATTTTTCTTATGAACATGAAACCATATCCAAAAATCATGGTTAAACTCAAAGTGAAAGTATGTTTTTCAAAACAGTCATCAAGATGTCGTTCTTTCGACGGAAATAACAACCTCTTTCAAAAACAACTTGTAACTTGTATTTCTAACTATAAATCTATACCTTTTATGTTTAGTTTCATAAAGTTAAGTTCAATACGAAACCGTGGCCGCTTAAATCACTCAAAACGGATTAGAAACGAAGAAATGGCGAGCAAAACAAAATTGGTAAAAACTACTCATTTTAGCTACGTGAAAATTGGTAAAAAATCTATTCCAACCATAACTTAATCAACTTGTATTGTATATTATGTAATCTTGAGATACCATAGACACGTATACAATGTTTCGACCTATCATGTCGATACATCTATATATATTTCGGAACAACCATAGACACTCTATATGTGAATGTTGGAGTTAGCTATACAGGGTTGAGGTTGATTCCAAAATATATATAGTTTGAGTTGTGATCAATACTGAGATATGTATACACTGGGTCGTGGATTGATTCAAGATAATATATATCGATTTATTTCTGTACATCTAACTGTGGACAACTAGTTGTAGGTTACTAACGAGGACAGCTGACTTAATAAACTTAAAACATCAAAATGTATTAAAAGTGTTGTAAATATATTTTGAACATACTTTGATATATATGTACATATTTGTTATAGGTTCATGAATCGACCAGTGGCCAAGTCTTACTTCCCGACGAAGTAAAAAATCTGTGAAAGTGAGTTATAGTCCCACTTTTAAAATCTAATATTTTTAGGATGATAATACATGCAGGTTTTATAAATGATTTACATAATAGACACAAGTACGTGAAACTACATTCTATGGTTGAATTATCGAAATCAAATATGCCCCTTTTTATTAAGTCTGGTAATCTAAGAATTAGGGAACAGACACCCTAATTGACGCGAATCCTAAAGATAGATCAATTGGGCCTAACAAACCCCATCTAAAGTACCAGATGCTTTAGTACTTCGAAATTTATATCATATCCGAAGGGTGTCCCGGAATGATGGGGATATTCTTATATATGCATCTTGTTAATGTCGGTTACCAGGTGTTCACCATATGAATGAATTTTATCTCTATGTATGGGATGTATATTGAAATATGAAATCTTGTGGTCTATTATTATGATTTGATAATATATAGGTTAAACCTATAACTCACCAATATTTTTGTTGACGTTTTAAGCATGTTTATTCTCAGGTGTTTATTAAGAGCTTCCGCTGTTGCATACTAAAATAAGGACAAGATTTGGAGTCCATGCTTGTATGATATTATGTAAAAACTGCATTCAAGAAACTTATTTTTGATGTAATATATTCTTATTGTAAACCATTATAGTCGTGTGTAAACGGTATATTTTAGATTATCATTATTTGATAATCTACGTAATGCTTTTTAAACCTTTATAGATAAAATAAAGGTTATGGTTGTTTTAAAAATGAATGCAGACTTTGAAAAACGTCTCATATAGAGGTCAAAACCTCGCGACAAAATCAATTAATATGGAACGTTTATAATCAATATGAACGGGACATTTCATGTTGAATCGAATTTGAAGAATGTACAGTGTAACATGTTAATGTGAAATCTAAATATTCCTCGGGTATTACCTACCCATTAAAATGTTTTCACCATTAGCAGTTTGTACGAAAGAAATTTTAATTACAATCTTTATGAAAACATATATACATATATATTTTCTTCAGATGTAATCATGGATTTAATGAGTTAATATGATATTAATCTCATTTGATTTATCGTTAAAACTAGAACACATAATCTTTAAAACATTAGAAATTATATAATCGTCATGTAGAACGAAGATAAATGATGTAGAACGATTCGTAGAATGATGATTATGCTCGAGGTACATAATGAGATGTTGAGGCATGTGATGTTGAAACTTGGGTTGTTGGTGGTACTGGTATTGATGTTGGTGGTACTGTTGGTGCCGGTGATGTTGCTGAAGCTGGTACGTTTTGTACCATATTTCCAAGGCTACAACTCGGGCGCGAAGCTCGTTGACTTATTACTCCGGGATGATTGTCGGTAGGAACGAGTGAATGAATAAGGTTTAGAATCTAAGTTGTGATATAGTCATGGTGAGTTACTCTGGAAATGAGAGAGAAAATGGTGTTTCGAACAGGTTCTCCGGTAAGTGCTTCAGGTTCTTCGCCAAGAGGGAAAGTTGGTGGATGGAAAGGATCGCTTTCTTCTTGTCTCCAATGATTAAGGAGGCTACGAACCCATCAGATGAATTGGGGATGGCTGATTGGTTGATCCATTCCGGCTACACTGCTTTCAGAGCTCGAGTGAAACTCCATATTGGAATCCGAGGAACTTGAACTAGTGGCGAGTCCCATTTTGTTCGATTGAATGAAGGAGTTTTCGATATTAAATGATTTTTCGGCTATCGGATAGTATTCTAATTACATAGAATATCTATATATATAGAACAAAGATTTCGTAGATTACAGAGGAATTTACGGAATATGTCAGGCAAAGTTTACAGTAACAGATACGCTAAGATATGAATTAGCAGATACGCTAAGACATGAATTAGCAGATACACTAAGATATGAATTTTTTCTATACACTATACATGCAATCAATGCAGTAAGATGTGTCTAGACTAAGAATGATAAGCAGGTAATTTTCAACACTAAATGATAAGAAAAACTTTTGACATGCATATACGGTCGAAGTCCAGACCCACTAATGCATCTAAACAACTATCAGTTAGATACACTAATGCAAGACCTGGTTCGCTAAGACCACTGCTATGATACCAACTGTAACGACCCGTCCTAATCCATCTGGACGAATACATTACATTTGGTTACATCGCGAGGTACTTGACCTGTATATGATACATTTTACAAACATTGTATTCGTTTTTAAAAAACAAACTTTCATTACATCGAAAGTTGACAGCATGCATACCATTTCATAATATATCCAACTATAATTGACTTAGTAGTAATCTTGATGAACTCGACGACTCGAATGCAACGTCTTTTTGAAATATGTCATAAATGACTCCAAGTAATATCTCTAATATGAGCAAATGCACAACGGAAGATTTCTTTCATACCTGAGAATAAACATGCTTTAAAGTGTCAACTAAAAGGTTGGTGAGTTCATAGGTTTATCGTAATCAATCATTTTCATAATTTTAATAGACCACAAGATTTCATTTAATCAATAATCATACACTCGTAAGTGTTTAAAATTCATTCATATGGATTGAACACCTGGTAATCGACCTTAACAAGATGCATATAGAATATCCCCATCATTCCGGGACAACTTCGGACATGATAAATTCGCCATCATTCTGGGACAACTTCGAACATGATAAATTCGTATCATTCCGTGACAACTTCGGACATGATAAATTCGCAATCATTCCGAGACAACTTCTGACATGATAAATTCGCCATCATTCTGGGACAACTTCGGACATGATAATTTCACCATCATTCCGGGACAACTTCGGACATGATAAATTCGCCATCATTCTGAGACAACTTCGGACATGATAAATTCGCCATCATTCCGGGACAACTTCGGACATGATAAATTCGCCATCATTCCGGGACAACTTCGGACATGATAAATTCGCCATCATTCCGGGACAACTTCGGACATGATAAATAGGGCATATTCGATTTCAATAATTCAACCATAAAATGTAGTTTCGATTACTCATGTCTATTTTATAAAACAGTTATAAAAGTAGTGCATGTATTCTCAGTCCCAAAAATATATATTGCAAAAGCATTTAAAAAGGGAGCAAATGAAACTCACTCTACAATATTTTGTAGTAAAAATATTCATACGATGATACTGAACAAAGCAGGGTTGGCCTCGGATTCACGAACCTATATCAGTTATATATATTAAAACATATAATAAACATGTAATAATAATCAAACTAGTTTATATATATATATATATATATATATATATATATATATTATTTATTTAGTTTATTCATATCTTTGTTATTTTAAAAGTTATATATATTTATTTGTATTTTAATATTTATACCTATAGTTATATTAATAATAAAGATAATACTACTAAAATAAATAAAAAGTCATATGTTAATAATAATAATAATAATATTTGTGATAATAACAATGTTAATGACATTAATAATAATATTAATACTTATATTAATACTAATATGATATGATAATAATAGTAATGGTAATAGAAATACTACCTCAAAGAAGTAGCCCTTAAAAAGAAATGCCGAAGTTCGGGTTTGAACCCGCGACATCCCGATAACCCGATAACACCACAAACATGGAACCATTTCTATTTTTCTATCAGCGAAAACATCATCATCTTAAACATCAATATTTATACCATTTTCATTTCTATAACCGTCATAAACTTATTTCTAGTCATCAAAACTTAATCATAAACATCATTTTCATTAACAATTCACTACCATTATCACGATATCATTTCATGATCATTATCATGATCTAATATCATCATCGTGACATCATAATCCCGTCACTATAAATCATCTAATTATCATCATGATCGTTGTATCTCATTCATCATCATCACCGTGAGCCTCATCATCATTCTGATATGGTATCATCATAATTATTATTTATATCATTATCTATATTATTATTTATACCATCACATATCTCGATCACTCACCCTAATAAGATCTCATCATCATGAATCTCATTATTCATTTTCACATAACAACCATCATCATCCTAATATATATAAGCGTATCTCATCGTTTTTATTATTTTCATAATTGTCATTATTTACTATTATCATAATTTTCGTCACCTTTCATCAATCATCATCACACATAATATCTAACATCATAATCCTCATAATGATCATCACTTAAATGTGTGTGTTTGTTTTGTTGTCGAATAGATACAAAAAAATAAACTGATAAGAAGTAAGTTCATGGCCCGATATATCACGTATCATTTTCTATTACCTAATAAGGATTGGGTTCGGCCCATATAGCAACCACGAGTATTCGACCCAGCTAGAAAAGGAACTCGGCCCAATTGAGAACATAACCGTGGCCCAATCAAGAAATTAAACACAGTCCAATACACAATTCATTCTCAGCCCAAAACAAGTAGTAAATTTACGGCCCAATGAAGTTTTTAGAAACATGGCGGTCTAACCAAAATTACTATAACAGGTCGATACTTTTTCTTTGCTAATCAACAAGTGGAGTTAATTATTAAGGAGTGTCGGTGGTGGATTAAATAAAGGGATCAGATTTAGCAAGTGGACAACAGGAGTAATATTTTAAGACATAAAACTATAATATCTTCTAGTTCCCTACCAACACTCACGTTCATCACAGCTATCATCATCACTTTATTCGCTAAACAAGAGAAAAGAAAACGAAGCCATGGCAGCTACTTTCGAAAGAGAATATGGATAATTGTTATGGTTCAAACAAAAAACAGATAGGAAGTGCAGCAGCGCGAGTTGGAAGTGGGGTTTAGTGTTTGTCTTCCATAATAAAAAGCAGCGCGAGTTGGAAGTGGGGCATAATTCAATTCATAATTACTTCAATTTGAAATTGTTTGTTTACTGAAGGTGTTGGTTGTTTGATTGAATTAGAAAACGGAAAACAAAAGATCATAGGTGTTGTTGGGTTTCGAATAGTGTTGTGTTTAAAGATGGTCATAATAGTAGTAAATAAAGAATACCTGTGCAGATAAACAGCTTGATGATCGATGGTTATATTATGGTGTTGTTATTAGTTTGTTGTGAGTCTGTAAACAGAAACATAAAAGGAAGATAGCAGGAACAAACAGTGAATCGTGACGCAAAAAGAAAGAAAAGAATAAGTGGGATGATGGCGGTTGGAAATAGAAAGAAAAAAAATAACTAAATAAATAAATAGATGATGATGGTGAGGTTGGTTTCGCAGGTGAAGGAAGGTGTGTGGTGTTGATTCTCAGTCACTAATCAGCAACCATAACGAGAAGGTTGTTTGGGTCTAAATGATGGTTGTTTTTAGTCGTGGTTTTCAAGAGGTAAAGGTGGTTATTTGTTTGATGCATATGATTAAAGTTATGGTGAAAGGAGATTGAACAAGAAAGGAAATAGTGATCGATGGTGTTAGGTTCTTGGTGGCTCAATGGTCTTGTGGTGGTTGTTGTGTGGTGAAGATGGCGGACTCGGTGGACGGGAGCAAGAGATGAGAAGAGATGGTTGTGTGTGTTTGTGTTGATAATCAAATACAGAAAGAGGGAGATGAGATAGATAGAATGTGGTGGGATGGAATATGATGTATGTATGTATCGATTAATAAATTAAAGCAAACAAACTCCGTGAATTACGCAATCATTCAACAACAGAGAAAAGAAATTAAAGATGATGGGATATGTAAAGTTAAGATGTGAAAACAAAAACAGTTACATCAATTATTTAATCCATAAACGATTTAAAAAGAATCAAGTTGATAAATATAATATAGAAATGAAATGAATAAAGATAAAAGGTATTGGGGCCAACGAATATTTTACCACAACATATGTTATTGAATTATGAAAATCATGGGTCGAAGTCCTAGAAGATAATATCAAGTAACAAGTTGGAGTGTAATTGCAGTGCATGTGAGCTGCATAATCGATAAAGCTTAATCTCGCGTTTTCATATTCATGACCTTATTTACTTATCATATTCCCATGTTATTATTCTTAATAATAATAGTTTAGTTCTAGTAGTAAGGTGATAATGCTAAAAACGAATATATATTTCATAGCATTATCCCTCAAGAAAGACAAGCTTTTAGTTGCAATTGTTCTATTTACAAGTGATATTCGTTTAAATAATAAAAGGTGAAGACAAAAGACAGATTCGACGATTTGAAGACGCAAATGACCAAAAAGCTAAAAAGTACAAAGTACAATCAAAGTGGTTCAAATTATTGATGAGAAACGTCTAAAAATTACAAAAGTACAAGCCGTAAAACACAAAGTACAAGATATTAAATTGTACGAAAAGGCGTTCGAAAATCCGGAACCGAGACATGAACCAACTTTCAGCGTGCGACGCAATGGGCCAAAAATTACAAGTCAACTATGCACAAGAATATAATATTATATATAATTAATTATATATATATATATATATTATATATTAGTTTAATCAAAGCAGCCCACGTTTAATTCAATTGGTGAGCTGGATTCCAGACCTCCGAACTCGCGGAGGTTTAAAGCATAAATATTCAGCACTCGCGGAGCTCTACAGTGAAATGTGGGGCTATAAAAGTCGCGTATTCTGATCGATTTTAAGATACCTTTTTCTAATCTATCTCTCAGTCTCTACGATATATATATATATATATATATATATATATATATATATATATATATATATATATATATATATATATATATATATATATATATATATATATATATATTATATATATATATATATATAATTTATAATTTTAATTTTAATTTTAATTTAATAATAATAAGGGTATGTTAGCGAATGTTGTAAGTGTGTAAGTCAAAATTCTGTCCGTGTAACGCTACGCTATTATTAATCATTGTAATTTATGTTCAACCTTTTTAAATTAATGTCTCGTAGCTGAATTATTATTATGCTTATTTAAATTGAAGTAATCATGATGTTGGGCTAAATATTAAAGACGGGGTAATTGGGCTTTGTACCATAATTGGGGTTTGGACAAAAGAACGACACTTATGGAAATTAGACTATGGGCTATTAATGATCTTTATATTTGTTTAATTGAATGATAGTTCATTAATTTAATATAAAAATTACAATTGGACGTACCTATAAATAGCCACATACACTCGATCGGACATGATGGGCGGGATATTTATAAGTACTAATAATCGTTCATTTAACCGGACACGGGAATGAATTAATAGTCAATGGACTTATTAAAACAGGGGTGAATTACATACAAGGAAAATTGGTGCAATTATAGTTTAAGTCCTCAATTAGTTGGAATATTTGACTTCGGATATAAGAATAATTTGACGAGGACACTTGCACTTTATATTTATGACTGATGGACTGTTATGGACAAAAACCAGATGGACATATTGAATAATCCAGGACAAAGGACAATTAACCCATGGTAATAAACTAAAATCAACACATCAAACATCATGATTATGGAAGTTTAAATAAGCATAATTCCTTTATTTCATATTTTATCGCACTTTTATTTACTGTCATTTTATATAATTGCACTTTTAATTATCGTACTTTTTAATTATCGTAATTTTATTTATTGTCATTTTATTTATCGCATTTTAATTTATCGCACTTTAATTATTGTCATTTACTTTACGCTTTAAATTAAGTTATATTTATTTTTAATATTTTACATTAGGTTTTAACTGCGACTAAAGTTTTAAAATCGACAAAACGGTCATTAAACGGTAAAAACCCCCTTTTATAATAATAATACTACTTATATATATTTATATTTATACAAATATAGTTTTAAAAATATAGCGTTAAACTTGGCTAGTTCCCTGTGGGCGAACCGGACTTACTAAAAACTACACTACTGTTCGATTAGGTACACTGCCTATAAGTGTTGTAGTAAGGTTTAGGTATATCCACTCTATAAATAAATAAATAACTTGTGTAAAATTGTATCGTATTTAATAGTATTTTGTAGTAAATATATAACTATTTCGTATACACCTCTACGCACATCAAGTATTTTTGGCGCCGCTGCCGGGGACACCTAAACACCGAAAGCGCAACGCTATATAAAAAAAGATTTTTATTAAGTCGTAATCTATTTCTGTAAAAATATACGTTTTAAATATTAAAAATACAAGAAAAAGAAAAATATATCTATATTTTTAAGTTTAGTTAAATTAAAAAGTTTATATTTTTTATTTATTGTGAAAAAGTTATAAAAAAAGTAATAAGATATATTTATATATATTAAAAACAGAAAAATTAAAAAAAGTAAAAAAAAACCACTGAACCTGCACAAATTCGACCTGCACCTCAGCTGAATCTGTATCATCCGCACTCGCGGTACATTTTGCCAGCTGGGATCCGCACTCGCGGAGGTCTCTGACAGGTCAAACATTGGATAGTAATTATTACGATTTAGGGTTTAAATTAATTATTATTATTATTATTAAACCCTAATTAGGGTTAGTTATTCTATTAGTTGTAATTTTATTTAATTTATAATATTTAGTTTAAATTAGTTTTATTATTTATAAAATTAATACTTTTATAAAAATAATAATATAAAAATATTATTTTTATAAAAATTAGTAATTTTATCATTTTTTGTCTCTTTTTATAAATTGTATATTTTTATTATTTAGTACGTCATTTGTATTTTTTTTCGCTCGTAACTAGTTTTAAGATATAGTATTTGCCGTAGTTATTTTTATTTCTAGATTTTTAGGATTTGCCGTAAAATCCCTTAAGTGCTTTTTCTTTATATTAAGATTTAGGCGCTTTAAGAATTTTACGACGTCGCTTATCGCTTTAGTTTTTAATAGATTTTAGTGCCCTTTTTAGTTATTGTCATTTTGGATATAGAATTCCTTTTATGCTTTAATACCTTTAGACGTGAGTTTTAAATTTTAGTTTCTAGACTTTTAAGCTTCGAAGCTGCATTTTTTTATTTTTCGACGCTTATTTTGCAACCTTTTATTTTTCGACGCACTCTTTTTCTTTCTTATTTCTCGACGCTCTAGTTTTTAGGACATTGAATTTTCTATTTCTTTTCTAAAATTTCTTTAAATTTTGACGAAAAATTATTTTAAGTGGTTAAATTGTTACACATCCAAAATTTTCTGGTTCGTAGTAATAGTTGGATTTGTTAGTGGCGAGTTGTGAGCTTCTGATTTAAAGGGTCCTGGTTAGCTGCTGCATCTATTGGCTATTCGAAACGTGGGCAAAATCAAAAAAGTCTATTAATTTGATAACTTATATAATTTATATTTTTATAACTAATAGGATATTCAGTGAATGCACCGAGCAAAACGTTCACCATCGTTTATACGTTCACCACCTGTAACTCGATCAAGACATCTAGCCAATATTGTCGCCGTTGATTTTTCTTTAGAATCGTCATCCAGTCAACCAAGTACTCCAATTCAAATTTTCGATAATCCATTTTTTGAACCCGACCTCACAATTGAGAATCCGGAGGATATTCAGGGACAATTCAGAGATCCTGAACCAATAATCATTCCTCCTGAACCACCAATCATTCAAACAGATATTGTCGAGGAACAAACCATTAAGTCAGAATCCTCTAGTGATTCAGATTCAACAAATTCAATCATGGAAAATCTGGAACCTCTAAGTATGGAAGACCGAATGAGAGCTAAACGCATTGGCCAAGGTCACACAATTACTCAACCAGACATTAATGCGCCAGATTATGAAATCAAAGGACAAATCCTACACATGGTAACTAATCAATGCCAATTTATTGGTGCGCCGAAGGAAGTTCCAAATGAACATCTTCGAACTTTTAATAGGATCTGTACTCTATTTAAAATCCGAGAAGTGGAGGATGAACAAATATATCTCATGTTATTTCCCTGGACTTTAAAGGGAGAAGCCAAAGATTGGTTAGAATCGTTACCTAAAGGGGCGATTGATACATGGGACGTCTTAGTTGAAACTTTTCTTAAACAATTCTTTCCGGCATCTAAAGCCGTGAGACTTCAAGGAGAAATAGTTACGTTCACACAAAAACCAAATGAAACTCTATATGAGGCGTGGACAAGATTTAGAAAGTTGTTAAGAGGATGTCCACAACATGGTTTAGACACTTATCAAATAGTACAAATATTCTACCAAGGATGCGACATCACTACACGAAAAGACATCGATATAGCAGCTGGTGGTTCCATTATGAAGAAAACCGCAACTGAAGCTTACAAAATTATTGATAACACTGCTTCCCACTCACATGAGTGGCATTAAGAAAAAGATATCGTTAGATCATCTAAAGCAGCTAGAGCTGATTCTGGCCATGACTTTGATTCCATTTCTACAAAGATAGATGCTGTCGAGAGACGAATGGAAAAGATGACTAAAGATATTCACTCAATACGAATTAGTTGTGAGCAGTGTGGAGGACCACATTTAACAAAGATTGTCTCAGTATTGATCAATCAATGGAACAAAGAGAGAATGTTTCATACATGAACCAAAGGCCTGGAAATAATTATCAGAATAATTATCAACCGCCAAGACCAATCTACAATCAAAACCAAAATTATAACCGAAATGTTCCATAGAATAACCAACAAGGTCCTAGCAATCAACAAGTATCCAACAATACTTACAATCAGCAAAGACATATTTTTCAAAACAAACCACCACAAACCGATGATAAAAAGCCAAATTTAGAAGATATGATGTCAAAGTTAGTTGAATCTCAAACGCAGTTTTTCACATCTCAGAAACAAACCAATGAACAAAATGCTCAAGCATTTAGAAATCAACAAGCTTCTATTCAAAATCTGGAACAAGAAGTAAGTAACCTAGCAAGGTTGATAGGTGAAAGAAAACCGGGAAGTCTACCTAGCGATACAAATGCTAACCCCCGGAATGAAACAACTAAAGCCATTACCACAAGAAGTGGTATTACACTTAGACCACCTGAAATACCTTTAATTTCTGATGATTCCACTCCTACTCCACAAGAACCACAACCTGAGCAAGATAAGGAAAAAGAACCGGTAGTTGAAAAGGTTAATGAAGATAACACAGTTAAGGCTAAACCTTATGTTAAACCATACCAACCACCACTTCCTTACCCAAGTAAAATGAGAAAAGAAAGACTTGAAGTCGAGCAATCTAAATTCTTGGATATGTTTAAATAAATAAATGTTAATCTTCCTTTCATTGATGTGATATCAGGAATGCCAAGATATGCTAAATTTCTGAAAGATCTAATCACAAATAGAAAGAAAATGGAAGAACTTTCGGCTGTTACTATGAATGCTAATTGTTCTGCAGTACTGTTGAATAAGATACCAGAAAAATTATCAGATCCAGGAAGTTTCACAATTCTATGTTTTCTGGGTAGTCTAAGTTCAATAGAAACATTAGCAGATTTAGGTGCTAGTATAAATTTAATGCCGTATTCACTATACGCTAAACTAGACCTCGGAGAATTGAAACCAACACGAATAAGCATACAACTAGCCGATCGATCAGTAAAATATCCTAGAGGGATAATGGAAAACATGCTAGTTAAAGTTGGTACTTTAGTATTTCCAGTAGATATTTTTTATTCTGGACATGGAAGAAGATTCTCGAGTTCCTCTCATATTGGGAAGACCATTCTTAAACACGGCTAAAGCAATAATAGACGTGTTCGGTAAGAAATTGACCCTAAATATAGAGGACGAGAGTGTTACCTCTTCTGTGGATAGAGCCATGCAACAACCGCAATCTGCAGATGATACATGTTATTATATTCAAACTATAGATTCACATGCAGAATTGTTAGAAGAATTTCCAGAATTACAAGAAACAGGAGAATGTTCTTTAGGAGAAGGAACTGAACCAATTGATGAAGCTGAAATATTAGCTACACTTATGGCTAATGGATATGAACCAACAACAGAAGAAATTCAAATGCTAAAAGAGGAAGACATATATCGATACAAATCATCGATAGAAGAACCACCGACATTAGAGTTAAAGCCACTTCCAAACCATTTGGAATACGCTTATTTACATAGTGAATCTAAATTACCTGTAATAATATCGTCTTCTCTTACTGAAAATAAAAAATCTCAACTCATTTCTGTGCTAAAAGCTCATAAACCAGCTATTGCATGGAAGATTCATGATATTAAAGGCATAAGTCCTTCGTATTGCACATATAAAATCCTAATGGAAGAAGGTCATAAAACGTATGTGCAACGCCAACGAAGACTAAATCCTAATATGCAAGATGTTGTTAAGAAAGAAATTATTAACTGCTAGATGCAGGTTTAATTTATCCAATCTCTGATAGTCCATTGGTAAGCCCAGTTCAATGTGTACCTAAGAAGGGTGGCATGACTGTCATCACAAATGAAAAAAATGAGCTTATTCCTACGAGGACTGTAACAGGATGGCGTGTTTGTATTGATTATAGAAAATTAAATGACGCCACCAGAAAAGATCACTTTCCCTTACCTTTCATTGATCAAATGTTGGAAAGATTAGCCGGAAATAGTTACTATTGTTTTCTTGACGATTTTTCGGATATTTTCAAATTCCAATAGCACCCGAGGATCAAGAGAAAACCACATTCACGTGACCTTATGGTACTTTTGCTTACAAACGCATGCCATTTGGACTTTGCAACGCTCCTGCAACCTTTCAAAGGTGCATGATGGCGATTTTTCACGACATGATAGAAGAATGCATGGAAGTTATCATGGATAACTTTTCAATCTTCGGTGATACTTTTGAATCATGTCTAGTTAATCTTGAACGAATGCTTATTAGATGCGAGCAATCAAATCTAGTTCTTAATTGGGAGAAATGCCATTTCATGGTTAGAGAAGGCATCGTTCTTGGACATAAAATTTCAAAGGAAGGAATTGAAGTGGACAGAGCTAAAGTAGATGTAATTGCTAAACTTCCACATCCCACCAATGTTAGAGGAGTTAGGAGTTTTCTAGATCATGCCGGTTTTTACCGACGTTTCATAAATGATTTTTCTAAAATTGCCACTCCTATGAATAATGTAGTGACCCGAACTTTTCCATGTTTATATATATTAATTGAGATTGATATTTACATGATTAAATGTTTCCAACATGTTAAGCAATCAAACTTGTTAAGACTTGATTAATTGAAATATGTTTCATATAGACAATTGACCACCCAAGTTGACCGGTGATTCACGAACGTTAAAACTTGTAAAAACTATATGATGACATATATATGGATATATATATAGTTAACATGATACTATGATAAGTAAACATATCATTAAGTATATTAACAATGAACTACATATGTAAAAACAAGACTACTAACTTAATGATTTTTAAACGAGACATATATATAACGATTATCGTTGTAAAGACATTTAATGTATATATATCATATTAAGAGATATTCATACATGATAATATCATGATAATATCATGATAATATAATAATTTAAAATCTCATTTGATATTATAAACATTGGGTTAACAATATTTAACAAGATCGTTAACCTAAAGGTTTCAAAACAACACTTACATGTAACGACTAACGATGACTTAACGACTCAGTTAAAATGTATATACATGTAGTGTTTTAATATGTATTTATACACTTTTGAAAGACTTCAATACACTTATCAAAATACTTCTACTTAACAAAAATGCTTACAATTACATCCTCGTTCAGTTTCATCAACAATTCTACTCGTATGCACCCGTATTCGTACTCGTACAATACACAGCTTTTAGATGTATGTACTATTGGTGTATACACTCTAATGATCAGCTCTTAGCAGCCCATGTGAGTCACCTAACACATATGGGAACCATTATTTGGCAACTAGCATGAAATATCTCATAAAATTACAAAAAATATGAGTAATCATTCATGACTTATTTACATGAAAATAAAATTACATATCCTTTATATCTAATCCATACACCAACGACCAAAAACACCTACAAAAACTTTCATTCTTCAATTTTCTTCATCTAATTGATCTCTCTCAAGTTCTATCTTCAAGTTCTAAGTGTTCTTCATAAATTCTACAAGTTCTAGTTACATAAAATCAAGAATACTTTCAAGTTTGCTAGCTCACTTCCAATCTTGTAAGGTGATCATCCAACCTCAAGAAATCTTTGTTTCTTACAGTAGGTTATCATTCTAATACAAGGTAATAATCATATTCAAACTTTGGTTCAATTTCTATAAATATAACAATCTTATTTCAAGTGATGATCTTACTTGAACTTGTTTTCGTGTCATGATTCTGCTTCAAGAACTTCGAGCCATCCAAGGATCCGTTGAAGCTAGATCCATTTTTCTCTTTTCCAGTAGGTTTATACAAGGAACTTAAGGTAGTAATTATGTTCATAACATCATTCGATTCATACATATAAAGCTATCTTATTCGAAGGTTTAAACTTGTAATCACTAGAACATAGTTTAGTTAATTCTAAACTTGTTCGCAAATAAAAGTTAATCCTTCTAAATTGACTTTTAAAATCAACTAACCACATGTTCTATATCTATATGATATGCTAACTTAATTATTTAAAACCTGGAAACACGAAAAACACCGCAAAACCGGATTTACGCCGTCGTAGTAACACCGCGGGCTGTTTTGGGTTAGTTAATTAAAAACTATGATAAACTTTGATTTAAAAGTTTTTATTTTGAGAAAATAATTTTTATTATGAACGGGAAACTATATCCAAAAATTATGGTTAAACTCAAAGTGGAAGTATGTTTTCTAAAATGGTCATCTAGACGTCGTTCTTTCGACTGAAATGACTACCTTAACAAAAACGACTTGTAACTTATTTTTCCGACTATAAACCTATAATTTTTCTGTTTAGATTCATAAAATAGAGTTCAATATGAAACCATAGCAATTTGATTCACTCAAAACGGATTTAAAATGAAGAAGTTATGGGTAAAACAAGATTGGATAATTTTTCTCATTTTAGCTACGTGAAAATTGGTAACAAATCTATTCCAACCATAACTTAATCAACTTGTATTGTATATTATGTAATCTTGAGATACCATAGACACGTATACAATGTTTCGACCTATCATGTCGACACATCTATATATATTTCGGAATAACCATAGACACTCTATATGTGAATGTTGGAGTTAGCTATACAGGGTTGAGGTTGATTCCAAAATATATATAGTTTGAGTTGTGATCAATACTGAGATACGTATACACTGGGTCGTGAATTAACTCAAGATAATATTTATCGATTTATTTCTGTACATCTAACTGTGGACAACTAGTTGTAGGTTACTAACGAGGACAGCTGACTTAATAAACTTAAAACATCAAAATATATTAAAAGTGTTGTAAATATATTTTGAACATACTTTGATATATATGTATATATTGTTATAGGTTCGTGAATCAACAGTGGCCAAGTCTTATTTCCCGACGAAGTAAAAATCTGTGAAAGTGAGTTATAGTCCCACTTTTAAAATCTAATATTTTTGGGATGAGAATACATGCAGGTTTTATAAATGATTTACAAAATAGACACAAGTACGTGAAACTACATTCTATGGTTGAATTATCGAAATCAAATATGCCCCTTTTTATTAAGTCTGGTAATCTAAGAATTAGGGAACAGACACCCTAATTGACGCGAATCCTAAAGATAGATCTATTGGGCCTAACAAACCCCATCCAAAGTACCGGATGCTTTAGTACTTCGAAATTTATATCATATCCGAAGGGTGTCCCGGAATGATGGGGATATTCTTATATATGCATCTTGTTAATGTCGGTTACCAGGTGTTCACCATATGAATGATTTTTATCTCTATGTATGGGATGTGTATTGAAATATGAAATCTTGTGGTCTATTGTTACGATTTGATATATATAGGTTAAACCTATAACTCACCAACATTTTTATTGACGTTTAAAGCATGTTTATTCTCAGGTGAATACTAAGAGCTTCCGCTGTTGCATACTAAAATAAGGACAAGATTTGGAGTCCATGTTTGTATGATATTGTGTAAAAACTGCATTCAAGAAACTGATTTCGATGTAACATATTTGTATTGTAAACCATTATGTAATGGTAGTGTGTAAACAGGATATTTTAGATTATCATTATTTAATAATCTACATAAAGCTTTTTAAACCTTTATTTATGAAATAAAGGTTATGGTTTGTTTTAAAAATGAATGCAGTCTTTGAAAAACGTCTCATATAGAGGTCAAAACCTCGCAACGAAATCAATTAATATGGAACGTTTTTAATCAATAAGAACGGAACATTACAGTTGGTATCCGAGCGTTGGTCTTAGAGAACCAGAATTTTGCATTAGTGTGTCTTATCGAGTTTGTTAGGATGCATTAGTGAGTCTGGACTTCGACCGTGTTTACTTGAAAAATGATTGCTTAACAAATTTTGTTGGAAACTATATATTTTTAACATGTGAATATTATGTGATATATTAATCTCTTAACGCATTTGATATTATGTGATATATGTCTACCTCTAGAACAAGTCCCATTGACTCACCTAATAATAATGAAGAGTCAAATGTAAATTGGAATGATTCGTGGACTGATTCACAAGTTCCCGAAGAGGAACCGGAAGAAGAGTCGGAACCGGAGGAAGAGTCGGAACCGGAAGAAGAATCGGAACCGGAAGAAGAATCGGAACCGGATGAAGAAATAGAACCGGTGGGGGAAATAATAAAACGGTTAAGTAAAAGAAAATCCTCAACCAACCGACCAAGGTTAATTATGGTCAATGGTGTTTCCGCCAAGGAAGCAAAATATTGGGAGGATTACCAATTCTCCCATGAATCGGATTCTGACGAGAATTCCGATGATGTTATAGAAATTACCCCAACTGAATTTAAAAAGGCAAAAGAAAATAATAAGGGAAAGGGCATAAAAATAGAGAAATCTAATTCCAACCCCGATAAACTTTATATGTATCGTCAACCCCCGAAGTCCTTAAGTTGTAACAATGACCCGGAAACCTCTAAACCACCAGGTTTTTCTAAGCCAATGTGGAAAACGACGGCTCGTATTAGGGGAACATCATATATCCCTAGAAACTTGGCAAAACGAACCAAAACCGAAGAAGAAAAAACAAGCGAGTCGGAATAAGATAGTTGTATTCGTGTGGTGTAATATATGTAATATAGTGTGCTTATGCTTTATGATATATGTAAAAATTGCTTGTATTAATGAGTATTTTTTTTTATGAATCTAACTCTTGTCTATTTTATAGTATAAAAACACAAAATGGATAGACAACCCAATATTTTAAGAGACCTACCCGGAGATATGATTGATGAAATCTTGTCTAGAGTCGGTCAGAATTCTTCGGCACAACTATTTAAGGCGAGATCAGTTTGTAAGACATTCGAAGAACGTTCCAAGAATGCCTTGGTTTATAAAAAGCTTTCGTTCGAAAGATGGGGGATATCACATTGGGAAATCCATAAGTTACGATGTGTTTACTTTGACGCATATATTGCGGGGAACCAAAATGCTATTTTACGCAATGGGTTAAGAAATTATTTTGACTCAATATATCCGAATATTGGACTTCGTGATTTAGAAAAAGCGGCTAACATGCAACATAAAGAAGCATGTTATGCTTACGGATTAGTAATGTTCGCTTCTCACCAAAGTGAGAACAAGAACATCGGGCTACAACTATTAAACAAAATGTTCCCACAAGTGACGGAGTCGGTAATTGGGGTAAGAAATGAGGTTTTTAGATTGTTACGGGACTGTTGGACATTACGTAACCCTCGTCCCTTTCACGATGTTACAACGCGCTGTCTTATCAACGGCCATAACGGTTATGTTCCACAAGACCAAGGATGGGAAGTAGTCCTAGTAAAATCAGAATGCATGACTTGTTTCTGGACGTATGAATTACGTGTCTTTATTGCCTTTGCTGAACGACTTGTGTACTAGCTAGAATTATCTTCACAACTTGTATCAAAGTTATTGTGTGCTATATTTCATGTTTTATGTAAAATAAGCGGTATTGTAAGTTTGTAAAATATTGTATAAAAGTTTGAACGCGAAATATTATTATAATCAGTTTTTCATATAGAATTGTAGTAGTTGAATTGTATATTAGCTACTAAGTATGAACTTAACGGGTAGGTACTACCCGAATTTAAACTTATAAAACGCTAATATGAAGAAAAAGCTTTTATAAATGAGTTCATATTATGCTACGAAATACTATTAACTACTCTTAATATTCTGTATGATTAACTTGTTCCATTTAACTATTTTGAAGGAAATGGCACCGACTACTCGACACACCGTGAATATGAATGAAGAGGAATTCCGTACTTTTCTAGCTTCAAACATAGCCGCAGTACAGGCTGCGCTACATACCAATAATAACCTTGGATCTAGCAGTACAGGAAATCGTGTAGGATGCACCTACAAAGAATTCACTGCCTGCAAACCTTTGGAATTTGATGGAACCGAAGGACCGATCGGATTGAAACGGTGGACCGAGAAGGTCGAATCGGTGTTTGCCATAAGTAAGTGTACTGAAGAGGACAAAGTGAAGTACGCTACGCATACCTTCACAGGTTCTGCGTTAACATGGTGGAATACCTATCTAGAGCAAGTGGGACAAGACGATGCGTACGCACTACCGTGGTCAGCATTCAAGCACTTGATGAACGAGAAGTACCGTCCCAGAACCGAGGTCAATAAGCTCAAGACAGAACTTAGAGGGTTACGAACCCAAGGATTTGATATTACCACGTACGAAAGACGATTCACAGAATTGTGCCTATTGTGTCCGGGAGCATTCGAAGATGAGGAAGAGAAGATCGACGCGTTTGTGAAAGGATTATCGGAAAGAATCCAAGAAGATATAAATTCACACGAGCCCGCCTCCATACAACAGGCATGTAGAATGGCTCACAAACTAGTGAACCAGATTGAGGAAAGAATTAAAGAACAGACGGCTGAAGAGGCCAATGTGAAGCAAGTCAAAAGAAAGTGGGAGGAAAATGGTGATAAGAATCACCAATACAACAACAGCAGCAATTACAATAATAATCGCAACAATTATCCCAACAATCGCAACATCAATCGCAACTACAACAAACGGCCCAACAACAACAACAACAACAACAACAACAGCAACTACAACAATCATCCCAACAACAATAACAACTGCAACAACAACAACAATCAGAAGCAGCTATGCCAAAGGTGTGAAAAGTATCACTCGGGGTTCTGCACCAAATTTTGCAACAAGTGTAAAAGAAATGGTCATAGCGCGGCGAAGTGTGAGGTCTACGGACCAGGGGTTAACATAACGAAAGGAAAAAATGGCGTCGGAACGAGTAATGGCGGAGCAAGTAGTGTCGGAGCAAGTTATGCCAATGTAGTTTGTTATAAATTTGGAAAACCGGGCCACATTATTAGAAATTTCCCGAACCAGGAGAACACGAATGGACAAGGCCGCGGAAGAGTTTTCAATATTAATGCGGCAGAGGCACAGGAAGACCCGGAGCTTGTTACGGGTACGTTTCTTATTGACGATAAATCTGCTTATGTTTTATTTGATTCGGGTGCGGATAGAAGCTATATGAGTAGAGAATTTTGTGCTAAATTAAGTTGCCCATTGGCGCCTTTGGATAGTAAATTTTTACTCGAATTAGCAAATGGTAAATTAATTTCAGCAGATAATATATGTCGGAATCGAGAAATTAAACTGGTTAGCGAAACATTTAAGATTGACTTGATACCAGTAGAGTTAGGGAGTTTTGATGTGATAATCGGTATGGACTGGTTGAGAGAAGTGAAAGCA